>NC_133985.1:13486428-14088214 GCF_047716275.1 Strix uralensis
CTAGAGGGAGACACTAGACAGAAACAATAAAATTGCCCTTATCTTCCAATGGCTTGGTTCACTTTCTCCATAAATTTTCCACTACAGTTCAGAGTTTAAACTGCCAAATCTCTGTAGTTTTTGAAACATTGGTATAAGAATATGGCAATTTTTATGAAGAACAGTCAGCAAGACAGATTATTAGGTTCTAGGGGAAATAAATTTTTTCATGAATAGAGGTCAAGCTAAGCAATTCATTTTGTATAAAATTTTTAAAATTGTTTGAAAATGCCAATTTTTTAATTTAGAAAATTAGCTCCACTGTGTTCCTCTTCATGGGCTGCAGGGAAACAGCTGCTCCACCATGATCCTCTCCATGTGCTGCAGAGGAATATCTTCTCCAGCCCCTTGAGCACCCCACCCCCTCGCTGTTTTGCCTTGGTGTCTGTAGGGCTGTTTCTCGCAGTTTTTTCATCACTTTTCACTGCTGTGCAGTATTTTCCCTTTCTTAAATACATTTCCACAGAGATGCTGCCAGCTTGGCTGATGGGCTCAGTGTCCTTCAGGGACCAGCTGCATCCATCAGAGAGCTACTCCTGGTCTCTTCTCGCAGAGGCCCCTCTGCAACCTCCCACTGCCCACACCTTGCCACGGACACCCAATATAGTGGTTAAGGGTCCTGACTCTACTTTTTACTTGTCCTGTACCCCTTAGGATTGAGAATTCTAACAGGGCATGATCACTGCAGCCCAGGCTACCTCCAGTTTTGGCCTCTCCAATAAGTTCTTCCACATTAGTGAGCAACAGGTCCATCAGTGCCTCTCCTCTGGTCGGACTCTCCATCATCTGTAGTAGGAAACTGTCATCAGTGCATTCTGGCAGTTTCCTGGACTGATTGCATTTTGCTGTGCCACTTTACCAGCAGACGTCCAGGTCCCCTATCAGGATCGGGGCCTGTGAGAGTGATGCTTCCTGCAGTTGAAGAAAGAACTCTTCTTCAACCTCTTCATCTTGGTCAGATGGTCTGTAGTAGACACCAACCACAAAGCTTCCTTTGTTGACTTGGTCTCTAATTTTCACTCATAAGCTCTCAACCTGCACATTGCTGTTCTTCAAAAATAGCTCTGTGTAATCAATCCCATTTTTGGTATAGAAGGCAACTCCCTCACCTCTCCTTCCTTGCCTGTTCCTTCTGAATAGTTTATAGCCATCAATCACATCACTCCAATCGTACGATTCATCCCACCAAGTTTCTGTGATAACAGTCAGGTCATAGTTTTTCATCTGGGCAGTGGCTACCAGCTCCTCCTGTTTGTTTCCCATGCTGCGTACATTGGTATAGAGGCACTTGAGCTGGCCTATCAGTCACATCACATTTTCAGAGGAGTTCATCCTAATTCCCTTGAGACAATTCACAGATGTTTTCCTGTTGCTTCCTAAAGCCTCAGCAGCCACTGGCTCTTCTTTAATGCTTAGAACTCCATCCTCTTCTCCCACTAAATCTAGGTTAAAGCTCTGTTTATAAGTCCAGCCAGCTTGTTGCCCAGAACACTCTTGTCTCACTTGGTTAGTTGAGCCCTGTCAGCTGTCAACAGGCCTGGTCTCGAAGGTGTGCGCACCTCTCATAGGAGATGAGACCTTGAGCATGGCACCAGCTACGCAGCCATTCACATGTTTGATGCATCTCCTTTTTCTCAAACTTCCTTCTCTGACTGGGAGGATAGAGAACACCACCCATGCTCCCGATGCCTTTAACATTGTTCCAAGGGACATAAGGTCTTTTTTGATATTTCTGAGTCTGTTTCTGAGTCACCTTGTTGCAGAATCATTTGACTCTGCTTGGAGCAGTAGGAATGGGTGATAGTCTGCAGGCTTTACCAGTCTCCGCAGCCTCTCCATGACATCACGGATGCCTGTTCCCAGCAGGCAGCAAACGTCTCTAGAGACATTGTCTGGATGACAAAAGGGTCTCTCAGCAAGGAGTCTCCGATTACTAACACCCTATGTACTTTTCTGGTTGCACCTGTTCTAATGCGGATGGGTGGTTGGACCAACTTTGCACAATTGGCTTTTCCTGGGTCTTGCCCATTACTCATGATCTCTTTGTTCTCCAGCCCCAGGGTATAATATCTGTTATGTAGGGGCACTTCAGGTGGAAAGGGAAGATGATTCCTCCTGCCCTGAGAGATGAGAGTCTAGTCTCCTTTGTCTTGTGACTTAGTTGAGTCTGTCAGCTGAGGGTTGGAAGCAAGCTTGCTTTCCCTTTGCAAAGTCTGAATGCAGGGCTGTTGCTCAGCTTGTGAGTGCACAACACCATGCATAGATCTCTCGCTCAGATACCCAGATACTGTGCTGTCTGTTAAGCTCCTCTTGTAACATGGCTACTTGCTTGAAGAGTTCCTCCAGTTGGTCACAGTTACACCCGTGACATCCATCTCTGCCTTTGGACCCTAGGGGGACTTCCAAGATCTGGAGTTCCACACAACTTTGGGTCTGAGCTGCTCTTTGGGTTCTTGGGAGGTCTGTCTGGGTGTAGGTGTCCACATAAGGAGGTTTTATCACCTCCATCTGGGTTTCAACCACATCTATGCAGTTGCAGTGAGTGGACAACATTTAGTCTCAGAAGGAGGTTGCCTCTGTTTGGCTCCCAGAAGAAAACATCCTGCTTTCCGAGTTAGTGCACTTTGACAAGTGCAGGGGTTAGCCATAGTTGGTCCTGGCCCCTCCCAAGCCTCCTCAGCCGCTGTCTCTGGCAATACAAGGGTATTACCATCTTCCTAGCCCTCCCAGTCCCACAGCATTAGTGCTCTTGGCCTTTCCCACTCTCTCTCAACAGTTCATCTCTCTGATTAAGTGTGTAACTGAAGAAGGTAGAAGCCCTGAAGAAAAAAAATCTGTTAGTGAAGAAATTAGCTCCCAAACTGATCCTAGATAACTACTGGATAATAATGACAAGTATGACAGATTCTTTGTTCCTTTTGTCTGACACAGTGAGGACACAAGTAGCAGGAATTGGGTGCTGCTTAGCTTTGCTTTGGCTGCATAGGTATGGCTGTGTTATCACCCATGCGTATCTAAGAAGGGGAAGATGCAAGGTTGACATTTGAGAGCAAGTGCCATGACTAGAGAAGGGTAGAAGAAGAAGACGATGATGGCGCTGGTGACACATCTGAGCAGCTCTGTGGCCAGTTGCATCCAGTGGTCAGTGTCGTACATGGCTGACACATGCAAGTTGGTGGAGGAGCTGGTAGCCAAGCTTCTTAGTACCTGCCAAATACTTTCTGGGAATAGCTTCAAGCCACAGCTGCAGCCAGCCATTGGGGTAGGCTGTGTCTATGAAGGGTGGAGTGCCTGGGATGACAATGTCCTCCACTGCTTATTCATGCCCCTGCAGCCTCCCCCCCCAGGCATGCCTTCTGCTTGGAGCCAGGCACCACAAAGGAGATTCTGACCAGTGACTCCTGCCTCCATGTGCAGCTACAGCGCATGTGCATGAGGGAGCGATAGGTGGAGGACATGCTATGCTTCCTCCACCACAGCAGGGATAAGCTGAAAAATCAAGGCCCAAGCCTCCTCAACACCCTTTGCACCATCTCATACTTAGACATCGAGAAAACCACCTGCTGGTTCCAGATGTTGGTGAAAGATGCCTGGAAGTTTATGCTTCAGTCACACTGCTGCCAGCTGACAGTGCTGCCTACTACATGCTCTTGCAAGCTCAGGTTAATGAATGGACAGGAAACCCTGTCCATTCAGATGATTTTTGGGGTGCTGCTAGGTGACTCAGACTCCTTCCTGAGCCTTGAGTAGGACACCCTGTGTATTTCTGTGTTTTAATCCTATTTTGTCCTGTGTAGTGCATTACTGACTGTCTTAAGCCACACCACCCTCCTGGAAAATAAACTGTTGCTATGATAATAGCTGTGCATGACTTTCCTGTCTTTTTTAGTTAAAAGTGACAAGAGATGAAGAGACTCTTGTATCGACTGTTTAGACATATTAATATTTTAAGTAGTTTTTCATCTTTCACCTTCCCACTGTAGATCACCTGCTTCTTTCACTTGTACTCTCTGGGGAAAGGAACTCCACCTCTTCTCTGTGTTCTTGCTGGCCTAGGGAGGATATGCCCAGTTAGGGATACCAGCTGTGGTGTCCTTTTGGGATGATGTCCAGGCTTTCTAGGGTCCTCAGCAGCTACTCTAGCTTCATAACAGCCTGTAGCTTGCTTACACAGCAGGGAGGAATGTCGGAGAGATATCAGAAAAGCAGAACTCACCTCCCAGCCGCTTGCTCTTTGACCGTACATGATGAGCCTTTTTTATGGTAATAATGCTAAGGATCTAAATAAAGAAAACAAATTAATAGAGGGGTGAAACCTTGTTGTTAATTAGTGCATCCATTTATAGCTGAGAATCCTGGATTTTGCTGCAGGGTTCCTAACACATACACAGCTTTATTTCACATATAAAGCTTTCCCTCTATGTATCTGTTGGGCAGCTCAATGAGAGATTCTCATTGATCATCAATAAATGCCAGCAATGAAGAAGCAGGAAGAGAAGCTGTAAAGCCAAGCCAACAATGCCTTAAAACCAAATACAGTCTGATTTCATGAGGTTTGAACCAAATTTCATTTTTCCCCTTGAAGAAGAGATTTCTCCTCCTTTGCCTCCCCAGTGCATGTTTCCTGTAGCTGTGTGTTTACAGTTGCTGAGACGATGCTGCAGTTATGTCAGAACCAGGACAATTGCATAATCTGTCAGATTGAATGTAAACTGTCTCTCAGTGACAGCTGCCCAGTAATAATAAGGTTTTCTTCAGAAGCCAGGAGAATAATCCAACTTTTATTACTAATGTCAATAAGGAAAAGCATGGCTCAGCTCTGCAAGTTTGGGTCACCAAACCAGGAGGGAAAATTTCAAGCATGTCCCAAATATAAAAATTCCCTGTTAATACAAGTGCAGACACTGCAGTTCTAGTGATCTGTTCACCTTTTTTTTTTTTTCACTTATAAATAACTTTAATGCTCGATAGAAATTGACCTGTGTGAACCACATTAAAAATTTTGAAGTGCAGTGGAAGACAGGAATCCAGACTGAAAAACAATTGTTCTTTTAAGGAGGATCCTCAGGGCACTTTATTGACTTTTAAGCCCCACAACTTTATGACTTCCAAGATTCAATTTTCTCTAGTATGTATTTGTGTTAGAGTGATATATTTGAAAAGGAAGGTTACGTTAAAATTAGTGCTATCTCTGTGCACCTCATTTTTAGGAGGTTATGAGATTATACAGACACAGTTCAGTCCTGTGGATTTGTAAAGAGTATTGGCCTCATTTGAAAAACGCTGAATACTTAGCTGCTCCCACTGCATCTTCACCTAGTCATTTGGTAGTGGAGGCAAAACTTGGGGTCACTGCTAGGGCCTTAACATTCCTTAGAAAATTGGCAGATTATTTAAGTGCTGCAAATATAAAGTCGTGGCACCTGGTCTCATAAATCTTGACCCAAATTTGCACATACAAACAGTATTTGGCATACAGGCACATTCAAGTTTCAGCAGCTAGCAAATCATGCAAGCCATTTATGTGCAAGCTATTAACCCAAAGCTACAGCAATCTGATCTAAGTTTATCCACCTTTTATTGTTGAACTAAGTCAACCTGTCTCCCATTCACCACGGGCTTTGAGCATGCAGATATCTCTGGGGTCAGCAGTCGGATGGTAATTCATTAGATAGCTCTACCCTGACTGGGTGTGCAAGCCCGGAGATGTTTTACAGCGTCTCCAGTGCAGCTGGGGTGAGGAACACAGCTCTCATGCAGGTATCACAGGGTGATTTCTCAGCACAGGCTGCTCTCAGTGCATTGACCCCCTTTGGCAGTGCAGGCGATTACTCTCACATTGAGGCACATTTGTGCAATGAAATCTGTAATCGTTAGAAAGCACAAGCCTTTTATTTTGCACAAGTATTTTAATCAAGACGTCTGTGCTGAAATCAATTGTTTGAGCACTTCATGTTGCCCTGTGTTCCCTTGCCACTGGCAAGGATGAAATTCCCTGTTTGACAATCATGTGCATCACCCCTGTCCCTGCAATGGAGACTTGAGCCAGGAATGCTGAACACCCTGGGCAGCACCTTTCCAAGTGAGCATCCCTCTGAGTTGACTTCAATATCGGCCTGAAGCTGCTCAGAGTAACTCAGACTTTAAAGGGTTAGGCACTTTTTCTAGCACAGTAGCCATGACCAGGGCTTCACACTGCTGGGCACTGGCCATTCACACCAGGAAAAACTGTTCAGAGGAATATTCAGCATAGCCAGATGAGGCAGAAAAATAGGAAAAAAACAACACCCAATAGTGTCAGAGAAAGGTGAAATGACTTGCCCAAGATCAACTGTCAGATCAATAGCAGAACTTAAAATAGAGCTCACATTTTCTGTTAATTCACAGCAAAGTACCCAAGTTTTTGATTTCTTCATGTACCTGTGTTTGTAAGACAGACTGTAATCTTTAGCATATAGTGGTTAATTAAAAAGCTGATGTCTTTCACCTTACATTTTAACATCTCTGTACTCTATCATCTTTATCATTGTGAGGTTAATTTAAAAGATTAAATAAAGATTCTGAAGAAAAAAGCACAATATTTGAACAAGATCAGAAGACAATTTTAAAAGTGTCTGTTTACTCAACTTTTCAATGACCTTCAGTGTTTCTTAAGATCTTTAGAAACACAGTCTTCTTTTTATATGTCTGTATTAAAGCCAGAGATGATGTTCCTTGAATCCAGCACACATGCAGGTATTTAATGGCAAGCTGCAGATAAACCTGCTCTCCAGACCTGTCTTGCTATTTATTAAAATGTTAGCTCATTTATAATATCATTCAAAATTTGAACTTAACTCATAACAGCTGTGTGATCACCCTAATTAGCAACACCATCTTCAGTGCTGTTACTTGAAGACTACCAGTATTGAAAAACAAACCTTTTTAACTTAAGTGGAGCATAAAAGTTGTTAGTGGAACTGAGAAATGTATGCATTGCATACACCAACATCCGAGGGCTTCTTGGAAGACCCTTGATTTTTAGGTCAGCTTCCCTAACCACATTGCAGTTGGTACATCTCTTTGCCATCTTAGTTCAACTCTTGTCTAGTCAGATTTACAAACATTGGTCACTAGTCTGTTTGAAGCCCCTTTGCAGTCTGGACTTCTCTATCACCCTTCACATCAGACATGATCATGCCACCTACTATTTCCCCGCTACCACAGTCATGAGAGCCCATCTCACCCCTCTGCACTCATGCATCTGATGCTCTGCCTCTGTTTCTTTCATTCCTAAGTCTGGAGCTCTCCAGGGCTCTGCCACCTCCAAACTTCACTTTGTTCACTTTTCTATGCAGCAAAGAACAAATCAAAGCATTTCTATTAAAGATTTCCACTGGTCCTCCCTCCAGTGTCTGTTTTGGGGCACTTAAGTATAGTGCTATATGTGAATATTGGCATTGGTCCAATAGCATGTGTCTGCTATCTATTGGTATATCTATATGGGCAGATGCAGGCAGACCCAGCTCCTCCATGATCATTTGGATTTGTCCAGGTGCAAATCATCTCTAGTGCTGCAGCTGTACACCACTGCTAGTGAAGTTGTGTCCCCAGACAAGCTGGTAGGGGAGGGCGACATGCAGACTACTTGACTTCCCAGATCTCCAGATTCCTACTGCCTTCAAAAGCTTGACCTACTGTCACTACTTATTGGCAACAAAATTTCAGAAAATATATTCAAATATTTACTTTTCTATTTTCAAAATTAATTTGCAAATAATAAATTGCATTTTATGTGTAGATATATAACATATATACTCAAATTGCATTCTATATGTGTGTGTGTGTGTATGCATGTATAAAGGCTTACTTTCCTAACTTAACTCAGGCAAAATCAGTGCTAGTCTCCTAAAATGCCCTGCTGGGGTGGCTTTTGAAGCTTATCTGAGTCAGAATGTATCTGTTTGTGCATAGCACCGGGTTAATGAGTGTGTGTGACATCTCAACCAGAAGTCCTTTGCATCTAACAACTTGGAGCATGAACAAAAGACCCCGGGTCTCCCTGTACCTACCTGATAGGCTTGCTCTACATAGAGGTCAACATCTTGTTTTGCAATCTCTTCTTCCTATAATTTTACCCTGAAAGCTTTTAGCACTAGCAACCTCTTGAAGAGTGATTCTGTTAAATGAGAATTTGTCAGTAAAGAGGGTCTATTTTCAGCATTTTCATTTTGGCATTGAAGTAATGCCAGTTTTAGTTAACTGAAATACTACAGGTCCATGTTGCTCTACTGCAGAGCACCTCAGTGGTTAGCTATTAGTGTCGCAGTATCTGCCGTGATTGACTGGAGTAATCCATCAAGGAAAAAAAAAATCCCAGAGCCTAATGCAAACAGGCTAAGTGCTTGTATTACTTGTAGAGAGTAAGGAATCACCTGTCACTGAATGTGAAGTCTCAACACCCAGTGCAGATGACATTTCCACCCCCATATCTGCCATTTCTCTCATCTGAAGATAAGACGTGGTTTCCTTGATTGAAATTACAATGTTTATATTTACATATGCACATACACACAGAAATAAGAAACATCTTGTGAAATTAAGGTTTGTCACTGCTGCAGTGACCATCTCTTGAGATGAATTTGCCTGTCCTCACTCTGCTGGGATCAGTTTTCCCACCCACCATGTTCTGGAGCTGCATCTCCCTTCCTCCCCCCAACTCTTCTACACAGTACATGCTCTCACTTAGCATCCTCCCAACATGTTTCTTCCCCAGAGCCTCCATGCATTATGAATATCACATAATATCATTTTCTTTTCTCCCTGTGCTGCTCCTCAAGCTACTCTCTTAGTTTCTATGCAGCAATAGGCCTGTTTTTAATAGGTACTTGTTTTGCATATCTTCTCTGGACACATTTTCACCAGCTTCCAGTTTAAGAACTAGCCTCATGCCCCACTGTATGCAATCCCCAGAGCAAAGCTTAGCTGGCTTCATCAGAGCCCAGAAGATTGGCAACAGCACAGGCTCAGCATGTGGTATAACAAACAGACGGTTCCTTTCCAGCCTGGAGTCAGAAGACATCATGAGGATGCATTACTCCTGTGTCTGAAAACCTGCTGACTTCTCCATGGCAAAGACTAGGAGGACTAACACTGCACTGCTCTTGCCTGTTCTCCCCCTGTAAAAAGCAGAGCTTTCACGTGGGGAGAGGATGGAGGGGAGTACAGACAAACAGGTGCTTTCTAGGTTCACAGTACTCCTGCAAGCTTTTAGCTACTTCTATCTGGTTATTAATTGCAATCAGTATCCAATAAATTTTTGTCCTGTTTCTTCTGTTGATATGCAGTATGATCTTGGAAGACATTTAATGAAGGTGTTTTGCTGCTTAAATATTAGGCACCCTAGGGATAATAGGCACATAAGGTCCCTACATGGTATATAGGGAAAGTATGTTCAAAAACAAGAAACCAGCATCAACCTAAAGCTGTCAACAGGAAAATTCAGGGAACAGGCATTAATCTGAGATAATTTTCTTCCTTTCACAGGGCTGGCAGGAATGACTGACGAAAATGCAGTCACTGGAGAATGAGAAGTAATCCTGCCTTACACAATATCCAGTGGCTAGAAGCATCACCAAAGGAGGCAGGTGGTACACTTAATCCCTCTCCCAGCAGCAGGAATTCCTCCTCCCTGAAGATTAATACAAAATTCAGGATTTCTCTTCTCAGGAAAGTGGCCTGGCCACCAGTCAGAGCACTGCTGTGAATCTTAAACTCTTCAGACATGCAGTACATCTTCCCAGCACAGGTGGAAAACAAATTTTCCTCCTCCTCTGCTTGCTCTCACACACACCCTCTCCAGAGTAACCCAGAGCCTGGAAATTGGGGGTTGGACTCCATCCCTCTGGGCAAAGGGAGGGCTGACCCTGCGTCATTCCCCTGTCAACATCACCTCCTCCTTCCAACAACCATATTTCGAAAGAAGCTGACAAGACAGATGTTGAGCATGCCCTGGGAAGCCCAGACCTCCTCCCTTTGGAGACCGGGACAGAGAAGGATCCCATTGCTCAATCTCAGGTGGAGATATTTATAAGCCACTCAGTCCTGTCAAACCTGGGCCACTCTAGGCTGGTTCACAGGCACAATTATAAGCATCTAGGAAACTTTATGGCAATAAATAACTAACATATGGCACCTACAATATTCTGGTGCCTCAGAGTAAAAAGCAGCTGAGACAGTATTGGATGCCTAAGATGCATCTAATTCAAATAACGCTGTCCCCTGCTTTTCTGTGCAACGTGTCTTGCCTATGTAGATGGAAAACTCTCTAGAACATTATCCCTTACCCTGTGCTTGTCTAATGATTAATGGTTTTCAGGCAGCGGTCTGTTTTTAAAAGTCTGAAAAAGGAGACACTAAAAACACAGTTTCTGTCCACTCTTCAATTTGCTCTGTCAGCTTCTGCGGATCTGAAAACTTTGAAAACTATCAACCCAATTTTTGGATCATTAAGCACTTTCAAAACAAAGCAATTACATTTTCACCAGAAAAGTGTTTTGGAGATGCCTACATTTTAAATAATTTCACTTGCCTTGGCCCAGTGCTAGGCTGGATGAAGCTATTCTATAGAGGTGGAATTTTCTGCAGAAAACAGCTTTGAAACATATTTCAAACAGTTTTACATAGTGCATTACCAGTTTCCCACACAATGGAGAAATCAGTGCATTCATCAGGAACTGCATTTCACAAGTGGGAGACATAGCTCTCCATATTTTAATCTTTTCATTTGAAACAGGAGATCTATTCAAACTAGGATGTCATTCTATGTCACATACCAAAATCCCGATCTGTAAATGATAAGTTCCCTGGGAGCCAAAAAGGAATTTAGAACAAATAAATCCATGAGTAGGAAAGTAAGAATTGCTAAAAAATAATCTTGTTTTCCCAAATAGGCATACATCAGGCCACAAAAGGGAGAGTTCAAAGAAATTGCATTTAATTATGTCTTGCATTGAAATAATCCACTTTATCTTAGAGAAGGTGACCTGTTTACAATTTGCACATCATCTTCAATATTCCTCCCATGCTCAACTGAATCTAATGAATGTGTCATTTGTTTGAACAGCACAGCACAGGTTTTGTGCCTAGCTTTTCGACATACTGTCTGGGTAAAGTGGGGTAAATCACCATTTACATTTCGTTTTTGCATTTTATTATTAAGAAAGAGGTAATATGGTGATGAAGGGAAAATGGAAAAGGAGAGAGCATACAAAGATTAACACTGGGAACCAATGATTTATTTGAAAGGAGATAAAACTATGAGTCCAAGTGAAAATTAAAGTATGGAGAATCTCCCAGACAAAATAATTTCTAGCTGTAATATGCACAAATGTAATCATCATTTATGAAAATTGAGCAATAGAATAGGACAGAGAACTTGACACTTTCACAATCCCTGTCCTACAGATTTACTGAATGTCTTTATTCTCAGCAGATTTCTAAGAAAATCACTCTCTCTGTGCCATAGCTATGAGCTAACTGTCCAAACATGAACAGCACCAAATGCCTAGCAACAATTGTTGTGGAGCCTTCAGATGTTTAAATCAAAGTCCGGTCAAACCTCATTAAGAAAAATCTTATTCCAAAAGGGTGAATTGAAATGAGCCAAGCGGCAGTGAGAAAAGCAATTTTCCAGCACTTGGAACTGTCTGATAGTGCTTTTTATAGTTGCATTTGAAAAGGTTTTATTCTCAGTGATATTTTGTTTACTTCTCTCCTGCATAAATCATCCAGGCATTTCATTGTCTGTTTGGATGCATTTCTTCAGCAAGTTGTCAGACAAGTGTGGGTGCAAAATGATGGCCCAGGAGAGAGGCTATGCTTGGAAATGTCAAAGTCAGCCACACAGGAGATGGTATTACATGGCATTTCATTCATTAGAATTACTATACATGGAGATTTCCAAATCCCAAATGTTAAACAAGGATCTATTTAAGGGGCACTGGTGGTCCAACTTAAACAGCTGATTTTTTTCTAAATGATGTATTTGTTACTGCTATGGTGATTCCAATGATTCGTGTGACTCAGATGTTCAATTAGCTCAGGAACATGCCATGCTGTCTTTAAGGAAGGGTTCAACTGCAGAAGAGATGATACTGTACAAAGCTGCAATTTGGGAAGGAGGTAGGCAGCTCCCTCTCCACCTCCTCTTACTCTCCATTTGGGGAAACAACCTTGCACTGATTTCTTCAATGACTGCCAACTTCTTTGTTTTACAGACTCTGTAGTGCCTAAAATGTGGCCAATGTGCTACTGTAGTCAGTGATTAAAACAACAGGGGAACTGGAGTAAAAATTTCACTCTCTTCTCATTCTCACTCTTTTTTATACACAGCCATATCATTTGAATTAGTTTCATCCAGTCTTCAGTCAGAGTTTAGGGCACAAGTGATCAAAAGTGAATTTAAGTCACATTTATTCCTCTTGATCCCAGCCTGGCTTTAGGCCAGTCCAATCATTTCCAAGTAGCTATTTTTAGGCTCTGCACCAGCTCACATCTTGAAGCAGTTGGCAAGATATGACAAACATTTTTAAGATCTATCAGTAGAAAGTTATGCATATTCTTTGCTAAGAAAGAACATACAAACCCAATAGCCCAATAAACGACTTTCAGAAAGTAATTTTCACAGTGTCACTAGAGGGATTTGTGAAGGGGAGCTGGTAAAATTATAAGGACTTTTGATGGAATATGATTTTTTTTTATTCTGAACTGCTTGTTCTCCTGTGAACAAGCAAGCTGTGACAGAGCCAAGGTGTGTGGATAGACAGTAGACAATAAAATATGTTAGTCTATTAATGAAAAATCAGAAAAAGAAACCACAGGGAAGAATTTTTTAATGAACTGCCAATAATCTGTTATTGATCACGTTACTGATCACAAGGTGAGGGAACGAATAACATATAATATATGTTATTCGACAGCCAGCAGGCATATTTGCAAGTATTTTTATCTTTATGCTTTGTTTTGCATTTCATCCCCACAGACAGTAATTAATTCAGGGTTGTTTTGAGAAAGAGAAGAAAAACGTTCTGGTACTTTTTCTCTCTGTACTACAGAAAGGCGTTATGAAGGAGCTGTGGAGGCACAGCTGGGGGTCTCAAAATGCTGGTTTAAGTAGACATTCACAAACACGGAAGTTGAAGCTGTGTACAAACTCCCAGTCAGATCATTTCTGATGCCTCTCAAAACACAGACTGGGCTAAACACCACCTGCTGCCTTATGAACTAAATAAAGGAATCTATTTTTATCACTAAAAATCAGCTTCCAAGTGGCCAAGCTTTCATTTGTGTCACAGAAAAAAACGAGGTGGATATTCGATACAGGTACTTCAATAGCACACATAGAGAGCTCACTCTACATTTCTAATCAGCATCCACTTTCCACACTAAACCAAGTATCTTTGTTGCCTGTTGTCAATGCCAGGTACCTCCTTCCCCATACATCACTATCTCATATTACAAAGACACACTGATTTTAATTTGCAGCACTTGCCAAAGAGCTCTTCTCCCCACCTTGGGGCAGCAGTGCTAACGTGTTAGGTTCTTACTAGGAAGCTGTCAGCTTGTCACCATCTTTGAAGATGACAGTTTAAACAGAGTGTTGCTGAGATGAAGGCCCCTTGCAGCTCTTGAAGAAATCTTCTTCCAGCTCAGTAAAACCTGTGTGTATGAGAGAGAATTAAGGGCTTGAGCAACCTAAGCAGGTTGTTAGATAATGCTTTTAGTTTAGGAAGGTGTTGAGATATTAACTTTAGGGGTATGCAACCTTTCCTTAGGATTTCTGATATGTGTAAAATTAGGCACAGTACAATTCCCCCAATGAACTGGAGCTAGAACATGTCTGCTTTTCCAGAGGGCGGAGAGTGTTAGGTGTTTGAGGTACAGAATTTTGCCACTGGCTCCCTGCTATATTATGGCTAAGTTCATCACAAGCCTCCTCCAACTGAACCAGGCTCTTTCTGTCAGCTAGCAAATACACCAAAATTATGCAGATTCAGAGGACCTCACAAAACCAAGTGAGGGGCACAAAACTGGCAGATGAACTTCAAGGTAGATACATTTCTAGAAGAAAAGAATATAAACCATGCCTACATGAGGCTGAACTCAGAACAGGCACTGACACCTATGGAAAATGATCCTGGAGTCATAGGTGACAGTTCCTAGAAATGACCAGGACATTGTGCAGCAGGAGCCAAGACAGCAACATTCTGCAGCTGTATAAAAGTTCATCATGCTCATGTTTTTGAGTACTGTGGAGTCCCAGTCTCCACACCTCAAGAAAGAAGTAGTGAAGGCAGAGAAGACAAAAAGGGCGGATAAAATGATGAGGGGGAAGAAGTTGTTTTATAAGTGACTAAAAAGAAGTCTTCAGTTAGGAGAGAAGGTGGCTGGAGCAGACAAAATTCATTAAGAAGGTGAATAAAGTGAATACAGAGCTGCAATACTAAATCAAAGTAATTACACAGCAATGAACAACGGAACTGGCTGCCTCAGGCACTTGTAGACACTAATAGTATTAGCAGGATGACAAAGGGATAAGACAAATTCCTGCACAGCAGGTGTCTGAATGGATACTTGGAGGACTAGGTAGGGACGTGCCCTCTGATATCCTAAACACAGCAACTGGGAGTGCCAGGGATACAGAGGGAATGGACTGGAGGATGTGACCATTTTTCTGTGTTCTTTCTAAATTGCAGCTCTTGCTGTCTCTGATGGATAGAGAGTACTGGGTTATTGGTCTCATCCAGTAGGTCATTTCCTACACTTTCTTACACTGTTGTTCACATTTGGAAATGGGACATTCAGAAGGATATAGACACCCGAAATTTAAAACCATTAAATGATTGGCTGCACTTTTTCATTTCTTCAGATAAGTAATGGTACCAGAAGGAAACTGTTTCACTTAATGACTTGTTTATTCTTTGATCACTCATGTACATCTGGCCAGTATTGTGACAGCTTTCAGTTCTATATTGCAGTTTCCATCTTATTCCTGACTGAATCATTCATCTTTGCCAGTATATAGAGAATAGATTTGCAAAGCTGCTCATTTTTTCCAGTTTGTCAGGTGTCAGTCCAGCACTAACAGTCTGATTCAAAACACAGTGCAGTCAATTGACATTAGACCCTAATTAATACTGCTTAGTAGAGAAACTGAAAATTTGAATTGCTGCTCTCAGCTTCTCTGTTCCAGCCTAGAAACACCATTAAGAGCTACACTTTGAAAAAGGGCTTTGCTCCCAAACTCCTTGCTCTAATCTTTTCCAGTTTGCTTTTTTTGTTGGATAATCTGAATAAAAACTCACAGTCTTATCAGCAAAGTGGTGCCTCTGTCCTCTGTCTACACCTGGAGTCCAGTGCTCAGAGCATTAAGTCAGGGACTATAAGCAGTTTTTAGGTAAGCAGCTGTCTTCTCATTACCCACAAAATCACATCAGGAGACAGTGCCTTCCACAAGGTAAAACACTGCTGATGAGCAGCTGCCAAGTAACTTCCCACTGCCTCTGAGTCAACGTGAGCACGGGGGCTGGTGAACCAGAGCCACACGTGTATGGCCGGCCAGCTGATCACATGGCCATGTGGCCAGCTGCCTTTAGCCCTCTGTGCAGTCCTTTCAGGAGCTCCACAGGAGCCCTTTGGCACCATCTCTCCTAGCAGAAATAGTCTAGCTTTCCTGCAGAAAGCCAGCAAGAGGCAGGAATTGCTGTCTACCTGCAGTGTCGTGTGAGCAGGAAGCCATCACTCAACTGGTCAGTGGAATCTCACTCCTTCACAAAGCTCCCAGCTCCCCCGGGGTTCAGAGCCCTACCACCGATTATCCACCCATTTTAAGTACTATCTGATCGTGATATATTTCTCATTTCATATTTTCTTTGTATTAGTGTACATACTCTCTGTAACGGTTTACCTGAAAGCAGTGCAAACATTCAATATCTCAAACACAGCAGGTTTCTAGGGCTATACATAAAAAACATGGGCAGCTATTTTGATTGGCATGAATAAACAACACCATTTTAGATTGTATACAGTCACATTAAGATTTATCAAGGCTGGAGTCAAAGATCTCTTCCCCCAGCACTCTTAACCTGATTTTTGATGCATCACAGTCCCTCTTCTCACAATTTTTTCAGAGTTGTTCTCTGTCCATTGATTCTTCAGTGTGGCTTTTTCTAAGCAAGAAAAACCTGTGTATTTTTCCAGGGATTTGTGTAGATTTTAATGGATTTTCTAAATGGACAAAGGTTGTCCCTCCAAGAGTGTGAATCTCAATTAATTAAGGGAAGGTTTAGACTAGATATTAGGAAGCATTTCTTTACAGAACGGGTTGTTAGGTGTTGGAATGGGCTGCCCAGGGAGGTGGTGGAGTCCCCATCCTTGGACGTGTTTAAGAGTCGGGTTGACATAGCGCTGAGGGGTATGGTGTAGCTGGGATCTGTCAGTGCTAGGTTAATGGTTGGACTAGATGATCTTCACGGTCCTTTCCAACCTAGATGATTCTGTGATTCTGTAATTTTGGTTGAGAATCCTACAGCTGGATATTTACTACTGGTTATGAGCTCTTATAAGAGTTAAGAGTTGTATCTCTTAAGTCCAGTAAGATCAGCTGCAGCAAAATTGCCTGAAGCACAATGTTTGCAGTCTAATTTTCTGGGATAAGAATGGGAGAACCATTGGATTTTCTATCCCAGAGGAGATAAGAGCCTGAAACTCCCGAGGCTTCATCTCTGAGAGCCCAGAGAGTGGATGAGAAGTGCTGTCTGCTTTGCATTTTCACAGTTCTCTTTAAAAAACAAAGGCAAGACCAAAGCCCCAGTACACCTATCAGAAATACATGCACTCATCACATACCCAGAATGCCAGTTCTCCTATAACCAAAAATTCAATTAGAGAGCTTTCTCATAACTGCTCAAGCCATTATCCCAGCCTTACCTACCTTGTGCTGTCCTAATGTTGCAGAATTATACGAAAGAGCTTTGATTTTTCTTTGTGGACTGTTGGGGTTTGATAGTAAGTCACTGAATTTGTGTTACAAGACACATTTGTCACACATTTGTTGCTGTACAGTCACAGGCACTATCTAGCAACTCCTTTACACTCGGCTTTCAGACTGCAGAAGTCTACCACCTGAAAGAAAAAAGGTCCTAAAATTAAGTCCTTATTAGAGGTGAGGACAGTATAGATGTGACACAACCAAGCAGTTCTGACTCCATCCATGTGTAATCTGAAATTCATTAGGGTATTTGAAGAGTAGCTGAAATGGATCATTGTTATTTCTGCTTCTCACAGACTTCTGTCATGTTTGTTCCCATGACAAAAAGTTTTAAAAAATTGATGTGGCAGATGTAGCCTGTCTGATATTTGATGGCTCTTGAACATAAATGTATTCACGAATCTGCAGACAGGCTTGCACTGAAGACCTGCCTCAGAAAACTGTCCTTCTCAGTCTGTAATGAATTTACATCCAGCAATCCTCAGATTGTTATGAATTAATACTCTATAAATGATGCTGTTTCAAGATAAATCACAAGCCATCTGCCTGGCAAGACAAACTAGAGGGCTATGATGTGCAGATGAGTTCCCATCACACTCTGGACAGAAATGGTCAGGCAACTAGTGGTAATTCAGCAGCCTCCGAGCTTGGGGCAGATTACTGGCAGGTCTACTACAAAGAGGCACTGGCACAAGCTTTGCCTGAGATCAATTGTAAATACCAGTATAGAAGTAGCCTGGAAGATAACCTTGACACACAAAGAAAGAGGTCTGGGGTTTGGGATTCCCTTGATCACCAGCCAGACCATCCTTGCTTTCACACTTTCTCCTCCTTGTCCATTCTTTGTTTCTGACTGCATAATATTCTTGTGAAGGAACATGTCCAATATCAAGTTGAAAGGTACTTTCTAAGAAACACATCCTTTAACTCCATAGTGCAATTCCCCCTATCCACTGCACAAAACCTCCTCTCTGTCATTTCAGTTCCTGGGCAAAATACAGTGGGGTGTGTGGAGCCGTATAAATGCAAGACACCAAACCTCTTATCATTTGCAACAGCTCTTGGAAATATGACATTCAGATGGGTGCAAAATCTAGCTAAACCCCATGCTGCAAAATAAACAGTGACTCAAAAAAAACCCCAGAAGGAAGGAAATAGATTCTTATTCTGGGATTTATTACCAGGCTACATGCCACTGTGCACAATGCACTCTTTGGAAAGGCAGGAGTCAGCAGCAAGATACTCAGAGAACTATCCCATTCACCATATATGTTTTTTTTCCAATTTTATATTTCTATCATTTTTGCAATGTGCATCTGCACAGCAAGGCGACTCTCTTTCCAGATGGCATCTTGCCTGCTTCACTCTGGCTTCCATCTGGAAGAACTGCTTTGCATCTGCCTCCGAAACTACAGCCAGTGCTGCTCCAGTTATCTGTCAGTAACATGAAGCAGTGAGATAGTTCATGCTCTCTTAGATGAGGATCATTGCTATGATCCCTCAGCTCTCAAAAGGATTAGCCTTCAAGCTAAAAGCTCTGCTATCTCCTTTTCTCAGCAGAACTGCTTGGAGCAAACTGCTGGCCTAGCTTTGCTGATATTCATGGACCAGAGCTAGATGGAACCAATGCAAGAAAAAGATATTAACTGGATCTGTGACATTAAGGATTGGACTCCTGTTTTTTAATTCCAGGCACCTGAAGCTAAATCCTAATAGAGTTAGGGTGAGGGCAATAGAGAATATTTCAAAGTGCCTCTACACCAAAGGATTCCTCTCACCTAAGCTTGAAAGGAGAAGGTTTAATCAAAGCTAGTCATCTAGTCAGAGGAGAGAGACAGATAATTCATCTGGCTCATCTTATCTTAGGATGGGGAGAATCACTGACAATCAAGCCTGGCTAATATCAGATTATATGAATCCCAGTCCAAGATAGATCACAATACAAAGTAGTCTGAAGAAGTTAAAAACTGATTTTCTCGACCTTAGTGTCCTTCTGTGACACTGCTGGAGATGACAGATGTCATCAGGATGTGTTCACTCCAACTATACGTTTTAGTTGAAGTATTATAATAATTTCAAATGCAAGTGTTCGACTAGCTGTTAATAAGTTACAGAAAAGGTATCTTCCATGGGATATATGAAAATGATTGTTAACCTTGTCCTTGGAATACCACAGGCAAAAGTCTCTCTTTGCAGTCATTTGTAGCCATCTCCTTAAAGCTCCCCTCCCACTCTTCTGACATGGATGATGGCATCTCTAGAGAAAATCTTCTTGTTGACATGTGTGGGCCTACTGTCTGCTAAACACACTGGTTGTGTTCAGTGTAAGGATAAACTTTGACTAATTAAGGCTTATAAGCTATCAGCCACAGATGGTACCAGTTTTAATGTCTCCTTGCATGAGGCTGCATATGGCTGGGAGAATAGAAGCCAAACACCACCAGTAAACTTTCATTAACAATTATCCAGGACCTAAAGCAGGTCTTTTGAAAAGGTTGCGGTTTATTCTAATTTTCTGAAGTCCCCATGAATTTAAAAGCATGCATCTCCTGTAGCTTTTTGTGTTTTAGTATTTTCTTTCCTATGTGTTTATCACTTCTGAATAATCCCATAGTAAAACTTCTATATTAACACACAGATTGGAAGTTAGATTTAGCTGGGCTGTTCCACTCTGACTTTGACCTATCATGTGCATATGATAGTAGGGGAGTCCCATTGATGTTCAGTTGTGTGTAGGTGTTTATCTTCTGCTTATACTTTGAAAAGTCTCTTTGCGATCTTTATTTCTGCTGTCACAAATGGAAAAATATTATTTAATGTAGTCCTCTTCTCAAGACTTGTCTCAGTGGGAGTTTCTACTGTTCACCTCCATCCTAGCATCTCACCTTGCTAGTATGTATGGGTTTGAGTTGACAAACAGGTATTAAGCTAATAAATGAAGACAGTCTAGTTTGGAGCGAGACCATGGCACAAAAAGTAAATGGCATACCTCACCCAGAGAAACACTTAGTCTTTCTTCACAGCCTTTTCCCCAGGAGTAAAATGGGAGACTCATACCTTCCACAGGCAGGACAGAGAGGCTCAGTTTAAGTGGTCTCCAGAGTGCACTGTGATTTTTGAGTGAACTAAGCCATATTAGCACCAACATTAGCACCAACATTCCTACTTGAGCATTTCTGTTCTTGTCTGTGGCCCAAAAGAACCACAGCATATGAAATGGGACCAGAGAATGAGATCACAAGTAATAGCTTCAGCAGAAGTAACTCATTTTTTTCCTCTGTATTGGAGTATTATCACTGTCCTACAGTCTATGTCATTGATAACATACTAAGTATATTACAATCAAAAGGCTGACAAACAAAATAGTGAAATGGAAAAGAATGACAAAATAAGGAATATTCTCTGTTCTTTCCTCAAAAGTTTATCCCACTTAAATATGATGAGAAGTATTTTTGCTTATGTATTCAATACAGTTGCAACTGCTAACATTCATATTATGCTGGACTTTTCTATGTGGATATTGATGTTACAAGCAGAACCTTTCCAACAGATTAACAGACATTATTTCTTAGCTCTCAATTTATTTGTGAAGTTATTTTTGGTATGAGCATCTTATCTGATGATGCACTTTATTCTTCCTGCAAGATACAATTTCCCTTTAGCATTTAGGAAAAATGTACTGGATTAACCCTCAGGAACCAATAGACGAGAAACTGGGTCAAATTCTGCTAGGCCACAAATGCAGATGCACAGTGAAAACACTGATTGTTAAAAAAATGGCAGAAGACGAATCCTGCAAACTCACCTTAACAAAATCTGTAAAGGGGAACTACAAAATATGCATCTGTCCATGGTCCCATATTTATATCTGTCCACACTTTAATGCTGTGATGCCTCAGTGATATCTATGCATTGGATTCCTGCCTCTGGTAGATATAAAGCATGGAACTGAGATATAGATAGGACTTGTTTCCTCCAGGCAGCTGGAGTGGAATAAAAAAGATTTTCTCAGTTCTGTGCATGTCTGTACAGAAAACAGCCACATTTGAAATGACAGAGTGATTGTATTTTAATGGGACAAATTCAGGAGTAACCAGCACCGAACAGGTGTCAACCCCAAAGTGCACTACAGTTGTCACAGCCTCTGAGCATTAATGCAAACTAAGCATTTATTCTATTACTGCAAGAATCTGGTCCATCAAAGCTGTGAGTCGTAAGTAAACTTTATCCAGTAAAACCAATGTTATTTTATTACTCAGCAGATGAGTTATCTGCAGTTGTGGGCAAGGGTGAATTTATGAACACATCAAAAGGACTCTGTCCCCACATTAGCACAACCCAACAAATCCTATGCTGCAGCTCATACAAGAAGGAAATATCTGTGCTACTCTGCAGATGCTCCTCCACCATCCAACACTAGCACTGTGTTCAGAGCCTTGCCCTAAACCAAAGGCAAAAGGCATGCCCAAAAACTCAGCCCTCTATTTTTTAAGAGAGCCTCTGGTACAACCTGACAGCGTGCAGGAAAGTAAACACAGTCACAACAGACACCTGCTTTAGCTCAGTGCTATGGCAGAGGTACAGGACCATACTCAAGCCCTTTTCACAGTAAATGAGGTATGTGAATGCTTGCAAGGGTCCCTCATAGAGAAGAGAGAACCTAAAGAGTAGCTGTTGTGGTTGGCTGGATGGTATGAGGAGACCACTTAAAGAAATGTGTGAAAAAAACATCCATATGCGAGGTTCATAATGTCACTTCACTCGACTTCTTCTTTTCAATGATTCAATGTACTGAAAACATGTCTCCCTTCAAGGAATTTTATATCATTCCCTATGTTTTTTTCATCTGAAATGAATAAAATATAACATCTCTATTAATAACTGAACAACTTCAGCTTGTCTTCTTCAAAAACTTTTAGAGCATCAGTAATAGAGTAATAGCAGTGGCTGGTAATAGGCGCTCCACCCACTCCTTCTAAATAATGGAGTAATGTTTTCAGTGCAGCGTTTTAAAGCTGGATTTGCCAACAGAGATTGTTTCTCACCACATGCTATGGTTAGGATAGTGCAGCTTTGCATTTTCCTCTGCAGTTCCAGTCCTGAAGCCCAGCGGTAGGGAAGCTGCTGTATTAGCTATTCTAGCCGTGCCAGGGAAATGGTTGTGACAGTGGTCACTGCGAGTAGTACAGTAATCAGATGTAACTGGACAGGAAGGAACGCTTGAAGCGTGTCACAGCTTATTTTTAACTCCCTACCCTGCCCTACTTATTCATTATTTTTGATGCAAAGTACTTTTAATTCCATGTGAATAAATGAACAAAGCGAAGCATGAGGCACGGCATGTCCTTGAGTTCAGCACTGAGTGTGAGACCAACAGGCTCAGGCTCTGCAGAGGGGGATGCTCTAAGTCACAGAAAAGGGTGCTTCCAGAGCCCCCAGAGAAAGGCTGCCCAAGCCAATGAAGCATATTCACTGAAGGTGAGAAGTGAGGCCAGACACAAAGGACCCGCTTAGTATTTTTGAAGGGATATAAAGAAGCTGAAGAATTTACGGGCAGTGGTAAATGATGGGTCAAATTTCTGTTGATCCAGAAATCTCTACAGTGGTGATTGTGTCGAACAACATAATCAACACAAGAATAGATCTGGGCCCAAAATGGCAGGGAAATAAAAGTGTGGGAATGAGAAATGATAGAACCAAGGGAATAACATGGATTATCTGAATAACAGGGGAAATTCTGGAAGTGCTACCAGCAAGCGCAGTCTTCCTTAAGCAGAGATGACCAAAAGCAGAACTATTCAAAAGAGGGCAATACCCAGATTATACTCCAGAAAGGAGTCTTTCAGTCTCAGTATGCTCCTCATCACAATGTCATTTGCTTAATGGGAGATTGGTGATTCCCTGGAGCCAGAATTTTCTATTGCTTTATCTCTGAGTAAAACACATGGATGTTTGGAAACAGATGCTCAGTTATCCCTAGACTCAAATCCTCACTGCAGGGAGGCTTCAGGGCAGCTCTGCTCTTCCACTTCTGAACTGGAATTTCTCCATCCACAGTACAGCTTTTCTGTTAGGATCAGATGTATATTACCTTGATGCACTGCATGGCACTTGATGTCTGTAACTGGTGAGCTGGAGGAACCTTATGTTTCCATTGCAGAAACAAAATTTATTAAAAACCTAAAAATTCATTAAATTATAAATTAGACACACTTTTATTTAACTCTAATAAAAAATGTCTATTCTTTCTTGTATTGGATTACTTTTTTCAACTGCAAATTATTCACTTCATAGTGTCATTCCATCACAGAGACCTCCAGACCTGTGACATGCTGAATCCCTCACTACTGAAATCCTGTACAGGTTTGGTGGCTCCAAAATCACCAAATCCAAAATCATTAGTTCATAAATATGACCCTGCACTATCAGAGGGCAGAACTAGCATGTATTTCTGTAACTATATGTCTTCCTCCGCTTCCTTTTATTTATTGTATTCAATATATATATCAAAAATATTCTAAAAATATTTAGACACTTCCTCAAAGAGAAACAAAGAGTACAGTTCTATTTGTCAAGTAAACAGTGTTTCTGGAGTGTTTCTAACACAAAGAAGTCTGGCCATATGTGTGCTTCTTAAATTGATCTCTGCTCTATTCCCACTTTGATTATTTAGGCAGAGAAGCCTTCCTGGATTTTCCTTTCCATGTTTTAAATTTTCACTGCATGAATTATACTTACTGTGCTTTCACCAGTTCATTGAATCTGTCCATATTCGTACATATACTGATAAATGAATTGAGTGCATTCATCCCATATATCTTCTCTGACCTCTCAGGTCTTTAATTAAAGGATTTCCTTCTAGCCTGCATGTACAATGCAAATAAATAGTTTTATGCTCCAGTCTAGGAGCCATATCTTTCTCATTAAAATGGAAAGGCTATTGGCTCAACCAGGCAGTAAACAAGCTTAGGGAACTGGAAAAGACCTACTACAAGGGAGCAAAGGAAGGCACATTAGCAGAACATCAAAGAAACATCAGTCATTATATAGTTGTTAGCAGCTGGCAGTGAAAGGTCCATGGAGGCCAGGAAAGGTGCTACATCTCCCACAGTTTGGCTCACCAACCCACTGAAATTCAAACTGTTGTTGGAAAAGTGTCTATTAAACCTTGGCAATATTAGCTGAGCACAGAGAGCATTCACGCATATCCAGCGTGGGAATGTTCAACACCAGCCAGTGCCCAAGCTCCCTGGACCAACCAGCGTGAATACGAGCACCTCTTCTCCATGCTGGGACCCAGCTGGTGAACCAGCCCCCTCACCATCAGGGTGCTCACTCTGAGCCACGTTAAGTCTCCAGTCCAGTTCAGGGTCAGCTGGGAGCAAGGCAGCGACGTTTTCACCTCTGATACAGCTATGACCATGGCCTCAGTCTCAGCTCCTTGGGACCTTACTTCAGAGTGTTGCATGTTCTCTGTCACAACAATGTGAAGAAGAGCAGAAATATACAGGAAGATGATTAATATCCTGAAATCCAGCACTCTGCCTCAGTGACAGCCGTGGTCAGGGATGTATCAATCACAGGAATTAACTGCTACTCATTAGGCTGAGGGGCTGATTTACTTTGTGTCACTACAACCATGAAAGGCCACCAAGGCTGTGAAGAGGAGAAAAAGGAAGGAAAACTATGACTGGCATGTTTTCAGACTGAATAAGATTGCTTTAGCAGAATACTTTAGTGCTCTCACATCTCCACATAAGCAATGCATAGAGCAATTCAAGGGCACAGTGTTACTACCTTTGGAAAGCTCTGTGCTCCCCAGTACAAACTCAATATAAACTTCAATATTTATAGAAAGAGAATGGCCCATAAGTCAGGTTACTGGTGTGTGAAAATTTGCTACCTAATGCAAGTCTACTTTAAATTCTGTACGGATGGAAGTTGAGGGAGGGATTGACTTAAAAAAATATCCTGATAGCTTCCTTAAATTCAAGCTTTTTAATATATTTTACAACTACCCAGATTGAAAGGTTCGAAACTGAGCTGACTTTACAGAAGGCTTAGAAAAAAATAGCTAATATGCCAGTTTTCAAATGAAACAAATAATAGAGTTAATTTCCCTTTTTTTAGAAAATATCTTTTATATTGAAAATGCAACCATCTTTGTAAGTGAAAAATACATGCTAAACTTACAAAAGAGAGAACAAAATGAAAGGTAAAATTAATGCCAAACCAAAAAAGTCAGTTTGCCAGCTTCTAGTATGGTTATTCAGATTATTCGCATCGAGAGTCTAAAATGTCTCATTTCATTCTCCCACTAATTATCCACAAAAGAGAGATTTACTGACAGCAACCCATGAGCTTAATCTCGTACACTGTAATCCACTCCTTCCTAGATGTCTTAGTCCTGATTTATACCCCACTGAAACAAAGACCGACACAGAAGAACTGCAGAATAAATCAACAAAGATCAGGCCATTGTTAAAAAATACCCCAACCTCAAGTCACAGCAGAAGAAGAAACCTTAAATGTATTATCTTAGCCTCATAACTGCCATGCTTCATTTAGGGTCTCGGTGAAGACACACATGAGAAGACACAGCCAGAGAAGCCACTAGCCAAGAAGACCATTAGTTCCACAGAATTTTTTTTTAACCTTGTATTTAAACTCATTTACTCCATTCCCAACCTCTGTCCAAGAAACAGAAGTAATTCCAAGCTGCCCATCTTCTCCATTCCCATTTCTTTCAGGAATCTCAATACAATTACCGCAGTCTAGAAAGCCAGAGCACTGGGATACAAACTTTGCTGCCCATGCTTCGACTCTAGGATCCCTCCAAGGCTGTTCTCACTACAAGTCTTCTAAACCTGAAGTTCACTCAGTCACCTAGAACAGTCATCATTGGGACTGAAGTATGCCAGCAACTACCGTTAGGCTTAAACCCAGATGTTTGTTTAGTGTCCTTGTTACCAACATTGCTTTTTCACAGGTCCCACTCCCACACATCTAATGACTTTCTGCAGTGTCTTTGCCTCTTAACTTCAAGAATAATTTTGAATATCAAGTGTTTTGGACCATTCATTCTCCAGATGAGCCCAGTTCAACTAAGCATCTAAAATGGAAGAGGTGTCAGGGTCTGAACATATTGTACTGTGACATTCTTTCTTTTCATCCGGCAAATCAGCTGAAGTTTGTTAGCCCTTATGGTTTTTACCTTCCAATCACAAAATAAATAATTTCTTTGTAGTGAATCTATCACTAATTTTGAAATCTCCTAGTAAAGCTCTATGTGAATGATAAAATATCAGTATAAAAATCAGTCCTAAATATAATAAATGAATACAATCTTAAAATATCTGCGCACAAACACTTCTAGTGATTCAAAATAAAACAAAAACTAAAAATAAAACAAAAAATAAAAACACCTATACTGCATAAAAATGTTTCTACCTACTTTGTTAAAACAACCCAGGTTTCTGGGGACACTCAGCATGTGCAAACTCTGCAGCTGGTTAGAGAATGTTTAAAACAGTTCTGATAAAAGGTGATTAAAAGGCTGTTTCACATAAATTTTCCAGTGGGAACATGTGCTTTGTATGAAAATGTCCATATAATAAAACCAGAAAAAGCAAGAAACTTTTTACTTGGAAAAAAAAATTAATAATTGCAGTGAACAACTCATAAATGTATGCTTCTCAGTCATGAAAACCAGATATGTGCATGGTTTCTAGGAGGGAGATGAGCTTTTCCTGGAGATCAGAAGTGCTGTATTCATAATTACTGATAAACTGACTGATTAATTAAGTACTAGAGAGACATATTAATTCATCTAGTGCCTGATCCAATTCTCATTTAGAACTCCCATTAGTAACATTAATGTGAAATGTAATAGGTATCTCATCCATGTCAGCCTCTCCACCCGTTATGCTTTAGGGAGGGCTGATTGAGTGCTGCAAAGAGAGTGAGTGCATCTTGGCAAATACTAATTTGCACTTTGAAATGAATTTACTGTGACTGTTCTAGTTTGCCAGCTGGAATACCCTTCAGAACAGGGAATTTTAAGCAGAGATTGGACATCATTCAACAAAAGTAAAATTAGGATGGTATGATATTCCCCCGGAAAGCTTTTCTGCATATTTATAAATCCATTCAAATAAGAAAAATATACTATAAGACTATAATGTGCAATAAAAGGAGTAGTGTTTCATACATCTGAAGTGATATACATCAGTTAAAGATTACAAACTACTTACAGCATGTCACAAACCAAGTGCTATTCACAGGAATCATTTGATTAATGTAGGCAAAGAGCAAAAACCCACAGATCTGGGGTCATCTTCTGGCTGGAAGTTTGCAGTCAGAAACAGGTAAAATTCACTGAAACACCTTTTAGTTTCAAAGCCTCTTTAGATAACTTGAGAATCCCAGAGGAGACCCCTGGTATTCAGCATGAGGTAGAAAACAAGCTGCACATCAGCTGTCATGTTGGAGAAAGGTGGAGTAATCTCTCTGAACCATTCACCAGCCTCATTTTCACACTGTAATAGTCCCAATGCCGACCTATCATGTCAAAATTCCCATATATTCTCTCTGAACCCAGGCTCACTGAAAATCCAGGAATATATTTCTACAAGAAAATTCGTTCTGTATTCAGTGGTTGGAGAACAGGAGGAAAAATTCCAAAACATCACGACATATCAGTTGATACCTGTCAACTGAAACATTCATGGGACTTTTCCCCGTGACAAAGGCATTCACATGTCAGCCTGCACACCCTTCTTGCTTAGCTCACTGTTCCCTAGCTTACCCCATAATAAAACACAAGGGCTAGTCTACTCCACCTCTTTGTTTCGGTCTTCTGAGCACATGTAAATAGTTTCACCTCCTCAGCGTTATTCAACAATTGCACTGTACAAACCAGATCCTCAGCTGACTGAAAGCAACATCAATCCTATTTCAATAATTCTCTAAGCCAGGACCAAAAATTAAGTATGGTTAAGGGGCACTGCATTCATAACTTAAGTTTCCCAGTGTACCTAGGGGGGTGTGTGTGCACAGCAGGGTATCCTTAAGGATAAAAGGAAATCTTTCAGAGGTGATAAAAGGATGGATTTTCATCTTCATTTTTGGAAACCTGGAAAATAGGCTTCTGAGAGGGACCTCTAATAAGTCTGACAAGTTTTTGCTGCTCTGCCTGCAGGCACACACAGTACTACAGCCTGGCACTGACTTGCTCTACAGAGGCTTTTAGCTCTCTGGTGCAATTAAATTTTTTAACCAGAACCATGTGAGTCAAGTGCTAAATACTGTTGAACTATCTTGCCTCTCCTCTCAGGCATCCCTCCAGAAAGAGCAGTTTTGCTGCAGCCTTGCCACAGCTGGCGGCCACGGGGGGCAGGAAGGGAGAGGACTTTACAAGATCTGAACTGCTACATGGACAGATGAAAAAGGGACATCAATTAATTTTCATCTTCATGTCCTACAGTGCCCAGCTGCTGTTCTCTTAAAACATGGTGAAATAAACATTTTAAAACTATATTTCAGCAAATCTTCCAGCTCAAACCTCAGCTGGGTGGCATAACCCAGAGTGCTGAGGGTGAGGACCAGTAATTAACTGATCAGTTGGCAAACACAGGGAAATATAGATCTGCCTGTTATGATGACACTCACTCTGGAGAACAGAAAGTAAAAGTGCTCAGACAACAAACAGAGCTCGACTTATTGACATACGGATCATGGGCAAAGCTTTAAAAAGTGAGAATATAAAACCCCATTCATGGTATTTAAAGACTCAGAACACTGCACATTTAAATGCTTTTTATACAAAGAAGATAGCAAATAGCTTAATGTTTCTTTTAGTCTTCTATTTTCTGCTTCTCAAATTTTGGACACCTCCAGACTCAGGAGAGCAAAGATGAATTTACATGAAAATTAAAAAGCATTTTACATGTTCAATCCATGTCACTTTTTAAAAGTTACTTTCATGAGGGTGGAGGACTTTAGATTGACAGCTCTGGAGACTGGCATCTCTATTTATAGTCAAGAAGCAGGGAAATCAAGGGCAGGAGCAGGGCAGACACCTGCCCAGATGCCCTCTTGTTTCCTCCCTTTGCTGCCTCCTCTCTGTCTTGCCCAGATCCCTCAGGGAGTGGCAGACATTGGCTCTCCTGGCTTCTGCCAGCCACCAGCCAAGCTGGGGCAGATGCCATCACCTTGCGTGTTTGAGTACTCAGAGCCCAAGGGTGATCAACCAGTGTGCAGTCAACAATATGAAGAGATCGGGAAATCAAGAAGCTCGGGATTATTTTCCAGCATAACGCCCATCAAAACAGTCTGGATTGGGCTGTTCCCAGGCTAGAGGCAGAAAGGTGTAGAAATTAGGTTACTGCAATTTAATGCGCAGGACTGGAAAGTGAGGATGAAATAGCAGGTCAATTAATGATAAAGGAATTAGCATGGAGCAGTGATCTGAAGCCAGGGATCAAGGGGAAATGTTCAGGTAAGACGAAAAATGTTTCTCAAGACTGAATCAGAACAGCCTACATCGACTAGTGATTTCATTTCTACAGCCACATTTCTGGGAGGAAAACTTTGCATGCTTGCAAGACTGTGAATAGTTGATTCAATTGTCAGCTCTGTTTGAATATCTTAACATCTCATTTTGGAGAGGGTCTTGCTTTATTTTTAAACCCTTTTTACATTTCAAGAGCAGACAATAACATCTCAAATACAGACAAGTCTGTCCTTTCTTTTTATTTACAAATTGAACCAAGGTAATAAACTGAGAAGTCCTGGGGCAGTGGCTAACATAAATCGGTTAAAGACCAGACAATGGTCACTACATCAGAGATTATTCATGCAAGAGATCTGAAAGGTCTTGAAAAGCAGTTAATAACAATGTTAATAAAAATGTTGAAACTGGAAACTGTAGCCGGGGTCTGGAGCCTTCTTTTGAAAGGCAGGACCTTGATTACAGGAATTTTTAACTAACAAGTTTGACCTAGTTTACAAGGAAATTGATTGAAAATATAAAAAGAGATAAAATAATAAAATTACTAGAAGATCACAGTGAGTTACAAAGGAAACAGAAGAGCTATTTACTGGAGAACACTGCTTGTTCAATCCAGTAATGTCACCCTGTATGAGAGACGACTTGTAAAAACAGGCCTGTGAGAAACACGGACTGAGAAAAACAGCCTGAGAAAGAGATAAAAGTTAGCAGGGGGAGTGGAGACCCTCCGAGCTAAGGAATGTCTCAAACACTCGCAAGTAACGAAACTATAGTCACGGGGTGGATGGTGTAGAGGTTGAAGCTGATAAGGCTGCCCCAATAACACAGGATGCAGCTGGAGGGGAAACCCTGTGGAGACAAGGCAGCTCTGACTGGTGCACCTGGTCAAATTTCAAGGGCCATCTGTCCGGTGAATGACATTTGCTTCATTATCCACAAAATGCATATTAAAGTTGACACCCCTCAATATGCTAACAAAGACTAACAAGATCATGCTAATTACATCATCCCATGAAACACCTTACCCCTCCCTGTACATGGGATACGTAGGTATGTGGGCCGGCCTAGAGGACGGACCCAAGGAAAGTGGGTATAAATCGAGGTGGAGGAAAGGTGTTGGAGGGCCCGGAGAGTGAAGTGAAGCGTAGAAGATGGATGCCTCCTTGAACCCTCACTGGCGGGATCAACACAGGAACCCAGACTGGTGATCTGTATTCCTCTGTTCCCTCCTTTCCTTTTTCCCCTTTTCCTTCACTAACATTAAGAAATGCAAGGCATACTGTATTGCTTGCCACAACTCATTATATACTTAGCCGATTATCATGTGTCCAATTAGTACACTGTGGGAAGTTAATAAATGTTTGGACCTTGAGACTTGTCTCACCATTGTTCGATCCGTTGGGGATTTACGAATCTGAGTCACTTGTCTGCCTCATCTGAGCGGGACGTGACACCCTGTTAATGAATAAAAGGAAAAAATAAGTGATACAGTCCATCTGGGGTTTCCCTGAAGAAGGTTCATCAAAAAACACTATTAATAAAACGAAGTATTTCTAGATGCAAGTTGCTGGTATTGCCATGGTTGAAAACTGTTGAAGAACCCAGTTCAAAAACCACTGAAGTAAAAAGAAGTTACCTCAGCAAACCTGGAATCTGACTCGAAGGAAGGTGGGAAACCAAGATCAGTAATTCATATCTCCTGCGTAACCATGATTTCAGCTGAAGCACCTTGAAAACCTGCAGACTTTAAATTGAAAGTTGGAAAAGAGAAGTGAACGGACATTAGTTTTGCAAACTTCTGAATGTAGCTAGACATCAGCCATGAAATCCTGTGAAATCCATGCATCCCTTTAACCAAAGAGTCAGTCATGCACTTCCATGCTTTGTATGTTTCAACTGGCTTATCCTCTAGTTACAAGAAGGGTCACTGTACCTGCCTTTAAAAATGTGCCTTTCACAGTGCTTTATCCTCATCTAACACTGGTGGGAAAGCTCTTGTGGCTTCTTTGGGATTTGTTTTTGGCTCTTTTTAGAGCAACCTGTTTAAGAGAGGAAAAAAAAGGGCAAACTGTGCCATGTGGAATCCTTTCCATTTGACCATTCCGACAGTGCTTGCACAAGGCTGCAGAGGGACAGGAGGATCAGAGGGAAGGGGAACACTCCCAACAAGCCCAGTAGCAACCAGACCCCATGATAGGATGAGGGCAGCTCCTCCCCAGGCATGCGGCGCAGGTGCTGCCTCAATACAAGCCTTGCTTCCTGGGCAGATGGCTTCCTAAGCAGAGAGGATAAATAAAAGGTGATCTGTCAGACTGTGCTTTCTCTCCAAAGATTTGAAAGGAAGGCTTTTAAAGTTGTGCTGAAGGCAGCAGTGACTGTACCACTTGGTGAGTAAGAAGTGTAACATTAGCGTGAAAACTGAAGCCAAAGAGGGGAACAGGAAAGAGAAAGCAGATGAGTCAGAATAGCGATTGTGGGGGTGTATCAATATTTATAGCAAAAATCCCCAGGCTTCAACTGACTCTATCTAGTGGCACAAAATTGACTTTTTTTTTAACACTAATCAGGGAATCTGTTTGACAACAATGAGGACCTGTTGATTCAAACCTTGCGCTCTGCAGCACACCAAGCTCTGAAGATTATTTCCGATAACTCTGTGCTATTGCCTGTATATTCCAAAATAGAAAGATTTATTAACAGCTTCCTTAAAGGCCAAATCACTTCGCTTTTTCAGTGTACAATGACTGCTTGTACTGGATTTTACCTGATCTGCTATCCTGCAATTAAGGCAAAAGAAATGATGAGATGAGCTAGATTAATACATCATTTGTTTTCCAAATCCCAATAGTTCTTTCAGTTTCATAGTTAAAACAATCTTGGTTTGCTGAATCTGTTGCTAAGCAATTGGAGCCATCAAAATTTAAATCTTGAATTATTATCCTTTATTGTCTGAAAATATGATGCAAGTGAATGGCTCAAAATGTAAGCTGATATGTTCTAGTTCAACTCCCAAGGGCTTCTCCCAGTCAGATTTCACCATGATCCATGTGGCATATGAGTAAACTCATTTTTAAAAGAGTCACATTTTTTCTTGTAAGTTATCCCTTACAAAATAGCATTTTCCAAAGAGACTTTTGAGGGCATGGAAGCAACTTTGGATTATGAAATGTATAAATGTATCATTGAGCATGTTAAATGATTATAACACAGCACTTAGCTTACAGGGAGGCATTTTAAAGAGTGGAGAAAACAGCAGTTAACGGAGCAGACAGTTTCTCACATCCAACCATTATCTTGTCCCACAAATGAATGTCTTTTACTTGCAACAGCTAATGATACACTATGCTCTGGTTGTGTTCGACATTGTGCTTTGTTTCCTAAATACTTATAATTCTGTTTATTACTCACAGACATTTAATCACCCCTGGCTTAACTTTCAAAGCACATTATCATCACTCGTTCACTTAATCGCTTGTTTCAGGCTGGGTTTTCAGCAGGAAATTGTCCTCAGGCAGTATGGTAAGTTTGGATAGCCACAGATGGAAACCAGTTTGGGAATTATTGATTGCTGATATTTTCATACTGTGAATATTTTTATTTCAGGTTGGTAGGAATATGGGATTCTATGCTGTCTCATGTGGTCTAAAAAGATTTATGCCAACAAGAATGAGTATTACTGGAAAAAACAAAGTAGCATTGATAGCACTCCATATCATGTTTCTGCTTTGACCTAACTACTTAGTGGCTTTTCAAATGTACTTCTCAACTGTAGAAATACTTCTGGAAGATAAAATCAGAGTGGATTTTGGTTTCCTTTTAATGCTTTCGACGATTTTAGATAGATAAGTAAGAACATTTCATGTCAAATATAAAAAATATACAGCATGATGTTATAAATGCCGAGGCAGAGGCGAAAATATCTTTAATGAATTTATTTGCAATAAGAACAAGCAAAAAAAACTAGGCACGCCGGGGAGCAGGGGGGGCTTCCCACTCCGCACCAACGAGCACCGGGTGGTGCTACGTCACTCTCTTTTATAGTCCCTCCTTCACATGCGCAGCAGGGTCCCTCAAACTTTCCCGGGCTTTCTGATGTTGCTGGGGCTCCTGGCAGGGATTCCTCCAATCATATTTCACTTGCACAATCCGGTGTTGCTGGGGACTTCTGACAGGGGTCCTGCCAGTAATTTTCCACCTGCTTAGCATCTGTCACTGAGGGGAAAAAAACCTCCAAACTCCTTTTAACAATAAAACTACGACAAATCTCCTTCAACCCATGTACATGGCAAACTCTTAACAAAGTCATCATATTCTAACACGAATCACCACCATATTCTTCACAATGAGATGCACAGTTCTTTATTCTTGCACAAACTTGTCATGTAACACAATGATTGTTCAGTGGAAGATATAGGTACAGAATAAGATATAGAATATATCCTGGAAAAGATTCATGGCAACCTTTGGATTTTTAAGATGGGATAAACCTATGTGTATGGATACCCTGGGACAGCTGCAGGAAGCTGATGTTTCGACTTTTTAAGTGAAACCATCCTGGAAAAGGCTGAGAATTTGGCCTTGCATGAATTCACATATCTCAGGCTTTTGTAGATATACCAGACCAAAAGAACATTAAAAACCTTCCCATTAATCAATTATGAATGTGTGCGCAGTAATGGTAGTTCCTAAGGGTTTTCAAGGAAGTAATCTGATGCAAATGAAACTTCTCCACTAGCTACATTTTCCATCTGTTCGTCGACAGCAAGGACACAGAACTCCTCTTCCTGTAGAAATTTTCTCTCTTAGTGTTAGGACAAATACGCAAGCAATGTGACAGCCTCTTCTTCCTCCTTTCTGTCTGTTCACTGGCAATGCATGAGGGCCCCAAACCCTTTGGAACAGCAAAAGATAAGACTAAACACAGGTTCAGAATTTAGTCCCTTTTCATCCATAGATCAAGGGTGTTTATGTTTATTGCCGATGTGCAAAACATAAGGAATTGAGCAACTCACAAAACACCCTATAAACAAAAGCTGTAGTTCATAGACTCTTAAATCAGTTGACATTTGAGTATTGAACTACAGGAAACTCTGGAGGCAAAAACAAACAAACAAATGCAGCAAAGACTGCATTTTTTAATGGAGATTTTTCTCCCCTATCCAGTACTTCTTAAAGTATGCACACATGGCTGGGAGAGTGGTGTTTCCTTCCAGCACAATCCTGGGCACATAAACATATGAAGGCCAAGATAAGCATCTTTAGGAGGATGTTTCAGGAAGCTGCTGTTTCTCTTCCCCTTCTGACAAGACTTCTCTCTGGCTCCCTGACAGGTTTTAGCCCTTCCACTTTCTGACCCTCATGTTGCACAGGTACCTGCATGGGACTACACATGCTGTTGGCAGACTCTCCCCCTGTCCATAACCACCTGTTGGGAGAGGGAAACGCACTCTGATGTGACTTGTGGGTATTAGAACAGGCCCTGGTCCTTGTTGAATTGACCAAAAGTATGGTAAGAGTCACCCAAATGCAGTTACATTTAAATATTTTTAAAGAAATTGACTGTTCAGTGTGAAAATATTGCTGGGCTGAATCCAGCTGATCAGATGGATTGAGCCATAGCAATGCTGCCTGTCAGAACAAGAGGCACCACTCTAATTACCATCACTGCGTAGGTATAGGCTGCCTACCTACTCACTGCAATAACGTTTCTCAACAGGACTCTTATTTATAAAAAAAAAGTTAAAAATTGAGGCTTTCTGTGGAGTCTTTCTCATACATTGCTATAATAATAGTATACATAATACATGTGCTCTGTTGCTTCATTTTCTTTCCTTTTACTTTTGATAAGGTAGATTTACTAAAATCTGAAATTTAAATATTTATACAGTAGGCTTTTTGATTAGCATATTTTGAAGCTAATCATAATAGGGCTTAGCTCACTTAGTAGATGTGTCAGTAAAATGAATAATGAATTCAGTGACAGGGATGAAGAGGAAAGGATGAAAAAGAAATAATTTAAAATTGTGAAAAAGATAATGCCTGTTATATGGGAACAGACCTACACAAGAGTAAATAAGAGACAGCTCCTGCTTCCTTTTTAATTCAAGGAAAAATTTTTTGGAGAATGCACTCTTTGAATATTAAATGTCTTAATCTAAACTTTAAAATGTCCACTAAATTAGTTTTCAAAGCTTCCCTTAACTATAACGGGAAAGGATTCAGACTCTTTGAATTTATGGTACAAAGCTGATCACGAAAGCATTTAAACCCCGGTTTGAAAGTTTACAAATGGACACAGTTGTTAGGATTTCAAATACCAGATTTCTGCAAGTCCAAAATAGAAGATTAATAGAATTGTTCTGTTATCATCTATACGTGTATATTATATGTATATATGATCCTGATCATTTGGAGATCTTGTTTGTTTATTCTTTGCAGCCACAAAGCTCAGAGGATTATTAGGAAGCCGAAACTGATATATTTGCATGACTGAAAGTACTGAGCTTTGAAAGAAATGCCTGGCATCATGTAACTTGTCACAAAATGATGAGAACAAGCAAAACAGAAGTCAACTGAACAGCAGAGAGGGATTTATTTTGTCTCATCTTAGACAACTATGACATATACCATTTTGTGTCAGCTAGTCAGCCCAGAAAAAGAGCATCTCTAGAGCACTGTCTACCCAGTCTCTTGGAGAGGTCGACTTTTGATGAGGGGATTGGTGCTTGGTATTGCCTCTTGTTTGCCATCAATCATTTCCTTGATTTATTTTTTTCCTAGCCCTGCCACCCAGAGACAGTTCAAATGTTCAAATAAGTACATTACACAGCAGCTGTGACCTAGGACCCTATGACAATGAATCAGTTCTGCTCTTCCTCTCCCACAGCGCTGTGTGCCAGAAGACGTCTGGAGCATGTCTGTCCTGAGAGGAGACTGTCCTTTCAAAGCACAGGGGTCCAGGTGTTGCACCTCTTGGCACTACAAACCCCTACAAGCAGCATTTCCTCAACCACAAATCTAGAGAAACTATAGTTTCATGTCTTCATTTGGATATTCTTCAAAGCAACAAATAGTGTATTTGTGTCTTGGGAAAAAAATTGAAAACCAAAATCTGAACTTGTTCAGAGCTTTTGCTACTGGGTTTTAGAAAAAGATAATAATATTCAGGAAAATGCAGCAGGTGTTGTGAACCTCAGTTTCATTTTGAAGATAGTGTGATGATGTTGAACCCTGAGCTTACTACAGCATGGAGTAATGAGTTTCAGGCACGTTCTGTGGCATGACTGGCATTCACAACAGTCTGCTTGGACTTAAACCCATTGCAGGTACCAAGAACAGCCAAAGCCATGAGGAATATAGTTCATACATCAACAGTTAATAGGAGATAGTCAAGCTCTGGGACACTGTAAATTTTTCACTGCCATATAAGATCCTTGGATTTCCACTTTGGCATCATTTAGTACATGGCTTCTGTCAAGTAGTTCTGGCACAGACAAATAAACCTTTAGGGTTTGGTTTCTTAGTGAAGTATATTTTTCATTAAAAATATTGCAGTTTTTGTTTTTCCTTCATTTATTCCTTCATTTATTTGCTGTCCAAATGAAGTTTGAAATTCTGCTAGCACAAATCCAAAGTCCTTTATGCTTCTTAGATGGAGTTACAACCAAACTTGACTTGCAAAGACTTTACAAATTACCTCAAAACTTACTAATGTTCTTTAGAGGAAATTAGATGTGGGAACTTGGACAGTGAAATTAATGAACTAATGATTAGTTGTTTCACCCATCAGATGAAGACCATGTTGTGCAAGATTTGTCACCCACCACTACAGCAAGTCAAAGAAAAAAAAACACCATTTACATCAACCGAAACCATTCACAAGTATGAGAGGTAAATTCATTGACTTGGTTTAGCTAAGAAAACCAGAGACAAAAATTTTTCTAATGAAAAGTCAGAGAGTTTTTTTCTGTGAAAAACACTGCGTTTAGATATTAACTTAAATACATTTTTAAAGGAAGGACTCATCCCTAAAATGAAACAAATTATGAATGCATTGCTAAAGGGTCAAATGGGATGCAATTTTTCAATCCAAACCTAATTTTTCAGTGTTTTTTCTTCCATCCAAATCATATTTGTAATGTAATTGATTAATTAATTTAGCCAGGCTGATGAGCTGGCACAGTGACAAGCTCCATTCAGAGAGCCAGTTCATTTCTTTTGGCGAGTTCAGGATCAGGAGCAAACTCTAGGCCTGATCCTGCCAATTTTATGCCTATACAAGAACAGAATTTTGTATTGGTGTGATGACTTGGTCTTTTCAGGATGTGATTAATCTCAAAATTATTATAGGTGTGAGACCCATGACTGGCTTTCACCAGATCCATTGCTTGTTACCACCTTCCTTGCAGAACTTACTTTTTTGCCATCTGGTCACCCACACATCATTTCCTCACCTATTTCTCAAGCCAAGCAGTTTAAATCTATGCTGGACCCTGGACACACTGCAACCCCTCTGCACTCCTCAATATTTCAGCTGGGCTTCAGGTCCATTGAGAAATCCTTGACAAATGTATAAATCCTTAAATTCTTCCCAAACAGAATTTGCAGGCAGGGATGGAAGCAGTGTTGCCCGGCCGTATTTCATGAAGCTATTTATTGCAAATCAAAACTGCAATTGATCTTCTCAACAAGGAGGAAATCAAATGATCCTGTGTTTTTAAAAGAGACATAAATCATTAATTTTGAAACACTTCTTTCTGTAACAATATTCAGAACATAGCTTGGATCTACTTAGGAGACCAAGGTGATGAGATGATTATGTTCTTATGAAGTTTAATGGAATTTGAGCACCCAATTACCCGAGGCTTCTTTGACAACTGCATTCAGTCATTTCCCAAAGAGATTAAGATCTTTTAAAAGCAGTTTCTCTAGTCTATACTTGATATCTTTCTTCTTTCCTTTTATTGTGGTGGTTGTTATAAATATTCAGTGATTTTTATGAGCCTCAGCAGACCAAAAGTGATCTTCAAAGAACTCGCTTACATATATTCACATATTTAAAAAACCCTAAGAGTTTCTTTTAAAAAATTTTATCTGAATTTCTGCATTTCTGTAGACAGTAAAAATTTACAGCAAAAAGTACTTTCACTGATGAACAAAGGAGGAGAAGAAAGGGTGAGGAGATTAAAGAAGTGATATGTGTTCAAAGAAATCCTGTTATGGAGCTCTTGAGAAATACTTGTCTATCCCAACACAAAATGTCATTAAACTAAATTTGTTCAAGGGTTGATTGTGCAAGATAATGAGACAACTAAGACTCAACTGAGATAAACTAGATGCTGATTGTTCTCTATCCTATCTATTATATGTTGTCAATGAAGGGAAAGGGCAAACAGAACTGTTAAATAACCCTGAAATGTTGTGGTTTGTAATCACACCTCCAAAGATGAATTATCTGATGGGCATTTCATTTAATGTGTTTCCAGACTGCTGAAGGCAGTAGAAACAAAAGCTCTTCCAAAAATGGCAGGTGTCAAATGGAACAATTCCAGGACAAAGTCAGAAGAGCAGGAGATGAAATCAAAGTATGGGTCTAGCTATAATGAAAAAAAAAAATTATAAGATTATCCTCTGTGTATCTTTGTGTGTGCTTATCAGAACTGTCACTAAACAAAACCTGGGTAGCCTGATACACCCTCTGCCCCTCACTAGCAAAACCCAACATGACGGTCCAAACACAAAGACACTCCCCATCACAGGCTTACCAGCAGCAACAGCCTTTAGAGATCCCTTGAGCAACAGCTCCTATATATTCTGGTATCTTTTATATCCTTCTTTATCTTGTAGGCTGGTTTGTGCAGACAAATATTTCTCTCCTGAAGCACAGGAATCCTAGCATATATTTCAAGCTAAAAGGTATAATTTCACTCTGGGTTTTCAAACTATCATTTGCACAACTGTTGTGAAATACATGCAAGTGACTTTAACAGTATATGGTGTGTACATCTCAAATTTGAAATTTGAAGTTTACTCAATTTTGCCTCACGCTAGACAAAAAGTAGAACATGCCACTTCAGCAATACCCACAGAGTAATCAATCACTGTAGGAGAAGATTGAAAACAATCTGGCCTCCCACAGTAGGTTCAAAGCCACCAGCACCGTTTATGGCACATGTTTTATTCATCTGTTATTCCATAGCAGGAAGCCATTCAACAGATGGTTTCATTTTCACTTACATTAGGTATATAAAGTTGTGAGCTTGTTTGTAACAAGTGATAATCAAATTTGAGCTATAAAAAACCCCTACATTTATGCCACCCAAATTTTCATTACAAGCTTGCTGCTACTTTAATGAGATGTAAGGTTTCAAATACGCAAGGACCCGTGCTGGTCAGAACACAGAAGGATACGCCCTCCAAGCCAAGGTCAGGGCACTGCTCTCCTTCAGCTCCTTCTGCTTTAGCTCTGATGAAAGGAAAAGCAGGCTGGGATGCCCAGAGTTTTTTCTGGTCTGAAATTTCAAGTTTTTCCAGAAGCTTATAATTTTCAGAGCTCAGTTATTCACCAGGGTCAGTTAGAAGACTGAAGAGGTGTAGTGACTGGAAGTGAGGGCCATTACCTCTGAGTGTAAGTGAACAAAGTATTCAGCATATCTTAATTGTGTTTCTTTATTGTTTGAAAAAATTATTTTCAAATTATTTGAAAATTGAAAAAATTTAAAACGTCTCCACTAGGTATTCAAGAAGAAGGTGCTATAAACACCAAAATATCATCATCATGGACAGTTTGGATTAGTATTCTGTTTCATGCAGGATTCATAAGGTCACATTAGCACTTTTTCATGTCATATTTCATCATTGAAACAGTGGAAAAAAAATATAATGAGACCAATATAAAAACAGAGAACTGCAAACAACTCTGACGGGACCTGAAGCACAATTCATCAACAAAAAATGTTCACAAAACACACTTTTCATATTTTTTTATTTTTGCCCCCCCCCCCCCCCAAATGGTTTTCATTCCAAATTGGAACAAAAACATGCCACAAAATTTCAGCACTTCTTGTTTTCAAGACATTTCATTTTAACCAGCCCCGTCTCCACGGTACAGTTTGACCTTGCTCTTTCTCTGTCCCTTTACTATTTGAGGCGTGTTCCAGTGTTATTTGAGGAGTGTTTCAGCCCTTAATTCTTCCTCAGGGAGCAATATAAGTAGATAGGCAGCAGAAAAGAATTGAGTGTGAGAATTTAAACAGATGAATGAGCTTTGGGAATAATGTTAATGTTTTTTTCCCTTTTCATAATGAATCAGAAGATCCTCATTCTCGAAGATGGCAATACCACAGATGCAGCAGGACAAGTTCTCAAGCACCTCCCCAGAGACTCTGTCTTTTTATTTAGGGGATAAAATAGCTCAGTCTCCATGACCTGCCTAGCAGCTCCCTGTCTCACCCGAGATACCAGGTAGGTGGGCAGCTACAGAACAGGTTTCCTTCCACATCCAGATGTGACCACCAAGGACAGAAATGAAACCACTGATCTACTGAAATGGCCATTAATCAGCAATTTAAACAGAATTAGCCTTCGGGCAGCATTTATCTGGGTTTAATGTCAATTTATGACTAAGGCAGTGGCTTAGTATTTGAAAACCGCTAGCTAGGTTATAAGCAATGAAATGCACAAAGTTGAACAACTTTTCCAAAATTCTACTTATAAGCACTAATTAAAACTGAATATTTGTGATATTCCTATAAGTCCCAAGTTCTTTTGGAATTCTTGTCAGAATTCTTGTTCTCAATCACTGTTGCTTAAGTGAATGTTTCGTGAAATTATTCCTCACTGCCAGCAGCTTCCCACCTTCCAGCGTCCCCTTGTTCATGTAGCATGACACACAGAGAAGTTTCTGATCCACTGCTTATTGATCAGACATTGCTTTATGCCTTTCCATCATGCTAACTTCTTCCCAAAATACAGAATCCGTACATAAATTCCAGGAAAAGAGTTCCAACTATGATGACACAAAGTAATTTTACATTAACATTGTAAGCAAGTAAATGATTTGCACATAATAGACAAGATGACAGAGCTGAGCTGAACCACAGTTTCTGAATGCAGATGTTTCAAAAGCAAATGTAAAATAGACTCAGAGTGGATTTGTGGTGGCTTTGGGGAAAAAGTAAAACATTTCTGACAGTGATGGTGTCAGTATGTTTCTTACATTGTTTCCCCTTTTCTTGCCATTATCAAGTTTCAGCCAAGGTAAAAATGATTTCCATTGCTTGAGGAAACAGACAGATAGGCACTAGTGAAAAAACATGAAAGATGAGCAAATACAGGCACATGGCATTAAAAGGGACCTCACGAGTCATTGAGCCCAGCTGCTGCTCCAGGCACAAGCATCATGCAGGCACTTCCACAACCCAATGGAGCTGCTGAGATGCACTCAGAGCCCTCGTGTGCGCCTCCCACCCACATTACACCTCAGGAGGAGACAAACTGCCCCAGAACCACAGCATCTCAAGGGTGAGACCTTGTCATTTCCTGCTGAAGTTCATCCATGACCTCTGTGTACCAGTTTCTTTGTGAGCTACCCTCTTCAAATAAATTGCTTTTCCCACTAACCTACCAGGGAATTTATTCCCTAAGACATTTGTAGATGTTGATCCCACATCCCCTCAGCACTTGTGTCAGGCGTGGAAGCACGCCTGGCTTTCAGCAGGCTTCCTCTTCTCTCCTGACCATTCTGGTGGACCTTCTCTGCACCTCTGCCAGTTGGGCTCCCATCCCCTTGCACCATTTCACCTGACAGTCTTCACTGGGTCAAGAATTCTCTCTTTTGAGCAAAACATTCTGGTAGGCCCCCTGATTTGTTGGGTTTGGGGTTTTTTTTGGCAACATTGCCTGAAATGTTCAGTTCTGCTGGAAAAAATGTTGGTGTTCTTCTGCGACGTTTCCTGGGCTGCTTGCCTGGAAGACTCTTCTCAATCTCACACTCTGCCCGTGCGGAAGGAAGGGAGCTGACAAGTCCTGGGGAGGGAGAGGAGCTGGCAGCGGGAGCAGAGCTGGTGGAGGAAGGCTGCAGCAGAGTACAAGGGAGGAGGAGGGTCTGTCATCAGCCCCCAGCAGCCAGCCTGGCAGACGCCTGCCAGCCTCACCGGGAGCAAAGGCCTTCATGAAACTTCTAAGCCCTCAGCTGGCATGTCAAAGGAAAAGAAATAGAAGAAAACTATTCTAGTTTCTCCAAAACAATCAGAGACTCACTCAGTACTGCTGGTGCAGAAGAAGACAGCATTTTTATCTGGACCAATTTTCCATGAGACATTTTTTCCGCATCTCCAACCAAAACTTGTTGCACCAATGCCCTCTTTGCTCCCCTCACTTTTCACAGCTCTCAATTTTTTCATTTGCCCTTTATATTCTGATCTTGTATTAAAACATCTTTCTTCTTGCTTGCCTGCTGACAAAGCACAGGTTATTTTTATTTCTCCCAAAGGTGCAAAGAGTCAAAATCACAGTCCAAAGCATCATTTCTCCTGCCTTGTTAACTTCTCTAACCACAATTTAAGCAGCTCTAGGGGAACAGCCTCCAGACCCTGCAGTCTGGCCAGTGCTGTTACCTGAGTGTATCCTCCTGATTTATTGCTCATGGACGCACTGTAACTGCCTTCTGCTAGCTCAGGCAATGCTTCCATATCACTGACAGCACATTTCTGTGCTGCTGGATCATCCAGCCATGTAACATGCTTTGGATGAGATAGGGACATCCAAATGCTTTGGACAAGGTGTTAAGTTTCCCAAAGCCCAGAAAATCACATTTTCCCAGTTCTGTAACTGTGTGTTCTCTGCATCTCTCTTTCCTTTCTCCTTCACAGGGCCAGATTTTAAAAACAGCATTTTTGATTTGCATTTTTTTCTTGCCAAAAACATTGTCACCAAGACAAGGGCTGGAGATTTCCTTCTTCCTGGCTATAAACTAACATGTTTCAGGACTAACACATTTCTAACCGGTGCTTTCTCATAGATTTCTGTAGCCATATCTTCCAGCCATATGTGCAGAGGAAAAATTTGCACTCAAGAGGAACTATACATTTGGAAAACAACTATTATTCCCTGCTTCTTGCCCCAGTATTTAAGAATTTGGTTCATCATTGCTCTGACTGCAGCCAGAGTGTGGATAGAAGAGTCAAGGAGGGGACAGAGCAGCCGGCCCTGCAAGGGTCAGGCAAGCAGGACTGGAGGTGACAGCAGGGCAGCACCCCCATCTAGCCCCCTAGTACTTGGGCAAGAGCTGAGCAGGTCCAGTGGCCACAGCCAAGGTCAGCCACAGTCCAGAGCTCCAGGCAAGTGCATAGTAGTGGGGCAATTGCAAATCAAGCCATAAGGTCAAGGCACAGGTTTGGGCATAACACCCCAGCAGCACAGCTCAGGCAAGGACCGAGGGGCTGAGCCAAAATGCAGCTCTGTGGCCAGCGGGCACACAGTGCATGGATGGGGGCCCAGGTGGGGCTTCCCAGGGCACCAGAACTTCTTGGCACCCTCATGGCCCTGGCTGGAGGGGGCTGCAGAGCAGCATGGTGATTCCCCTGTCCTTCAGCCCACAGCACCCTGACTGAACTGTCGAGCCTCAGCAGAAGCACTTACACCAGCGTGGCTCCCCGGAGCTGCCTTGCCCCAGCCAGCTGGTTCTTTTGCAGAAGAAACATTTTATTCTTGAAACATTTTTGGCTGCACTTTGCCTTAAAAATAAAATGTACAAAATCAATCTGTGTGGCAATATTGAAATCTGACAGCATCACTCCACACAGGGCAACATGGTTAATAACACAACCACTTACAGCAATTATACTACCTTTATCTAGAAACAGTGCCATAGCCATCAAGGTGAGATAATGGAACATGCGCAAGTTCGCTCCTTAATTTATGTGGGTCACACGGTAAACAAGTTTCTGCAAGGGAATGGGTGCGCTCAATGTCTTTGCAAATACATCTTCTGGGGAACTGCAGGTAGTGAGTATGAGATCCACTCTGTCTGCTAATGTCAGGCAGAGGATGTGGAGCAAGGGAGTACTGTTTCTAGGCAAGGAAATCATTAGCAGACTTCCAGTGACACGGTGGTGTAAACCAGAGGTGAATCAACCTTGCAATATAAATTCAGAGAATGACCAGGCATGGCAGGCTAATAACAGAAAAGTGACAATTCACAAATATCTGGACAGTTCTGTGTAGCCAAGATGTTGAGTGTGTGGACCAGTGCCTGGGGATTAGGCACACCAGAATCATTGATAGTAATGGCACTCTCATGGCTCTGTCACAAGTACGCTGTTGGGGAACACATCCAAACACTCATCAGACACGAAATGCTCGTGGGATGGCATCTTTCTACATGATGACTCCTCTATTACTGAACTGTTATTTCCCTGCAAACCACCCATCCCAAGTCTGTTGACCTATTAATTCATTCTTTCATTTGTGTGTTGACTTACTCCAGAGAACTTTTTGAAAAATTACATCCTGAAAGGCTTCACAGGAAGAGCTAGGGAACTGCAGGCAAAGAGCACATGTCATTTTATTCAGTGGAAAAAATAAAATATGCATCAAAGCAACCTCATGAAAGTTGTTAGGATGCAGCTTAGCTTTAATTTGTATGTGTAAGATCACAGGACTCATTTCTACACTGTCACTTCAGTTACATCATTGCTATCATTGGCATCACTCATTATTGGCAGCTTTGAATATTTGATTACAACCTCACACATACATGCATGCCTACCAACAGGCTCTGATTTCTTTGTGTCATGACAGCTTAAGCAAGATCCTGCTGGATCTGTCATGGATCCTAGACATCTAAAGAAAATTCATGTAGATACAGTTTAGAAAGGGTAAAAGGTCTACTGTTAGCTCACTGCTTAAATCAGTGTCAATCATGTACTTTATCTTAGTGGCAGGCTGTGTTAGGCTTCTTTATATGAACAAAACACAAAAGCGAAGATCTGGCTTTCATTGCTTAGTAAAGATCTAACAATTAGTATGGAGGATTTCTCCCGTTCTGCTGAATTTCTGTATGAGCAGTTAACTGCCTTCCACCTCAAATTCTCCTTCAAAGGTAATAGATACAGGGCATTTTCTCCCTTCTTGCCCTAAGCTGGTTTGTACTGAATGATGTACATTGTAAAAAGACTGTTATTTCAGCCCAGGAGTGGCTGCAGGGAGCTGGTGGATAAAAGGATAAATTTTCAGGCGGTTCTTTAGAAGGAAAAGGACAATAAAAATGTTTGTTACAGTGAAATTTGTCCTCAAGATGTTCTGAGTTCTGAGAAAAAACGCATTTTGTGTACCTGGTTGTTCAATTAAAGTGAACAAAATTGCACTCAATACATTCAAGAATCACTGCAACTGAATTTTTTTAGAAATTAATTAGCCCTGACAGGGCTGTATCTTGTCCAGAATTTAATGATCTATGCCCCTAAAAGCCCTGTTCTTTGTCTGAGCTGAGTCCTCTTCAACAAATATTTTAATCAGCCTTGGAATTATAACCCAAGAAGTGATGGGGATGTGGCTGGATGCTGTTCTGTGCCCTCACTGAACCAAGCAGTCAAACACACTGCCCCAGTCACTCTGTGGGTTTGCTGACATAATTAAAGCAAAGCCTGGGCATTAATTTAATCAAGATGCCTGTGCATGTGAGAGGTCAGAGATGCGTGCACACCAAGCAGAGCTGCTGCAGAGGTCCCAGAGTTCATCAGCAGCTATTCAAGCCCCGGAGAAGGAGTGATCCTCTGTAATAACTACATCTGACAATGGGAATTTCCAGGCAAAATGTCATGACAAACTGCCCCCGTTAGCACGCTGAACACAACAGTAGAGCTCCCTTGTGGTAAAGAAAAATACAGACATTTTAAGTCTTTATTGGGGGGAAGGGACTGGGGGGAAAGCCATGTGCCTGCACAGCGGAGGAAGAGCAGCTGATGAAGAACAGAGCTTCGGGGAGAGAAAATCAAAGGTGATCTTTGCAAGCTCTGCAGACCCTCCTTTGTCTGGCTGATAAACCTTAATACGTTTGGGCAACATAAGCAAAGGAGCTGAATGGGATAAATGCTGTTATTCAGGAAGGGACTGAAAGAAACCTTCACTAACAAGCCTTCAGGTTACCTCTAAAATAGCCCAATTTTTATATTTGATGTATTCATAATCTAGATGTTATCTAAAGTGATAAAACCTACTTTAATCTTATGCTACTCCAAAACGGCAAAATTTTCTTTCTTTTACTTTTCAGTTTTGGCTCTCTCCCTTTATTTTTAAATATATATTAAACTTATGGAGGTTTTACTTTTGCTTGATATAGCTTTGAATTTGCACTCTGGGGAAATAGCCACACTGACACATAAACGGGTTAGAAAACGTCCTTTGAAAACATTGCTTGGAAAATATCACCTTCCAACTGAAAATCTCACAAAACCAGCCCCGCTCTGTATTTTCAGGGACATTCAAAAATGCTCGGATTTCAGGTATTTAGCATTTTGCTGCATGCATTCCACATGCTTTCCATGACATACAAAAAACCAGTCCTGAGCCTTTTGAATGAGTTAATGTTCTTTCTTCTTTTTGTGAAAGAGCTTCATTTTGTAAGACAAAAGGTTTTATAATGCTCTCTTCTATTTCAGGAGAATATTCACACTAAATAAGAATTTGCTTTTATAACCAAATCGTTTATCTTTACATTTTCTGTGGGAGGAGAACTTCATCCAGACTCAGAGCCTGGAATCTTATAAAAATTTCCAAAGAGGTAGGGGCAGCATACATAGGAAATGATGCTTTTTATGGTTGTTTTGCATGTATAAAAGGAAAAACATCGATTGCTGAGACCACCCTTAGCCCATCCACCTGTGTCTAATGCATCCTTATTAGAGGGGACCTTGGCAGAAGAAATGAGCAGATGTGGAAGGAGCAGAAAATGCCTCAACTCCTACATTACCAGGGGTTTGTGGTCAGAGCCCAACAGAGAGCATCTATTGTTATCAGTAGCCTGGATTTGGGTCCCACATCTACCTCCCAGCCCAGGGATCACCTAATTTAGAGCCACCTCTATCCAGCCCCAACTTACCAGTGTAACTCTGCCTGGTGGCTTTAAATATTTGAAAAAATAACAAGAGTTATATAATGCAGCATATTGTCTTTGAACCACTTAAAAAGAGAGAAAGGGAAAAAAATAATAAAAGGAAACCTTTATTTTAAAAGGCCTTTGATACTGGGGAAAATTTTGAAAGGAGTTAGCCTTGAAGCATTTGCTTCATGTTAACAAGTCTTCTCCGTGGTTCAGCATTAACATGTCTGTGATTCTGCTTAGACCTAACGTCACTGGACAAGGGGAAGAGCAAGTTGCTGTCTTCAGAGGTGAGGCTGGACCTCCCCACGCTGCAGCCTGGCAAGAACGGAGCCTGCCAGGGCTTCCTTGGGCCACCAGCACTGAGCCCCATGAGCAAGTTTTAGACTGGGACAGAGGTTCTCATTTCACTTGAAGCCCTTGCAGAGCTCTCTCCTCACAGCCTCACAGTATGGGAGGTCTAATTTGACCAGAGAGAGAGACGCATTCCCTGCTGCAACCTGGTGCACTGTGTGTTAATGACTTTGTCCCCTTCAAATAGCAGGGGACTAAACCTTGCTGGGGAGCCATGGGTCTGACTCCTTTAGCCTGGAGCTCTCCTTTTAACCCATCCCTGTGCACACAAAGAGGTGTTCAGCCTGCTGGGAGCAGAAGACAGCGAGAACCTTGCTGCAGCTGCTCCAGGATGCTGCTCCCACAATTTCTCCCATCATGTCACCTAACAGCCAGTCCCTCCTGACAGGGGCGCGTGACTTTCCCATGCACAAAGCTCCCCAAATCCTGCAGCAAAGCAAGCACAGGGGCACACCAAGCAGCTCTCTGTGCTTGTGTGGGTCTCCAACCTTTTATTTTCCCAAAGTAGCCTCCTCTATGACAGTCTATCCTAAATATATATAATAGTTCCTGCACTCGAACCACCAACGCGCCCCCAGCCTCCTTTGTGTAGCACCAGGCAGGGTGTGCAAGGTCTCGGTTTGCACAGCAGCTGCACATTGCCGAGGTGCTGCCAGAGGTGCAGTGCCGGGGCCGGGCATTTCAATGCACCTCGCTGATCTCCCACTGCAAATTTCCAGTGTCAAATCTGAAAGACCCACAAAGAAAATCAGCTCTAAAGTCAATGCCAAAAGATCCAGAGCAAAGCAAGGATGGATCAGGTTACAAGACAATAAAAGAATGCTCTCTTTTTAATTTACAGGATGGGCTAAATGACACTGTAGTAGGGCCAGAACAACGAGAGTTACATCTGTATGAGGATTTTATCTCCACCATGCTGGACCACTTAGAAATCTGCCCTCAGATACCTCTTCGTAGCTTCCCTTGGCAAGCAGCCCTGGCCTGAGATCTCCTGGTGCTCTGCACAGCCGCCCAGCTTGCACGCTGGCTGCTCTTCTCCCACTGCAAATTTTCCAGTTCCTCTCTGGAACAAACATCATCAAATGTCTGTTTGCCTGACTCATTCCCGCCTGGAGAGGATGACTGAAAATATGAGCTCACTTTCTACCTCTCGGGCTTGTAACTGAGTTCCTGTGACTCACACATTACGGTCTCGGTCTGCTTTGGGTTGGGGCCATTTTCTAATTTCTCTCCACAATATTGTAAAGATACACCATCTGTGACCCTTTTTTTAAAATTTAGGGGTTTTTTTTGGTTTAATCCACTTCTCTCTTTCTGCTGAATTCCTTCACTGTATGTTGTTATTGCATCTTAAGCATACAGCCTGAGCCCCATCAGCCTTTCCTCTTTTACTCTGCTTTCCAGGACAAAGTGGACTTCACTGAAAATACCAGATTGTTTCAGAGACAAATTGCTGCTTTTGTTGAGTATATTTTCCAGCAGACATCCTATTTAGCCTTTCAAGCTCTTGGTCCTGTCTGAAGACAGTCATCCATCAGACATGCTTGCCTCACCAGCTGAAGGAAAGGCTTCAGAAGAGAGTATCTTGGAAATAAATCAAGCCTGCGGCCCTACCTGGGCTCCTCGTCTCCTGGCAGGCTGTGTTAAATACATCTCAAAATAGAGCTCCCAGACTATCCCCTGGTGAAATATTCCCCTCTGTGGTTATTTGAGTATTCAGCCAATGCCATACTCAACCCCAAGGATGGATTACAGTGTACATGAAGGGCAGAAGCACATTACAGAAAATAGGATGCTAAATTTGAAATTTGTTTTATTGCTTGTGCTCAACTACAAGCTGCTTGCCTTTTTCTTTAGATGCTTACCATAGTCTATGTATGCTACGATAAGATTTGTACTTCAAATCTGAAAGCAGACATTTCTTGAAGAAATAAACAAACAACAAGCAACTGATTCCAATCAGAGAATTTGTTTTTCTTGAATTTTTTAAAATCCCCTGAAGAGTTATTTATTGCTATCTGAATAATGGATAATATATATGGTAAAGTGAAAATTCAAGCTAAAATCAGAGGTGCACATAACATCTTGTTAGGCAAGTTTAGGGATCTTGGGCATGCAAAGGTATAACAAGGAAAGTGAAAATACAGATTGAAATTCTGAATACAGTGCTGTCCATGCAACTTCTTTGCAGTAACTGAGAACAAGTATAACCCTTCACATTGCCTTATCCCTGAAAACTAGTGCAGTGAGAGGTACTGTTCTGTGCTGAAAGCAAAGTGACAAGCACGGTCAGGCAGCAGATAATCACTTCTGCACCTTGCAGGATGAAACCCTGTCTGTGACATCCACTTCTCTCTGACAGTCTGATATCCCCCCCAAGCACCCCCTGCACCGGGGCAGAAGCAGCAGAGTAGCAGGGGAGAAATGGATCTGTGGCAGCTCCTGCACAAACGTGGCAGAGCCAGTCTCCCAGGTCCGAGCTGGCACCTTCTCCTCATTCACACCCATATGCTGTAGCAATCCTGTTAAAAGGATAAAAGACAATAAAATCAGATGATGGATAATACAATATGGAAGGGGAGATAACGCTGTCTGTGTGGGTGGTTAGGCAATGGAGCAAGCTCTTGGCAGATCTTCCGTTTTTTAGGAAAATAGGTGAAGAGTGTCAAGAGATGTGGTAGCAAGCTAATATTCATGGGCCTCAGCAAAAAGGTTCAATTTTGTGATTTCTCAACATTCAAACCCATATATAAATATCATTCATTCCTAAGGACTGCTTCAACATGAGGTGTTTAAGTGCAGTGCTATTAAAGCCAATGGAGCTGTGACAATTTATACGCAATTCACCATGACTGTACAAAACACTGGTGAAAAATGGGCATGCAGTATGCAGTAATAAATTTTGCTTTTGGAACATATATTTCAAGGGGGTACTTGCTTTTCATGTTCATTTCTTCCTTCACTGGAGCCTGACATTAAACTGAAATTATTTCCTCTCATTTAGAGAGCATTATATCTGAACACAGTAAAGTGCACATCAACTTTATTATTATCTAACAGAGAAAACAGTGGTTAACTGACAGCAGAATGAAGGCAGATAAAACAATGACATTATTAGTGTCTGCTTCACAGATGGGGTGGTACTATATAACTGCGAGTCCATTACAAGGGATTTCTCAGATGCTAAGAAGGTTAAATGGCTGAACGACTTATCTAAAAGTGATTGCTTTTCTGATCCCAGGACCCTCATGTTATGGCAACATTATCTTATTACTTTCAAAATCACTCACATGGCTTTTTTTAATTATGATTTGACTCTTCTGTAAGGTACCATGTCGACCATCTGGAACCTGTCAGCTCTACCCAAGGTATATAAAGTTCCATGCACCAACACAGGCAGGACAGCAAGGTGAAAACAACCCCAAAGATTGTGCCCACTGGTGTAGGGACCAGGGAGAGGTCAAAGGTTTTGTGCTTCACCCATGTCACCCAGAAGCAGGATCTTCTGTAACTGTCACAGCCTTGGTCAGCTGCCCACAGGTCAGGGTGGGGCTTGGCCATTCACTCCAGCTGATGGGAATTGCTTTTCTTGATGAAGCACGAGGCCACTCATACATAAATGAACACATTCTGTTACTCCCTGCAGGAAATAGCCAGGGCTTTGCTTGCTCTTGCTGATAGGGAATATTCCTGGTCCATGGTGGGGAGGTAGGTGAGTGGGTGGCTCATAGCAGGAAGAAATAGTGTAGGTGCTGAAAATGAGTGAGGGGATGAGACCTGGAGGAATATGAAGGCTAGTTTTGTCCTCTCCCTCCTTCTCTCTCTGTGAGACTGCAGCTTTTTCATCAGCCTAGATGGTGTCTTTCTCTTTGTCCAAGCTTTCTATGAGCTTTAGGGGAAAATAAGCAAACCAGCACTAGCTCTTAACCCAGGCAGAGAGGAGCTGGTTGCTGCAGTGTTAGTGGTGGGCCAGGAGAGCAGGCTTAGAGCCCAACAGGAAGGGATGTCTTTTGGGTGTCTAAAGAAGAAATTATCTATGGGATTGTCAGACCATAATGTGAGGTCCCCCTGTGACATGTGACAGTGGAGTATATCTTCCAAGCTTTCTCTCCTCTCTCTAGAAAGCTTCAAACACTGGAAAAATTGGTCTGGAAGAAAGTGAGGACATCAGTAAAATAAAAGAAATACTTTTAGGAGCTAGAGACAAAAGCACTGAGGTGTCCGTTCCTTCTGAACAAAGTCCACAAAATGAAAACTGTAGCTTGATCCATTTCTGGATTCTTTCAGACCAACTCAGATCCTCAGTCTAAGCAATTCCTGTCCTTCTTCCTTCATATCAGCTCCATCAAAAGACCTGGATACTTGAAATGGAAATGAATCGTTTAAAGGAACTCTGGATTCGTCTTTCAGTTCTGGTAATAAAAATCTCCCTTTGATCCTGTAAGTATCCTGCAAGATGTCACACTTGCTGCCCGAGCATGCTAGTAAAACCAAGCTAAAGAGCTGCCATGTTTTTGCTGCCTCTCAACTCCTGTGATGCAAGAATTGTAAAGGATTCTGCTTCTTAAGGCTCAGATAAATATCAGCAATTTAGTTGCTTTCCTTAAGCTTGGGTTTGGAAAGTTGATAGGAGCACTAAGAAAAGAGGGTCACTTAAGTAGTTTTTTCAGTCAGCTAAGAAAAAAAAGGTAACTATGATGCCTATGGGCATAAAAATTAATTTAAACAATCCTCCTTCCTCTCTGCACTCATTTTAATACCTCAGAAAGGCCCCATCTAATTGGAATACACAGACAGAATGCAGTTTGCTTTTATTTCAGACCACTTCGTACAGCCCTTGTCATAAAAATTCCTGCTCAGAGAGACTAGTAACGTACAGAAGAGAATTTTTTTTTAATATCACAGATGATTTTAAATGTACAACATTTTGCAAGAAAATGCAATCCTGCAAAGCTGCTGCAAGCAATTCCTGCTTCAAAGAATTTATATGCGATGCCTGAAGCCAGACCACAGAAAATCACTGCATGCTGGGTTGGGAATATGAGTTGGATACGTTGTTAGTATGAAACAAAATTGGTGTGAATTCTAGCAGTGCAGTCGATAGCATTGTGGGGACTCTTTCCCCCTAAACTTCCATCCAAGGAACCCTTCTGCAGTAGGTTTGGGCATCGCAGGTGGGAGCAGACACTCACCAGCATTGAACTTTGGGTAGGGTTTAGGGTTGGGGTTACAGTTAGGGTTATGGAGGGTAAGGGTTAGGGTTAGGAGTTACGGTTAGGGTTAGGAGTTAGGGTTAGCGTTTAGGGTTAGGGTTTAGGGTTAGGGTTACGGTTAGGGGCATAGGGTTAGGTTTGGGGTTATGGTTTGGTTTTAAGTTTAAGGTCTTGGGTTAGGTTTAGCGGTTAGGGTTCAGGGGGCCTTAGGGTTAGGGTTAGGGTTAGGAGTTAGGGTTAGGGTTAGGAGTTAGGGTTAGCGTTTAGGGTTAGAGTTTAGGCTTAGGGTTACGGTTAGGGGCATAGGGTTAGGTTTGGGCTTATGATTTGTTTTTAAGGTTTAGGTGTAGGGTTAGGGTTAGGGGTTAGGGTTCAGGGGGCCTTAGGGTTAGGGTTAGGAGTTAGGGTTAGGGTTAGGAGTTAGGGTTAGCGTTTAGGGTTAGAGTTTAGGGTTAGGGTTACGGTTAGGGGCATAGGGTTAGGTTTGGTGTCATGGTTTGCTTTTAAGGTTTAGGTCTATGGTTAGTGTTAGGATTTAGGGTTCAGGGGGCCTTAGGGTTAGTGTTAGGAGTTAGGGTTAGGGTTAGGAGTTAGGGCTAGCGTTTAGGGTTAGAGTTTAGGGTTAGGGTTACGGTTAGGGGCATAGGTTTAGGTTTGGAGTTATGGTTTGGTTTTAAGATTAAGGTCTAGGGTTAGGGTTAGGAGTTAGGGTTCAGGGGGTCTTAGGGTTAGGGTTAGGGTTAGGAGTTAGGGTTAGGTTTAGGAGTTAGGGTTAGCGTTTAGGATTAGAGATTAGGCTTAGGTTTACGGTTAGGGGCATAGGTTTAGGTTTGGCGTTATGGTTTGGTTTTAAGGTTTAGGTCTAGGGTTAGGGTTAGGGGTTAGGGTTCAGGGGGTATTAGAGTTAGGGTTAGGAGTTAGGGTTAGGGTTAGGAGTTAGGGTTAGGGTTAGGAGTTAGGGTTAGCGTTTAGGGTTAGAGTTCAGGGTTAGGGTTACGGTTAGGGGCATAGGTTTAGGTTTGGGATTATGGTTTGGTTTTAAGGTTTAGGTGTAGGGTTAGGGTGAGGGGTTAGGGTTCAGGGGGCCTTAGGTTTAGGGTTAGGGTTATTAGTTAGGGTTAGGGTTAGGAGTTAGGGCTAGCGTTTAGGGTTAGAGTTTAGGGTTAGGGTTACGGTTAGGGGCATAGGGTTAGGTTTGGTGTCATGGTTTGCTTTTAAGCTTTAGGTCTATGGTTAGTGTTAGGATTTAGGGTTCAGGGGGCCTTAGGGTTAGGGTTAGGAGTTAGGGTTAGAGTTAGGAGTTAGGGTTAGCGTTTAGGGTTAGAGTTTAGGGTTAGGGTTACGGTTAGGGGCATAGGGTTAGGTTTGGGGTTATGGTTTGGTTTTAAGTTTAAGGTCTTGGGTTAGGTTTAGCGGTTAGGGTTCAGGGGGCCTTAGGGTTAGGGTTAGGGTTAGGAGTTAGGGTTAGGGTTAGGAGTTAGGGTTAGCGTTTAGGGTTAGAGTTTAGGGTTAGGGTTACGGTTAGGGGCATAGGGTTAGGTTTGGGATTATGGTTTGGTTTTAAGGTTTAGGTGTAGGTTTAGGGTTAGGGGTTAGGGTTCAGGGGGCCTTAGGGTTAGGGTTAGGGTTAGGAGTTAGGGTTAGCGTTAGGATTTAGGCTTAGCGTTTAGGGTTAGAGTTTAGGGTTAGGGTTACGGTTAGGGGCATAGGGTTAGGTTTGGGGTTATGGTTTGCTTTTAAGGTTTAGGTCTAGGGTTAGGGTTAGGGGTTAGGGTTCAGGGGGTATTAGAGTTAGGGTTAGGGTTAGGAGTTAGGGTTAGGGTTAGGCGTTAGGGTTAGCGTTTAGGGTTAGAGTTTAGGGTTAGGGTTACGGTTAGGGGCATAGGTTTAGTTTTGGGTTTATGGTTTGGTTTTAAGTTTAAGGTCTAGGGTTAGGGTTAGGGGTTAGGGTTCAGGGGGTATTAGAGTTAGGGTTAGGGTTAGGAGTTAGGGTTAGGGTTAGGAGTTAGGGTTAGCGTTTAGGGTTAGAGTTTAGAGTTAGGGTTACGGTTAGGGGCATAGGGTTAGGTTTGGGGTTATGGTTTGCTTTTAAGGTTTAGGTGTAGGGTTAGGGTTAGGGGTTAGGGTTCAGGGGAGCTTACTGTTAGGGTTATGGTTAGGAGTTAGGGATAGGGTTAGGAGTTAGGGTTAGCGTTTAGGGTTAGAGTTTAGGGTTAGAGTTACGGTTAGGGGCATAGGGTTAGGTTTGGGGTTATGGTTTGGTTTTAAGTTTAAGGTCTAGGGTTAGGGTGAGGGGTTAGGGATCAGGGGGCCTTAGGGTTAGGCTTAGGGTTATTAGTTAGGGTTAGGGTTAGGAGTTAGGGCTAGCGTTTAGGGTTAGAGTTTAGGGTTAGGGTTACGGTTAGGGGCATAGGGTTAGGTTTGGTGTCATGGTTTGGTTTTAAGATTTAGGTCTATGGTTAGTGTTAGGATTTAGGGTTCAGGGGGCCTTAAGGTTAGGGTTAGGAGTTAGGGTTAGGGTTAGGAGTTAGGGTTAGCGTTTAGGGTTAGAGTTTAGGGTTAGGGTTACGGTTAGGGGCATAGGTTTAGGTTTGGAGTTATGGTTTGGTTTTAAGATTAAGGTCTAGGGTTAGGGTTAGGAGTTAGCGTTCAGGGGGTCTTAGGGTTAGGGTTAGGGTTAGGAGTTAGGGTTAGGTTTAGGAGTTAGGGTTAGCGTTTAGGGTTAGAGATTAGGCTTAGGTTTACGGTTAGGGGCATAGGTTTAGGTTTGGGGTTATGGTTTGATTTTAAGGTTTAGGTCTAGGGTTACGGTTAGGGGTTAGGGTTCAGGGGGTATTAGAGTTAGGGTTAGGGTTAGGAGTTAGGGTTAGGGTTAGGAGTTAGGGTTAGCGTTTAGGGTTAGAGTTTAGGGTTAGGGTTACGGTTAGGGGCATAGGTTTAGGTTTGGGGTTATGGTTTGGTTTTAAGGTTAAGGTCTAGGGTTAGGGTTAGGGGTTAGGGTTCAGGGGGCCTTAGGGTTAGGGTTAGGGTTAGGAGTTAGGGTTAGGGTTAGGAGTTAGGGTTAGCGTTTAGGGTTAGAGTTTAGGGTTAGGGTTACGGTTAGGGGCATAGGGTTAGGTTTGGGGTTATGGTTTGGTTTTAAGATTAAGGTCTAGGGTTAGGGTTAGGAGTAAGGGTTCAGGGGGGCTTAGGGTTAGGGTTAGGGTTGGGAGTTTGGGTTAGGGTTAGGAGTTAGGGTTAGCGTTTAGGTTTAGAGTGTAGGGTTAGGGTTACGGTTAGGGGCATAGGGTTAGGTTTGGGGTTATGGTTTGATTTTAAGGTTTAGGTCTATGGTTAGGGTTAGGGGTTAGGGTTCAGGGGGGTTTAGGGTTAGGATTAGGGTTAGGAGTTACGGTTAGGGTTAGGACTTAGGGTTAGCGTTTAGGGTTAGAGTATTGGGTTAGGGTTACGGTTAGGGGCATAGGGTTAGGTTTGGGGTTATGGTTTGGTTTTAAGTTTAAGGTCTTGGGTTAGGTTTAGCGGTTAGGGTTCAGGGGGCCTTAGGGTTAGGGTTAGGGTTAGGAGTTAGGGTTAGGGTTAGGAGTTAGGGTTAGCGTTTAGGGTTAGAGTTTAGGCTTAGGGTTACGGTTAGGGGCATAGGTTTAGGTTTGGGCTTATGATTTGTTTTTAAGGTTTAGGTGTAGGGTTAGGGTTAGGGGTTAGGGTTCAGGGGGCCTTAGGGTTAGGGTTAGGGTTAGGAGTTAGGGTTAGGGTTAGGAGTTAGGGTTAGCGTTTAGGGTTAGAGTTTAGGGTTAGGGTTACGGTTAGGGGCATAGGTTTAGGTTTGGGGTTATGGTTTGGTTTTAAGGTTAAGTCCTATGGTTAGGGTTAGGGGTTAGGGTTCAGGGGGTATTAGAGTTAGGGTTAGGGTTAGGAGTTAGGGTTAGGGTTAGGAGTTAGGGTTAGCGTTTAGGGTTAGAGTTTAGGGTTAGGGTTACGGTTAGGGGCATAGGGTTAGGTTTGGGGTTATGGTTTGGTTTTAAGTTTAAGTCCTATGGTTAGGGTTAGGGGTTAGGGTTCAGGGGGGCTTAGGGTTAGGGTTAGGAGTTAGGGTTAGGGTTAGGAGTTAGGGTTAGCGTTTAGGGTTAGAGTTTAGGGTTAGGATTACGGTTAGGGGCATAGGGTTAGGTTTGGGCTTATGATTTGTTTTTAAGGTTTAGGTGTAGGGTTAGGGTTAGGGGTTAAGGTTCAGGGGGCCTTAGGGTTAGGGTTAGGGTTAGGAGTTAGGGTTAGGGTTAGGAGTTAGGGTTAGCGTTTAGGGTTAGAGTTTAGGGTTAGGGTTACGGTTAGGGGCATAGGGTTAGGTTTGGGATTATGGTTTGGTTTTAAGCTTTAGGTGTAGTGTTAGGGTTAGGGGTTAGGGTTCAGGGGGCCTTAGGGTTAGGGTTAGGGTTAGGAGTTAGGGTTAGGGTTAGGATTTAGGCTTAGCGTTTAGGGTTAGAGTTTAGGGTTAGGGTTACGGTTAGGGGCATAGGGTTAGGTTTGGGTTTATGGTTTGGTTTTAAGGTTTAGGTGTAGGGTTAGGGTTAGGGGTTAGGGTTCAGGGGGCCTTAGGGTTAGGGTTAGGGTTAGGAGTTAGGGTTAGGGTTAGGATTTAGGCTTAGCGTTTAGGGTTAGAGTTTAGAGTTAGGGTTACGGTTAGGGGCATAGGGTTAGGTTTGGGGTTATGGTTTGGTTTTAAGTTTAAGGTCTTGGGTTAGGTTTAGCGGTTAGGGTTCAGGGGGCCTTAGGGTTAGGGTTAGGGTTAGGAGTTAGGGTTAGGGTTAGGGTTAGGAGTTAGGGTTAGCGTTTAGGGTTAGAGTTTAGGCTTAGGGTTACGGTTAGGTGCATAGGGTTAGGTTTGGGCTTATGATTTGGTTTTAAGATTTAGGTGTAGGGTTATGGTTAGGGGTTAGGGTTCAGGGGGCCTTAGGGTTAGGGTTAGGGTTAGGAGTTAGGGTTAGGGTTAGGAGTTAGGGTTAGCGTTTAGGGTTAGAGTTTAGGGTTAGGGTTACGGTTAGGGGCATAGGGTTAGGTTTGGGATTATGGTTTGGTTTTAAGTTTTAGGTGTAGGTTTAGGGTTAGGGGTTAGGGTTCAGGGGGCCTTAGGGTTAGGGTTAGGGTTAGGAGTTAGGGTTAGAGTTAGGATTTAGGCTTAGCGTTTAGGGTTAGAGTTTAGGGTTAGGGTTACGGTTAGGGGCATAGGGTTAGGTTTGGGGTTATGGTTTGATTTTAATTTTAAGGTCTTGAGTTAGGGTTAGGGGTTAGGGTTCAGGGGGCCTTAGGGTTAGGGTTAGGGTTAGGAGTTAGGGTTAGGGTTAGGAGTTAGGGTTAGCGTTTAGGGTTAGAGTTTAGGGTTAGGGTTACGGTTAGGGGCATAGGTTTAGTTTTGGGTTTATGGTTTGGTTTTAAGGTTAAGGTCTAGGTTTAGGGTTAGGGGTTAGGGTTCAGGGGGCCTTAGGGTTAGGGTTAGGGTTAGGAGTTAGGGTTAGGGTTAGGAGTTAGGGTTAGCGTTTAGGGTTAGAGTTTAGGCTTAGGGTTACGGTTAGGGGCATAGGGTTAGGTTTGGGGTTATGGTTTGTTTTTAAGGTTTAGGTGTAGGGTTAGGGTTACGGGTTAGGGTTCAGGGGGCCTTAGGGTTAGGGTTAGGGTTAGGGTTAGTAGTTAGGGTTAGGGTTAGGAGTTAGGGTTAGCGTTTAGGGTTAGAGTGTAGAGTTAGGGTTACGGTTAGGGGCATAGGGTTAGGTTTGGGGTTATGGTTTGGTTTTAAGGTTTAGGTGTAGGGTTAGGGTTAGGGGTTAGGGTTAAGGGGGCTTTAGGGTTAGCGTTATGGTTAGGAGTTAGGGTTAGGGTTAGGAGTTAGGGTTAGCGTTTAGGGTTAGAGTTTAGGGTTAGAGTTACGGTTAGGGGCATAGGGTTAGGTTTGGGGTTATGGTTTGGTTTTAAGGTTAAGGTCTAGGGTTAGGGTGAGGGGTTAGGGTTCAGGGGGCCTTAGGGTTAGGGTTAGGGTTATTAGTTAGGGTTAGGGTTAGGAGTTAGGGTTAGCGTTTAGGGTTAGAGTTTAGGGTTAGGGTTACGGTTAGGGGCATAGGGTTAGGTTTGGTTTCATGGTTTGCTTTTAAGGTTTAGGTCTATGGTTAGTGTTAGGATTTAGGGTTCAGGGGGCCTTAGGGTTAGGGTTAGGAGTTAGGGTTAGGGTTAGGAGTTAGGGTTAGCGTTTAGGGTTAGAGTTTAGGGTTAGGGTTACGGTTAGGGGCATAGGGTTAAGTTTGGGGTTATGGTTTGTTTTTAAGATTAAGGTCTAGGGTTAGGGTTAGGAGTAAGGGTTCAGGGGGGCTTAGGGTTAGGGTTAGGGTTGGGAGTTAGGGTTAGGGTTAGGAGTTAGGGTTAGCGTTTAGGTTTAGAGTATAGGGTTAGGGTTACGGTTAGGGGCATAGGGTTAGGTTTGGGGTTATGGTTTGATTTTAAGTTTTAGGTCTATGGTTAGGGTTAGGGGTTAGGGTTCAGGGGGGCTTAGGGTTAGGGTTAGGGTTAGGAGTTACGGTTAGGGTTAGGACTTAGGGTTAGCGTTTAGGTTTAGAGTATAGGGTTAGGGTTACAGTTAGGGGCATAGGGTTAGGTTTGGGGTTATGGTTTGGTTTAAAGTTTAAGGTCTTGGGTTAGGTTTAGCGGTTAGGGTTCAGGGGGCCTTAGGGTTAGGGTTAGGGTTAGGAGTTAGGGTTAGCGTTTAGGGTTAGAGTTTAGGCTTAGGGTTACGGTTAGGGGCATAGGTTTAGGTTTGGGCTTATGATTTGTTTTTAAGGTTTAGGTGTAGGGTTAGGGTTAGGGGTTAGGGTTCAGGGGGCCTTAGGGTTAGGGTTAGGGTTAGGAGTTAGGGTTAGCGTTTAGGGTTAGAGTTTAGGGTTAGGGTTACGGTTAGGGGCATAGGGTTAGGTTTGGGGTTATGGTTTGGTTTTAAGTTTAAGGTCTAGGGTTAGGTTTAGCGGTTAGGGTTCAGGGGGCCTTAGGGTTAGGGTTAGGGTTAGGAGTTAGGGTTAGGGTTAGGAGTTAGGGTTAGCGTTTAGGGTTAGAGTTTAGGCTTAGGGTTACGGTTAGGGGCATAGGTTTAGGTTTGGGCTTATGATTTGTTTTTAAGGTTTAGGTGTAGGGTTAGGGTTAGGGGTTAGGGTTCAGGGGGCCTTAGGGTTAGGGTTAGGGTTAGGAGTTAGGGTTAGGGTTAGGAGTTAGGGTTAGCGTTTAGGGTTAGAGTTTAGGGTTAGGGTTACGGTTAGGGGCATAGGGTTAGGTTTGGGGTTATGGTTTGGTTTTAAGGTTAAGTCCTATGGTTAGGGTTAGGGGTTAGGGTTCAGGGGGTATTAGAGTTAGGGTTAGGGTTAGGAGTTAGGGTTAGGGTTAGGAGTTAGGGTTAGCGTTTAGGGTTAGAGTTTAGGGTTAGGGTTACGGTTAGGGGCATAGGGTTAGGTTTGGGGTTATGGTTTGGTTTTAAGGTTAAGTCCTATGGTTAGGGTTAGGGGTTAGGGTTCAGGGGGGCTTAGGGTTAGGGTTAGGAGTTAGGGTTAGGGTTAGGAGTTAGGGTTAGCGTTTAGGGTTAGAGTTTAGGGTTAGGATTACGGTTAGGGGCATAGGGTTAGGTTTGGGCTTATGATTTGTTTTTAAGCTTTGGGTGTAGGGTTAGAGTTAGGGGTTAGGGTTCAGGGGGCCTTAGGGTTAGGGTTAGGGTTAGGAGTTAGGGTTAGGGTTAGGAGTTAGGGTTAGCGTTTAGGGTTAGAGTTTAGGGTTAGGGTTACGGTTAGGGGCATAGGGTTAGGTTTGGGGTTATGGTTTGGTTTTAAGTTTAAGGTCTTGGGTTAGGTTTAGCGGTTAGGGTTCAGGGGGCCTTAGGGTTAGGGTTAGGGTTAGGAGTTAGGGTTAGGGTTAGGGTTAGGAGTTAGGGTTAGCGTTTAGGGTTAGAGTTTAGGGTTAGGGTTACGGTTAGGGGCATAGGGTTAGGTTTGGGATTATGGTTTGGTTTTAAGTTTTAGGTGTAGGTTTAGGGTTAGGGGTTAGGGTTCAGGGGGCCTTAGGGTTAGGGTTAGGAGTTAGGGTTAGAGTTAGGATTTAGGCTTAGCGTTTAGGGTTAGAATTTAGGGTTAGGGTTACGGTTAGGGGCATAGGGTTAGGTTTGGGGTTATGGTTTGATTTTAATTTTAAGGTCTTGAGTTAGGGTTAGGGGTTAGGGTTCAGGGGGCCTTAGGGTTAGGTTTAGGGTTAGGAGTTAGGGTTAGGTTAGGAGTTAGGGTTAGCGTTTAGGGTTAGAGTTTAGGGTTAGGGTTACGGTTAGGGGCATAGGTTTAGTTTTGGGTTTATGGTTTGGTTTTAAGGTTAAGGTCTAGGGTTAGGGTTAGGGGTTAGGGTTCAGGGGGCCTTAGGGTTAGGGTTAGGGTTAGAAGTTACGGTTAGGGTTAGGACATAGGGTTAGCGTGTAGGGTTAGAGTATAGGGTTAGGGTTACGGTTAGGGGCATAGGGTTAGGTTTGGGGTTATGGTTTGGTTTTAATTTTAAGGTCTTGTGTTAGGGTTAGGGGTTAGGGTTCAGGGGGCCTTAGGGTTAGGGTTAGGGTTAGGACTTAGGGTTAGGGTTAGGAGTTAGGGTTAGCGTTTAGGGTTAGAGTTTAGGGTTAGGGTTACTGTTAGGGGCATAGGGTTAGGTTTGGGATTATGGTTTGGTTTTAAGATTAAGCTCTAGGGTTAGGGTTAGGAGTAAGGTTTCAGGGTGGCTTAGGGTTAGGGTTAGGGTTGGGAGTTAGGGTTAGGGTTAGGAGTTAGGGTTAGCGTTTAGGGTTAGAGTTTAGGGTTAGAGTTACGGTTAGGGGCATAGGGTTAGGTTTGGGGTTATGGTTTGGTTTTAAGTTTAAGGTCTAGGGTTAGGGTGAGCGGTTAGGGTTCAGGGGGCCTTAGGGTTAGGGTTATTAGTTAGGGTTAGGGTTAGGAGTTAGGGCTAGCGTTTAGGGTTAGAGTTTAGGGTTAGGGTTACGGTTAGGGGCATAGGGTTAGGTTTGGTGTCATGGTTTGCTTTTAAGCTTTAGGTCTATGGTTAGTGTTAGGATTTAGGGTTCAGGGGGCCTTAGGGTTAGGGTTAGGAGTTAGGGTTAGGGTTAGGAGTTAGCGTTAGCGTTTAAGGTTAGAGTTTAGGGTTAGGGTTACGGTTAGGGGCATAGGTTTAGGTTTGGAGTTATGGTTTGTTTTTAAGATTAAGGTCTAGGGTTAGGGTTAGGATTTAGGGTTCAGGGGGTCTTAGGGTTAGGGTTAGGGTTAGGAGTTAGGGTTAGGGTTAGGAGTTAGGGTTAGCGTTTAGGGTTAGAGTTTAGGCTTAGGTTTACGGTTAGGGGCATAGGTTTAGGTTTGGGGTTATGGTTTGCTTTTAAGGTTTAGGTCTAGGGTTAGGGTTAGGGGTTAGGGTTCAGGGGGTATTAGAGTTAGGGTTAGGGTTAGGAGTTAGGGTTAGGGTTAGGAGTTAGGGTTAGCGTTTAGGGTTAGAGTTTAGGGTTAGGGTTACGGTTAGGGGCATAGGTTTAGGTTTGGAGTTATGGTTTGGTTTTAAGGTTAAGGTCTAGGGTTAGGGTTAGGGGTTAGGGTTCAGGGGGCCTTAGGGTTAGGGTTAGGGTTAGAAGTTACGGTTAGGGTTAGGACATAGGGTTAGCGTGTAGGGTTAGAGTATAGGGTTAGGGTTACGGTTAGGGGCATAGGGTTAGGTTTGGGGTTATGGTTTGGTTTTAAGTTTAAGGTCTTGGGTTAGGTTTAGCGGTTAGGGTTCAGGGGGCCTTAGTGTTAGGATTATGGTTAGGAGTTAGGGTTAGGGTTAGGAGTTAGGGTTAGCGTTTAGGGTTAGAGTTTAGGGTTAGAGTTACGGTTAGGGGCATAGGGTTAGGTTTGGGGTTATGGTTTGGTTTTAAGTTTAAGGTCTAGGGTTAGGGTGAGGGGTTAGGGTTCAGGGGGCCTTAGGGTTAGGGTTAGGGTTATTAGTTAGGGTTCGGGTTAGGAGTTAGGGCTAGCGTTTAGGGTTAGAGTTTAGGGTTAGGGTTACGGTTAGGGGCATAGGGTTAGGTTTGGTGTCATGGTTTGCTTTTAAGGTTTAGGTCTATGGTTAGTGTTAGGATTTAGGCTTCAGGGGGCCTTAGGGTTAGGGTTAGGAGTTAGGGTTAGGGTTAGGAGTTAGGGTTAGCGTTTAGGGTTAGAGTTTAGGGTTAGGGTTACGGTTAGGGGCATAGGTTTAGGTTTGGAGTTATGGTTTGGTTTTAAGATTAAGTCTAGGGTTAGGGTTAGGAGTTAGGGTTCAGGGGGTCTTAGGGTTAGGGTTAGGGTTAGGAGTTAGGGTTAGGTTTAGGAGTTAGGGTTAGCGTTTAGGGTTAGAGTTTAGGCTTAGGTTTACGGTTAGGGGCTTAGGTTTAGGTTTGGTGTTATGGTTTGGTTTTAAGGTTTAGGTCTAGGGTTAGGGTTAGGGGTTAGGGTTCAGGGGGTATTAGTGTTAGGGTTAGGGTTAGGAGTTAGGGTTAGCGTTTAGGGTTAGAGTTTAGGGTTAGGGTTACGGTTAGGGGCATAGGGTTAGGTTTGGGGTTATGGTTTGGTTTTAAGGTTAAGGTCTAGGGTTAGGGTTAGGGGTTAGGGTTCAGGGGGCCTTAGGGTTAGGGTTAGGGTTAGGAGTTAGGGTTAGGGTTAGGAGTTAGGGTTAGCGTTTAGGGTTAGAGTTTAGGGTTAGGGTTACTGTTAGGGGCATAGGGTTAGGTTTGGGGTTATGGTTTGGTTTTAAGATTAAGGTCTAGGGTTAGGGTTAGGAGTAAGGGTTCAGGGGGGCTTAGGGTTAGGGTTAGGGTTGGGAGTTAGGGTTAGGGTTAGGAGTTAGGGTTAGCGTTTAGGTTTAGAGTATAGGGTTAGGGTTACGGTTAGGGGCATAGGGTTAGGTTTGGGGTTATGGTTTGATTTTAAGGTTTAGGTCTATGGTTAGGGTTAGGGGTTAGGGTTCAGGGGGGCTTAGGGTTAGGGTTAGGGTTAGGAGTTACGGTTAGGGTTAGGACTTAGGGTTAGCGTTTAGGGTTAGAGTATAGGGTTAGGGTTACGGTTAGGGGCATAGGGTTAGGTTTGGGGTTATGGTTTGGTTTTAAGTTTAAGGTCTTGGGTTAGGTTTAGCGGTTAGGGTTCAGGGGGCCTTAGGGTTAGGGTTAGGGTTAGGAGTTAGGGTTAGGGTTAGGAGTTAGGGTTAGCGTTTAGGGTTAGAGTTTAGGCTTACGGTTACGGTTAGGGGCATAGGTTTAGGTTTGGGCTTATGGTTTGGTTTTAAGGTTTAGGTGTAGGGTTAGGGTTAGGAGTAAGGGTTCAGGGGGCCTTAGGGTTAGGGTTAGGGTTAGGAGTTAGGGTTAGGGTTAGGAGTTAGGGTTAGCGTTTAGGGTTAGAGTTTAGGGTTAGGGTTACGGTTAGGGGCATAGGGTTAGGTTTGGGATTATGGTTTGGTTTTAAGGTTTAGGTGTAGGGTTAGGGTTAGGGGTTAGGGTTCAGGGGGCCTTAGGGTTAGGATTAGGGTTAGGAGTTAGGGTTAGGGTTAGGATTTAGGCTTAGCGTTTAGGGTTAGAGTTTAGGGTTAGGGTTATGGTTAGGGGCATAGGGTTACGTTTGGGGTTATGGTTTGGTTTTAAGGTTAAGTCCTATGGTTAGGGTTAGGGGTTAGGGTTCAGGGGGGCTTAGGGTTAGGGTTAGGAGTTACGGTTAGGGTTAGGACTTAGGGTTAGCATTTAGGGTTAGAGTTTAGGGTTAGGGTTACGGTTAGTGGCATAGGGTTAGGTTTGGGGTTATGGTTTGGTTTTAAGTTTAAGGTCTTGGGTTAGGTTTAGCGGTTAGGGTTCAGGGGGCCTTAGGGTTAGGGTTAGGGTTAGGAGTTAGGGTTAGGGTTAGGAGTTAGGGTTAGCGTTTAGGGTTAGAGTTTAGGGTTAGGATTACGGTTAGGGGCATAGGGTTAGGTTTGGGGTTATGGTTTGGTTTTAATATTTAGGTGTAGGGTTAGGGTTAGCGGTTAGGGTTCAGGGGGCCTTAGGGTTAGGGTTAGGGATAGGAGTTAGGGTTAGGGTTAGGAGTTAGGGTTAGCGTTTAGGGTTATAGTATAGGGTTAGGGTTACGGTTAGGGGCATAGGTTTAGGTTTGGGATTATGGTTTGGTTTTAAGTTTTAGGTGTAGGGTTAGGGTTAGGGGTTAGGGTTCAGGGTGGCTTAGGGTTAGGGTTAGGGTTGGGAGTTAGGGTTAGGGTTAGGAGTTAGGGTTAGCGTTTAGGGTTAGAGTTTAGGGTTAGAGTTACGGTTAGGGGCATAGGGTTAGGTTTGGGGTTATGGTTTGGTTTTAAGTTTAAGGTCTAGGGTTAGGGTGAGCGGTTAGGGTTCAGGGGGCCTTAGGGTTAGGGTTAGGGTTATTAGTTAGGGTTAGGGTTAGGAGTTAGGGCTAGCGTTTAGGGTTAGAGTTTAGGGTTAGGGTTACGGTTAGGGGCATAGGGTTAGGTTTGGTGTCATGGTTTGCTTTTAAGGTTTAGGTCTATGGTTAGTGTTAGGATTTAGGGTTCAGGGGGCCTTAGGGTTAGGGTTAGGAGTTAGGGTTAGGGTTAGGAGTTAGGGTTAGCGTTTAAGGTTAGAGTTTAGGGTTAGGGTTACGGTTAGGGGCATAGGTTTAGGTTTGGAGTTATGGTTTGGTTTTAAGATTAAGGTCTAGGGTTAGGGTTAGGATTTAGGGTTCAGGAGGTCTTAGGGTTAGGGTTAGGGTTAGGAGTTAGGGTTAGGGTTAGGAGTTAGGGTTAGCGTTTAGGGTTAGAGTTTAGGCTTAGGTTTACGGTTAGGGGCATAGGTTTAGGTTTGGGGTTATGGTTTGCTTTTAAGGTTTAGGTCTAGGGTTAGGGTTAGGGGTTAGGGTTCAGGGGGTATTAGAGTTAGGGTTAGGGTTAGGAGTTAGGGTTAGGGTTAGGAGTTAGGGTTAGCATTTAGGGTTAGAGTTTAGGGTTAGGGTTACGGTTAGGGGCATAGGTTTAGTTTTGGGGTTATGGTTTGGTTTTAAGGTTAAGGTCTAGGGTTAGGGTTAGGGGTTAGGGTTCAGGGGGCCTTAGGGTTAGGGTTAGGGTTAGAAGTTACGGTTAGGGTTAGGACATAGGGTTAGCGTGTAGGGTTAGAGTATAGGGTTAGGGTTACGGTTAGGGGCATAGGGTTAGGTTTGGGGTTATGGTTTGGTTTTAATTTTAAGGTCTTGGGTTAGGGTTAGGGGTTAGGGTTAAGGGGGCCTTAGGGTTAGGGTTAGGGTTAGGGTTAGGACTTAGGGTTAGGGTTAGGAGTTAGGGTTAGCGTTTAGGGTTAGAGTTTAGGCTTAGGGTTACGGTTAGGGGCATAGGGTTAGGTTTGGGGTTATGGTTTGGTTTTAAGGTTTAGGTGTAGGGTTAGCGTTACGGGTTAGGGTTCAAGGGGCCTTAGGGTTAGGGTTAGGGTTAGGAGTTAGGGTTAGGGTTAGGAGTTAGGGTTAGCGTTTAGGGTTAGAGTTTAGAGTTAGGGTTACGGTTAGGGGCATAGGGTTAGGTTTGGGGTTATGGTTTGGTTTTAAGTTTTAGGTGTAGGGTTAGGGTTAGGGGTTAGGGTTCAGGGAGCCTTAGTGTTAGGATTATGGTTAGGAGTTAGGGTTAGGGTTAGGAGTTAGGGTTAGCGTTTAGGGTTAGAGTTTAGGTTTAGAGTTACGGTTAGGGGCATAGGGTTAGGTTTGGGGTTATGGTTTGGTTTTAAGTTTAAGGTCTAGGGTTAGGGTGAGGGGTTAGGGTTCAGGGGGCCTTAGGGTTAGGGTTATTAGTTAGGGTTCGGGTTAGGAGTTAGGGCTAGCGTTTAGGGTTAGAGTTTAGGGTTAGGGTTACGGTTAGGGGCATAGGGTTAGGTTTGGTGTCATGGTTTGCTTTTAAGGTTTAGGTCTATGGTTAGTGTTAGGATTTAGGGTTCAGGGGGCCTTAGGGTTAGGGTTAGGAGTTAGGGTTAGGGTTAGGAGTTAGGGTTAGCGTTTAGGGTTAGAGTTTAGGGTTAGGGTTACGGTTAGGGGCATAGGTTTAGGTTTGGAGTTATGGTTTGGTTTTAAGATTAAGTCTAGGGTTAGGGTTAGGGGTTAGGGTTCAGGGGGTCTTAGGGTTAGGGTTAGGGTTAGGAGTTAGGGTTAGGTTTAGGAGTTAGGGTTAGCGTTTAGGGTTAGAGTTTAGGCTTAGGTTTACGGTTAGGGGCATAGGTTTAGGTTTGGGGTTATGGTTTGCTTTTAAGGTTTAGGTCTAGGGTTAGGGTTAGGGGTTAGGGTTCAGGGGGTATTAGAGTTAGGGTTAGGGTTAGGAGTTAGGGTTAGCGTTTAGGGTTAGAGTTTAGGGTTAGGGTTACGGTTAGGGGCATAGGTTTAGGTTTGGGCTTATGGTTTGGTTTTAAGGTTAAGGTCTAGGGTTAGGGTTAGGGGTTAGGGTTCAGGGGGCCTTAGGGTTAGGGTTAGGGTTAGGAGTTAGGGTTAGGGTTAGGAGTTAGGGTTAGCGTTTAGGGTTAGAGTTTAGGCTTAGGGTTACGGTTAGGGGCATAGGGTTAGGTTTGGGGTTATGGTTTGGTTTTAAGTTTAAGGTCTTGGGTTAGGTTTAGCGGTTAGGGTTCAGGGGGCCTTAGGGTTAGGGTTAGGGTTAGGAGTTAGGGTTAGGGTTAGGAGTTAGGGTTAGCGTTTAGGGTTAGAGTTTAGGCTTACGGTTACGGTTAGGGGCATAGGTTTAGGTTTGGGCTTATGGTTTGGTTTTAAGGTTTAGGTGTAGAGTTAGGGTTAGGAGTAAGGGTTCAGGGGGCCTTAGGGTTAGGGTTAGGGTTAGGAGTTAGGGTTAGGGTTAGGAGTTAGGGTTAGCGTTTAGGGTTAGAGTTTAGGGTTAGGGTTACGGTTAGGGGCATAGGGTTAGGTTTGGGGTTATGGTTTGGTTTTAAGGTTTAGGTGTAGGGTTAGGGTTAGGAGTTAGGGTTCAGGGGGCCTTAGGGTTAGGATTAGGGTTAGGAGTTAGGGTTAGGGTTAGGATTTAGGCTTAGCGTTTAGGGTTAGAGTTTAGGGTTAGGGTTACGGTTAGGGGCATAGGGTTAGGTTTGGGGTTATGGTTTGGTTTTAATTTTTAGGTGTAGGGTTAGTGTTAGGGGTTAGGGTTCAGGGGGCCTTAGGGTTAGGGTTAGGGTTAGGTGTTAGGGTTAGGGTTAGGATTTAGGCTTAGCGTTTAGGGTTAGAGTTTAGGGTTAGGGTTATGGTTAGGGGCATAGGGTTACGTTTGGGGTTATGGTTTGGTTTTAAGGTTAAGTCCTATGGTTAGGGTTAGGGGTTAGGGTTCAGGGGGGCTTAGGGTTAGGGTTAGGAGTTACGGTTAGGGTTAGGACTTAGGGTTAGCATTTAGGGTTAGAGTTTAGGGTTAGGGTTACGGTTAGTGGCATAGGGTTAGGTTTGGGGTTATGGTTTGGTTTTAAGTTTAAGGTCTTGGGTTAGGTTTAGCGGTTAGGGTTCAGGGGGCCTTAGGGTTAGGGTTAGGGTTAGGAGTTAGGGTTAGGGTTAGGAGTTAGGGTTAGCGTTTAGGGTTAGAGTTTAGGGTTAGGATTACGGTTAGGGGCATAGGGTTAGGTGTGGGGTTATGGTTTGGTTTTAATATTTAGGTGTAGGGTTAGGGTTAGGGGTTAGGGTTCAGGGGGCCTTAGGTTTAGGGTTAGGGATAGGAGTTAGGGTTAGGGTTAGAGTTAGGGTTAGCGTTTAGGGTTATAGTATAGGGTTAGGGTTACGGTTAGGGGCATAGGTTTAGGTTTGGGATTATGGTTTGGTTTTAAGTTTTAGGTGTAGGTTTAGGGTTAGGGGTTAGGGTTCAGGGGGCCTTAGGGTTAGGGTTAGGGTTAGGAGTTAGGGTTAGGGTTAGGATTTAGGCTTAGCGTTTAGGGTTAGAGTTTAGGGTTAGGGTTACGGTTAGGGGCATAGGGTTAGGTTTGGGGTTATGGTTTGGTTTTAAGGTTTAGGTGTAGGGTTAGGGTTAGGGGTTAGGGTTCAGGGGGCCTTAGGGTTAGGGTTAGGGTTAGGAGTTAGGGTTAGGGTTAGGATTTAGGCTTAGCGTTTAGGGTTAGAGTTTAGGGTTAGGGTTACGGTTAGGGGCATAGGGTTAGGTTTGGGGTTATGGTTTGGTTTTAATTTTAAGGTCTAGGGTTAGGGTGAGGGGTTAGGGTTCAGGGGGCCTTAGGGTTAGGGTTAGGAGTTAGGGTTAGGGTTAGGATTTAGGCTTAGCGTTTAGGGTTAGAGTTTAGGGTTAGGGTTACGGTTAGGGGCATAGGGTTAGGTTTGGGCTTATGGTTTGGTTTTAAGTTTAAGTCCTATGGTTAGGGTTAGGGGTTAGGGTTCAGGGGGGCTTAGGGTTAGGGTTAGGAGTTAGGGTTAGGGTTAGGAGTTAGGGTTAGCGTTTAGGGTTAGAGTTTAGGGTTAGGATTACGGTTAGGGGCATAGGGTTAGGTTTGGGGTTATGGTTTGGTTTTAATATTTAGGTGTAGGGTTAGGGTTAGGGGTTAGGGTTCAGGGGGCCTTAGGGTTAGGGTTAGGGTTAGGAGTTAGGGTTAGGGTTAGGAATTAGGGTTAGCGTTTAGGGTTAGAGTTTAGAGTTAGGGTTACGGTTAGGGGCATAGTGTTAGGTTTGGGGTTATGGTTTGGTTTTAAACTTTAGGTGTAGGGTTAGGGTTAGGGGTTAGGGTTCAGGGGGCCTTAGTGTTAGGGTTATGGTTAGGAGTTAGGGTTAGGGTTAGGAGTTAGGGTTAGCGTTTAGGGTTAGAGTTTAGGGTTAGAGTTACGGTTAGGGGCATAGGGTTAGGTTTGGGGTTATGGTTTGTTTTTAAGGTTAAGGTCTAGGGTTAGGGTGAGGGGTTAGGGTTCAGGGGTCCTTAGGGTTAGGGTTAGGGTTATTAGTTAGGGTTAGGGTTAGGAGTTAGGGCTAGCGTTTAGGGTTAGAGTTTAGGGTTAGGGTTACGGTTAGGGGCATAGGGTTAGGTTTGGGGTTATGGTTTGGTTTTAAGATTAAGCTCTAGGGTTAGGGTTAGCGGTTAGGGTTCAGGGGGCCTTAGGGTTAGGGTTAGGGATAGGAGTTAGGGTTAGGGTTAGGAGTTAGGGTTAGCGTTTAGGGTTATAGTATAGGGTTAGGGTTACGGTTAGGGGCATAGGTTTAGGTTTGGGATTATGGTTTGGTTTTAAGTTTAAGGTCTAGGGTTAGGGTGAGCGGTTAGGGTTCAGGGGGCCTTAGGGTTAGGGTTAGGGTTATTAGTTAGGGTTAGGGTTAGGAGTTAGGGCTAGCGTTTAGGGTTAGAGTTTAGGGTTAGGGTTACGGTTAGGGGCATAGGGTTAGGTTTGGTGTCATGGTTTGCTTTTAAGGTTTAGGTCTATGGTTAGTGTTAGGATTTAGGGTTCAGGGGGCCTTAGGGTTAGGGTTAGGAGTTAGGGTTAGGGTTAGGAGTTAGGGTTAGCGTTTAAGGTTAGAGTTTAGGGTTAGGGTTACGGTTAGGGGCATAGGTTTAGGTTTGGAGTTATGGTTTGGTTTTAAGATTAAGGTCTAGGGTTAGGGTTAGGATTTAGGGTTCAGGAGGTCTTAGGGTTAGGGTTAGGGTTAGGAGTTAGGGTTAGGGTTAGGAGTTAGGGTTAGCGTTTAGGGTTAGAGTTTAGGCTTAGGTTTACGGTTAGGGGCATAGGTTTAGGTTTGGGGTTATGGTTTGCTTTTAAGGTTTAGGTCTAGGGTTAGGGTTAGGGGTTAGGGTTCAGGGGGTATTAGAGTTAGGGTTAGGGTTAGGAGTTAGGGTTAGGGTTAGGAGTTAGGGTTAGCATTTAGGGTTAGAGTTTAGGGTTAGGGTTACGGTTAGGGGCATAGGTTTAGTTTTGGGTTTATGGTTTGGTTTTAAGGTTAAGGTCTAGGGTTAGGGTTAGGGTTTAGGGTTCAGGGGGCCTTAGGGTTAGGGTTAGGGTTAGAAGTTACGGTTAGGGTTAGGACATAGGGTTAGCGTGTAGGGTTAGAGTATAGGGTTAGGGTTACGGTTAGGGGCATAGGGTTAGGTTTGGGGTTATGGTTTGGTTTTAATTTTAAGGTCTTGGGTTAGGGTTAGGGGTTAGGGTTAAGGGGGCCTTAGGGTTAGGGTTAGGGTTAGGACTTAGGGTTAGGGTTAGGAGTTAGGGTTAGCGTTTAGGGTTAGAGTTTAGGCTTAGGGTTACGGTTAGGGGCATAGGGTTAGGTTTGGGGTTATGGTTTGGTTTTAAGGTTTAGGTGTAGGGTTAGCGTTACGGGTTAGGGTTCAAGGGGCCTTAGGGTTAGGGTTAGGGTTAGGAGTTAGGGTTAGGGTTAGGAGTTAGGGTTAGCGTTTAGGGTTAGAGTTTAGAGTTAGGGTTACGGTTAGGGGCATAGGGTTAGGTTTGGGGTTATGGTTTGGTTTTAAGTTTTAGGTGTAGGGTTAGGGTTAGGGGTTAGGGTTCAGGGGGCCTTAGTGTTAGGATTATGGTTAGGAGTTAGGGTTAGGGTTAGGAGTTAGGGTTAGCGTTTAGGGTTAGAGTTTAGGGTTAGAGTTACGGTTAGGGGCATAGGGTTAGGTTTGGGGTTATGGTTTGGTTTTAAGTTTAAGGTCTAGGGTTAGGGTGAGGGGTTAGGGTTCAGGGGGCCTTAGGGTTAGGGTTATTAGTTAGGGTTCGGGTTAGGAGTTAGGGCTAGCGTTTAGGGTTAGAGTTTAGGGTTAGGGTTACGGTTAGGGGCATAGGGTTAGGTTTGGTGTCATGGTTTGCTTTTAAGGTTTAGGTCTATGGTTAGTGTTAGGATTTAGGGTTCAGGGGGCCTTAGGGTTAGGGTTAGGAGTTAGGGTTAGGGTTAGGAGTTAGGGTTAGCGTTTAGGGTTAGAGTTTAGGGTTAGGGTTACGGTTAGGGGCATAGGTTTAGGTTTGGAGTTATGGTTTGGTTTTAAGATTAAGTCTAGGGTTAGGGTTAGGGGTTAGGGTTCAGGGGGTCTTAGGGTTAGGGTTAGGGTTAGGAGTTAGGGTTAGGTTTAGGACTTAGGGTTAGCGTTTAGGGTTAGAGTTTAGGCTTAGGTTTACGGTTAGGGGCATAGGTTTAGGTTTGGGGTTATGGTTTGGTTTTAAGGTTTAGGTCTAGGGTTAGGGTTAGGGGTTAGGGTTCAGGGGGTATTAGAGTTAGGGTTAGGGTTAGGAGTTAGGGTTAGCGTTTAGGGTTAGAGTTTAGGGTTAGGGTTACGGTTAGGGGCATAGGTTTAGGTTTGGGGTTATGGTTTGGTTTTAAGGTTAAGGTCTAGGGTTAGGGTTAGGGGTTAGGGTTCAGGGGGCCTTAGGGTTAGGGTTAGGGTTAGGAGTTAGGGTTAGGGTTAGGAGTTAGGGTTAGCGTTTAGGGTTAGAGTTTAGGGTTAGGGTTACGGTTAGGGGCATAGGGTTAGGTTTGGGGTTATGGTTTGGTTTTAAGATTAAGGTCTAGGGTTAGGGTTAGGAGTAAGGGTTCAGGGGGGCTTAGGGTTAGGGTTAGGGTTGGGAGTTAGGGTTAGGGTTAGGAGTTAGGGTTAGCGTTTAGGTTTAGAGTATAGGGTTAGGGTTACGGTTAGGGGCATAGGGTTAGGTTTGGGGTTATGGTTTGATTTTAAGGTTTAGGTCTATGGTTAGGGTTAGGGGTTAGGGTTCAGGGGGGCTTAGGGTTAGGGTTAGGGTTAGGAGTTACGGTTAGGGTTAGGACTTAGGGTTAGCGTTTAGGGTTAGAGTATAGGGTTAGGGTTACGGTTAGGGGCATAGGGTTAGGTTTGGGGTTATGGTTTGGTTTTAAGTTTAAGGTCTTGGGTTAGGTTTAGCGGTTAGGGTTCAGGGGGCCTTAGGGTTAGGGTTAGGGTTAGGAGTTAGGGTTAGGGTTAGGAGTTAGGGTTAGCGTTTAGGGTTAGAGTTTAGGCTTACGGTTACGGTTAGGGGCATAGGTTTAGGTTTGGGCTTATGGTTTGGTTTTAAGGTTTAGGTGTAGAGTTAGGGTTAGGAGTAAGGGTTCAGGGGGCCTTAGGGTTAGGGTTAGGGTTAGGAGTTAGGGTTAGGGTTAGGAGTTAGGGTTAGCGTTTAGGGTTAGAGTTTAGGGTTAGGGTTACGGTTAGGGGCATAGGGTTAGGTTTGGGGTTATGGTTTGGTTTTAAGGTTTAGGTGTAGGGTTAGGGTTAGGAGTTAGGGTTCAGGGGGCCTTAGGGTTAGGATTAGGGTTAGGAGTTAGGGTTAGGGTTAGGATTTAGGCTTAGCGTTTAGGGTTAGAGTTTAGGGTTAGGGTTACGGTTAGGGGCATAGGGTTAGGTTTGGGGTTATGGTTTGGTTTTAATTTTTAGGTGTAGGGTTAGTGTTAGGGGTTAGGGTTCAGGGGGCCTTAGGGTTAGGGTTAGGGTTAGGTGTTAGGGTTAGGGTTAGGATTTAGGCTTAGCGTTTAGGGTTAGAGTTTAGGGTTAGGGTTATGGTTAGGGGCATAGGGTTACGTTTGGGGTTATGGTTTGGTTTTAAGGTTAAGTCCTATGGTTAGGGTTAGGGGTTAGGGTTCAGGGGGGCTTAGGGTTAGGGTTAGGAGTTACGGTTAGGGTTAGGACTTAGGGTTAGCATTTAGGGTTAGAGTTTAGGGTTAGGGTTACGGTTAGTGGCATAGGGTTAGGTTTGGGGTTATGGTTTGGTTTTAAGTTTAAGGTCTTGGGTTAGGTTTAGCGGTTAGGGTTCAGGGGGCCTTAGGGTTAGGGTTAGGGTTAGGAGTTAGGGTTAGGGTTAGGAGTTAGGGTTAGCGTTTAGGGTTAGAGTTTAGGGTTAGGATTACGGTTAGGGGCATAGGGTTAGGTTTGGGGTTATGGTTTGGTTTTAATATTTAGGTGTAGGGTTAGGGTTAGGGGTTAGGCTTCAGGGGGCCTTAGGGTTAGGGTTAGGGTTAGGAGTTAGGGTTAGGAGTTAGGGTTAGCGTTTAGGGTTATAGTATAGGGTTAGGGTTACGGTTAGGGGCATAGGTTTAGGTTTGGGATTATGGTTTGGTTTTAAGTTTTAGGTGTAGGGTTAGGGTTAGGGGTTAGGGTTCAGGGGGCCTTAGGGTTAGGGTTAGGGTTAGGAGTTAGGGTTAGGGTTAGGATTTAGGCTTAGCGTTTAGGGTTAGAGTTTAGGGTTAGGGTTACGGTTAGGGGCATAGGGTTAGGTTTGGGGTTATGGTTTGGTTTTAAGGTTTAGGTGTAGGGTTAGGGTTAGGGTTTAGGGTTCAGGGGGCCTTAGGGTTAGGGTTAGGGTTAGGAGTTAGGGTTAGGGTTAGGAATTAGGGTTAGCGTTTAGGGTTAGAGTTTAGAGTTAGGGTTACGGTTAGGGGCATAGTGTTAGGTTTGGGGTTATGGTTTGGTTTTAAACTTTAGGTGTAGGGTTAGGGTTAGGGGTTAGGGTTCAGGGGGCCTTAGTGTTAGGGTTATGGTTAGGAGTTAGGGTTAGGGTTAGGAGTTAGGGTTAGCGTTTAGGGTTAGAGTTTAGGGTTAGAGTTACGGTTAGGGGCATAGGGTTAGGTTTGGGGTTATGGTTTGTTTTTAAGGTTAAGGTCTAGGGTTAGGGTGAGGGGTTAGGGTTCAGGGGTCCTTAGGGTTAGGGTTAGGGTTATTAGTTAGGGTTAGGGTTAGGAGTTAGGGCTAGCGTTTAGGGTTAGAGTTTAGGGTTAGGGTTACGGTTAGGGGCATAGGGTTAGGTTTGGGATTATGGTTTGGTTTTAAGGTTTAGGTGTAGGGTTAGGGTTAGGAGTTAAGGTTCAGGGGGCCTTAGGGTTAGGATTAGGGTTAGGAGTTAGGGTTAGGGTTAGGATTTAGGCTTAGCGTTTAGGGTTAGAGTTTAGGGTTAGGGTTACGGTTAGGGGCATAGGGTTAGGTTTGGGGTTATGGTTTGGTTTTAATTTTTAGGTGTAGGGTTAGTGTTAGGGGTTAGGGTTCAGGGGGCCTTAGGGTTAGGGTTAGGGTTAGGAGTTAGGGTTAGGGTTAGGAGTTAGGGTTAGCGTTTAGGGTTAGAGTTTAGGGTTAGGGTTATGGTTAGGGGCATAGGGTTACGTTTGGGGTTATGGTTTGTTTTTAAGGTTAAGTCCTATGGTTAAGGGTTAGGGGTTAGGGTTCAGGGGGGCTTAGGGTTAGGGTTAGGAGTTACGGTTAGGGTTAGGACTTAGGGTTAGCATTTAGGGTTAGAGTTTAGGGTTAGGGTTACGGTTAGTGGCATAGGGTTAGGTTTGGGGTTATGGTTTGGTTTTAAGTTTAAGGTCTTGGGTTAGGTTTAGCGGTTAGGGTTCAGGGGGCCTTAGGGTTAGGGTTAGGGTTAGGAGTTAGGGTTAGGGTTAGGAGTTAGGGTTAGCGTTTAGGGTTAGAGTTTAGGGTTAGGATTACGGTTAGGGGCATAGGGTTAGGTTTGGGGTTATGGTTTGGTTTTAATATTTAGGTGTAGGGTTAGGGTTAGGGGTTAGGGTTCAGGGGGCCTTAGGGTTAGGGTTAGGGATAGGAGTTAGGGTTAGGGTTAGGAGTTAGGGTTAGCGTTTAGGGTTATAGTATAGGGTTAGGGTTACGGTTAGGGGCATAGGTTTAGGTTTGGGATTATGGTTTGGTTTTAAGTTTTAGGTGTAGGGTTAGGGTTAGGGGTTAGGGTTCAGGGGGCCTTAGGGTTAGGGTTAGGGTTAGGAGTTAGGGTTAGGGTTAGGATTTAGGCTTAGCGTTTAGGGTTAGAGTTTAGGGTTAGGGTTACGGTTAGGGGCATAGGGTTAGGTTTGGGGTTATGGTTTGGTTTTAAGGTTTAGGTGTAGGGTTAGGGTTAGGGTTTAGGGTTCAGGGGGCCTTAGGGTTAGGGTTAGGGTTAGGAGTTAGGGTTAGGGTTAGGATTTAGGCTTAGCGTTTAGGGTTAGAGTTTAGGGTTAGGGTTACGGTTAGGGGCATAGGGTTAGGTTTGGGGTTATGGTTTGGTTTTAAGTTTAAGGTCTTGGGTTAGGTTTAGCGGTTAGGGTTCAGGGGGCCTTAGGGTTAGGGTTAGGGTTAGGAGTTAGGGTTAGGGTTAGGAGTTAGGGTTAGCGTTTAGGGTTAGAGTTTAGGGTTAGGGTTACGGTTAGGGGCATAGGGTTAGGTTTGGGCTTATGGTTTGGTTTTAAGTTTAAGTCCTATGGTTAGGGTTAGGGGTTAGGGTTCAGGGGGGCTTAGGGTTAGGGTTAGGAGTTAGGGTTAGGGTTAGGAGTTAGGGTTAGCGTTTAGGGTTAGAGTTTAGGGTTAGGGTTACGGTTAGGGGCATAGGGTTAGGTTTGGGGTTATGGTTTGGTTTTAAGTTTAAGGTCTTGGGTTAGGTTTAGCGGTTAGGGTTCAGGGGGCCTTAGGGTTAGGGTTAGGGTTAGGAGTTAGGGTTAGGGTTAGGAGTTAGGGTTAGCGTTTAGGGTTAGAGTTTAGGGTTAGGATTACGGTTAGGGGCATAGGGTTAGGTTTGGGGTTATGGTTTGGTTTTAATATTTAGGTGTAGGGTTAGGGTTAGGGGTTAGGGTTCAGGGGGCCTTAGGGTTAGGGTTAGGGTTAGGAGTTAGGGTTAGGGTTAGGAATTAGGGTTAGCGTTTAGGGTTAGAGTTTAGAGTTAGGGTTACGGTTAGGGGCATAGTGTTAGGTTTGGGGTTATGGTTTGGTTTTAAACTTTAGGTGTATGGTTAGGGTTAGGGGTTAGGGTTCAGGGGGCCTTAGTGTTAGGGTTATGGTTAGGAGTTAGGGTTAGGGTTAGGAGTTAGGGTTAGCGTTTAGGGTTAGAGTTTAGGCTTAGGGTTACGGTTAGGGGCATAGGTTTAGGTTTGGGCTTATGATTTGTTTTTAAGGTTTAGGTGTAGGGTTAGGGTTAGGGGTTAGGGTTCAGGGGGCCTTAGGGTTAGGGTTAGGGTTAGGAGTTAGGGTTAGGGTTAGGAGTTAGGGTTAGCGTTTAGGGTTAGAGTTTAGGGTTAGGGTTACGGTTAGGGGCATAGGGTTAGGTTTGGGGTTATGGTTTGGTTTTAAGGTTAAGTCCTATGGTTAGGGTTAGGGGTTAGGGTTCAGGGGGTATTAGAGTTAGGGTTAGGGTTAGGAGTTAGGGTTAGGGTTAGGAGTTAGGGTTAGCGTTTAGGGTTAGAGTTTAGGGTTAGGGTTACGGTTAGGGGCATAGGGTTAGGTTTGGGGTTATGGTTTGGTTTTAAGGTTAAGTCCTATGGTTAGGGTTAGGGGTTAGGGTTCAGGGGGGCTTAGGGTTAGGGTTAGGAGTTAGGGTTAGGGTTAGGAGTTAGGGTTAGCGTTTAGGGTTAGAGTTTAGGGTTAGGATTACGGTTAGGGGCATAGGGTTAGGTTTGGGCTTATGATTTGTTTTTAAGCTTTAGGTGTAGGGTTAGAGTTAGGGGTTAGGGTTCAGGGGGCCTTAGGGTTAGGGTTAGGGTTAGGAGTTAGGGTTAGGGTTAGGAGTTAGGGTTAGCGTTTAGGGTTAGAGTTTAGGGTTAGGGTTACGGTTAGGGGCATAGGGTTAGGTTTGGGGTTATGGTTTGTTTTTAAGTTTAAGGTCTTGGGTTAGGTTTAGCGGTTAGGGTTCAGGGGGCCTTAGGGTTAGGGTTAGGGTTAGGAGTTAGGGTTAGGGTTAGGGTTAGGAGTTAGGGTTAGCGTTTAGGGTTAGAGTTTAGGGTTAGGGTTACGGTTAGGGGCATAGGGTTAGGTTTGGGATTATGGTTTGGTTTTAAGTTTTAGGTGTAGGTTTAGGGTTAGGGGTTAGGGTTCAGGGGGCCTTAGGGTTAGGGTTAGGGTTAGGAGTTAGGGTTAGAGTTAGGATTTAGGCTTAGCGTTTAGGGTTAGAATTTAGGGTTAGGGTTACGGTTAGGGGCATAGGGTTAGGTTTGGGGTTATGGTTTGATTTTAATTTTAAGGTCTTGAGTTAGGGTTAGGGGTTAGGGTTCAGGGGGCCTTAGGGTTAGGTTTAGGGTTAGGAGTTAGGGTTAGGTTAGGAGTTAGGGTTAGCGTTTAGGGTTAGAGTTTAGGGTTAGGGTTACGGTTAGGGGCATAGGTTTAGTTTTGGGTTTATGGTTTGGTTTTAAGGTTAAGGTCTAGGGTTAGGGTTAGGGGTTAGGGTTCAGGGGGCCTTAGGGTTAGGGTTAGGGTTAGAAGTTACGGTTAGGGTTAGGACATAGGGTTAGCGTGTAGGGTTAGAGTATAGGGTTAGGGTTACGGTTAGGGGCATAGGGTTAGGTTTGGGGTTATGGTTTGGTTTTAATTTTAAGGTCTTGTGTTAGGGTTAGGGGTTAGGGTTCAGGGGGCCTTAGGGTTAGGGTTAGGGTTAGGACTTAGGGTTAGGGTTAGGAGTTAGGGTTAGCGTTTAGGGTTAGAGTTTAGGGTTAGGGTTACTGTTAGGGGCATAGGGTTAGGTTTGGGATTATGGTTTGGTTTTAAGATTAAGGTCTAGGGTTAGGGTTAGGAGTAAGGTTTCAGGGTGGCTTAGGGTTAGGGTTAGGGTTGGGAGTTAGGGTTAGGGTTAGGAGTTAGGGTTAGCGTTTAGGGTTAGAGTTTAGGGTTAGAGTTACGGTTAGGGGCATAGGGTTAGGTTTGGGGTTATGGTTTGGTTTTAAGTTTAAGGTCTAGGGTTAGGGTGAGCGGTTAGGGTTCAGGGGGCCTTAGGGTTAGGGTTATTAGTTAGGGTTAGGGTTAGGAGTTAGGGCTAGCGTTTAGGGTTAGAGTTTAGGGTTAGGGTTACGGTTAGGGGCATAGGGTTAGGTTTGGTGTCATGGTTTGCTTTTAAGCTTTAGGTCTATGGTTAGTGTTAGGATTTAGGGTTCAGGGGGCCTTAGGGTTAGGGTTAGGAGTTAGGGTTAGGGTTAGGAGTTAGCGTTAGCGTTTAAGGTTAGAGTTTAGGGTTAGGGTTACGGTTAGGGGCATAGGTTTAGGTTTGGAGTTATGGTTTGGTTTTAAGATTAAGGTCTAGGGTTAGGGTTAGGATTTAGGGTTCAGGGGGTCTTAGGGTTAGGGTTAGGGTTAGGAGTTAGGGTTAGGGTTAGGAGTTAGGGTTAGCGTTTAGGGTTAGAGTTTAGGCTTAGGTTTACGGTTAGGGGCATAGGTTTAGGTTTGGGGTTATGGTTTGCTTTTAAGGTTTAGGTCTAGGGTTAGGGTTAGGGGTTAGGGTTCAGGGGGTATTAGAGTTAGGGTTAGGGTTAGGAGTTAGGGTTAGGGTTAGGAGTTAGGGTTAGCGTTTAGGGTTAGAGTTTAGGGTTAGGATTACGGTTAGGGGCATAGGTTTAGGTTTGGAGTTATGGTTTGGTTTTAAGGTTAAGGTCTAGGGTTAGGGTTAGGGGTTAGGGTTCAGGGGGCCTTAGGGTTAGGGTTAGGGTTATTAGTTCGGGTTAGGGTTAGGAGTTACGGCTAGCGTTTAGGGTTAGAGTTTAGGGTTAGGGTTACGGTTAGGGGCATAGGGTTAGGTTTGGGGTTATGGTTTGGTTTTAAGTTTTAGGTGTAGGGTTAGGGTTAGGGGTTAGGGTTCAGGGGGCCTTAGTGTTAGGATTATGGTTAGGAGTTAGGGTTAGGGTTAGGAGTTAGGGTTAGCGTTTAGGGTTAGAGTTTAGGGTTAGAGTTACGGTTAGGGGCATAGGGTTAGGTTTGGGGTTATGGTTTGGTTTTAAGTTTAAGGTCTAGGGTTAGGGTGAGGGGTTAGGGTTCAGGGGGCCTTAGGGTTAGGGTTAGGGTTATTAGTTAGGGTTCGGGTTAGGAGTTAGGGCTAGCGTTTAGGGTTAGAGTTTAGGGTTAGGGTTACGGTTAGGGGCATAGGGTTAGGTTTGGTGTCATGGTTTGCTTTTAAGGTTTAGGTCTATGGTTAGTGTTAGGATTTAGGCTTCAGGGGGCCTTAGGGTTAGGGTTAGGAGTTAGGGTTAGGGTTAGGAGTTAGGGTTAGCGTTTAGGGTTAGAGTTTAGGGTTAGGGTTACGGTTAGGGGCATAGGTTTAGGTTTGGAGTTATGGTTTGGTTTTAAGATTAAGTCTAGGGTTAGGGTTAGGAGTTAGGGTTCAGGGGGTCTTAGGGTTAGGGTTAGGGTTAGGAGTTAGGGTTAGGTTTAGGAGTTAGGGTTAGCGTTTAGGGTTAGAGTTTAGGCTTAGGTTTACGGTTAGGGGCTTAGGTTTAGGTTTGGTGTTATGGTTTGGTTTTAAGGTTTAGGTCTAGGGTTAGGGTTAGGGGTTAGGGTTCAGGGGGTATTAGAGTTAGGGTTAGGGTTAGGAGTTAGGGTTAGCGTTTAGGGTTAGAGTTTAGGGTTAGGGTTACGGTTAGGGGCATAGGGTTAGGTTTGGGGTTATGGTTTGGTTTTAAGGTTAAGGTCTAGGGTTAGGGTTAGGGGTTAGGGTTCAGGGGGCCTTAGGGTTAGGGTTAGGGTTAGGAGTTAGGGTTAGGGTTAGGAGTTAGGGTTAGCGTTTAGGGTTAGAGTTTAGGGTTAGGGTTACTGTTAGGGGCATAGGGTTAGGTTTGGGGTTATGGTTTGGTTTTAAGATTAAGGTCTAGGGTTAGGGTTAGGAGTAAGGGTTCAGGGGGGCTTAGGGTTAGGGTTAGGGTTGGGAGTTAGGGTTAGGGTTAGGAGTTAGGGTTAGCGTTTAGGTTTAGAGTATAGGGTTAGGGTTACGGTTAGGGGCATAGGGTTAGGTTTGGGGTTATGGTTTGATTTTAAGGTTTAGGTCTATGGTTAGGGTTAGGGGTTAGGGTTCAGGGGGGCTTAGGGTTAGGGTTAGGGTTAGGAGTTACGGTTAGGGTTAGGACTTAGGGTTAGCGTTTAGGGTTAGAGTATAGGGTTAGGGTTACGGTTAGGGGCATAGGGTTAGGTTTGGGGTTATGGTTTGGTTTTAAGTTTAAGGTCTTGGGTTAGGTTTAGCGGTTAGGGTTCAGGGGGCCTTAGGGTTAGGGTTAGGGTTAGGAGTTAGGGTTAGGGTTAGGAGTTAGGGTTAGCGTTTAGGGTTAGAGTTTAGGCTTACGGTTACGGTTAGGGGCATAGGTTTAGGTTTGGGCTTATGGTTTGGTTTTAAGGTTTAGGTGTAGGGTTAGGGTTAGGAGTAAGGGTTCAGGGGGCCTTAGGGTTAGGGTTAGGGTTAGGAGTTAGGGTTAGGGTTAGGAGTTAGGGTTAGCGTTTAGGGTTAGAGTTTAGGGTTAGGGTTACGGTTAGGGGCATAGGGTTAGGTTTGGGGTTATGGTTTGGTTTTAAGGTTTAGGTGTAGGGTTAGGGTTAGGAGTTAGGGTTCAGGGGGCCTTAGGGTTAGGATTAGGGTTAGGAGTTAGGGTTAGGGTTAGGATTTAGGCTTAGCGTTTAGGGTTAGAGTTTAGGGTTAGGGTTACGGTTAGGGGCATAGGGTTAGGTTTGGGGTTATGGTTTGGTTTTAATTTTTAGGTGTAGGGTTAGTGTTAGGGGTTAGGGTTCAGGGGGCCTTAGGGTTAGGGTTAGGGTTAGGTGTTAGGGTTAGGGTTAGGATTTAGGCTTAGCGTTTAGGGTTAGAGTTTAGGGTTAGGGTTATGGTTAGGGGCATAGGGTTACGTTTGGGGTTATGGTTTGGTTTTAAGGTTAAGTCCTATGGTTAGGGTTAGGGGTTAGGTTTCAGGGGGGCTTAGGGTTAGGGTTAGGAGTTACGGTTAGGGTTAGGACTTAGGGTTAGCATTTAGGGTTAGAGTTTAGGGTTAGGGTTACGGTTAGTGGCATAGGGTTAGGTTTGGGGTTATGGTTTGGTTTTAAGTTTAAGGTCTTGGGTTAGGTTTAGCGGTTAGGGTTCAGGGGGCCTTAGGGTTAGGGTTAGGGTTAGGAGTTAGGGTTAGGGTTAGGAGTTAGGGTTAGCGTTTAGGGTTAGAGTTTAGGGTTAGGATTACGGTTAGGGGCATAGGGTTAGGTTTGGGGTTATGGTTTGGTTTTAATATTTAGGTGTAGGGTTAGGGTTAGGGGTTAGGGTTCAGGGGGCCTTAGGTTTAGGGTTAGGGATAGGAGTTAGGGTTAGGGTTAGAGTTAGGGTTAGCGTTTAGGGTTATAGTATAGGGTTAGGGTTACGGTTAGGGGCATAGGTTTAGGTTTGGGATTATGGTTTGGTTTTAAGTTTTAGGTGTAGGGTTAGGGTTAGGGGTTAGGGTTCAGGGGGCCTTAGGGTTAGGGTTAGGGTTAGGAGTTAGGGTTAGGGTTAGGATTTAGGCTTAGCGTTTAGGGTTAGAGTTTAGGGTTAGGGTTACGGTTAGGGGCATAGGGTTAGGTTTGGGGTTATGGTTTGGTTTTAAGGTTTAGGTGTAGGGTTAGGGTTAGGGGTTAGGGTTCAGGGGGCCTTAGGGTTAGGGTTAGGGTTAGGAGTTAGGGTTAGGGTTAGGATTTAGGCTTAGCGTTTAGGGTTAGAGTTTAGGGTTAGGGTTACGGTTAGGGGCATAGGGTTAGGTTTGGGGTTATGGTTTGGTTTTAATTTTAAGGTCTAGGGTTAGGGTGAGGGGTTAGGGTTCAGGGGGCCTTAGGGTTAGGGTTAGGAGTTAGGGTTAGGGTTAGGATTTAGGCTTAGCGTTTAGGGTTAGAGTTTAGGGTTAGGGTTACGGTTAGGGGCATAGGGTTAGGTTTGGGCTTATGGTTTGGTTTTAAGTTTAAGTCCTATGGTTAGGGTTAGGGGTTAGGGTTCAGGGGGGCTTAGGGTTAGGGTTAGGAGTTAGGGTTAGGGTTAGGAGTTAGGGTTAGCGTTTAGGGTTAGAGTTTAGGGTTAGGATTACGGTTAGGGGCATAGGGTTAGGTTTGGGGTTATGGTTTGGTTTTAATATTTAGGTGTAGGGTTAGGGTTAGGGGTTAGGGTTCAGGGGGCCTTAGGGTTAGGGTTAGGGTTAGGAGTTAGGGTTAGGGTTAGGAATTAGGGTTAGCGTTTAGGGTTAGAGTTTAGAGTTAGGGTTACGGTTAGGGGCATAGTGTTAGGTTTGGGGTTATGGTTTGGTTTTAAACTTTAGGTGTAGGGTTAGGGTTAGGGGTTAGGGTTCAGGGGGCCTTAGTGTTAGGGTTATGGTTAGGAGTTAGGGTTAGGGTTAGGAGTTAGGGTTAGCGTTTAGGGTTAGAGTTTAGGGTTAGAGTTACGGTTAGGGGCATAGGGTTAGGTTTGGGGTTATGGTTTGTTTTTAAGGTTAAGGTCTAGGGTTAGGGTGAGGGGTTAGGGTTCAGGGGTCCTTAGGGTTAGGGTTAGGGTTATTAGTTAGGGTTAGGGTTAGGAGTTAGGGCTAGCGTTTAGGGTTAGAGTTTAGGGTTAGGGTTACGGTTAGGGGCATAGGGTTAGGTTTGGGGTTATGGTTTGGTTTTAAGATTAAGCTCTAGGGTTAGGGTTAGCGGTTAGGGTTCAGGGGGCCTTAGGGTTAGGGTTAGGGATAGGAGTTAGGGTTAGGGTTAGGAGTTAGGGTTAGCGTTTAGGGTTATAGTATAGGGTTAGGGTTACGGTTAGGGGCATAGGTTTAGGTTTGGGATTATGGTTTGGTTTTAAGTTTAAGGTCTAGGGTTAGGGTGAGCGGTTAGGGTTCAGGGGGCCTTAGGGTTAGGGTTAGGGTTATTAGTTAGGGTTAGGGTTAGGAGTTAGGGCTAGTGTTTAGGGTTAGAGTTTAGGGTTAGGGTTACGGTTAGGGGCATAGGGTTAGGTTTGGTGTCATGGTTTGCTTTTAAGGTTTAGGTCTATGGTTAGTGTTAGGATTTAGGGTTCAGGGGGCCTTAGGGTTAGGGTTAGGAGTTAGGGTTAGGTTTAGGAGTTAGGGTTAGCGTTTAAGGTTAGAGTTTAGGGTTAGGGTTACGGTTAGGGGCATAGGTTTAGGTTTGGAGTTATGGTTTGGTTTTAAGATTAAGGTCTAGGGTTAGGGTTAGGATTTAGGGTTCAGGAGCTCTTAGGGTTAGGGTTAGGGTTAGGAGTTAGGGTTAGGGTTAGGAGTTAGGGTTAGCGTTTAGGGTTAGAGTTTAGGCTTAGGTTTACGGTTAGGGGCATAGGTTTAGGTTTGGGGTTATGGTTTGCTTTTAAGGTTTAGGTCTAGGGTTAGGGTTAGGGGTTAGGGTTCAGGGGGTATTAGAGTTAGGGTTAGGGTTAGGAGTTAGGGTTAGGGTTAGGAGTTAGGGTTAGCATTTAGGGTTAGAGTTTAGGGTTAGGGTTACGGTTAGGGGCATAGGTTTAGTTTTGGGTTTATGGTTTGGTTTTAAGGTTAAGGTCTAGGGTTAGGTTTAGGGTTTAGGGTTCAGGGGGCCTTAGGGTTAGGGTTAGGGTTAGAAGTTACGGTTAGGGTTAGGACATAGGGTTAGCGTGTAGGGTTAGAGTATAGGGTTAGGGTTACGGTTAGGGGCATAGGGTTAGGTTTGGGGTTATGGTTTGGTTTTAATTTTAAGGTCTTGGGTTAGGGTTAGGGGTTAGGGTTAAGGGGGCCTTAGGGTTAGGGTTAGGGTTAGGACTTAGGGTTAGGGTTAGGAGTTAGGGTTAGCGTTTAGGGTTAGAGTTTAGGCTTAGGGTTACGGTTAGGGGCATAGGGTTAGGTTTGGGGTTATGGTTTGGTTTTAAGGTTTAGGTGTAGGGTTAGCGTTACGGGTTAGGGTTCAAGGGGCCTTAGGGTTAGGGTTAGGGTTAGGAGTTAGGGTTAGGGTTAGGAGTTAGGGTTAGCGTTTAGGGTTAGAGTTTAGAGTTAGGGTTACGGTTAGGGGCATAGGGTTAGGTTTGGGGTTATGGTTTGGTTTTAAGTTTTAGGTGTAGGGTTAGGGTTAGGGGTTAGGGTTCAGGGGGCCTTAGTGTTAGGATTATGGTTAGGAGTTAGGGTTAGGGTTAGGAGTTAGGGTTAGCGTTTAGGGTTAGAGTTTAGGGTTAGAGTTACGGTTAGGGGCATAGGGTTAGGTTTGGGGTTATGGTTTGGTTTTAAGTTTAAGGTCTAGGGTTAGGGTGAGGGGTTAGGGTTCAGGGGGCCTTAGGGTTAGGGTTATTAGTTAGGGTTCGGGTTAGGAGTTAGGGCTAGCGTTTAGGGTTAGAGTTTAGGGTTAGGGTTACGGTTAGGGGCATAGGGTTAGGTTTGGTGTCATGGTTTGCTTTTAAGGTTTAGGTCTATGGTTAGTGTTAGGATTTAGGGTTCAGGGGGCCTTAGGGTTAGGGTTAGGAGTTAGGGTTAGGGTTAGGAGTTAGGGTTAGCGTTTAGGGTTAGAGTTTAGGGTTAGGGTTACGGTTAGGGGCATAGGTTTAGGTTTGGAGTTATGGTTTGGTTTTAAGATTAAGTCTAGGGTTAGGGTTAGGGGTTAGGGTTCAGGGGGTCTTAGGGTTAGGGTTAGGGTTAGGAGTTAGGGTTAGGTTTAGGACTTAGGGTTAGCGTTTAGGGTTAGAGTTTAGGCTTAGGTTTACGGTTAGGGGCATAGGTTTAGGTTTGGGGTTATGGTTTGGTTTTAAGGTTTAGGTCTAGGGTTAGGGTTAGGGGTTAGGGTTCAGGGGGTATTAGAGTTAGGGTTAGGGTTAGGAGTTAGGGTTAGCGTTTAGGGTTAGAGTTTAGGGTTAGGGTTACGGTTAGGGGCATAGGTTTAGGTTTGGGGTTATGGTTTGGTTTTAAGGTTAAGGTCTAGGGTTAGGGTTAGGGGTTAGGGTTCAGGGGGCCTTAGGGTTAGGGTTAGGGTTAGGAGTTAGGGTTAGGGTTAGGAGTTAGGGTTAGCGTTTAGGGTTAGAGTTTAGGGTTAGGGTTACGGTTAGGGGCATAGGGTTAGGTTTGGGGTTATGGTTTGGTTTTAAGATTAAGGTCTAGGGTTAGGGTTAGGAGTAAGGGTTCAGGGGGGCTTAGGGTTAGGGTTAGGGTTGGGAGTTAGGGTTAGGGTTAGGAGTTAGGGTTAGCGTTTAGGTTTAGAGTATAGGGTTAGGGTTACGGTTAGGGGCATAGGGTTAGGTTTGGGGTTATGGTTTGATTTTAAGGTTTAGGTCTATGGTTAGGGTTAGGGGTTAGGGTTCAGGGGGGCTTAGGGTTAGGGTTAGGGTTAGGAGTTACGGTTAGGGTTAGGACTTAGGGTTAGCGTTTAGGGTTAGAGTATAGGGTTAGGGTTACGGTTAGGGGCATAGGGTTAGGTTTGGGGTTATGGTTTGGTTTTAAGTTTAAGGTCTTGGGTTAGGTTTAGCGGTTAGGGTTCAGGGGGCCTTAGGGTTAGGGTTAGGGTTAGGAGTTAGGGTTAGGGTTAGGAGTTAGGGTTAGCGTTTAGGGTTAGAGTTTAGGCTTACGGTTACGGTTAGGGGCATAGGTTTAGGTTTGGGCTTATGGTTTGGTTTTAAGGTTTAGGTGTAGAGTTAGGGTTAGGAGTAAGGGTTCAGGGGGCCTTAGGGTTAGGGTTAGGGTTAGGAGTTAGGGTTAGGGTTAGGAGTTAGGGTTAGCGTTTAGGGTTAGAGTTTAGGGTTAGGGTTACGGTTAGGGGCATAGGGTTAGGTTTGGGGTTATGGTTTGGTTTTAAGGTTTAGGTGTAGGGTTAGGGTTAGGAGTTAGGGTTCAGGGGGCCTTAGGGTTAGGATTAGGGTTAGGAGTTAGGGTTAGGGTTAGGATTTAGGCTTAGCGTTTAGGGTTAGAGTTTAGGGTTAGGGTTACGGTTAGGGGCATAGGGTTAGGTTTGGGGTTATGGTTTGGTTTTAATTTTTAGGTGTAGGGTTAGTGTTAGGGGTTAGGGTTCAGGGGGCCTTAGGGTTAGGGTTAGGGTTAGGTGTTAGGGTTAGGGTTAGGATTTAGGCTTAGCGTTTAGGGTTAGAGTTTAGGGTTAGGGTTATGGTTAGGGGCATAGGGTTACGTTTGGGGTTATGGTTTGGTTTTAAGGTTAAGTCCTATGGTTAGGGTTAGGGGTTAGGGTTCAGGGGGGCTTAGGGTTAGGGTTAGGAGTTACGGTTAGGGTTAGGACTTAGGGTTAGCATTTAGGGTTAGAGTTTAGGGTTAGGGTTACGGTTAGTGGCATAGGGTTAGGTTTGGGGTTATGGTTTGGTTTTAAGTTTAAGGTCTTGGGTTAGGTTTAGCGGTTAGGGTTCAGGGGGCCTTAGGGTTAGGGTTAGGGTTAGGAGTTAGGGTTAGGGTTAGGAGTTAGGGTTAGCGTTTAGGGTTAGAGTTTAGGGTTAGGATTACGGTTAGGGGCATAGGGTTAGGTTTGGGGTTATGGTTTGGTTTTAATATTTAGGTGTAGGGTTAGGGTTAGGGGTTAGGCTTCAGGGGGCCTTAGGGTTAGGGTTAGGGTTAGGAGTTAGGGTTAGGGTTAGGAGTTAGGGTTAGCGTTTAGGGTTATAGTATAGGGTTAGGGTTACGGTTAGGGGCATAGGTTTAGGTTTGGGATTATGGTTTGGTTTTAAGTTTTAGGTGTAGGGTTAGGGTTAGGGGTTAGGGTTCAGGGGGCCTTAGGGTTAGGGTTAGGGTTAGGAGTTAGGGTTAGGGTTAGGATTTAGGCTTAGCGTTTAGGGTTAGAGTTTAGGGTTAGGGTTACGGTTAGGGGCATAGGGTTAGGTTTGGGGTTATGGTTTGGTTTTAAGGTTTAGGTGTAGGGTTAGGGTTAGGGTTTTGGGTTCAGGGGGCCTTAGGGTTAGGGTTAGGGTTAGGAGTTAGGGTTAGGGTTAGGAATTAGGTTTAGCGTTTAGGGTTAGAGTTTAGAGTTAGGGTTACGGTTAGGGGCATAGTGTTAGGTTTGGGGTTATGGTTTGGTTTTAAACTTTAGGTGTAGGGTTAGGGTTAGGGGTTAGGGTTCAGGGGGCCTTAGTGTTAGGGTTATGGTTAGGAGTTAGGGTTAGGGTTAGGAGTTAGGGTTAGCGTTTAGGGTTAGAGTTTAGGGTTAGAGTTACGGTTAGGGGCATAGGGTTAGGTTTGGGGTTATGGTTTGTTTTTAAGTTTAAGGTCTAGGGTTAGGGTGAGGGGTTAGGGTTCAGGGGTCCTTAGGGTTAGGGTTAGGGTTATTAGTTAGGGTTAGGGTTAGGAGTTAGGGCTAGCGTTTAGGGTTAGAGTTTAGGGTTAGGGTTACGGTTAGGGGCATAGGGTTAGGTTTGGGATTATGGTTTGGTTTTAAGGTTTATGTGTAGGGTTAGGGTTAGGAGTTAGGGTTCAGGGGGCCTTAGGGTTAGGATTAGGGTTAGGAGTTAGGGTTAGGGTTAGGATTTAGGCTTAGCGTTTAGGGTTAGAGTTTAGGGTTAGGGTTACGGTTAGGGGCATAGGGTTAGGTTTGGGGTTATGGTTTGGTTTTAATTTTTAGGTGTAGGGTTAGTGTTAGGGGTTAGGGTTCAGGGGGCCTTAGGGTTAGGGTTAGGGTTAGGAGTTAGGGTTAGGGTTAGGAGTTAGGGTTAGCGTTTAGGGTTAGAGTTTAGGGTTAGGGTTATGGTTAGGGGCATAGGGTTACGTTTGGGGTTATGGTTTGGTTTTAAGGTTAAGTCCTATGGTTAAGGGTTAGGGGTTAGGGTTCAGGGGGGCTTAGGGTTAGGGTTAGGAGTTACGGTTAGGGTTAGGACTTAGGGTTAGCATTTAGGGTTAGAGTTTAGGGTTAGGGTTACGGTTAGTGGCATAGGGTTAGGTTTGGGGTTATGGTTTGGTTTTAAGTTTAAGGTCTTGGGTTAGGTTTAGCGGTTAGGGTTCAGGGGGCCTTAGGGTTAGGGTTAGGGTTAGGAGTTAGGGTTAGGGTTAGGAGTTAGGGTTAGCGTTTAGGGTTAGAGTTTAGGGTTAGGATTACGGTTAGGGGCATAGGGTTAGGTTTGGGGTTATGGTTTGGTTTTAATATTTAGGTGTAGGGTTAGGGTTAGGGGTTAGGGTTCAGGGGGCCTTAGGGTTAGGGTTAGGGATAGGAGTCAGGGTTAGGGTTAGGAGTTAGGGTTAGCGTTTAGGGTTATAGTATAGGGTTAGGGTTACGGTTAGGGGCATAGGTTTAGGTTTGGGATTATGGTTTGGTTTTAAGTTTTAGGTGTAGGGTTAGGGTTAGGGTTTAGGGTTCAGGGGGCCTTAGGGTTAGGGTTAGGGTTAGGAGTTAGGGTTAGGGTTAGGATTTAGGCTTAGCGTTTAGGGTTAGAGTTTAGGGTTAGGGTTACGGTTAGGGGCATAGGGTTAGGTTTGGGGTTATGGTTTGGTTTTAAGGTTTAGGTGTAGGGTTAGGGTTAGGGTTTAGGGTTCAGGGGGCCTTAGGGTTAGGGTTAGGGTTAGGAGTTAGGGTTAGGGTTAGGATTTAGGCTTAGCGTTTAGGGTTAGAGTTTAGGGTTAGGGTTACGGTTAGGGGCATAGGGTTAGGTTTGGGGTTATGGTTTGGTTTTAAGTTTAAGGTCTTGGGTTAGGTTTAGCGGTTAGGGTTCAGGGGGCCTTACGGTTAGGGTTAGGGTTAGGAGTTAGGGTTAGGGTTAGGAGTTAGGGTTAGCGTTTAGGGTTAGAGTTTAGGGTTAGGGTTACGGTTAGGGGCATAGGGTTAGGTTTGGGCTTATGGTTTGGTTTTAAGTTTAAGTCCTATGGTTAGGGTTAGGGGTTAGGGTTCAGGGGGGCTTAGGGTTAGGGTTAGGAGTTAGGGTTAGGGTTAGGAGTTAGGGTTAGCGTTTAGGGTTAGAGTTTAGGGTTAGGGTTACGGTTAGGGGCATAGGGTTAGGTTTGGGGTTATGGTTTGGTTTTAAGTTTAAGGTCTTGGGTTAGGTTTAGCGGTTAGGGTTCAGGGGGCCTTAGGGTTAGGGTTAGGGTTATTAGTTAGGGTTAGGGTTAGGAGTTAGGGTTAGCGTTTAGGGTTAGAGTTTAGGGTTAGGATTACGGTTAGGGGCATAGGGTTAGGTTTGGGGTTATGGTTTGGTTTTAATATTTAGGTGTAGGGTTAGGGTTAGGGGTTAGGGTTCAGGGGGCCTTAGGGTTAGGGTTAGGGTTAGGAGTTAGGGTTAGGGTTAGGAATTAGGGTTAGCGTTTAGGGTTAGAGTTTAGAGTTAGGGTTACGGTTAGGGGCATAGTGTTAGGTTTGGGGTTATGGTTTGGTTTTAAACTTTAGGTGTATGGTTAGGGTTAGGGGTTAGGGTTCAGGGGGCCTTAGTGTTAGGGTTATGGTTAGGAGTTAGGGTTAGGGTTAGGAGTTAGGGTTAGCGTTTAGGGTTAGAGTTTAGGGTTAGAGTTACGGTTAGGGGCATAGGGTTAGGTTTGGGGTTATGGTTTGTTTTTAAGGTTAAGGTCTAGGGTTAGGGTGAGGGGTTAGGGTTCAGGGGTCCTTAGGGTTAGGGTTAGGGTTATTAGTTAGGGTTAGGGTTAGGAGTTAGGGCTAGCGTTTAGGGTTAGAGTTTAGGGTTAGGGTTACGGTTAGGGGCATAGGTTTAGGTTTGGAGTTATAGTTTGGTTTTAAGATTAAGGTCTAGGGTTAGGGTTAGGAGTTAGGGTTCAGGGGGTCTTAGGGTTAGGGTTAGGGTTAGGAGTTAGGGTTAGGGTTAGGAGTTAGGGTTAGCGTTTAGGGTTAGAGTTTAGGCTTAGGTTTACGGTTAGGGGCATAGGGTTAGGTTTGGGGTTATGGTTTGGTTTTAAGGTTAAGGTCTAGGGTTAGGGTTAGGGGTTAGGGTTCAGGGGGGCTTAGGGTTAGGGTTAGGAGTTAGGGTTAGGGTTAGGAGTTAGGGTTAGCGTTTAGGGTTAGAGTTTAGGGTTAGGGTTACGGTTAGGGGCATAGGTTTAGGTTTGGGGTTATGGTTTGGTTTTAAGTTTAAGGTCTAGGGTTAGGGTTAGGGGTTAGGGTTCAGGGGGCCTTAGGGTTAGGGTTAGGGTTAGGAGTTAGGGTTAGGGTTAGGAGTTAGGGTTAGCGTTTAGGGTTAGAGTTTAGGGTTAGGGTTACGGTTAGGGGCATAGGGTTAGGTTTGGGGTTATGGTTTGGTTTTAAGATTAAGGTCTAGGGTTAGGGTTAGGAGTAAGGGTTCAGGGGGTCTTAGGGTTAGGGTTAGGGTTAGGAGTTAGGGTTAGGGTTAGGAGTTAGGGTTAGCGTTTAGGGTTAGAGTTTAGGCTTAGGTTTACGGTTAGGGGCATAGGGTTAGGTTTGGGGTTATGGTTTGGTTTTAAGGTTTAGGTCTAGGGTTAGGGTTAGGGGTTAGGGTTCAGGGGGTATTAGAGTTAGGGTTAGGGTTAGGAGTTAGGGTTAGGGTTAGGAGTTAGGGTTAGCGTTTAGGGTTAGAGTTTAGGGTTAGGGTTACGGTTAGGGGCATAGGTTTAGGTTTGGGGTTATGGTTTGGTTTTAAGGTTAAGGTCTAGGGTTAGGGTTAGGGGTTAGGTTTCAGGGGGCCTTAGGGTTAGGGTTAGGGTTAGGAGTTAGGGTTAGGGTTAGGAGTTAGGGTTAGCGTTTAGGGTTAGAGTTTAGGGTTAGGGTTACGGTTAGGGGCAGAGGGTTAGGTTTGGGGTTATGGTTTGTTTTTAAGATTAAGGTCTAGGGTTAGGGTTAGGAGTAAGGGTTCAGGGGGGCTTAGGGTTAGGGTTAGGGTTGGGAGTTAGGGTTAGGGTTAGGAGTTAGGGTTAGCGTTTAGGTTTATAGTATAGGGTTAGGGTTACGGTTAGGGGCATAGGGTTAGGTTTGGGGTTATGGTTTGATTTTAAGGTTTAGGTCTATGGTTAGGGGTTAGGGGTTAGGGTTCAGGGGGGCTTAGGGTTAGGGTTAGGGTTAGGAGTTACGGTTAGGGTTAGGACTTAGGGTTAGCGTTTAGGGTTAGAGTATAGGGTTAGGGTTACGGTTAGGGGCATAGGGTTAGGTTTGGGGTTATGGTTTGGTTTTAAGTTTAAGGTCTTGGATTAGGTTTAGCGGTTAGGGTTCAGGGGGCCTTAGGGTTAGGGTTAGGGTTAGGAGTTAGGGTTAGGGTTAGGAGTTAGGGTTAGCGTTTAGGGTTAGAGTTTAGGGTTAGGATTACGGTTAGGGGCATAGGGTTAGATTTGGTCTTATGGTTTGGTTTTAAGATTTAGGTGTAGGGTTAGGGTTAGGGGTTAGGGTTCAGGGGGCCTTAGGGTTAGGGTTAGGGTTAGGAGTTAGGGTTAGGGTTAGGAGTTAGGGTTAGCGTTTAGGGTTAGAGTTTAGAGTTAGGGTTACGTTTAGGGGCATAGGGTTAGGTTTGGTTTTATGGTTTGGTTTTAAGTTTAAGGTCTAGGTTTAGGGTGAGGGGTTAGGGTTCAGGGGGCCTTAGGGTTAGGGTTAGGGTTAGGAGTTAGGGTTAGGTTTAGGATTTAGGGTTAGCGTTTAGGATTAGAGTTTAAGCTTAGGCTTACGGTTAGAGGCATAGGTTAAGGTTTGGGGTTATGTTTTGGTTTTAAGGTTTAGGTCTAGGTTTAGGGTTAGGGGTTAGGGTTCAGGGGGCCTTAGTGTTAGGGTTAGGGTTATTAGTTCGGGTTACGGTTAGGAGTTAGGGCTAGCGTTTAGGGTTAGAGTTTAGGGTTAGGGTTACGGTTAGGGGCATAGGGTTAGGTTTGGGATTATGGTTTGGTTTTAAGGTTTAGGTGTAGGGTTAGGGTTAGGGGTTAGGGTTCAGGGGGCCTTAGGGTTAGGGTTAGGGTTAGGAGTTAGGGTTAGGGTTAGGATTTAGGCTTAGCGTTTAGGGTTAGAGTTTAGGGTTAGGGTTATGGTTAGGGGCATAGGGTTAGGTTTGGGGTTATGGTTTGGTTTTAAGGTTAAGTCCTATGGTTAGGGTTAGGGGTTAGGGTTCAGGGGGGCTTAGGGTTAGGGTTAGGAGTTAGGGTTAGGGTTAGGAGTTAGGGTTAGCGTTTAGGGTTAGAGTTTAGGGTTAGGGTTACGGTTAGGGGCATAGGGTTAGGTTTGGGGTTATGGTTTGGTTTTAAGTTTAAGGTCTTCTGTTAGGTTTACCGGTTAGGGTTCAGGGGGCCTTAGGGTTAGGTTTAGGGTTAGGAGTTAGGGTTAGGGTTAGGAGTTAGGGTTAGCGTTTAGGGTTAGAGTTTAGGGTTAGGATTACGGTTAGGGGCATAGGGTTAGGTTTGGGCTTATGGTTTGGTTTTAAGATTTAGGTGTAGGGTTAGGGTTAGGGGTTAGGGTTCAGGGGGCCTTAGGGTTAGGGTTAGGGTTAGGAGTTAGGGTTAGGAGTTAGGGTTAGCGTTTAGGGTTAGAGTTTAGAGTTAGTGTTACGGTTAGGGGCATAGGGTTAGGTTTGGTTTTATGGTTTGGTTTTAAGGTTAAGGTCTAGGTTTAGGGTGAGGGGTTAGGGTTCAGGGGGCCTTAGGGTTAGGGTTAGGGTTAGGAGTTAGGGTTAGGTTTAGGATTTAGGGTTAGCGTTTAGGATTAGAGTTTAGGCTTAGGCTTACGTTTAGAGGCATAGGTTAAGGTTTGGGGTTATGTTTTGGTTATAAGGTTTAGGTCTAGGTTTAGGGTTAGGGGTTAGGTTTCAGGGGGCCTTAGTGTTAGGGTTAGGGTTAGGAGTTAGGGTTAGGGTTAGGAGTTAGGGTTAGCGTTTAGGGTTAGAGTTTAGGGTTAGAGTTACGGTTAGGGGCATAGGGTTAGGTTTGGGGTTATGGTTTGATTTTAAGGTTTAGGTCTATGTTTAGGGTTAGGGGTTAGGGTTCAGGGGGGCTTAGGGTTAGGGTTAGGGCATAGGGTTAGGTTTGGGATTATGGTTTGGTTTCAAGCTTTAGGTGTAGGGTTAGGGTTAGGGGTTAAGGTTCAGGGGGCCTTAGGGTTAGGGTTAGGGTTAGGAGTTAGGGTTAGGGTTAGGATTTAGGCTTAGCGTTTAGGGTTAGAGTTTAGGGTTAGGGTTACGGTTAGGGGCATAGGGTTAGGTTTGGGGTTATGGTTTGGTTTTAAGGTTTAGGTGTAGGGTTAGGGTTAGGGGTTAGGGTTCAGGGGGCCTTAGGGTTAGGGTTAGGGTTAGGAGTTAGGGTTAGGGTTAGGATTTAGGCTTAGCGTTTAGGGTTAGAGTTTAGGGTTAGGGTTACGGTTAGGGGCATAGGGTTAGGTTTGGGGTTATGGTTTGGTTTTAAGGTTAATTCCTATGGTTAGGGTTAGGGGTTAGGGTTCAGGGGGGCTTAGGGTTAGGGTTAGGAGTTAGGGTTAGGGTTAGGAGTTAGGGTTAGCGTTTAGGGTTAGAGTTTAGGGTTAGGGTTACGGTTAGGGGCATAGGGTTAGGTTTGGGGTTATGGTTTGGTTTTAATTTTAAGGTCTTGGGTTAGGTTTAGCGGTTAGGGTTCAGGGGGCCTTAGGTTTAGGGTTAGGGTTAGGAGTTAGGGTTAGGGTTAGGAGTTAGGGTTAGCGTTTAGGGTTAGAGTTTAGGGTTAGGATTACGGTTAGGGGCATAGGGTTAGGTTTGGGCTTATGGTATGGTTTTAAGATTTAGGTGTAGGGTTAGGGTTAGGGGTTAGGGTTCAGGGGGCCTTAGTGTTAGGGTTATGGTTAGGAGTTAGGGTTAGGGTTAGGAGTTAGGGTTAGCGTTTAGGGTTAGAGTTTAGGGTTAGGGTTACGGTTAGGGGCATAGGGTTAGGTTTGGGCTTATGGTTTGGTTTTAAGTTTAAGTCCTATGGTTAGGGTTAGGGGTTAGGGTTCAGGGGGGCTTAGGGTTAGGGTTAGGAGTTAGGGTTAGGGTTAGGAGTTAGGGTTAGCGTTTAGGGTTAGAGTTTAGGGTTAGGGTTACGGTTAGGGGCATAGGGTTAGGTTTGGGGTTATGGTTTGGTTTTAAGTTTAAGGTCTTGGGTTAGGTTTAGCGGTTAGGGTTCAGGGGGCCTTAGGGTTAGGGTTAGGGTTATTAGTTAGGGTTAGGGTTAGGAGTTAGGGTTAGCGTTTAGGGTTAGAGTTTAGGGTTAGGATTACGGTTAGGGGCATAGGGTTAGGTTTGGGGTTATGGTTTGGTTTTAATATTTAGGTGTAGGGTTAGGGTTAGGGGTTAGGGTTCAGGGGGCCTTAGGGTTAGGGTTAGGGTTAGGAGTTAGGGTTAGGGTTAGGAATTAGGGTTAGCGTTTAGGGTTAGAGTTTAGAGTTAGGGTTACGGTTAGGGGCATAGTGTTAGGTTTGGGGTTATGGTTTGGTTTTAAACTTTAGGTGTATGGTTAGGGTTAGGGGTTAGGGTTCAGGGGGCCTTAGTGTTAGGGTTATGGTTAGGAGTTAGGGTTAGGGTTAGGAGTTAGGGTTAGCGTTTAGGGTTAGAGTTTAGGGTTAGAGTTACGGTTAGGGGCATAGGGTTAGGTTTGGGGTTATGGTTTGTTTTTAAGGTTAAGGTCTAGGGTTAGGGTGAGGGGTTAGGGTTCAGGGGTCCTTAGGGTTAGGGTTAGGGTTATTAGTTAGGGTTAGGGTTAGGAGTTAGGGCTAGCGTTTAGGGTTAGAGTTTAGGGTTAGGGTTACGGTTAGGGGCATAGGTTTAGGTTTGGAGTTATAGTTTGGTTTTAAGATTAAGGTCTAGGGTTAGGGTTAGGAGTTAGGGTTCAGGGGGTCTTAGGGTTAGGGTTAGGGTTAGGAGTTAGGGTTAGGGTTAGGAGTTAGGGTTAGCGTTTAGGGTTAGAGTTTAGGCTTAGGTTTACGGTTAGGGGCATAGGGTTAGGTTTGGGGTTATGGTTTGGTTTTAAGGTTAAGGTCTAGGGTTAGGGTTAGGGGTTAGGGTTCAGGGGGGCTTAGGGTTAGGGTTAGGAGTTAGGGTTAGGGTTAGGAGTTAGGGTTAGCGTTTAGGGTTAGAGTTTAGGGTTAGGGTTACGGTTAGGGGCATAGGTTTAGGTTTGGGGTTATGGTTTGGTTTTAAGGTTAAGGTCTAGGGTTAGGGTTAGGGGTTAGGGTTCAGGGGGCCTTAGGGTTAGGGTTAGGGTTAGGAGTTAGGGTTAGGGTTAGGAGTTAGGGTTAGCGTTTAGGGTTAGAGTTTAGGGTTAGGGTTACGGTTAGGGGCATAGGGTTAGGTTTGGGGTTATGGTTTGGTTTTAAGATTAAGGTCTAGGGTTAGGGTTAGGAGTAAGGGTTCAGGGGGTCTTAGGGTTAGGGTTAGGGTTAGGAGTTAGGGTTAGGGTTAGGAGTTAGGGTTAGCGTTTAGGGTTAGAGTTTAGGCTTAGGTTTACGGTTAGGGGCATAGGGTTAGGTTTGGGGTTATGGTTTGGTTTTAAGGTTTAGGTCTAGGGTTAGGGGTTAGGGTTCAGGGGGTATTAGAGTTAGGGTTAGGGTTAGGAGTTAGGGTTAGGGTTAGGAGTTAGGGTTAGCGTTTAGGGTTAGAGTTTAGGGTTAGGGTTACGGTTAGGGGCATAGGTTTAGGTTTGGGGTTATGGTTTGGTTTTAAGGTTAAGGTCTAGGGTTAGGGTTAGGGGTTAGGTTTCAGGGGGCCTTAGGGTTAGGGTTAGGGTTAGGAGTTAGGGTTAGGGTTAGGAGTTAGGGTTAGCGTTTAGGGTTAGAGTTTAGGGTTAGGGTTACGGTTAGGGGCAGAGGGTTAGGTTTGGGGTTATGGTTTGTTTTTAAGATTAAGGTCTAGGGTTAGGGTTAGGAGTAAGGGTTCAGGGGGGCTTAGGGTTAGGGTTAGGGTTGGGAGTTAGGGTTAGGGTTAGGAGTTAGGGTTAGCGTTTAGGGTTATAGTATAGGGTTAGGGTTACGGTTAGGGGCATAGGGTTAGGTTTGGGGTTATGGTTTGATTTTAAGGTTTAGGTCTATGGTTAGGGGTTAGGGGTTAGGGTTCAGGGGGGCTTAGGGTTAGGGTTAGGGTTAGGAGTTACGGTTAGGGTTAGGACTTAGGGTTAGCGTTTAGGGTTAGAGTATAGGGTTAGGGTTACGGTTAGGGGCATAGGGTTAGGTTTGGGGTTATGGTTTGGTTTTAAGTTTAAGGTCTTGGATTAGGTTTAGCGGTTAGGGTTCAGGGGGCCTTAGGGTTAGGGTTAGGGTTAGGAGTTAGGGTTAGGGTTAGGAGTTAGGGTTAGCGTTTAGGGTTAGAGTTTAGGGTTAGGATTACGGTTAGGGGCATAGGGTTAGATTTGGTCTTATGGTTTGGTTTTAAGATTTAGGTGTAGGGTTAGGGTTAGGGGTTAGGGTTCAGGGGGCCTTAGGGTTAGGGTTAGGGTTAGGAGTTAGGGTTAGGGTTAGGAGTTAGGGTTAGCGTTTAGGGTTAGAGTTTAGAGTTAGGGTTACGTTTAGGGGCATAGGGTTAGGTTTGGTTTTATGGTTTGGTTTTAAGGTTAAGGTCTAGGTTTAGGGTGAGGGGTTAGGGTTCAGGGGGCCTTAGGGTTAGGGTTAGGGTTAGGAGTTAGGGTTAGGTTTAGGATTTAGGGTTAGCGTTTAGGATTAGAGTTTAAGCTTAGGCTTACGGTTAGAGGCATAGGTTAAGGTTTGGGGTTATGTTTTGGTTTTAAGGTTTAGGTCTAGGTTTAGGGTTAGGGGTTAGGGTTCAGGGGGCCTTAGTGTTAGGGTTAGGGTTATTAGTTCGGGTTACGGTTAGGAGTTAGGGCTAGCGTTTAGGGTTAGAGTTTAGGGTTAGGGTTACGGTTAGGGGCATAGGGTTAGGTTTGGGATTATGGTTTGGTTTTAAGGTTTAGGTGTAGGGTTAGGGTTAGGGGTTAGGGTTCAGGGGGCCTTAGGGTTAGGGTTAGGGTTAGGAGTTAGGGTTAGGGTTAGGATTTAGGCTTAGCGTTTAGGGTTAGAGTTTAGGGTTAGGGTTATGGTTAGGGGCATAGGGTTAGGTTTGGGCTTATGGTTTGGTTTTAAGGTTAAGTCCTATGGTTAGGGTTAGGGGTTAGGGTTCAGGGGGGCTTAGGGTTAGGGTTAGGAGTTAGGGTTAGGGTTAGGAGTTAGGGTTAGCGTTTAGGGTTAGAGTTTAGGGTTAGGGTTACGGTTAGGGGCATAGGGTTAGGTTTGGGGTTATGGTTTGGTTTTAAGTTTAAGGTCTTCTGTTAGGTTTACCGGTTAGGGTTCAGGGGGCCTTAGGGTTAGGTTTAGGGTTAGGAGTTAGGGTTAGGGTTAGGAGTTAGGGTTAGCGTTTAGGGTTAGAGTTTAGGGTTAGGATTACGGTTAGGGGCATAGGGTTAGGTTTGGGCTTATGGTTTGGTTTTAAGATTTAGGTGTAGGGTTAGGGTTAGGGGTTAGGGTTCAGGGGGCCTTAGGGTTAGGGTTAGGGTTAGGAGTTAGGGTTAGGAGTTAGGGTTAGCGTTTAGGGTTAGAGTTTAGAGTTAGTGTTACGGTTAGGGGCATAGGGTTAGGTTTGGTTTTATGGTTTGGTTTTAAGGTTAAGGTCTAGGTTTAGGGTGAGGGGTTAGGGTTCAGGGGGCCTTAGGGTTAGGGTTAGGGTTAGGAGTTAGGGTTAGGTTTAGGATTTAGGGTTAGCGTTTAGGATTAGAGTTTAGGCTTAGGCTTACGTTTAGAGGCATAGGTTAAGGTTTGGGGTTATGTTTTGGTTTTAAGGTTTAGGTCTAGGTTTAGGGTTAGGGGTTAGGTTTCAGGGGGCCTTAGTGTTAGGGTGAGGGTTAGGAGTTAGGGTTAGGGTTAGGAGTTAGGGTTAGCGTTTAGGGTTAGAGTTTAGGGTTAGAGTTACGGTTAGGGGCATAGGGTTAGGTTTGGGGTTATGGTTTGATTTTAAGGTTTAGGTCTATGTTTAGGGTTAGGGGTTAGGGTTCAGGGGGGCTTAGGGTTAGGGTTAGGGCATAGGGTTAGGTTTGGGATTATGGTTTGGTTTCAAGCTTTAGGTGTAGGGTTAGGGTTAGGGGTTAAGGTTCAGGGGGCCTTAGGGTTAGGGTTAGGGTTAGGAGTTAGGGTTAGGGTTAGGATTTAGGCTTAGCGTTTAGGGTTAGAGTTTAGGGTTAGGGTTACGGTTAGGGGCATAGGGTTAGGTTTGGGGTTATGGTTTGGTTTTAAGGTTTAGGTGTAGGGTTAGGGTTAGGGGTTAGGGTTCAGGGGGCCTTAGGGTTAGGGTTAGGGTTAGGAGTTAGGGTTAGGGTTAGGATTTAGGCTTAGCGTTTAGGGTTAGAGTTTAGGGTTAGGGTTACGGTTAGGGGCATAGGGTTAGGTTTGGGGTTATGGTTTGGTTTTAAGGTTAATTCCTATGGTTAGGGTTAGGGGTTAGGGTTCAGGGGGGCTTAGGGTTAGGGTTAGGAGTTAGGGTTAGGGTTAGGAGTTAGGGTTAGCGTTTAGGGTTAGAGTTTAGGGTTAGGGTTACGGTTAGGGGCATAGGGTTAGGTTTGGGGTTATGGTTTGGTTTTAATTTTAAGGTCTTGGGTTAGGTTTAGCGGTTAGGGTTCAGGGGGCCTTAGGTTTAGGGTTAGGGTTAGGAGTTAGGGTTAGGGTTAGGAGTTAGGGTTAGCGTTTAGGGTTAGAGTTTAGGGTTAGGATTACGGTTAGGGGCATAGGGTTAGGTTTGGGCTTATGGTATGGTTTTAAGATTTAGGTGTAGGGTTAGGGTTAGGGGTTAGGGTTCAGGGGGCCTTAGTGTTAGGGTTATGGTTAGGAGTTAGGGTTAGGGTTAGGAGTTAGGGTTAGCGTTTAGGGTTAGAGTTTAGGGTTAGAGTTACGGTTAGGGGCATAGGGTTAGGTTTGGGGTTATGGTTTGGTTTTAATTTTAAGGTCTAGGGTTAGGGTTAGGGGTTAGGGTTCAGGGGGCCTTAGGGTTAGGGTTAGGATTTAGGCTTAGCGTTTAGGGTTAGAGTTTAGGGTTAGGGTTACGGTTAGGGGCATAGGGTTAGGTTTGGGCTTATGGTTTGGTTTTAAGTTTAAGTCCTATGGTTAGGGTTAGGGGTTAGGGTTCAGGGGGGCTTAGGGTTAGGGTTAGGAGTTAGGGTTAGGGTTAGGAGTTAGGGTTAGCGTTTAGGGTTAGAGTTTAGGGTTAGGGTTACGGTTAGGGGCATAGGGTTAGGTTTGGGGTTATGGTTTGGTTTTAAGTTTAAGGTCTTGGGTTAGGTTTAGCGGTTAGGGTTCAGGGGGCCTTAGGGTTAGGGTTAGGGTTAGGAGTTAGGGTTAGGGTTAGGAGTTAGGGTTAGCGTTTAGGGTTAGAGTTTAGGGTTAGGATTACGGTTAGGGGCATAGGGTTAGGTTTGGGCTTATGTTTTGGTTTTAATAATTAGGTGTAGGGTTAGGGTTAGGGGTTAGGGTTCAGGGGGCCTTAGGGTTAGGGTTAGGGTTAGGAGTTAGGGTTAGGGTTAGGAATTAGGGTTAGCGTTTAGGGTTAGAGTTTAGGGTTAGGATTACGGTTAGGGGCATAGGGTTAGGTTTGGCCTTATGATTTGTTTTTAAGGTTTAAGTGTAGGGTTAGGGTTAGGGGTTAGGGTTCAGGGGGCCTTAGGGTTAGGGTTAGGGATAGGAGTTAGGGTTAGGGTTAGGAGTTAGGGTTAGCGTTTAGGGTTATAGTATAGGGTTAGGGTTACGGTTAGGGGCATAGGTTTAGGTTTGGGATTATGGTTTGGTTTTAAGTTTTAGGTGTAGGGTTAGGGTTAGGGGTTAGGGTTCAGGGGGCCTTAGGGTTAGGGTTAGGGTTAGGAGTTAGGGTTAGGGTTAGGATTTAGGCTTAGCGTTTAGGGTTAGAGTTTAGGGTTAGGGTTACGGTTAGGGGCATAGGGTTAGGTTTGGGGTTATGGTTTGGTTTTAAGGTTTAGGTGTAGGGTTAGGGTTAGGGTTTAGGGTTCAGGGGGCCTTAGGGTTAGGGTTAGGGTTAGGAGTTAGGGTTAGGGTTAGGATTTAGGCTTAGCGTTTAGGGTTAGAGTTTAGGGTTAGGGTTACGGTTAGGGGCATAGGGTTAGGTTTGGGGTTATGGTTTGGTTTTAATTTTAAGTTCTAGGGTTAGATTGAGGGGTTAGGGTTCAGGGGGCCTTAGGATTAGGGTTAGGAGTTAGGGTTAGGGTTAGGATTTAGGCTTAGCGTTTAGGGTTAGAGTTTAGGGTTAGGGTTACGGTTAGGGGCCTAGGGTTAGGTTTGGGCTTATGGTTTGGTTTTAAGTTTAAGTCCTATGGTTAGGGTTAGGGGTTAGGGTTCAGGGGGGCTTAGGGTTAGGGTTAGGAGTTAGGGTTAGGGTTAGGAGTTAGGGTTAGCGTTTAGGGTTAGAGTTTAGGGTTAGGGTTACGGTTAGGGGCATAGGGTTAGGTTTGGGGTTATGGTTTGGTTTTAAGTTTAAGGTCTTGGGTTAGGTTTAGCGGTTAGGGTTCAGGGGGCCTTAGGTTTAGGGTTAGGGTTAGGAGTTAGGGTTAGGGTTAGGAGTTAGGGTTAGCGTTTAGGGTTAGAGTTTAGGGTTAGGATTACGGTTAGGGGCATAGGGTTAGGTTTGGGGTTATGGTTTGGTTTTAATATTTAGGTGTAGGGTTAGGGTTAGGGGTTAGGGTTCAGGGGGCCTTAGGGTTAGGGTTAGGGTTAGGAGTTAGGGTTAGGGTTAGGAATTAGGGTTAGCTTTTAAGGTTAGACTTTAGAGTTAGGGTTACAGTTAGGGGCATAGTGTTAGGTTTGGGGTTATGGTTTGGTTTTAAACTTTAGGTGTAGGGTTAGGGTTAGGGGTTAGGGTTCAGGGGGCCTTAGTGTTAGGGTTATGGTTAGGAGTTAGGGTTAGGGTTAGGAGTTAGGGCTAGCGTTTAGGGTTAGAGTTTAGGGTTAGGGTTACGGTTAGGGGCATAGGTTTAGGTTTGGAGTTATAGTTTGGTTTTAAGATTAAGGTCTAGGGTTAGGGTTAGGAGTTAGGGTTCAGGGGGTCTTAGGGTTAGGGTTAGGGTTAGGAGTTAGGGTTAGGGTTAGGAGTTAGGGTTAGCGTTTAGGGTTAGAGTTTAGGCTTAGGTTTACGGTTAGGGGCATAGGGTTAGGTTTGGGGTTATGGTTTGGTTTTAAGGTTAAGGTCTAGGGTTAGGGTTAGGGGTTAGGGTTCAGGGGGGCTTAGGGTTAGGGTTAGGAGTTAGGGTTAGGGTTAGGAGTTAGGGTTAGCGTTTAGGGTTAGAGTTTAGGGTTAGGGTTACGGTTAGGGGCATAGGTTTAGGTTTGGGGTTATGGTTTGGTTTTAAGGTTAAGGTCTAGGGTTAGGGTTAGGGGTTAGGGTTCAGGGGGCCTTAGGGTTAGGGTTAGGGTTAGGAGTTAGGGTTAGGGTTAGGAGTTAGGGTTAGCGTTTAGGGTTAGAGTTTAGGGTTAGGGTTACGGTTAGGGGCATAGGGTTAGGTTTGGGGTTATGGTTTGGTTTTAAGATTAAGGTCTAGGGTTAGGGTTAGGAGTAAGGGTTCAGGGGGTCTTAGGGTTAGGGTTAGGGTTAGGAGTTAGGGTTAGGGTTAGGAGTTAGGGTTAGCGTTTAGGGTTAGAGTTTAGGCTTAGGTTTACGGTTAGGGGCATAGGGTTAGGTTTGGGGTTATGGTTTGGTTTTAAGGTTTAGGTCTAGGGTTAGGGTTAGGGGTTAGGGTTCAGGGGGTATTAGAGTTAGGGTTAGGGTTAGGAGTTAGGGTTAGGGTTAGGAGTTAGGGTTAGCGTTTAGGGTTAGAGTTTAGGGTTAGGGTTACGGTTAGGGGCATAGGTTTAGGTTTGGGGTTATGGTTTGGTTTTAAGGTTAAGGTCTAGGGTTAGGGTTAGGGGTTAGGTTTCAGGGGGCCTTAGGGTTAGGGTTAGGGTTAGGAGTTAGGGTTAGGGTTAGGAGTTAGGGTTAGCGTGTAGGGTTAGAGTTTAGGGTTAGGGTTACGGTTAGGGGCAGAGGGTTAGGTTTGGGGTTATGGTTTGGTTTTAAGATTAAGGTCTAGGGTTAGGGTTAGGAGTAAGGGTTCATGGGGGCTTAGGGTTAGGGTTAGGGTTGGGAGTTAGGGTTAGGGTTAGGAGTTAGGGTTAGCGTTTAGGGTTAGAGTATAGGGTTAGGGTTACGGTTAGGGGCATAGGGTTAGATTTGGTCTTATGGTTTGGTTTTAAGATTTAGGTGTAGGGTTAGGGTTAGGGGTTAGGGTTCAGGGGGCCTTAGGGTTAGGGTTAGGGTTAGGAGTTAGGGTTAGGGTTAGGAGTTAGGGTTAGCGTTTAGGGTTAGAGTTTAGAGTTAGGGTTACGTTTAGGGGCATAGGGTTAGGTTTGGTTTTATGGTTTGGTTTTAAGGTTAAGGTCTAGGTTTAGGGTGAGGGGTTAGGGTTCAGGGGGCCTTAGGGTTAGGGTTAGGGTTAGTAGTTAGGGTTAGGTTTAGGATTTAGGGTTAGCGTTTAGGATTAGAGTTTAAGCTTAGGCTTACGGTTAGAGGCATAGGTTAAGGTTTGGGGTTATGTTTTGGTTTTAAGGTTTAGGTCTAGGTTTAGGGTTAGGGGTTAGGGTTCAGGGGGCCTTAGTGTTAGGGTTAGGGTTATTAGTTCGGGTTACGGTTAGGAGTTAGGGCTAGCGTTTAGGGTTAGAGTTTAGGGTTAGGGTTACGGTTAGGGGCATAGGGTTAGGTTTGGGCTTATGGTTTGGTTTTAAGGTTTAGGTGTAGGGTTAGGGTTAGGGGTTAGGGTTCAGGGGGCCTTAGGGTTAGGGTTAGGGTTAGGAGTTAGGGTTAGGGTTAGGATTTAGGCTTAGCGTTTAGGGTTAGAGTTTAGGGTTAGGGTTACGGTTAGGGGCATAGGGTTAGGTTTGGGATTATGGTTTGGTTTTAAGGTTTAGGTGTAGGGTTAGGGTTAGGGGTTAGGGTTCAGGGGGCCTTAGGGTTAGGGTTAGGGTTAGGAGTTAGGGTTAGGGTTAGGATTTAGGCTAAGCGTTTAGGGTTAGAGTTTAGGGTTAGGGTTATGGTTAGGGGCATAGGGTTAGGTTTGGGGTTATGGTTTGGTTTTAAGGTTAAGTCCTATGGTTAGGGTTAGGGGTTAGGGTTCAGGGGGGCTTAGGGTTAGGGTTAGGGTTAGGAGTTAGGGTTATGGTTAGGAGTTAGGGTTAGCGTTTAGGGTTAGAGTTTAGGGTTAGGATTACGGTTAGGGGCATAGGGTTAGGTTTGGGCTTATGGTTTGGTTTTAAGATTTAGGTGTAGGGTTAGGGTTAGGGGTTAGGGTTCAGGGGGCCTTAGGGTTAGGGTTAGGGTTAGGAGTTAGGGTTAGGAGTTAGGGTTAGCGTTTAGGGTTAGAGTTTAGAGTTAGTGTTACGGTTAGGGGCATAGGGTTAGGTTTGGTTTTATGGTTTGGTTTTAAGGTTAAGGTCTAGGTTTAGGGTGAGGGGTTAGGGTTCAGGGGGCCTTAGGGTTAGGGTTAGGGTTAGGAGTTAGGGTTAGGTTTAGGATTTAGGGTTAGCGTTTAGGATTAGAGTTTAGGCTTAGGCTTACGTTTAGAGGCATAGGTTAAGGTTTGGGGTTATGTTTTGGTTTTAAGGTTTAGGTCTAGGTTTAGGGTTAGGGGTTAGGTTTCAGGGGGCCTTAGTGTTAGGGTTAGGGTTAGGAGTTAGGGTTAGGGTTAGGAGTTAGGGTTAGCGTTTAGGGTTAGAGTTTAGGGTTAGAGTTACGGTTAGGGGCATAGGGTTAGGTTTGGGGTTATGGTTTGTTTTTAAGGTTAAGGTCTAGGGTTAGGGTTAGGGGTTAGGGTTCAGGGGGCCTTAGGGTTAGGGTTAGGGTTATTAGTTCGGGTTAGGGTTAGGAGTTAGGGCTAGCGTTTAGGGTTAGAGTTTAGGCTTAGGGTTACGGTTAGGGGCATAGGGTTAGGTTTGGGGTTATGGTTTGGTTTTAAGGTTTAGGTCTATGGTTAGGGTTAGGGGTTAGGGTTCAGGGGGGCTTAGGGTTAGGGTTAGGGTTAGGAGTTACGGTTAGGGTTAGGACTTAGGGTTAGCGTTTAGGGTTAGAGTATAGGGTTAGGGTTACGGTTAGGGGCATAGGGTTAGGTTTGGGGTTATGGTTTGGTTTTACGTTTAAGGTCTTTGGATAGGTTTAGCGGTTAGGGTTTAGGGGGCCTTAGGGTTAGGGTTAGGGTTAGGAGTTAGGGTTAGGGTTAGGAGTTAGGGTTAGCGTTTAGGGTTAGAGTTTAGGCTTAGGGTTACGGTTAGGGGCATAGGTTTAGGTTTGGGCTTATGATTTGTTTTTAAGGTTTAGGTGTAGGGTTAGGGTTAGGGGTTAGGGTTCAGGGGGTATTAGAGTTAGGGTTAGGGTTAGGAGTTAGGGTTAGGGTTAGGAGTTAGGGTTAGCGTTTAGGGTTAGAGTTTAGGGTTAGGGTTACGGTTAGGGGCATAGGGTTAGGTTTGGGATTATGGTTTGGTTTTAAGGTTTAGGTGTAGGGTTAGGGTTAGGATTTAGGGTTCAGGGGGCCTTAGGGTTAGGGTTAGGGTTAGGAGTTAGGGTTAGGGTTAGGAGTTAGGGTTAGCGTTTAGGGTTAGAGTTTAGGGTTAGGGTTACGGTTAGGGGCATAGGGTTAGGTTTGGGATTATGGTTTGGTTTCAAGCTTTAGGTGTAGGGTTAGGGTTAGGGGTTAAGGTTCAGGGGGCCTTAGGGTTAGGGTTAGGGTTAGGAGTTAGGGTTAGGGTTAGGATTTAGGCTTAGCGTTTAGGGTTAGAGTTTAGGGTTAGGGTTACGGTTAGGGGCATAGGGTTAGGTTTGGGGTTATGGTTTGGTTTTAAGGTTTAGGTGTAGGGTTAGGGTTAGGGGTTAGGGTTCAGGGGGCCTTAGGGTTAGGGTTAGGGTTAGGAGTTAGGGTTAGGGTTAGGATTTAGGCTTAGCGTTTAGGGTTAGAGTTTAGGGTTAGGGTTACGGTTAGGGGCATAGGGTTAGGTTTGGGGTTATGGTTTGGTTTTAAGGTTAATTCCTATGGTTAGGGTTAGGGGTTAGGGTTCAGGGGGGCTTAGGGTTAGGGTTAGGAGTTAGGGTTAGGGTTAGGAGTTAGGGTTAGCGTTTAGGGTTAGAGTTTAGGGTTAGGGTTACGGTTAGGGGCATAGGGTTAGGTTTGGGGTTATGGTTTGGTTTTAATTTTAAGGTCTTGGGTTAGGTTTAGCGGTTAGGCTTCAGGGGGCCTTAGGGTTAGGGTTAGGGTTAGGAGTTAGGGTTAGGGTTAGGAGTTAGGGTTAGCGTTTAGGGTTAGAGTTTAGGGTTAGGATTACGGTTAGGGGCATAGGGTTAGGTTTGGGCTTATGGTATGGTTTTAAGATTTAGTTGTAGGGTTAGGGTTAGGGGTTAGGGTTCAGGGGGCCTTAGTGTTAGGGTTATGGTTAGGAGTTAGGGTTAGGGTTAGGAGTTAGGGTTAGCGTTTAGGGTTAGAGTTTAGGGTTAGAGTTACGGTTAGGGGCATAGGGTTAGGTTTGGGGTTATGGTTTGGTTTTAATTTTAAGGTCTAGGGTTAGGGTTAGGGGTTAGGGTTCAGGGGGCCTTAGGGTTAGGGTTAGGATTTAGGCTTAGCGTTTAGGGTTAGAGTTTAGGGTTAGGGTTACGGTTAGGGGCATAGGGTTAGGTTTGGGCTTATGGTTTGGTTTTAAGTTTAAGTCCTATGGTTAGGGTTAGGGGTTAGGGTTCAGGGGGGCTTAGGGTTAGGGTTAGGAGTTAGGGTTAGGGTTAGGAGTTAGGGTTAGCGTTTAGGGTTAGAGTTTAGGGTTAGGGTTACGGTTAGGGGCATAGGGTTAGGTTTGGGGTTATGGTTTGGTTTTAAGTTTAAGGTCTTGGGTTAGGTTTAGCGGTTAGGGTTCAGGGGGCCTTAGGGTTAGGGTTAGGGTTAGGAGTTAGGGTTAGGGTTAGGAGTTAGGGTTAGCGTTTAGGGTTAGAGTTTAGGGTTAGGATTACGGTTAGGGGCATAGGGTTAGGTTTGGGCTTATGTTTTGGTTTTAATAATTAGGTGTAGGGTTAGGGTTAGGGGTTAGGGTTCAGGGGGCCTTAGGGTTAGGGTTAGGGTTAGGAGTTAGGGTTAGGGTTAGGAATTAGGGTTAGCGTTTAGGGTTAGAGTTTAGGGTTAGGATTACGGTTAGGGGCATAGGGTTAGGTTTGGGCTTATGATTTGTTTTTAAGTTTTAAGTGTAGGGTTAGGGTTAGGGGTTAGGGTTCAGGGGGCCTTAGGGTTAGGGTTAGGGATAGGAGTTAGGGTTAGGGTTAGGAGTTAGGGTTAGCGTTTAGGGTTATAGTATAGGGTTAGGGTTACGGTTAGGGGCATAGGTTTAGGTTTGGGATTATGGTTTGGTTTTAAGTTTTAGGTGTAGGGTTAGGGTTAGGGGTTAGGGTTCAGGGGGCCTTAGGGTTAGGGTTAGGGTTAGGAGTTCGGGTTAGGGTTAGGATTTAGGCTTAGCGTTTAGGGTTAGAGTTTAGGGTTAGGGTTACGGTTAGGGGCATAGGGTTAGGTTTGGGGTTATGGTTTGGTTTTAAGGTTTAGGTGTAGGGTTAGGGTTAGGGTTTAGGGTTCAGGGGGCCTTAGGGTTAGGGTTAGGGTTAGGAGTTAGGGTTAGGGTTAGGATTTAGGCTTAGCGTTTAGGGTTAGAGTTTAGGGTTAGGGTTACGGTTAGGGGCATAGGGTTAGGTTTGGGGTTATGGTTTGGTTTTAATTTTAAGTTCTAGGGTTAGGGTGAGGGGTTAGGGTTCAGGGGGCCTTAGGTTTAGGGTTAGGAGTTAGGGTTAGGGTTAGGATTTAGGCTTAGCGTTTAGGGTTAGAGTTTAGGGTTAGGTTACGGTTAGGGGCCTAGGGTTAGGTTTGGGCTTATGGTTTGGTTTTAAGTTTAAGTCCTATGGTTAGGGTTAGGGGTTAGGGTTCAGGGGGGCTTAGGGTTAGGGTTAGGAGTTAGGGTTAGGGTTAGGAGTTAGGGTTAGCGTTTAGGGTTAGAGTTTAGGGTTAGGGTTACGGTTAGGGGCATAGGGTTAGGTTTGGGGTTATGGTTTGGTTTTAAGTTTAAGGTCTTGGGTTAGGTTTAGCGGTTAGGGTTCAGGGGGCCTTAGGGTTAGGGTTAGGGTTAGGAGTTAGGGTTAGGGTTAGGAGTTAGGGTTAGCGTTTAGGGTTAGAGTTTAGGGTTAGGATTACGGTTAGGGGCATAGGGTTAGGTTTGGGGTTATGGTTTGGTTTTAATATTTAGGTGTAGGTTTAGGGTTAGGGGTTAGGGTTCAGGGGGCCTTAGGGTTAGGGTTAGGGTTAGGAGTTAGGGTTAGGGTTAGGAATTAGGGTTAGCGTTTAGGGTTAGAGTTTAGGGTTAGGATTACGGTTAGGGGCATAGGGTTAGGTTTGGGCTTATGATTTGTTTTTAAGGTTTAAGTGTAGGGTTAGGGTTAGGGGTTAGGGTTCAGGGGGCCTTAGGGTTAGGGTTAGGGATAGGAGTTAGGGTTAGGGTTAGGAGTTAGGGTTAGCGTTTAGGGTTATAGTATAGGGTTAGGGTTACGGTTAGGGGCATAGGTTTAGGTTTGGGATTATGGTTTGGTTTTAAGTTTTAGGTGTAGGGTTAGGGTTAGGGTTTAGGGTTCAGGGGGCCTTAGGGTTAGGGTTAGGGTTAGGAGTTAGGGTTAGGGTTAGGATTTAGGCTTAGCGTTTAGGGTTAGAGTTTAGGGTTAGGGTTACGGTTAGGGGCATAGGGTTAGGTTTGGGGTTATGGTTTGGTTTTAAGGTTTAGGTGTAGGGTTAGGGTTAGGGTTTAGGGTTCAGTGGGCCTTAGGGTTAGGGTTAGGGTTAGGAGTTAGGGTTAGTGTTAGGATTTAGGCTTAGCGTTTAGGGTTAGAGTTTAGGGTTAGGGTTACGGTTAGGGGCATAGGGTTAGGTTTGGGGTTATGGTTTGGTTTTAATTTTAAGTTCTAGGGTTAGGGTGAGGGGTTAGGGTTCAGGGGGCCTTAGGTTTAGGGTTAGGAGTTAGGGTTAGGGTTAGGATTTAGGCTTAGCGTTTAGGGTTAGAGTTTAGGGTTAGGGTTACGGTTAGGGGCCTAGGGTTAGGTTTGGGCTTATGGTTTGGTTTTAAGTTTAAGTCCTATGGTTAGGGTTAGGGGTTAGGGTTCAGGGGGGCTTAGGGTTAGGGTTAGGAGTTAGGGTTAGGGTTAGGAGTTAGGGTTAGCGTTTAGGGTTAGAGTTTAGGGTTAGGGTTACGGTTAGGGGCATAGGGTTAGGTTTGGGGTTATGGTTTGGTTTTAAGTTTAAGGTCTTGGGTTAGGTTTAGCGGTTAGGGTTCAGGGGGCCTTAGGGTTAGGGTTAGGGTTAGGAGTTAGGGTTAGGGTTAGGAGTTAGGGTTAGCGTTTAGGGTTAGAGTTTAGGGTTAGGATTACGGTTAGGGGCATAGGGTTAGGTTTGGGGTTATGGTTTGGTTTTAATATTTAGGTGTAGGGTTAGGGTTAGGGGTTAGGGTTCAGGGGGCCTTAGGGTTAGGGTTAGGGTTAGGAGTTAGGGTTAGGGTTAGGAATTAGGGTTAGCTTTTAAGGTTAGACTTTAGAGTTAGGGTTACAGTTAGGGGCATAGTGTTAGGTTTGGGGTTATGGTTTGGTTTTAAACTTTAGGTGTAGGGTTAGGGTTAGGGGTTAGGGTTCAGGGGGCCTTAGTGTTAGGGTTAGGGTTAGGAGTTAGGGTTAGGGTTAGGAGTTAGGGTTAGCGTTTAGGGTTAGAGTTTAGGGTTAGGATTACGGTTAGGGGCATAGGGTTAGGTTTGGGGTTATGGTTTGTTTTTAAGGTTAAGGTCTAGGGTTAGGGTGAGGGGTTAGGGTTCAGGGGTCCTTAGGGTTAGGGTTAGGGTTATTAGTTAGGGTTAGGGTTAGGAGTTAGGGCTAGCGTTTAGGGTTAGAGTTTAGGGTTAGGGTTACGGTTAGGGGCATAGGGTTAGGTTTGGGGTTATGGTTTGGTTTTAAGGTTTAGGTCTAGGGTTAGGGTTAGGGGTTAGGGTTCAGGGGGTATTAGAGTTAGGGTTAGGGTTAGGAGTTAGGGTTAGGGTTAGGAGTTAGGGTTAGCGTTTAGGGTTAGAGTTTAGGGTTAGGGTTACGGTTAGGGGCATAGGTTTAGGTTTGGGGTTATGGTTTGGTTTTAAGGTTAAGGTCTAGGGTTAGGGTTAGGGGTTAGGGTTCAGGGGGCCTTAGGGTTAGGGTTAGGGTTAGGAGTTAGGGTTAGGGTTAGGAGTTAGGGTTAGCGTTTAGGGTTAGAGTTTAGGGTTAGGGTTACGGTTAGGGGCATAGGGTTAGGTTTGGGGTTATGGTTTGGTTTTAAGATTAAGGTATAGGGTTAGGGTTAGGAGTAAGGGTTAAGGGGGGCTTAGGGTTAGGGTTAGGAGTTAGGGTTAGGTTTAGGAGTTAGGGTTAGCGTTTAGGGTTAGAGTTTAGGCTTAGGTTTACGGTTAGGGGCATAGGGTTAGGTTTGGGGTTATGGTTTGGTTTTAAGGTTTAGGTCTATGGTTAGGGGTTAGGGGTTAGGGTTCAGGGGGGCTTAGGGTTAGGGTTAGGGTTAGGAGTTACGGTTAGGATTAGGACTTAGGGTTAGCGTTTAGGGTTAGAGTATAGGGTTAGGGTTACGGTTAGGGGCATAGGGTTAGGTTTGGGGTTATGGTTTGGTTTTAAGTTTAAGGTCTAGGGTTAGGTTTAGCGGTTAGGGTTCAGGGGGCCTTAGGGTTAGGGTTAGGGTTAGGAGTTAGGGTTAGGGTTAGGAGTTAGGGTTAGCGTTTAGGGTTAGAGTTTAGGGTTAGGATTACGGTTAGGGGCATAGGGTTAGGTTTGGGCTTATGGTTTGGTTTTAAGTTTAAGTCCTATGGTTAGGGGTTAGGGTTCAGGGGGGCTTAGGGTTAGGGTTAGGGTTAGGAGTTAGGGTTAGGGTTAGGAGTTAGGGTTAGCGTTTAGGGTTAGAGTTTAGGGTTAGGGTTACGGTTAGGGGCATAGGGTTAGGTTTGGGGTTATGGTTTGGTTTTAAGTTTAAGGTCTTGGGTTAGGTTTAGCGGTTAGGGTTCAGGGGGCCTTAGGGTTAGGGTTAGGGTTAGGAGTTAGGGTTAGGGTTAGGAGTTAGGGTTAGCGTTTAGGGTTAGAGTTTAGGGTTAGGATTACGGTTAGGGGCATAGGGTTAGGTTTGGGGTTATGGTTTGGTTTTAATATTTAGGTGTAGGGTTAGGGTTAGGGGTTAGGGTTCAGGGGGCCTTAGGGTTAGGGTTAGGGTTAGGAGTTAGGGTTAGGGTTAGGAATTAGGGTTAGCTTTTAAGGTTAGACTTTAGAGTTAGGGTTACAGTTAGGGGCATAGTGTTAGGTTTGGGGTTATGGTTTGGTTTTAAACTTTAGGTGTAGGGTTAGGGTTAGGGGTTAGGGTTCAGGGGGCCTTAGTGTTAGGGTTATGGTTAGGAGTTAGGGTTAGGGTTAGGAGTTAGGGTTAGCGTTTAGGGTTAGAGTTTAGGGTTAGGATTACGGTTAGGGGCATAGGGTTAGGTTTGGGGTTATGGTTTGTTTTTAAGGTTAAGGTCTAGGGTTAGGGTGAGGGGTTAGGGTTCAGGGGTCCTTAGGGTTAGGGTTAGGGTTATTAGTTAGGGTTAGGGTTAGGAGTTAGGGCTAGCGTTTAGGGTTAGAGTTTAGGGTTAGGGTTACGGTTAGGGGCATAGGTTTAGGTTTGGAGTTATAGTTTGGTTTTAAGATTAAGGTCTAGGGTTAGGGTTAGGAGTTAGGGTTCAGGGGGTCTTAGGGTTAGGGTTAGGGTTAGGAGTTAGGGTTAGGGTTAGGAGTTAGGGTTAGCGTTTAGGGTTAGAGTTTAGGCTTAGGTTTACGGTTAGGGGCATAGGGTTAGGTTTGGGGTTATGGTTTGGTTTTAAGGTTTAGGTCTAGGGTTAGGGTTAGGGGTTAGGGTTCAGGGGGTATTAGAGTTAGGGTTAGGGTTAGGAGTTAGGGTTAGGGTTAGGAGTTAGGGTTAGCGTTTAGGGTTAGAGTTTAGGGTTAGGGTTACGGTTAGGGGCATAGGTTTAGGTTTGGGGTTATGGTTTGGTTTTAAGGTTAAGGTCTAGGGTTAGGATTAGGGGTTAGGGTTCAGGGGGCCTTAGGGTTAGGGTTAGGGTTAGGAGTTAGGGTTAGGGTTAGGAGTTAGGGTTAGCGTTTAGGGTTAGAGTTTAGGGTTAGGGTTACGGTTAGGGGCATAGGGTTAGGTTTGGGGTTATGGTTTGGTTTTAAGATTAAGGTATAGGGTTAGGGTTAGGAGTAAGGGTTCAGGGGGGCTTAGGGTTAGGGTTAGGAGTTAGGGTTAGGTTTAGGAGTTAGGGTTAGCGTTTAGGGTTAGAGTTTAGGCTTAGGTTTACGGTTAGGGGCATAGGGTTAGGTTTGGGGTTATGGTTTGGTTTTAAGGTTTAGGTCTATGGTTAGGGGTTAGGGGTTAGGGTTCAGGGGGGCTTAGGGTTAGGGTTAGGGTTAGGAGTTACGGTTAGGATTAGGACTTAGGGTTAGCGTTTAGGGTTAGAGTATAGGGTTAGGGTTACGGTTAGGGGCATAGGGTTAGGTTTGGGGTTATGGTTTGGTTTTAAGTTTAAGGTCTAGGGTTAGGTTTAGCGGTTAGGGTTCAGGGGGCCTTAGGGTTAGGGTTAGGGTTAGGAGTTAGGGTTAGGGTTAGGAGTTAGGGTTAGCGTTTAGGGTTAGAGTTTAGGGTTAGGATTACGGTTAGGGGCATAGGGTTAGGTTTGGTCTTATGGTTTGGTTTTAAGATTTAGGTGTAGGGTTAGGGTTAGGGGTTAGGGTTCAGGGGGCCTTAGGGTTAGGGTTAGGGTTAGGAGTTAGGGTTAGGGTTAGGAGTTAGGGTTAGCGTTTAGGATTAGAGTTTAGAGTTAGGGTTACGTTTAGGGGCATAGGGTTAGGTTTGGTTTTATGGTTTGGTTTTAAGGTTAAGGTCTAGGTTTAGGGTGAGGGGTTAGGGTTCAGGGGGCCTTAGGGTTAGGGTTAAGGTTAGGAGTTAGGGTTAGGTTTAGGATTTAGGGTTAGCGTTTAGGATTAGAGTTTAAGCTTAGGCTTACGGTTAGAGGCATAGGTTAAGGTTTGGGGTTATGTTTTGGTTTTAAGGTTTAGGTCTAGGTTTAGGGTTAGGGGTTAGGGTTCAGGGGGCCTTAGTGTTAGGGTTAGGGTTAGGAGTTAGGGTTAGTGTTAGGAGTTAGGGTTAGCGTTTAGGGTTAGAGTTTAGGGTTAGAGTTACGGTTAGGGGCATAGGGTTAGGTTTGGGGTTATGGTTTGGTTTTAAGGTTAAGGTCTAGGGTTAGGGTTAGGGGTTAGGGTTCAGGGGGCCTTAGGGTTAGGGTTAGGGTTATTAGTTCGGGTTACGGTTAGGAGTTAGGGCTAGCGTTTAGGGTTAGAGTTTAGGGTTAGGGTTACGGTTAGGGGCATAGGGTTAGGTTTCGGCTTATGGTTTGGTTTTAAGGTTTAGGTGTAGGGTTAGGGTTAGGGGTTAGGGTTCAGGGGGCCTTAGGGTTAGGGTTAGGGTTAGGAGTTAGGGTTAGGGTTAGGATTTAGGCTTAGCGTTTAGGGTTAGAGTTTAGGGTTAGGGTTACGGTTAGGGGCATAGGGTTAGGTTTGGGGTTATGGTTTGGTTTTAAGATTAAGGTCTAGGGTTAGGGTTAGGAGTAAGGGTTCAGGGGGCCTTAGGGTTAGGGTTAGGGTTAGGAGTTAGGGTTATGGTTAGGATTTAGGCTTAGCGTTTAGGGTTAGAGTTTAGGGTTAGGGTTATGGTTAGGGGCATAGGGTTAGGTTTGGGGTTATGGTTTGGTTTTAAGGTTAAGTCCTATGGTTAGGGTTAGGGGTTAGGGTTCAGGGGGGGTTAGGGTTAGGGTTAGGAGTTAGGGTTAGGGTTAGGAGTTAGGGTTAGCGTTTAGGGTTAGAGTTTAGGGTTAGGGTTACGGTTAGGGGCATAGTGTTAGGTTTGGGGTTATGGTTTGGTTTTAAGTTTAAGGTCTTCTGTTAGGTTTAGCGGTTAGGGTTCAGGGGGCCTTAGGGTTAGGGTTAGGGTTAGGAGTTAGGGTTAGGGTTAGGAGTTAGGGTTAGCGTTTAGGGTTAGAGTTTAGGGTTAGGATTACGGTTAGGGGCATAGGGTTAGGTTTGGGCTTATGGTTTGGTTTTAAGGTTTAGGTGTAGGGTTAGGGTTAGGGGTTAGGGTTCAGGGGGCCTTAGGGTTAGGGTTAGGGTTAGGAGTTAGGGTTAGGAGTTAGGGTTAGCGTTTAGGGTTAGAGTTTAGAGTTAGTGTTACGGTTAGGGGCATAGGGTTAGGTTTGGTTTTATGGTTTGGTTTTAAGGTTAAGGTCTAGGTTTAGGGTGAGGGGTTAGGGTTCAGGGGGCCTTAGGGTTAGGGTTAGGGTTAGGAGTTAGGGTTAGGTTTAGGATTTAGGGTTAGCGTTTAGGATTAGAGTTTAGGCTTAGGCTTACGGTTAGATGCATAGGTTAAGGTTTGGGGTTATGTTTTGGTTTTAAGGTTTAGGTCTAGGTTTAGGGTTAGGGGTTAGGTTTCAGGGGGCCTTAGTGTTAGGGTTAGGGTTAGGAGTTAGGGTTAGGGTTAGGAGTTAGGGTTAGCGTTTAGGGTTAGAGTTTAGGCTTAGAGTTACGGTTAGGGGCATAGGGTTAGGTTTGGGGTTATGGTTTGTTTTTAAGGTTAAGGTCTAGGGTTAGGGTTAGGGGTTAGGGTTCAGGGGGCCTTAGGGTTAGGGTTAGGGTTATTAGTTCGGGTTAGGGTTAGGAGTTAGGGCTAGCGTTTAGGGTTAGAGTTTAGGGTTAGGGTTACGGTTAGGGGCATAGGGTTAGGTTTGGGGTTATGGTTTGATTTTAAGGTTTAGGTCTATGGTTAGGGTTAGGGGTTAGGGTTCAGGGGGGCTTAGGGTTAGGGTTAGGATTAGGAGTTACGGTTAGGGTTAGGACTTAGGGTTAGCGTTTAGGGTTAGAGTATAGGGTTAGGGTTACGGTTAGGGGCATAGGGTTAGGTTTGGGGTTATGGTTTGGTTTTAAGTTTAAGGTCTTGGGATAGGTTTAGCGGTTAGGGTTCAGGGGGCCTTAGGGTTAGGGTTAGGGTTAGGAGTTAGGGTTAGGGTTAGGAGTTAGGGTTAGCGTTTAGGGTTAGAGTTTAGGCTTAGGGTTACGGTTAGGGGCATAGGTTTAGGTTTGGGCTTATGATTTGTTTTTAAGGTTTAGGTGTAGGGTTAGGGTTAGGGGTTAGGGTTCAGGGGGTATTAGAGTTAGGGTTAGGGTTAGGAGTTAGGGTTAGGGTTAGGAGTTAGGGTTAGTGTTTAGGGTTAGAGTTTAGGGTTAGGGTTACGGTTAGGGGCATAGGGTTAGGTTTGGGATTATGGTTTGGTTTTAAGGTTTAGGTGTAGGGTTAGGGTTATGGTTTAGGGTTCAGGGGGCCTTAGGGTTAGGGTTACGGTTAGGAGTTAGGGTTAGGGTTAGGATTTAGGGTTAGCGTTTAGGGTTAGAGTTTAGGCTTAGGGTTACGGTTAGGGGCATAGGGTTAGGTTTGGGATTATGGTTTGGTTTCAAGCTTTAGGTGTAGGGTTAGGGTTAGGGGTTAGGGTTCAGGGGGCCTTAGGGTTAGGGTTAGGGTTAGGAGTTAGGGTTAGGGTTAGGATTTAGGCTTAGCGTTTAGGGTTAGAGTTTAGGGTTAGGGTTACGGTTAGGGGCATAGGGTTAGGTTTGGGGTTATGGTTTGGTTTTAAGGTTTAGGTGTAGGGTTAGGGTTAGGGGTTAGGGTTCAGGGGGCCTTAGGGTTAGGGTTAGGGTTAGGAGTTAGGGTTAGGGTTAGGATTTAGGCTTAGCGTTTAGGGTTAGAGTTTAGGGTTAGGGTTACGGTTAGGGGCATAGGGTTAGGTTTGGGCTTATGGTTTGGTTTTAAGTTTAAGGTCTAGGGTTAGGGTGAGGGGTTAGGGTTCAGGGGGCCTTAGGGTTAGGGTTAGGGTTAGGAGTTAGGGTTAGGGTTAGGAGTTAGGGCTAGCGTTTAGGGTTAGAGTATAGGGTTAGGGTTACGGTTAGGGGCATAGGTTTAGGTTTGGTGTCATGGTTTGCTTTTAAGGTTTAGGTCTATGGTTAGTGTTAGGATTTAGGGTTCAGGGGGCCTTAGGGTTAGGGTTAGGAGTTAGGGTTAGGGTTAGGAGTTAGGCTTAGCGATTAGGGTTAGAGTTTAGGGTTAGGGTTACGGTTAGGGGCATAGGGTTAGGTTTGGGCTTATGATTTGTTTTTAAGGTTTAAGTGTAGGGTTAGGGTTAGGGGTTAGGGTTCAGGGGGCCTTAGGGTTAGGGTTAGGGATAGGAGTTAGGGTTAGGGTTAGGAGTTAGGGTTAGCGTTTAGGGTTATAGAATAGGGTTAGGGTTACGGTTAGGGGCATAGGTTTAGGTTTGGGATTATGGTTTGGTTTTAAGTTTTAGGTGTAGGGTTAGGGTTAGGGGTTAGGGTTCAGGGGGCCTTAGGGTTAGGGTTAGGGTTAGGAGTTAGGGTTAGGGTTAGGATTTAGGCTTAGCGTTTAGGGTTAGAGTTTAGGGTTAGGGTTACGGTTAGGGGCATAGGGTTAGGTTTGGGGTTATGGTTTGGTTTTAAGGTTTAGGTGTAGTGTTAGGGTTAGGGTTTAGGGTTCAGGGGGCCTTAGGGTTAGGGTTAGGGTTAGGAGTTAGGGTTAGGGTTAGGATTTAGGCTTAGCGTTTAGGGTTAGAGTTTAGGGTTAGGGTTACGGTTAGGGGCATAGGGTTAGGTTTGGGGTTATGGTTTGGTTTTAAGGTTAAGTCCTATGGTTAGGGTTAGGGGTTAGGGTTCAGGGGGGCTTAGGGTTAGGGTTAGGAGTTAGGGTTAGGGTTAGGAGTTAGGGTTAGCGTTTAGGGTTAGAGTTTAGGGTTAGGGTTACGGTTAGGGGCATAGGGTTAGGTTTGGGGTTATGGTTTGGTTTTAAGGTTTAGGTGTAGGGTTAGGGTTAGGGGTTAGGGTTCAGGGGGCCTTAGGGTTAGGGTTAGGGTTAGGAGTTAGGGTTAGGGTTAGGATTTAGGCTTAGCGTTTAGGGTTAGAGTTTAGGGTTAGGGTTACGGTTAGGGGCATAGGGTTAGGTTTGGGGTTATGGTTTGGTTTTAAGGTTTAGGTGTAGGGTTAGGTTTAGCGGTTAGGGTTCAGGGGGCCTTAGGGTTAGGGTTAGGGTTAGGAGTTAGGGTTAGGGTTAGGATTTAGGCTTAGCGTTTAGGGTTAGAGTTTAGGGTTATGGTTACGGTTAGGGGCATAGGGTTAGGTTTGGGCTTATGGTTTGGTTTTAAGTTTAAGGTCTAGGGTTAGGGTGAGGGGTTAGGGTTCAGGGGGCCTTAGGGTTAGGGTTAGGGTTATTAGTTAGGGTTAGGGTTAGGAGTTAGGGCTAGCGTTTAGGGTTAGAGTATAGGGTTAGGGTTACGGTTAGGGGCATAGGTTTAGGTTTGGTGTCATGGTTTGCTTTTAAGGTTTAGGTCTATGGTTAGTGTTAGGATTTAGGGTTCAGGGGGCCTTAGGGTTAGGGTTAGGAGTTAGGGTTAGGGTTAGGAGTTAGGCTTAGCGATTAGGGTTAGAGTTTAGGGTTAGGGTTACGGTTAGGGGCATAGGGTTAGGTTTGGGCTTATGATTTGTTTTTAAGGTTTAAGTGTAGGGTTAGGGTTAGGGGTTAGGGTTCAGGGGGCCTTAGGGTTAGGGTTAGGGATAGGAGTTAGGGTTAGGGTTAGGAGTTAGGGTTAGCGTTTAGGGTTATAGTATAGGGTTAGGATTACGGTTAGGGGCATAGGTTTAGGTTTGGGATTATGGTTTGGTTTTAAGTTTTAGGTGTAGGGTTAGGGTTAGGGGTTAGGTTTCAGGGGGCCTTAGGGTTAGGGTTAGGGTTAGGAGTTAGGGTTAGGGTTAGGATTTAGGCTTAGCGTTTAGGGTTAGAGTTTAGGGTTAGGGTTACGGTTAGGGGCATAGGGTTAGGTTTGGGGTTATGGTTTGGTTTTAAGGTTTAGGTGTAGGGTTAGGGTTAGGGTTTAGGGTTCAGGGGGCCTTAGGGTTAGGGTTAGGGTTAGGAGTTAGGGTTAGGGTTAGGATTTAGGCTTAGCGTTTAGGGTTAGAGTTTAGGGTTAGGGTTACGGTTAGGGGCATAGGGTTAGGTTTGGGGTTATGGTTTGGTTTTAAGGTTAATTCCTATGGTTAGGGTTAGGGGTTAGGGTTCAGGGGGGCTTAGGGTTAGGGTTAGGAGTTAGGGTTAGGGTTAGGAGTTAGGGTTAGCGTTTAGGGTTAGAGTTTAGGGTTAGGGTTACGGTTAGGGGCATAGGGTTAGGTTTGGGGTTATGGTTTAGTTTTTAGTTTAAGGTCTTGGGTTAGTTTTAGCGGTTAGGGTTCAGGGGGCCTTAGGGTTAGGGTTAGGGTTAGGGTTAGGAGTTAGGGTTAGGAGTTAGGGTTAGCGTTTAGGGTTAGAGTTTAGGGTTAGGATTACGGTTAGGGGCATAGGGTTAGGTTTGGGCTTATGGTATGGTTTTAAGATTTAGGTGTAGGGTTAGGGTTAGGGGTTAGGGTTCAGGGGGCCTTAGGGTTAGGGTTAGGGTTAGGAGTTAGGGTTAGGGTTAGGAGTTAGGGTTAGCGTTTAGGGTTAGAGTTTAGAGTTAGGGTTACGGTTAGGGGCATAGGGTTAGGTTTGGGGTTATGGTTTGGTTTTAAGCTTTAGGTGTAGGGTTAGGGTTAGGGGTTAGGGTTCAGGGGGCCTTAGGGTTAGGGTTAGGAGTTAGGGTTAGGGTTAGGATTTAAGCTTAGCGTTTAGGGTTAGAGTTTAGGGTTAGGGTTACGGTTAGGGGCATAGGGTTAGGTTTGGGCTTATGGTTTGGTTTTAAGTTTAAGTCCTATGGTTAGGGTTAGGGGTTAGGGTTCAGGGGTCCTTAGGGTTAGGGTTAGGGTTATTAGTTAGGGTTAGGGTTAGGAGTTAGGGCTAGCGTTTAGGGTTAGAGTTTAGGGTTAGGGTTACGGTTAGGGGCATAGGTTTAGGTTTGGAGTTATAGTTTGGTTTTAAGATTAAGGTCTAGGGTTAGGGTTAGGAGTTAGGGTTCAGGGGGTCTTAGGGTTAGGGTTAGGGTTAGGAGTTAGGGTTAGGGTTAGGAGTTAGGGTTAGAGTTTAGGGTTAGAGTTTAGGCTTAGGTTTACGGTTAGGGGCATAGGTTTAGGTTTGGGGTTATGGTTTGGTTTTAAGGTTTAGGTCTAGGGTTAGGGTCAGGGGTTAGGGTTCAGGGGGTATTAGAGTTAGGGTTAGGGTTAGGAGTTAGGGTTAGGGTTAGGAGTTAGGGTTAGCGTTTAGGGTTAGAGTTTAGGGTTAGGGTTACGGTTAGGGGCATAGGTTTAGGTTTGGGGTTATGGTTTGGTTTTAAGGTTAAGGTCTAGGGTTAGGGTTAGGGGTTAGGGTTCAGGGGGCCTTAGGGTTAGGGTTAGGGTTAGGAGTTAGGGTTAGGGTTAGGAGTTAGGGTTAGCGTTTAGGGTTAGAGTTTAGGGTTAGGGTTACGGTTAGGGGCATAGGGTTAGGTTTGGGGTTATGGTTTGGTTTTAAGATTAAGGTCTAGGGTTAGGGTTAGGAGTAAGGGTTCAGGGGGGCTTAGGGTTAGGGTTAGGAGTTAGGGTTAGGTTTAGGAGTTAGGGTTAGCGTTTAGGGTTAGAGTTTAGGCTTAGGTTTACGGTTAGGGGCATAGGTTTAGGTTTGGGGTTATGGTTTGGTTTTAAGGTTTAGGTCTAGGGTTAGGGTTAGGGGTTAGGGTTCAGGGGCTATTAGAGTTAGGGTTAGGGTTAGGAGTTAGGGTTAGGGTTAGGAGTTAGGGTTAACGTTTAGGGTTAGAGTTTAGGGTTAGGGTTACGGTTAGGGGCATAGGTTTAGGTTTGGGGTTATGGTTTGGTTTTAAGGTTAAGGTCTAGGGTTAGGGTTAGGGGTTAGGGTTCAGGGGGCCTTAGGGTTAGGGTTAGGGTTAGGAGTTAGGGTTAGGGTTAGGAGTTAGGGTTAGCGTTTAGGGTTAGAGTTTAGGGTTAGGGTTACGGTTAGGGGCATAGGGTTAGGTTTGGGGTTATGGTTTGGTTTTAAGATTAAGGTCTAGGGTTAGGGTTAGGAGTAAGGGTTCAGGGGGGCTTAGGGTTAGGGTTAGGGTTGGGAGTTAGGGTTAGGGTTAGGAGTTAGGGTTAGCGTTTAGGGTTAGAGTATAGGGTTAGGGTTACGGTTAGGGGCATAGGGTTAGGTTTGGGGTTATGGTTTGATTTTAAGGTTTAGGTCTATGGTTAGGGGTTAGGGGTTAGGGTTCAGGGGGGCTTAGGGTTAGGGTTAGGGTTAGGAGTTACGGTTAGGGTTAGGACTTAGGGTTAGCGTTTAGGGTTAGAGTATAGGGTTAGGGTTACGGTTAGGGGCATAGGGTTAGGTTTGGGGTTATGGTTTGGTTTTAAGTTTAAGGTCTTGGGTTAGGTTTAGCGGTTAGGGTTCAGGGGGCCTTAGGGTTAGGGTTAGGGTTAGGAGTTAGGGTTAGGGTTAGGAGTTAGGGTTAGCGTTTAGGGTTAGAGTTTAGGGTTAGGATTACGGTTAGGGGCATAGGGTTAGGTTTGGTCTTATGGTTTGGTTTTAAGATTTAGGTGTAGGGTTAGGGTTAGGGGTTAGGGTTCAGGGGGTATTAGAGTTAGGGTTAGGGTTAGGAGTTAGGCTTAGGGTTAGGAGTTAGGGTTAGCGTTTAGGGTTAGAGTTTAGGGTTAGGGTTACGGTTAGGGGCATAGGGTTAGGTTTGGGATTATGGTTTGGTTTTAAGGTTTAAGTGTAGGGTTAGGGTTAGGGTTTAGGGTTCAGGGGGCCTTAGGGTTAGGGTTAGGGTTAGGAGTTAGGGTTAGGGTTAGGATTTAGGCTTAGCGTTTAGGGTTAGAGTTTAGGGTTAGGGTTACGGTTAGGGGCATAGGGTTAGGTTTTGGTTTATGGTTTGGTTTTAAGCTTTAGGTGTACGGTTAGGGTTAGGGGTTAGGGTTCAGGGGGCCTTAGGGTTAGGGTTAGGGTTAGGAGTTAGGGTTAGGGTTAGGATTTAGGCTTAGCGTTTAGGGTTAGAGTTTAGGGTTAGGGTTACGGTTAGGGGCATAGGGTTAGGTTTGGGTTTATGGTTTGGTTTTAAGGTTTAGGTGTAGGGTTAGGGTTAGGGTTTAGGGTTCAGGGGGCCTTAGGGTTAGGGTTAGGGTTAGGAGTTAGGGTTAGGGTTAGGATTTAGGCTTAGCGTTTAGGGTTAGAGTTTAGGGTTAGGGTTACGGTTAGGGGCATAGGGTTAGGTTTGGGCTTATGGTTTGGTTTTAAGTTTAAGGTCTAGGGTTAGGGTGAGGGGTTAGGATTCAGGGGGCCTTAGGGTTAGGGTTAGGGTTATTAGTTAGGGTTAGGGTTAGGAGTTAGGGTTAGCGTTTAGGGTTAGAGTATAGGGTTAGGGTTACGGTTAGGGGCATAGGTTTAGGTTTGGTGTCATGGTTTGCTTTTAAGGTTTAGGTCTATGGTTAGTGTTAGGATTTAGGGTTCAGGGGGCCTTAGGGTTAGGGTTAGGAGTTAGGGTTAGGGTTAGGAGTTAGGCTTAGCGATTAGGGTTAGAGTTTAGGGTTAGGGTTACGGTTAGAGGCATAGGTTTAGGTTTGGAGATATGGTTTGGTTTTAAGATTAAGGTCTAGGGTTAGGGTTAGGAATTAGGGTTCAGGGGGGCTTAGGGTTAGGGTTAGGAGTTAGGGTTAGGAGTTAGGGTTAGCGTTTAGGGTTAGAGTTTAGGGTTAGGGTTACGGTTAGGGGCATAGGGTTAGGTTTGGGGTTATGGTTTGGTTTTAAGTTTAAGGTCTTGGGTTAGGTTTAGCGGTTAGGGTTCAGGGGGCCTTAGGGTTAGGGTTAGGGTTAGGAGTTAGGGTTAGGGTTAGGAGTTAGGGTTAGCGTTTAGGGTTAGAGTTTAGGGTTAGGATTACGGTTAGGGGCATAGGGTTAGGTTTGGGATTATGGTTTGGTTTTAAGGTTTAGGTGTAGGGTTAGGGTTAGGGTTTAGGGTTCAGGGGGCCTTAGGGTTAGGGTTAGGGTTAGGAGTTAGGGTTAGGGTTAGGAGTTAGCGTTAGCGTTTAGGGTTAGAGTTTAGGGTTAGGGTTACGGTTAGGGGCATAGGGTTAGGTTTGGGATTATGGTTTGGTTTTAAGCTTTAGGTGTAGGGTTAGGGTTAGGGGTTAGGGTTCAGGGGGCCTTAGGGTTAGGGTTAGGAGTTAGGGTTAGGGTTAGGATTTAGGCTTAGCGTTTAGGGTTAGAGTTTAGGGTTAGGGTTACGGTTAGGGGCATAGGGTTAGGTTTGGGGTTATGGTTTGGTTTTAAGTTTTAGGTGTAGGGTTAGGGTTAGGGTTTAGGGTTCAGGGGGCCTTAGGGTTAGGGTTAGGGTTAGGAGTTAGGGTTAGGGTTAGGAGTTAGGGTTAGCGTTTAGGGTTAGAGTTTAGGGTTAGGGTTACGGTTAGGGGCATAGGGTTAGGTTTGGGCTTATGGTTTGGTTTTAAGTTTAAGGTCTTGGGTTAGGTTTAGCGGTTAGGGTTCAGGGGGCCTTAGGGTTAGGGTTAGGGTTATTAGTTAGGGTTAGGGTTTGGAGTTAGGGCTAGCGTTTAGGGTTAGAGTATAGGGTTAGGGTTACGGTTAGGGGCATAGGTTTAGGTTTGGTGTCATGGTTTGCTTTTAAGGTTTAGGTGTATGGTTAGTGTTAGGATTTAGGGTTCAGGGGGCCTTAGGGTTAGGGTTAGGAGTTAGGGTTAGGGTTAGGAGTTAGGCTTAGCGATTAGGGTTAGAGTTTAGGGTTAGGGTTACGGTTAGAGGCATAGGTTTAGGTTTGGAGTTATGGTTTGGTTTTAAGATTAAGGTCTAGGGTTAGGGTTAGGAGTTAGGGTTCAGGGGGTCTTAGGGTTAGGGTTAGGGTTAGGAGTTAGGGTTAGGTTTAGGAGTTAGGGTTAGCGTTTAGGGTTAGAGTTTAGGGTTAGGGTTACGGTTAGGGGCATAGGTTTAGGTTTGGGGTTACGGTTTGGTTTTAAGGTTAAGGTCTAGGGTTAGGGTTAGGGGTTAGGGTTCAGGGGGTATTAGATTTAGGGTTAGGGTTAGGAGTTAGGGTTAGGGTTAGGAGTTAGGGTTAGCATTTAGGGTTAGAGTTTAGGGTTAGGGTTACGGTTAGGGGCATAGGTTTAGTTTTGGGTTTATTGTTTGGTTTTAAGGTTAAGGTCTAGGGTTAGGGTTAGGGGTTAGGGTTCAGGGGGCCTTAGGGTTAGGGTTAGGGTTAGAAGTTAGGGTTAGGGTTAGGAGTTAGGGTTAGCGTGTAGGGTTAGAGTATAGGGTTACGGTTACGGTTAGGGGCGTAGGGTTAGGTTTGGGGCTATGGTTTGGTTTTAAAGTTTAGGTGTAGGGTTAGCGTTACGGGTTAGGGTTCAGGGGGCCTTAGGGTTAGGGTTAGGGTTAGGAGTTAGGGTTAGGGTTAGGAGTTAGGGTTAGCGTTTAGGGTTAGAGTTTAGGGTTAGAGTTACGGTTAGGGGCTTAGGGTTAGGTTTGGGGTTATGGTTTGGTTTTAAGTTTAAGGTCTAGTGTTAGGGTGAGTGGTTAGGGTTCAGGGGGCCTTAGGGTTAGGGTTAGGGTTATTAGTTAGGGTTAGGGTTAGGAGTTAGGGCTAGCGTTTAGGGTTAGAGTTTAGGGTTAGGGTTACGGTTAGGGGCATAGGTTTAGGTTTGGGGTTATGGTTTGGTTTTAAGGTTAAGTTCTAGGGTTAGGGTTAGGTGTTAGGGTTCAGGGGGCCTTAGGGTTAGGGTTAGGGTTAGGAGTTAGGGTTAGGGTTAGGAGTTAGGGCTAGCGTTTAGGGTTAGAGTTTAGGGTTAGGGTTACGGTTAGGGGCATAGGTTTAGGTTTGGGGTTATGGTTTGGTTTTAAGGTTAAGGTCTAGGGTTAGGGTTAGGTGTTAGGGTTCAGGGGGCCTTAGGGTTAGGGTTAGGGTTAGGAGTTAGGGTTAGGGTTAGGAGTTAGGGTTAGCGTTTAGGGTTAGAGTTTAGGGTTAGGGTTACGGTTAGGGGCATAGGTTTAGGTTTGGGGTTATGGTTTGGTTTTAAGGTTAAGGTCTAGGGTTAGGGTTAGGGGTTAGGGTTCAGGGGGCCTTAGGGTTAGGGTTAGGGTTAGGAGTTAGGGTTAGGGTTAGGAGTTAGGGTTAGAGTTTAGGGTTAGGGTTACGGTTAGGGGCATAGGGTTAGGTTTGGGGTTATGGTTTGGTTTTAAGGTTAAGGTCTATGTTTAGGGTTAGGGGTTAGGGTTCAGGGGGCCTTAGGGTTAGGGTTAGGGTTAGGAGTTAGGGTTAGGGTTAGGAGTTAGGGTTAGCGTTTAGGGTTAGAGTTTAGGCTTAGGGTTACGGTTAGGGGCATAGGGTTAGGTTTGGGGTTATGGTTTGGTTTTAAGGTTAAGGTCTAGGGTTAGGGTTAGGGGTTAGGGTTCAGGGGGCCTTAGGGTTAGGGTTAGGGTTAGGAGTTAGGGTTAGGGTTAGGAGTTAGGGTTAGCGTTTAGGGTTAGAGTTTAGGCTTAGGGTTACGGTTAGGGGCATAGGGTTAGGTTTGGGGTTATGGTTTGGTTTTAAGGTTTAGGTGTAGGGTTAGGGTTAGGGGTTAGGGTTCAGGGGGCCTTAGGGTTAGGGTTAGGGTTAGGAGTTAGGGTTAGGGTTAGGATTTAGGCTTAGCGTTTAGGGTTAGAGTTTAGGGTTAGGGTTACGGTTAGGGGCATAGGTTTAGTTTTGGGTTTATTGTTTGGTTTTAAGGTTAAGGTCTAGGGTTAGGGTTAGGGGTTAGGGTTCAGGGGGCCTTAGGGTTAGGGTTAGGGTTAGAAGTTACGGTTAGGGTTAGGACATAGGGTTAGCGTGTAGGGTTAGAGTATAGGGTTAGAGTTACGGTTAGGGGCATAGGGTTAGGTTTGGGGTTATGGTTTGGTTTTAAGGTTAAGTCCTATGGTTAGGGTTAGGGGTTAGGGTTCAGGGGGGCTTAGGGTTAGGGTTAGGAGTTAGGGTTAGGAGTTAGGGTTAGCGTTTAGGGTTAGAGTTTAGGGTTAGGGTTACGGTTAGGGGCATAGGGTTAGGTTTGGGGTTATGGTTTGGTTTTAAGTTTAAGGTCTTGGGTTAGGTTTAGCGGTTAGGGTTCAGGGGGCCTTAGGGTTAGGGTTAGGGTTAGGAGTTAGGGTTAGGGTTAGGAGTTAGGGTTAGCGTTTAGGGTTAGAGTTTAGGGTTAGGATTACGGTTAGGGGCATAGGGTTAGGTTTGGGATTATGGTTTGGTTTTAAGGTTTAGGTGTAGGGTTAGGGTTAGGGTTTAGGGTTCAGGGGGCCTTAGGGTTAGGGTTAGGGTTAGGAGTTAGGGTTAGGGTTAGGAGTTAGCGTTAGCGTTTAGGGTTAGAGTTTAGGGTTAGGGTTACGGTTAGGGGCATAGGGTTAGGTTTGGGATTATGGTTTGGTTTTAAGCTTTAGGTGTAGGGTTAGGGTTAGGGGTTAGGGTTCAGGGGGCCTTAGGGTTAGGGTTAGGAGTTAGGGTTAGGGTTAGGATTTAGGCTTAGCGTTTAGGGTTAGAGTTTAGGGTTAGGGTTACGGTTAGGGGCATAGGGTTAGGTTTGGGGTTATGGTTTGGTTTTAAGTTTTAGGTGTAGGGTTAGGGTTAGGGTTTAGGGTTCAGGGGGCCTTAGGGTTAGGGTTAGGGTTAGGAGTTAGGGTTAGGGTTAGGATTTAGGCTTAGCGTTTAGGGTTAGAGTTTAGGGTTAGGGTTACGGTTAGGGGCATAGGGTTAGGTTTGGGCTTATGGTTTGGTTTTAAGTTTAAGGTCTTGGGTTAGGTTTAGCGGTTAGGGTTCAGGGGGCCTTAGGGTTAGGGTTAGGGTTATTAGTTAGGGTTAGGGTTTGGAGTTAGGGCTAGCGTTTAGGGTTAGAGTATAGGGTTAGGGTTACGGTTAGGGGCATAGGTTTAGGTTTGGTGTCATGGTTTGCTTTTAAGGTTTAGGTGTATGGTTAGTGTTAGGATTTAGGGTTCAGGGGGCCTTAGGGTTAGGGTTAGGAGTTAGGGTTAGGGTTAGGAGTTAGGCTTAGCGATTAGGGTTAGAGTTTAGGGTTAGGGTTACGGTTAGAGGCATAGGTTTAGGTTTGGAGTTATGGTTTGGTTTTAAGATTAAGGTCTAGGGTTAGGGTTAGGAGTTAGGGTTCAGGGGGTCTTAGGGTTAGGGTTAGGGTTAGGAGTTAGGGTTAGGTTTAGGAGTTAGGGTTAGCGTTTAGGGTTAGAGTTTAGGGTTAGGGTTACGGTTAGGGGCATAGGTTTAGGTTTGGGGTTACCGTTTGGTTTTAAGGTTAAGGTCTAGGGTTAGGGTTAGGGGTTAGGGTTCAGGGGGTATTAGATTTAGGGTTAGGGTTAGGAGTTAGGGTTAGGGTTAGGAGTTAGGGTTAGCATTTAGGGTTAGAGTTTAGGGTTAGGGTTACGGTTAGGGGCATAGGTTTAGTTTTGGGTTTATTGTTTGGTTTTAAGGTTAAGGTCTAGGGTTAGGGTTAGGGGTTAGGGTTCAGGGGGCCTTAGGGTTAGGGTTAGGGTTAGAAGTTACGGTTAGGGTTAGGAGTTAGGGTTAGCGTGTAGGGTTAGAGTATAGGGTTACGGTTACGGTTAGGGGCGTAGGGTTAGGTTTGGGGCTATGGTTTGGTTTTAAGGTTTAGGTGTAGGGTTAGCGTTACGGGTTAGGGTTCAGGGGGCCTTAGGGTTAGGGTTAGGGTTAGGAGTTAGGGTTAGGGTTAGGAGTTAGGGTTAGCGTTTAGGGTTAGAGTTTAGGGTTAGAGTTACGGTTAGGGGCATAGGGTTAGGTTTGGGGTTATGGTTTGGTTTTAAGTTTAAGGTCTAGTGTTAGGGTGAGTGGTTAGGGTTCAGGGGGCCTTAGGGTTAGGGTTAGGGTTATTAGTTAGGGTTAGGGTTAGGAGTTAGGGCTAGCGTTTAGGGTTAGAGTTTAGGGTTAGGGTTACGGTTAGGGGCATAGGTTTAGGTTTGGGGTTATGGTTTGGTTTTAAGGTTAAGGTCTAGGGTTAGGGTTAGGTGTTAGGGTTCAGGGGGCCTTAGGGTTAGGGTTAGGGTTAGGAGTTAGGGTTAGGGTTAGGAGTTAGGGTTAGCGTTTAGGGTTAGAGTTTAGGGTTAGGGTTACGGTTAGGGGCATAGGTTTAGGTTTGGGGTTATGGTTTGGTTTTAAGGTTAAGGTCTAGGGTTAGGGTTAGGAGTAAGGGTTCAGGGGGGCTTAGGGTTAGGGTTAGGGTTGGGAGTTAGGGTTAGGGTTAGGAGTTAGGGTTAGCGTTTAGGGTTAGAGTTTAGGCTTAGGGTTACGGTTAGGGGCATAGGGTTAGGTTTGGGATTATGGTTTGGTTTTAAGGTTTAGGTGTAGGTTTAGGGTTAGGGGTTAGGGTTCAGGGGGCCTTAGGGTTAGGGTTAGGGTTAGGAGTTAGGGTTAGGGTTAGGAGTTAGGGTTTGCGTTTAGGGTTAGAGTTTAGGGTTAGGGTTACGGTTAGGGGCATAGGGTTAGGTTTGGGGTTATGGTTTGGTTTTAAGGTTTAGGTGTAGGTTTAGGGTTAGGGGTTAGGGTTCAGGGGGCCTTAGGGTTAGGGTTAGGGTTAGGAGTTAGGGTTAGGGTTAGGATTTAGGCTTAGCGTTTAGGGTTAGAGTTTAGGGTTAGGGTTACGGTTAGGGGCATAGGGTTAGGTTTGGGGTTATGGTTTGGTTTTAAGGTTAAGTCCTATGGTTAGGGTTAGGGGTTAGGGTTCAGGGGGGCTTAGGGTTAGGGTTAGGGTTAGGAGTTAGGGTTAGGGTTAGGAGTTAGGGTTAGCGTTTAGGGTTAGAGTTTAGGGTTAGGGTTACGGTTAGGGGCATAGGGTTAGGTTTGGGGTTATGGTTTGGTTTTAAGTTTAAGGTCTTGGGTTAGGTTTAGCGGTTAGGGTTCAGGGGGCCTTAGGGTTAGGGTTAGGGTTAGGAGTTAGGGTTAGGGTTAGGAGTTAGGGTTAGCGTTTAGGGTTAGAGTTTAGGGTTAGGATTACGGTTAGGGGCATAGGGTTAGGTTTGGGCTTATGGTTTGGTTTTAATATTTAGGTGTAGGGTTAGGGTTAGGGGTTAGGGTTCAGGGGGCCTTAGGGTTAGGGTTAGGGTTAGGAGTTAGGGTTAGGGTTAGGAGTTAGGGTTAGTGTTTAGGGTTAGAGTTTAGGGTTAGGGTTACGGTTAGGGGCATAGGGTTAGGTTTGGGGTTATGGTTTGGTTTTAAGGTTTAGGTGTAGGGTTAGGGTTAGGGTTTAGGGTTCAGGGGGCCTTAGGGTTAGGGTTAGGGTTAGGAGTTAGGGTTAGGGTTAGGATTTAGGCTTAGCGTTTAGGGTTAGAGTTTAGGGTTAGGGTTACGGTTAGGGGCATAGGGTTAGGTTTGGGTTTATGGTTTGGTTTTAAGGTTTAGGTGTAGGGTTAGGGTTAGGGTTTAGGGTTCAGGGGGCCTTAGGGTTAGGGTTAGGGTTAGGAGTTAGGGTTAGGGTTAGGATTTAGGCTTAGCGTTTAGGGTTAGAGTTTAGGGTTAGGGTTACGGTTAGGGGCATAGGGTTAGGTTTGGGCTTATGGTTTGGTTTTAAGTTTAAGGTCTAGGGTTAGGGTGAGGGGTTAGGGTTCAGGGGGCCTTAGGGTTAGGGTTAGGGTTATTAGTTAGGGTTAGGGTTAGGAGTTAGGGTTAGCGTTTAGGGTTAGAGTATAGGGTTAGGGTTACGGTTAGGGGCATAGGTTTAGGTTTGGTGTCATGGTTTGCTTTTAAGGTTTAGGTCTATGGTTAGTGTTAGGATTTAGGGTTCAGGGGGCCTTAGGGTTAGGGTTAGGAGTTAGGGTTAGGGTTAGGAGTTAGGCTTAGCGATTAGGGTTAGAGTTTAGGGTTAGGGTTACGGTTAGAGGCATAGGTTTAGGTTTGGAGATATGGTTTGGTTTTAAGATTAAGGTCTAGGGTTAGGGTTAGGAATTAGGGTTCAGGGGGTCTTGGGGTTAGGGTTAGGGTTAGGAGTTAGGGTTAGGTTTAGGAGTTAGGGTTAGCGTTTAGGGTTAGAGTTTAGGGTTAGGGTTACGGTTAGGGGCATAGGTTTAGGTTTGGGGTTATGGTTTGGTTTTAAGGTTTAGGTCTAGGGTTAGGGTTAGGGGTTAGGGTTCAGGGGGTATTAGAGTTAGGGTTAGGGTTAGGAGTTAGGGTTAGGGTTAGGAGTTAGGGTTAGCGTTTAGGGTTAGAGTTTAGGGTTAGGGTTACGGTTAGGGGCATAGGTTTAGTTTTGGGTTTATTGTTTGGTTTTAAGGTTAAGGTCTAGGGTTAGGGTTAGGGGTTAGGGTTCAGGGGGCCTTAGGGTTAGGGTTAGGGTTAGAAGTTACGGTTAGGGTTAGGACATAGGGTTAGCGTGTAGGGTTAGAGTATAGGGTTAGGGTTACGGTTAGGGGCATAGGGTTAGGTTTGGGGTTATGGTTTGGTTTTAAGGTTTAGGTGTAGGGTTAGCGTTACGGGTTAGGGTTCAGGGGGCCTTAGGGTTAGGGTTAGGGTTAGGAGTTAGGGTTAGGGTTAGGAGTTAGGGTTAGCGTTTAGGGTTAGAGTTTAGAGTTAGGGTTACGGTTAGGGGCATAGGGTTAGGTTTGGGGTTATGGTTTGGTTTTAAGGTTTAGGTGTATGGTTAGGGTTAGGGGTTAGGGTTCAGGGGGCCTTAGTGTTAGGGTTATGGTTAGGAGTTAGGGTTAGGGTTAGGAGTTAGGGTTAGCGTTTAGGGTTAGAGTTTAGGGTTAGAGTTACGGTTAGGGGCATAGGGTTAGGTTTGGGCTTATGGTTTGGTTTTAAGTTTAAGGTATAGCGTTAGGGTGAGGGGTTAGGGTTCAGGGGGCCTTAGGGTTAGGGTTAGGGTTATTAGTTAGGGTTAGGGTTAGGAGTTAGGGCTAGCGTTTAGGGTTAGAGTTTAGGGTTAGGGTTACGGTTAGGGGCATAGGTTTAGGTTTGGGGTTATGGTTTGGTTTTAAGGTTTAGGTCTAGGGTTAGGTTTAGGGGTTAGGGTTCAGGGGGTATTAGAGTTAGGGTTAGGGTTAGGAGTTAGGGTTAGGGTTAGGAGTTAGGGTTAGCGTTTAGGGTTAGAGTTTAGGGTTAGGGTTACGGTTAGGGGCATAGGTTTAGGTTTGGGGTTATGGTTTGGTTTTAAGGTTAAGGTCTAGGGTTAGGGTTAGGGGTTAGGGTTCAGGGGGCCTTAGGGTTAGGGTTAGGGTTAGGAGTTAGGGTTAGGGTTAGGAGTTAGGGTTAGCATTTAGGGTTAGAGTTTAGGGTTAGGGTTACGGTTAGGGGCATAGGGTTAGGTTTGGGGTTATGGTTTGGTTTTAAGGTTAAGGTCTATGTTTAGGGTTAGGGGTTAGGGTTCAGGGGGCCTTAGGGTTAGGGTTAGGGTTAGGAGTTAGGGTTAGGGTTAGGAGTTAGGGTTAGCGTTTAGGGTTAGAGTTTAGGCTTAGGGTTACGGTTAGGGGCATAGGGTTAGGTTTGGGGTTATGGTTTGGTTTTAAGGTTAAGGTCTAGGGTTAGGGTTAGGGGTTAGGGTTCAGGGGGCCTTAGGGTTAGGGTTAGGGTTAGGAGTTAGGGTTAGGGTTAGGAGTTAGGGTTAGCGTTTAGGGTTAGAGTTTAGGCTTAGGGTTACGGTTAGGGGCATAGGTTTAGGTTTGGGGTTATGGTTTGGTTTTAAGGTTTAGGTGTAGGGTTAGGGTTAGGGGTTAGGGTTCAGGGGGCCTTAGGGTTAGGGTTAGGGTTAGGAGTTAGGGTTAGGGTTAGGATTTAGGCTTAGCGTTTAGGGTTAGAGTTTAGGGTTAGGGTTACGGTTAGGGGCATAGGTTTAGTTTTGGGTTTATTGTTTGGTTTTAAGGTTAAGGTCTAGGGTTAGGGTTAGGGGTTAGGGTTCAGGGGGCCTTAGGGTTAGGGTTAGGGTTAGAAGTTACGGTTAGGGTTAGGACATAGGGTTAGCGTGTAGGGTTAGAGTATAGGGTTAGAGTTACGGTTAGGGGCATAGGGTTAGGTTTGGGGTTATGGTTTGGTTTTAAGGTTAAGTCCTATGGTTAGGGTTAGGGGTTAGGGTTCAGGGGGGCTTAGGGTTAGGGTTAGGAGTTAGGGTTAGGAGTTAGGGTTAGCGTTTAGGGTTAGAGTTTAGGGTTAGGGTTACGGTTAGGGGCATAGGGTTAGGTTTGGGGTTATGGTTTGGTTTTAAGTTTAAGGTATAGCGTTAGGGTGAGGGGTTAGGGTTCAGGGGGCCTTAGGGTTAGGGTTAGGGTTATTAGTTAGGGTTAGGGTTAGGAGTTAGGGCTAGCGTTTAGGGTTAGAGTTTAGGGTTAGGGTTACGGTTAGGGGCATAGGTTTAGGTTTGGGGTTATGGTTTGGTTTTAAGGTTTAGGTCTAGGGTTAGGTTTAGGGGTTAGGGTTCAGGGGGTATTAGAGTTAGGGTTAGGGTTAGGAGTTAGGGTTAGGGTTAGGAGTTAGGGTTAGCGTTTAGGGTTAGAGTTTAGGGTTAGGGTTACGGTTAGGGGCATAGGTTTAGGTTTGGGGTTATGGTTTGGTTTTAAGGTTAAGGTCTAGGGTTAGGGTTAGGGGTTAGGGTTCAGGGGGCCTTAGGGTTAGGGTTAGGGTTAGGAGTTAGGGTTAGGGTTAGGAGTTAGGGTTAGCATTTAGGGTTAGAGTTTAGGGTTAGGGTTACGGTTAGGGGCATAGGGTTAGGTTTGGGGTTATGGTTTGGTTTTAAGGTTAAGGTCTATGTTTAGGGTTAGGGGTTAGGGTTCAGGGGGCCTTAGGGTTAGGGTTAGGGTTAGGAGTTAGGGTTAGGGTTAGGAGTTAGGGTTAGCGTTTAGGGTTAGAGTTTAGGCTTAGGGTTACGGTTAGGGGCATAGGGTTAGGTTTGGGGTTATGGTTTGGTTTTAAGGTTAAGGTCTAGGGTTAGGGTTAGGGGTTAGGGTTCAGGGGGCCTTAGGGTTAGGGTTAGGGTTAGGAGTTAGGGTTAGGGTTAGGAGTTAGGGTTAGCGTTTAGGGTTAGAGTTTAGGCTTAGGGTTACGGTTAGGGGCATAGGTTTAGGTTTGGGGTTATGGTTTGGTTTTAAGGTTTAGGTGTAGGGTTAGGGTTAGGGGTTAGGGTTCAGGGGGCCTTAGGGTTAGGGTTAGGGTTAGGAGTTAGGGTTAGGGTTAGGATTTAGGCTTAGCGTTTAGGGTTAGAGTTTAGGGTTAGGGTTACGGTTAGGGGCATAGGTTTAGTTTTGGGTTTATTGTTTGGTTTTAAGGTTAAGGTCTAGGGTTAGGGTTAGGGGTTAGGGTTCAGGGGGCCTTAGGGTTAGGGTTAGGGTTAGAAGTTACGGTTAGGGTTAGGACATAGGGTTAGCGTGTAGGGTTAGAGTATAGGGTTAGAGTTACGGTTAGGGGCATAGGGTTAGGTTTGGGGTTATGGTTTGGTTTTAAGGTTAAGTCCTATGGTTAGGGTTAGGGGTTAGGGTTCAGGGGGGCTTAGGGTTAGGGTTAGGAGTTAGGGTTAGGAGTTAGGGTTAGCGTTTAGGGTTAGAGTTTAGGGTTAGGGTTACGGTTAGGGGCATAGGGTTAGGTTTGGGGTTATGGTTTGGTTTTAAGTTTAAGGTCTTGGGTTAGGTTTAGCGGTTAGGGTTCAGGGGGCCTTAGGGTTAGGGTTAGGGTTAGGAGTTAGGGTTAGGGTTAGGAGTTAGGGTTAGCGTTTAGGGTTAGAGTTTAGGGTTAGGATTACGGTTAGGGGCATAGGGTTAGGTTTGGGATTATGGTTTGGTTTTAAGGTTTAGGTGTAGGGTTAGGGTTAGGGTTTAGGGTTCAGGGGGCCTTAGGGTTAGGGTTAGGGTTAGGAGTTAGGGTTAGGGTTAGGAGTTAGCGTTAGCGTTTAGGGTTAGAGTTTAGGGTTAGGGTTACGGTTAGGGGCATAGGGTTAGGTTTGGGATTATGGTTTGGTTTTAAGCTTTAGGTGTAGGGTTAGGGTTAGGGGTTAGGGTTCAGGGGGCCTTAGGGTTAGGGTTAGGAGTTAGGGTTAGGGTTAGGATTTAGGCTTAGCGTTTAGGGTTAGAGTTTAGGGTTAGGGTTACGGTTAGGGGCATAGGGTTAGGTTTGGGGTTATGGTTTGGTTTTAAGTTTTAGGTGTAGGGTTAGGGTTAGGGTTTAGGGTTCAGGGGGCCTTAGGGTTAGGGTTAGGGTTAGGAGTTAGGGTTAGGGTTAGGATTTAGGCTTAGCGTTTAGGGTTAGAGTTTAGGGTTAGGGTTACGGTTAGGGGCATAGGGTTAGGTTTGGGCTTATGGTTTGGTTTTAAGTTTAAGGTCTTGGGTTAGGTTTAGCGGTTAGGGTTCAGGGGGCCTTAGGGTTAGGGTTAGGGTTATTAGTTAGGGTTAGGGTTTGGAGTTAGGGCTAGCGTTTAGGGTTAGAGTATAGGGTTAGGGTTACGGTTAGGGGCATAGGTTTAGGTTTGGTGTCATGGTTTGCTTTTAAGGTTTAGGTGTATGGTTAGTGTTAGGATTTAGGGTTCAGGGGGCCTTAGGGTTAGGGTTAGGAGTTAGGGTTAGGGTTAGGAGTTAGGCTTAGCGATTAGGGTTAGAGTTTAGGGTTAGGGTTACGGTTAGAGGCATAGGTTTAGGTTTGGAGTTATGGTTTGGTTTTAAGATTAATGTCTAGGGTTAGGGTTAGGAGTTAGGGTTCAGGGGGTCTTAGGGTTAGGGTTAGGGTTAGGAGTTAGGGTTAGGTTTAGGAGTTAGGGTTAGCGTTTAGGGTTAGAGTTTAGGGTTAGGGTTACGGTTAGGGGCATAGGTTTAGGTTTGGGGTTACGGTTTGGTTTTAAGGTTAAGGTCTAGGGTTAGGGTTAGGGGTTAGGGTTCAGGGGGTATTAGATTTAGGGTTAGGGTTAGGAGTTAGGGTTAGGGTTAGGAGTTAGGGTTAGCATTTAGGGTTAGAGTTTAGGGTTAGGGTTACGGTTAGGGGCATAGGTTTAGTTTTGGGTTTATTGTTTGGTTTTAAGGTTAAGGTCTAGGGTTAGGGTTAGGGGTTAGGGTTCAGGGGGCCTTAGGGTTAGGGTTAGGGTTAGAAGTTACGGTTAGGGTTAGGAGTTAGGGTTAGCGTGTAGGGTTAGAGTATAGGGTTACGGTTACGGTTAGGGGCGTAGGGTTAGGTTTGGGGCTATGGTTTGGTTTTAAGGTTTAGGTGTAGGGTTAGCGTTACGGGTTAGGGTTCAGGGGGCCTTAGGGTTAGGGTTAGGGTTAGGAGTTAGGGTTAGGGTTAGGAGTTAGGGTTAGCGTTTAGGGTTAGAGTTTAGGGTTAGAGTTACGGTTAGGGGCATAGGGTTAGGTTTGGGGTTATGGTTTGGTTTTAAGTTTAAGGTCTAGTGTTAGGGTGAGTGGTTAGGGTTCAGGGGGCCTTAGGGTTAGGGTTAGGGTTATTAGTTAGGGTTAGGGTTAGGAGTTAGGGCTAGCGTTTAGGGTTAGAGTTTAGGGTTAGGGTTACGGTTAGGGGCATAGGTTTAGGTTTGGGGTTATGGTTTGGTTTTAAGGTTAAGGTCTAGGGTTAGGGTTAGGTGTTAGGGTTCAGGGGGCCTTAGGGTTAGGGTTAGGGTTAGGAGTTAGGGTTAGGGTTAGGAGTTAGGGTTAGCGTTTAGGGTTAGAGTTTAGGGTTAGGGTTACGGTTAGGGGCATAGGTTTAGGTTTGGGGTTATGGTTTGGTTTTAAGGTTAAGGTCTAGGGTTAGGGTTAGGAGTAAGGGTTCAGGGGGGCTTAGGGTTAGGGTTAGGGTTGGGAGTTAGGGTTAGGGTTAGGAGTTAGGGTTAGCGTTTAGGGTTAGAGTTTAGGCTTAGGGTTACGGTTAGGGGCATAGGGTTAGGTTTGGGATTATGGTTTGGTTTTAAGGTTTAGGTGTAGGTTTAGGGTTAGGGGTTAGGGTTCAGGGGGCCTTAGGGTTAGGGTTAGGGTTAGGAGTTAGGGTTAGGGTTAGGAGTTAGGGTTTGCGTTTAGGGTTAGAGTTTAGGGTTAGGGTTACGGTTAGGGGCATAGGGTTAGGTTTGGGGTTATGGTTTGGTTTTAAGGTTTAGGTGTAGGTTTAGGGTTAGGGGTTAGGGTTCAGGGGGCCTTAGGGTTAGGGTTAGGGTTAGGAGTTAGGGTTAGGGTTAGGATTTAGGCTTAGCGTTTAGGGTTAGAGTTTAGGGTTAGGGTTACGGTTAGGGGCATAGGGTTAGGTTTGGGGTTATGGTTTGGTTTTAAGGTTAAGTCCTATGGTTAGGGTTAGGGGTTAGGGTTCAGGGGGGCTTAGGGTTAGGGTTAGGGTTAGGAGTTAGGGTTAGGGTTAGGAGTTAGGGTTAGCGTTTAGGGTTAGAGTTTAGGGTTAGGGTTACGGTTAGGGGCATAGGGTTAGGTTTGGGGTTATGGTTTGGTTTTAAGTTTAAGGTCTTGGGTTAGGTTTAGCGGTTAGGGTTCAGGGGGCCTTAGGGTTAGGGTTAGGGTTAGGAGTTAGGGTTAGGGTTAGGAGTTAGGGTTAGCGTTTAGGGTTAGAGTTTAGGGTTAGGATTACGGTTAGGGGCATAGGGTTAGGTTTGGGCTTATGGTTTGGTTTTAATATTTAGGTGTAGGGTTAGGGTTAGGGGTTAGGGTTCAGGGGGCCTTAGGGTTAGGGTTAGGGTTAGGAGTTAGGGTTAGGGTTAGGAGTTAGGGTTAGTGTTTAGGGTTAGAGTTTAGGGTTAGGGTTACGGTTAGGGGCATAGGGTTAGGTTTGGGGTTATGGTTTGGTTTTAAGGTTTAGGTGTAGGGTTAGGGTTAGGGTTTAGGGTTCAGGGGGCCTTAGGGTTAGGGTTAGGGTTAGGAGTTAGGGTTAGGGTTAGGATTTAGGCTTAGCGTTTAGGGTTAGAGTTTAGGGTTAGGGTTACGGTTAGGGGCATAGGGTTAGGTTTGGGCTTATGGTTTGGTTTTAAGTTTAAGGTCTAGGGTTAGGGTGAGGGGTTAGGGTTCAGGGGGCCTTAGGGTTAGGGTTAGGGTTATTAGTTAGGGTTAGGGTTAGGAGTTAGGGCTAGCGTTTAGGGTTAGAGTATAGGGTTAGGGTTACGGTTAGGGGCATAGGTTTAGGTTTGGTGTCATGGTTTGCTTTTAAGGTTTAGGTCTATGGTTAGTGTTAGGATTTAGGGTTCAGGGGGCCTTAGGGTTAGGGTTAGGAGTTAGGGTTAGGGTTAGGAGTTAGGCTTAGCGATTAGGGTTAGAGTTTAGGGTTAGGGTTACGGTTAGAGGCATAGGTTTAGGTTTGGAGTTATGGTTTGGTTTTAAGATTAATGTCTAGGGTTAGCGTTAGGAGTTAGGGTTCAGGGGGTCTTAGGGTTAGGGTTAGGGTTAGGAGTTAGGGTTAGGGTTAGGAGTTAGGGTTAGCGTTTAGGGTTAGAGTTTAGGGTTAGGTTTACGGTTAGGGGCATAGGTTTAGGTTTGGGGTTATGGTTTGGTTTTAAGGTTAAGGTCTAGGGTTAGGGTTAGGGGTTAGGGTTCAGGGGGTATTAGATTTAGGGTTAGGGTTAGGAGTTAGGGTTAGGGTTAGGAGTTAGGGTTAGCATTTAGGGTTAGAGTTTAGGGTTAGGGTTACGGTTAGGGGCATAGGTTTAGTTTTGGGTTTATTGTTTGTTTTTAAGGTTAAGGTCTAGGGTTAGGGTTAGGAGTTAGGGTTAGCGTTTACGGTTAGAGTTTAGAGTTAGGGTTACGGTTAGGGGCATAGGGTTAGGTTTGGGGTTATGGTTTGGTTTTAAGTTTAAGGTCTTGGGTTAGGGTGAGGGGTTAGGGTTCAGGGGGCCTTAGGGTTAGGGTTAGGGTTATTAGTTAGGGTTAGGGTTAGGAGTTAGGGCTAGCGTTTAGGGTTAGAGTTTAGGGTTAGGGTTACGGTTAGGGGCATAGGGTTAGGTTTGGGGTTATGGTTTGGTTTTAAGGTTTAGGTGTAGGGTTAGGGTTAGGGGTTAGGGTTCAGGGGGCCTTAGGGTTAGGGTTAGGGTTAGGAGTTAGGGTTAGGGTTAGGAGTTAGGGTTAGCGTTTAGGGTTAGAGTTTAGGGTTAGGGTTACGGTTAGGGGCATAGGGTTAGGTTTGGGGTTATGGTTTGGTTTTAAGGTTTAGGTGTAGGGTTAGGGTTAGGGGTTAGGGTTCAGGGGGCCTTAGGGTTAGGGTTAGGGTTAGGAGTTAGGGTTAGGGTTAGGATTTAGGCTTAGCGTTTAGGGTTAGAGTTTAGGGTTAGGGTTACGGTTAGGGGCATAGGGTTAGGTTTGGGGTTATGGTTTGGTTTTAAGGTTAAGTCCTATGGTTAGGGTTAGGGGTTAGGGTTCAGGGGGGCTTAGGGTTAGGGTTAGGGTTAGGAGTTAGGGTTAGGGTTAGGACTTAGGGTTAGCGTTTAGGGTTAGAGTTTAGGGTTAGGGTTACGGTTAGGGGCATAGGCTTAGGTTTGGGGTTATGGTTTGGTTTTAAATTTAAGGTCTTGGGTTAGGTTTAGCGGTTAGGGTTCAGGGGGCCTTAGGGTTAGGGTTAGGGTTAGGAGTTAGGGTTAGGGTTAGGAGTTAGGGTTAGCGTTTAGGGTTAGAGTTTAGGGTTAGGATTACGGTTAGGGGCATAGGGTTAGGTTTGGGCTTATGGTTTGGTTTTAATATTTAGGTGTAGGGTTAGGGTTAGGGGTTAGGGTTCAGGGGGCCTTAGGGTTAGGGTTAGGGTTAGGAGTTAGGGTTAGGGTTAGGAGTTAGGGTTAGCGTTTAGGGTTAGAGTTTAGAGTTAGGGTTACGGTTAGGGGCATAGGGTTAGGTTTGGGGTTATGGTTTGGTTTTAAGGTTTAGGTGTAGGGTTAGGGTTAGGGGTTAGGGTTCAGGGGGCCTTAGTGTTAGGGTTATGGTTAGGAGTTAGGGTTAGGGTTAGGAGTTAGGGTTAGCGTTTAGGGTTAGAGTTTAGGGTTAGGGTTACGGTTAGGGGCATAGGGTTAGGTTTGGGGTTATGGTTTGGTTTTAAGGTTAAGGTCTAGGGTTAGGGTTAGGAGTAAGGGTTCAGGGGGGCTTAGGGTTAGGGTTAGGGTTGGGAGTTAGGGTTAGGGTTAGGAGTTAGGGTTAGCGTTTAGGGTTAGAGTTTAGGCTTAGGGTTACGGTTAGGGGCATAGGGTTAGGTTTGGGGTTATGGTTTGGTTTTAAGGTTTAGGTGTAGGGTTAGGGTTAGGGGTTAGGGTTCAGGGGGCCTTAGGGTTAGGGTTAGGGTTAGGAGTTAGGGTTAGGGTTAGGAGTTAGGGTTAGCGTTTAGGGTTAGAGTTTAGGGTTAGGGTTACGGTTAGGGGCATAGGGTTAGGTTTGGGGTTATGGTTTGGTTTTAAGGTTTAGGTGTAGGGTTAGGGTTAGGGGTTAGGGTTCAGGGGGCCTTAGGGTTAGGGTTAGGGTTAGGAGTTAGGGTTAGGGTTAGGATTTAGGCTTAGCGTTTAGGGTTAGAGTTTAGGGTTAGGGTTACGGTTAGGGGCATAGGGTTAGGTTTGGGCTTATGGTTTGGTTTTAAGGTTAAGTCCTATGGTTAGGGTTAGGGGTTAGGGTTCAGGGGGGCTTAGGGTTAGGGTTAGGGTTAGGAGTTACGGTTAGGGTTAGGACTTAGGGTTAGCGTTTAGGGTTAGAGTTTAGGGTTAGGGTTACGGTTAGGGGCATAGGGTTAGGTTTGGGGTTATGGTTTGGTTTTAAATTTAAGGTCTTGGGTTAGGTTTAGCGGTTAGGGTTCAGGGGGCCTTAGGGTTAGGGTTAGGGTTAGGAGTTAGGGTTAGGGTTAGGAGTTAGGGTTAGCGTTTAGGGTTAGAGTTTAGGGTTAGGATTACGGTTAGGGGCATAGGGTTAGGTTTGGGCTTATGGTTTGGTTTTAATATTTAGGTGTAGGGTTAGGGTTAGGGGTTAGGGTTCAGGGGGCCTTAGGGTTAGGGTTAGGGTTAGGAGTTAGGGTTAGGGTTAGGAGTTAGGGTTAGCGTTTAGGGTTAGAGTTTAGAGTTAGGGTTACGGTTAGGGGCATAGGGTTAGGTTTGGGGTTATGGTTTGGTTTTAAGGTTTAGGTGTAGGGTTAGGGTTAGGGGTTAGGGTTCAGGGGGCCTTAGTGTTAGGGTTATGGTTAGGAGTTAGGGTTAGGGTTAGGAGTTAGGGTTAGCGTTTAGGGTTAGAGTTTAGGGTTAGAGTTACGGTTAGGGGCATAGGGTTAGGTTTGGGGTTATGTTTTGGTTTTAAGTTTAAGGTCTAGGGTTAGGGTTAGGGGTTAGGGTTCAGGGGGCCTTAGGGTTAGGGTTAGGGTTAGGAGTTAGGGTTAGGGTTAGGATTTAGGCTTAGCGTTTAGGGTTAGAGTTTAGGGTTAGGGTTACGGTTAGGGGCATAGGGTTAGGTTTGGGGTTATGGTTTGGTTTTAAGGTTAAGTCCTATGGTTAGGGTTAGGTGTTAGGGTTCAGGGGGGCTTAGGGTTAGGGTTAGGAGTTAGGGTTAGGAGTTAGGGTTAGCGTTTAGGGTTAGAGTTTAGGGTTAGGGTTACGGTTAGGGGCATAGGGTTAGGTTTGGGGTTATCGTTTGGTTTTAAGTTTAAGGTCTTGGGTTAGGTTTAGCGGTTATGGTTCAGGGGGCCTTAGGGTTAGGGTTAGGGTTAGGAGTTAGGGTTAGGGTTAGGAGTTAGGGTTAGCGTTTAGGGTTAGAGTTTAGGGTTAGGATTACGGTTAGGGGCATAGGGTTAGGTTTGGGCTTATGTTTTGGTTTTAATATTTAGGTGTAGGGTTAGGGTTAGGGGTTAGGGTTCAGGGGGCCTTAGGGTTAGGGTTAGGGTTAGGAGTTAGGGTTAGCGTTTAGGGTTAGAGTTTAGAGTTAGGGTTACGGTTAGGGGCATAGGGTTAGGTTTGGGGTTATGGTTTGGTTTTAAGGTTTAGGTGTAGGGTTAGGGTTAGGGGTTAGGGTTCAGGGGGCCTTAGTGTTAGGGTTATGGTTAGGAGTTAGGGTTAGGGTTAGGAGTTAGGGTTAGCGTTTAGGGTTAGAGTTTAGGGTTAGGGTTACGGTTAGGGGCATAGGGTTAGGTTTGGGGTTATGGTTTGGTTTTAAGGTTAAGGTCTAGGGTTAGGGTTAGGAGTAAGGGTTCAGGGGGGCTTAGGGTTAGGGTTAGGGTTGGGAGTTAGGGTTAGGGTTAGGAGTTAGGGTTAGCGTTTAGGGTTAGAGTTTAGGCTTAGGGTTACGGTTAGGGGCATAGGGTTAGGTTTGGGGTTATGGTTTGGTTTTAAGGTTTAGGTGTAGGGTTAGGGTTAGGGGTTAGGGTTCAGGGGGCCTTAGGGTTAGGGTTAGGGTTAGGAGTTAGGGTTAGGGTTAGGAGTTAGGGTTAGCGTTTAGGGTTAGAGTTTAGGGTTAGGGTTACGGTTAGGGGCATAGGGTTAGGTTTGGGGTTATGGTTTGGTTTTAAGTTTTAGGTGTAGGGTTAGGGTTAGGGGTTAGGGTTCAGGGGGCCTTAGGGTTAGGGTTAGGGTTAGGAGTTAGGGTTAGGGTTAGGATTTAGGCTTAGCGTTTAGGGTTAGAGTTTAGGGTTAGGGTTACGGTTAGGGGCATAGGGTTAGGTTTGGGGTTATGGTTTGGTTTTAAGGTTAAGTCCTATGGTTAGGGTTAGGGGTTAGGGTTCAGGGGGGCTTAGGGTTAGGGTTAGGGTTAGGAGTTACGGTTAGGGTTAGGACTTAGGGTTAGCGTTTAGGGTTAGAGTTTAGGGTTAGGGTTACGGTTAGGGGCATAGGGTTAGGTTTGGGGTTATGGTTTGGTTTTAAATTTAAGGTCTTGGGTTAGGTTTAGCGGTTAGGGTTCAGGGGGCCTTAGGGTTAGGGTTAGGGTTAGGAGTTAGGGTTAGGGTTAGGAGTTAGGGTTAGCGTTTAGGGTTAGAGTTTAGGGTTAGGATTACGGTTAGGGGCATAGGGTTAGGTTTGGGCTTATGGTTTGGTTTTAATATTTAGGTGTAGGGTTAGGGTTAGGGGTTAGGGTTCAGGGGGCCTTAGGGTTAGGGTTAGGGTTAGGAGTTAGGGTTAGGGTTAGGAGTTAGGGTTAGCGTTTAGGGTTAGAGTTTAGAGTTAGGGTTACGGTTAGGGGCATAGGGTTAGGTTTGGGGTTATGGTTTGGTTTTAAGGTTTAGGTGTAGGGTTAGGGTTAGGGGTTAGGGTTCAGGGGGCCTTAGTGTTAGGGTTATGGTTAGGAGTTAGGGTTAGGGTTAGGAGTTAGGGTTAGCGTTTAGGGTTAGAGTTTAGGGTTAGAGTTACGGTTAGGGGCATAGGGTTAGGTTTGGGGTTATGTTTTGGTTTTAAGTTTAAGGTCTAGGGTTAGGGTTAGGGGTTAGGGTTCAGGGGGCCTTAGGGTTAGGGTTAGGGTTAGGAGTTAGGGTTAGGGTTAGGATTTAGGGTTAGCGTTTAGGGTTAGAGTTTAGGGTTAGGGTTACGGTTAGGGGCATAGGGTTAGGTTTGGGGTTATGGTTTGGTTTTAATGTTAAGTCCTATGGTTAGGGTTAGGTGTTAGGGTTCAGGGGGGCTTAGGGTTAGGGTTAGGAGTTAGGGTTAGGAGTTAGGGTTAGCGTTTAGGGTTAGAGTTTAGGGTTAGGGTTACGGTTAGGGGCATAGGGTTAGGTTTGGGGTTATCGTTTGGTTTTATGTTTAAGGTCTTGGGTTAGGTTTAGCGGTTATGGTTCAGGGGGCCTTAGGGTTAGGGTTAGGGTTAGGAGTTAGGGTTAGGGTTAGGAGTTAGGGTTAGCGTTTAGGGTTAGAGTTTAGGGTTAGGATTACGGTTAGGGGCATAGGGTTAGGTTTGGGCTTATGTTTTGGTTTTAATATTTAGGTGTAGGGTTAGGGTTAGGGGTTAGGGTTCAGGGGGCCTTAGGGTTAGGGTTAGGGTTAGGAGTTAGGGTTAGCGTTTAGGGTTAGAGTTTAGAGTTAGGGTTACGGTTAGGGGCATAGGGTTAGGTTTGGGGTTATGGTTTGGTTTTAAGGTTTAGGTGTAGGGTTAGGGTTAGGGGTTAGGGTTCAGGGGGCCTTAGTGTTAGGGTTATGGTTAGGAGTTAGGGTTAGGGTTAGGAGTTAGGGTTAGCGTTTAGGGTTAGAGTTTAGGGTTAGAGTTACGGTTAGGGGCATAGGGTTAGGTTTGGGCTTATGGTTTGGTTTTAAGTTTAAGGTCTAGGGTTAGGGTGAGGGGTTAGGGTTCAGGGGGCCTTAGGGTTAGGGTTAGGGTTATTAGTTAGGGTTCGGGTTAGGAGTTAGGGCTAGCGTTTAGGGTTAGAGTTTAGGGTTAGGGTTACGGTTAGGGGCATAGGGTTAGGTTTGGGGTTATGGTTTGGTTTTAAGGTTTAGGTGTAGTGTTAGGGTTAGGGGTTAGGGTTCAGGGGGCCTTAGGGTTAGGGTTAGGGTTAGGAGTTAGGGTTAGGGTTAGGAGTTAGGGTTAGCGTTTAGGGTTAGAGTTTAGGGTTAGGATTACGGTTAGGGGCATAGGGTTAGGTGTGGGATTATGGTTTGGTTTTAATATTTAGGTGTAGGGTTAGGGTTAGGGGTTAGGGTTCAGGGGGCCTTAGGGTTAGGGTTAGGGTTAGGAGTTAGGGTTAGGGTTAGGATTTAGGGTTAGCGTTTAGGATTAGAGTTTAGGTTTAGGCTTACGGTTAGAGGCATAGGTCAAGGTTTGGGGTTATGATTTGGTTTTAAGTTTTAGGTCTAGGTTTAGGGTTAGGGGTTAGGGTTCAGGGGGCCTTAGTGTTAGGGTTAGGGTTAGAAGTTAGGGTTAGGTTTAGGATTTAGGGTTAGCGTTTAGGATTAGAGTTTAGGTTTAGGCTTACGGTTAGAGGCATAGGTCAATGTTTGGGGTTATGTTTTGGTTTTAAGTTTTAGGTCTAGGGTTAGGGTTAGGGGTTAGGGTTCAGGGGGTATTAGAGTTAGGGTTAGGGTTAGGAGTTAGGTTTAGGGTTAGGAGTTAGGGTTAGAGTTTAGGGTTAGAGTTTAGGGTTAGGGTTACGGTTAGGGGCATAGGTTTAGTTTTGGGTTTATTGTTTGGTTTTAAGGTTAAGGTCTAGGTTTAGGGTTAGGGGTTAGGGTTCAGGGGGCCTTAGGGTTAGGGTTAGGGTTAGAAGTTACGGTTAGGGTTAGGACATAGGGTTAGCGTGTAGGGTTAGAGTATAGGGTTAGGGTTACGGTTAGGGGCATAGGGTTAGGTTTGGGTTTATGGTTTGGTTTTAAGGTTTAGGTGTAGGGTTAGCGTTACGGGTTAGGGTTCAGGGGGCCTTAGGGTTAGGGTTAGGGTTAGGAGTTAGGGTTAGGGTTAGGAGTTAGGGTTAGCGTTTAGGGTTAGAGTTTAGAGTTAGGGTTACGGTTAGGGGCATAGGGTTAGGTTTGGGGTTATGGTTTGGTTTTAAGGTTTAGGTGTAGGGTTAGGGTTAGGGGTTAGGGTTCAGGGGGCCTTAGGGTTAGGGTTAGGGTTAGGATTTAGGGTTAGGGTTAGGAGTTAGGGTTAGCGTTTAGGGTTAGAGTTTAGGGTTAGGGTTACGGTTAGGGGCATAGGGTTAGGTTTGGGGTTATGGTTTGGTTTTAATGTTAAGGTCTAGGGTTAGGGTTAGGAGTAAGGGTTCAGGGGGGCTTAGGGTTAGGGTTAGGGTTAGGAGTTAGGGTTAGGGTTAGGGGTTAGGGTTAGCGTTTAGGGTTAGAGTTTAGGGTTAGGCTTACGGTTAGGGGCATAGGGTTAGGTTTGGGGTTATGGTTTGGTTTTAAGGTTTAGGTGTAGGGTTAGGGTTAGGGGTTAGGGTTCAGGGGGCCTTAGGGTTAGGGTTAGGGTTAGGAGTTAGGGTTAGGGTTAGGCGTTAGGGTTAGCGTTTAGGGTTAGAGTTTAGGGTTAGGGTTACGGTTAGGGGCATAGGGTTAGGTTTGGGGTTATGGTTTGTTTTTAAGGTTTAGGTGTAGGGTTAGGGTTAGGGGTTAGGGTTCAGGGGGCCTTAGGGTTAGGGTTAGGGTTAGGAGTTAGGGTTAGGGTTAGGATTTAGGCTTAGCGTTTAGGGTTAGAGTTTAGGGTTAGGGTTACGGTTAGGGGCATAGGGTTAGGTTTGGGGTTATGGTTTGGTTTTAAGTTTAAGTCCTATGGTTAGGGGTTAGGGTTCAGGGGGGCTTAGGGTTAGGGTTAGGGTTAGGAGTTACGGTTAGGGTTAGGACTTAGGGTTAGCGTTTAGGGTTAGAGTTTAGGGTTAGGGTTATGGTTAGGGGCATAGGGTTAGGTTTGGGGTTATGGTTTGGTTTTAAGTTTAAGGTCTAGGGTTAGAGTTAGGATTTAGGGTTCAGGGGGCCTTAGGGTTAGGGTTAGGAGTTAGGGTTAGGGTTAGGAGTTAGGGTTAGCGTTTAGGGTTAGAGTTTAGGGTTAGGATTACGGTTAGGGGCATAGGGTTAGGTGTGGGATTATGGTTTGGTTTTAATATTTAGGTGTAGGGTTAGGGTTAGGGGTTAGGGTTCAGGGGGCCTTAGGGTTAGGGTTAGGGTTAGGAGTTAGGGTTAGGGTTAGGATTTAGGGTTAGCGTTTAGGATTAGAGTTTAGGTTTAGGCTTACGGTTAGAGGCATAGGTCAAGGTTTGGGGTTATGATTTGGTTTTAAGTTTTAGGTCTAGGTTTAGGGTTAGGGGTTAGGGTTCAGGGGGCCTTAGTGTTAGGGTTAGGGTTAGAAGTTAGGGTTAGGTTTAGGATTTAGGGTTAGCGTTTAGGATTAGAGTTTAGGTTTAGGCTTACGGTTAGAGGCATAGGTCAATGTTTGGGGTTATGTTTTGGTTTTAAGTTTTAGGTCTAGGGTTAGGGTTAGGGGTTAGGGTTCAGGGGGTATTAGAGTTAGGGTTAGGGTTAGGAGTTAGGTTTAGGGTTAGGAGTTAGGGTTAGAGTTTAGGGTTAGAGTTTAGGGTTAGGGTTACGGTTAGGGGCATAGGGTTAGTTTTGGGTTTATTGTTTGGTTTTAAGGTTAAGGTCTAGGTTTAGGGTTAGGGGTTAGGGTTCAGGGGGCCTTAGGGTTAGGGTTAGGGTTAGAAGTTACGGTTAGGGTTAGGACATAGGGTTAGCGTGTAGGGTTAGAGTATAGGGTTAGGGTTACGGTTAGGGGCATAGGGTTAGGTTTGGGTTTATGGTTTGGTTTTAAGGTTTAGGTGTAGGGTTAGCGTTACGGGTTAGGGTTCAGGGGGCCTTAGGGTTAGGGTTAGGGTTAGGAGTTAGGGTTAGGGTTAGGAGTTAGGGTTAGCGTTTAGGGTTAGAGTTTAGAGTTAGGGTTACGGTTAGGGGCATAGGGTTAGGTTTGGGGTTATGGTTTGGTTTTAAGGTTTAGGTGTAGGGTTAGGGTTAGGGGTTAGGGTTCAGGGGGCCTTAGGGTTAGGGTTAGGGTTAGGATTTAGGGTTAGGGTTAGGAGTTAGGGTTAGCGTTTAGGGTTAGAGTTTAGGGTTAGGGTTACGGTTAGGGGCATAGGGTTAGGTTTGGGGTTATGGTTTGGTTTTAATGTTAAGGTCTAGGGTTAGGGTTAGGAGTAAGGGTTCAGGGGGGCTTAGGGTTAGGGTTAGGGTTAGGAGTTAGGGTTAGGGTTAGGGGTTAGGGTTAGCGTTTAGGGTTAGAGTTTAGGGTTAGGCTTACGGTTAGGGGCATAGGGTTAGGTTTGGGGTTATGGTTTGGTTTTAAGGTTTAGGTGTAGGGTTAGGGTTAGGGGTTAGGGTTCAGGGGGCCTTAGGGTTAGGGTTAGGGTTAGGAGTTAGGGTTAGGGTTAGGCGTTAGGGTTAGCGTTTAGGGTTAGAGTTTAGGGTTAGGGTTACGGTTAGGGGCATAGGGTTAGGTTTGGGGTTATGGTTTGGTTTTAAGTTTAAGTCCTATGGTTAGGGGTTAGGGTTCAGGGGGGCTTAGGGTTAGGGTTAGGGTTAGGAGTTACGGTTAGGGTTAGGACTTAGGGTTAGCGTTTAGGGTTAGAGTTTAGGGTTAGGGTTATGGTTAGGGGCATAGGGTTAGGTTTGGGGTTATGGTTTGGTTTTAAGTTTAAGGTCTTGGGTTAGGTTTAGCGGTTAGGGTTCAGGGGGCCTTAGGGTTAGGGTTAGGGTTAGGAGTTAGGGTTAGGGTTAGGAGTTAGGGTTAGCGTTTAGGGTTAGAGTTTAGGGTTAGGATTACGGTTAGGGGCATAGGGTTAGGTTTGGGCTTATGGTTTGGTTTTAATATTTAGGTGTAGGGTTAGGGTTAGGGGTTAGGGTTCAGGGGGCCTTAGGGTTAGGGTTAGGGTTAGGAGTTAGGGTTAGGGTTAGGAGTTAGGGTTAGCGTTTAGGGTTAGAGTTTAGAGTTAGGGTTACGCTTAGGGGCATAGTGTTAGGTTTGGGGTTATGGTTTGGTTTTAAGGTTTAGGTGTAGGGTTAGGGTTAGGGGTTAGGGTTCAGGGGGCCTTAGTGTTAGGGTTATGGTTAGGAGTTAGGGTTAGGGTTAGGAGTTAGGGTTAGCGTTTAGGGTTAGAGTTTAGGGTTAGAGTTACGGTTAGGGGCATAGGGTTAGGTTTGGGGTTATGTTTTGGTTTTAAGTTTAAGGTCTAGGGTTAGGGTTAGGGGTTAGGGTTCAGGGGGCCTTAGGGTTAGGGTTAAGGTTAGGAGTTAGGGTTAGGGTTAGGATTTAGGCTTAGCGTTTAGGGTTAGGGTTACGGTTAGGGGCATAGGGTTAGGTTTGGGGTTATGGTTTGGTTTTAAGGTTAAGTCCTATGGTTAGGGTTAGGTGTTAGGGTTCAGGGGGGCTTAGGGTTAGGGTTAGGAGTTAGGGTTAGGAGTTAGGGTTAGCGTTTAGGGTTAGAGTTTAGGGTTAGGGTTACGGTTAGGGGCATAGGGTTAGGTTTGGGGTTATGGTTTGGTTTTAAGTTTAAGGTCTTGGGTTAGGTTTAGCGGTTATGGTTCAGGGGGCCTTAGGGTTAGGGTTAGGGTTAGGAGTTAGGGTTAGGGTTAGGAGTTAGGGTTAGCGTTTAGGGTTAGAGTTTAGGGTTAGGATTACGGTTAGGGGCATAGGGTTAGGTTTGGGCTTATGTTTTCGTTTTAATATTTAGGTGTAGGGTTAGGGTTAGGGGTTAGGGTTCAGGGGGCCTTAGGGTTAGGGTTAGGGTTAGGAGTTAGGGTTAGCGTTTAGGTTTAGAGTTTAGAGTTAGGGTTACGGTTAGGGGCATAGGGTTAGGTTTGGGGTTATGGTTTGGTTTTAAGGTTTAGGTGTAGGGTTAGGGTTAGGGGTTAGGGTTCAGGGGGCCTTAGTGTTAGGGTTATGGTTAGGAGTTAGGGTTAGGGTTAGGAGCTAGGGTTAGCGTTTAGGGTTAGAGTTTAGGGTTAGAGTTACGGTTAGGGGCATAGGGTTAGGTTTGGGGTTATGTTTTGGTTTTAAGTTTAAGGTCTAGGGTTAGGGTTAGGGGTTAGGGTTCAGGGGGCCTTAGGGTTAGGGTTAGGGTTATTAGTTAGGGTTCGAGTTAGGAGTTAGGGCTAGCGTTTAGGGTTAGAGTTTAGGGTTAGGGTTACGGTTAGGGGCATAGGGTTAGGTTTGGTGTCATGGTTTGCTTTTAAGGTTTAGGTCAAGGGTTAGTGTTAGGATTTAGGGTTCAGGGGGCCTTAGGGTTAGGGTTAGGGTTAGGAGTTAGGGTTAGGGTTAGGAGTTAGGGTTAGCGTTTAGGGTTAGAGTTTAGGGTTAGGATTACGGTTAGGGGCATAGGGTTAGGTGTGGGATTATGGTTTGGTTTTAATATTTAGGTGTAGGGTTAGGGTTAGGGGTTAGGGTTCAGGGGGCCTTAGGGTTAGGGTTAGGGTTAGGAGTTAGGGTTAGGGTTAGGATTTAGGGTTAGCGTTTAGGATTAGAGTTTAGGTTTAGGCTTACGGTTAGAGGCATAGGTCAAGGTTTGGGGTTATGATTTGGTTTTAAGTTTTAGGTCTAGGTTTAGGGTTAGGGGTTAGGGTTCAGGGGGCCTTAGTGTTAGGGTTAGGGTTAGAAGTTAGGGTTAGGTTTAGGATTTAGGGTTAGCGTTTAGGATTAGAGTTTAGGTTTAGGCTTACGGTTAGAGGCATAGGTCAATGTTTGGGGTTATGTTTTGGTTTTAAGTTTTAGGTCTAGGGTTAGGGTTAGGGGTTAGGGTTCAGGGGGTATTAGAGTTAGGGTTAGGGTTAGGAGTTAGGTTTAGGGTTAGGAGTTAGGGTTAGAGTTTAGGGTTAGAGTTTAGGGTTAGGGTTACGGTTAGGGGCATAGGTTTAGTTTTGGGTTTATTGTTTGGTTTTAAGGTTAAGGTCTAGGTTTAGGGTTAGGGGTTAGGGTTCAGGGGGCCTTAGGGTTAGGGTTAGGGTTAGAAGTTACGGTTAGGGTTAGGACATAGGGTTAGCGTGTAGGGTTAGAGTATAGGGTTAGGGTTACGGTTAGGGGCATAGGGTTAGGTTTGGGTTTATGGTTTGGTTTTAAGGTTTAGGTGTAGGGTTAGCGTTACGGGTTAGGGTTCAGGGGGCCTTAGGGTTAGGGTTAGGGTTAGGAGTTAGGGTTAGGGTTAGGAGTTAGGGTTAGCGTTTAGGGTTAGAGTTTAGAGTTAGGGTTACGGTTAGGGGCATAGGGTTAGGTTTGGGGTTATGGTTTGGTTTTAAGGTTTAGGTGTAGGGTTAGGGTTAGGGGTTAGGGTTCAGGGGGTATTAGAGTTAGGGTTAGGGTTAGGAGTTAGGGTTAGGGTTAGGAGTTAGGGTTAGCGTTTAGGGTTAGAGTTTAGGGTTAGGGTTACGGTTAGGGGCATAGGTTTAGGTTTGGGGTTATGGTTTGGTTTTAAGGTTAAGGTCTAGGGTTAGGGTTAGGGGTTAGGGTTCAGGGGGCCTTAGGGTTAGGGTTAGGGTTAGGATTTAGGGTTAGGGTTAGGAGTTAGGGTTAGCGTTTAGGGTTAGAGTTTAGGGTTAGGGTTACGGTTAGGGGCATAGGGTTAGGTTTGGGGTTATGGTTTGGTTTTAATGTTAAGGTCTAGGGTTAGGGTTAGGAGTAAGGGTTCAGGGGGGCTTAGGGTTAGGGTTAGGGTTAGGAGTAAGGGTTAGGGTTAGGGGTTAGGGTTAGCGTTTAGGGTTAGAGTTTAGGGTTAGGGTTACGGTTAGGGGCATAGGGTTAGGTTTGGGGTTATGGTTTGGTTTTAAGGTTTAGGTGTAGGGTTAGGGTTAGGGGTTAGGGTTCAGGGGGCCTTAGGGTTAGGGTTAGGGTTAGGAGTTAGGGTTAGGGTTAGGCGTTAGGGTTAGCGTTTAGGGTTAGAGTTTAGGGTTAGGGTTACGGTTAGGGGCATAGGGTTAGGTTTGGGGTTATGGTTTGTTTTTAAGGTTTAGGTGTAGGGTTAGGGTTAGGGGTTAGGGTTCAGGGGGCCTTAGGGTTAGGGTTAGGGTTAGGAGTTAGGGTTAGGGTTAGGATTTAGGCTTAGCGTTTAGGGTTAGAGTTTAGGGTTAGGGTTACGGTTAGGGGCATAGGGTTAGGTTTGGGGTTATGGTTTGGTTTTAAGTTTAAGTCCTATGGTTAGGGGTTAGGGTTCAGGGGGGCTTAGGGTTAGGGTTAGGGTTAGGAGTTACGGTTAGGGTTAGGACTTAGGGTTAGCGTTTAGGGTTAGAGTTTAGGGTTAGGGTTATGGTTAGGGGCATAGGGTTAGGTTTGGGGTTATGGTTTGGTTTTAAGTTTAAGGTCTTGGGTTAGGTTTAGCGGTTAGGGTTCAGGGGGCCTTAGGGTTAGGGTTAGGGTTAGGAGTTAGGGTTAGGGTTAGGAGTTAGGGTTAGCGTGTAGGGTTAGAGTTTAGGGTTAGGATTACGGTTAGGGGCATAGGGATAGGTTTGGGCTTATGGTTTGGTTTTAATATTTAGGTGTAGGGTTAGGGTTAGGGGTTAGGGTTCAGGGGGCCTTAGGGTTAGGGTTAGGGTTAGGAGTTAGGGTTAGGGTTAGGAGTTAGGGTTAGCGTTTAGGGTTAGAGTTTAGAGTTAGGGTTACGCTTAGGGGCATAGTGTTAGGTTTGGGGTTATGGTTTGGTTTTAAGGTTTAGGTGTAGGGTTAGGGTTAGGGGTTAGGGTTCAGGGGGCCTTAGTGTTAGGGTTATGGTTAGGAGTTAGGGTTAGGGTTAGGAGTTAGGGTTAGCGTTTAGGGTTAGAGTTTAGGGTTAGAGTTACGGTTAGGGGCATAGGGTTAGGTTTGGGGTTATGTTTTGGTTTTAAGTTTAAGGTCTAGGGTTAGGGTTAGGGGTTAGGGTTCAGGGGGCCTTAGGGTTAGGGTTAAGGTTAGGAGTTAGGGTTAGGGTTAGGATTTAGGCTTAGCGTTTAGGGTTAGGGTTACGGTTAGGGGCATAGGTTTAGGTTTGGGGTTATGGTTTGGTTTTAAGTTTAAGTCCTATGGTTAGGGTTAGGGGTTAGGGTTCAGGGGGGCTTAGGGTTAGGGTTAGGAGTTAGGGTTAGGAGTTAGGGTTAGCGTTTAGGGTTAGAGTATAGGGTTAGGGTTACGGTTAGGGTCATAGGGTTAGGTTTGGGGTTATGGTTTGGTTTTAAGTTTAAGGTCTTGGGTTAGGTTTAGCGGTTAGGGTTCAGGGGGCCTTAGGGTTAGGGTTAGGAGTTAGGGTTAGGGTTAGGAGTTAGGGTTAGCGTTTAGGGTTAGAGTTTAGGGTTAGGATTACGGTTAGGGGCATAGGGTTAGGTTTGGGCTTATGGTTTGGTTTCAAGATTTAGGTGTAGGGTTAGGGTTAGGGGTTAAGGTTCAGGGGGCCTTAGGGTTAGGGTTAGGGTTAGGAGTTAGGGTTAGGGTTAGGAGTTAGGGTTAGCGTTTAGGGTTAGAGTTTAGAGTTAGGGTTACGGTTAGGGGCATAGGGTTAGGTTTGGTTTTATGGTTTGGTTTTAAGGTTAAGGTCTAGTTTTAGGGTGAGGGGTTAGGGTTCAGGGGGCCTTAGGGTTAGGGTTAGGATTAGGAGTTAGGGTTAGGTTTAGGATTTAGGGTTAGCGTTTAGGATTAGAGTTTAGGCTTAGGCTTACGGTTAGAGGCATAGGTTAAGGTTTGGGGTTATGTTTTGTTTTTAAGGTTTAGGTCTAGGTTTAGGGTTAGGGGTTAAGGTTCAGGGGGCCTTAGAGTTAGGGTTAGGGTTAGGAGTTAGGGTTAGGGTTAGGAGTTAGGGTTAGCGTTTAGGGTTAGAGTTTAGGGTTAGAGTTACGGTTAGGGGCATAGGGTTAGGTTTGGGGTTATGGTTTGGTTTTAAGGTTAAGGTCTAGGGTTAGGGTTAGGGTTTAGGGTTCAGGGGGCCTTAGGGTTAGGGTTAGGGTTATTAGTTCGGGTTAGGGTTAGGAGTTAGGGCTAGCGTTTAGGGTTAGAGTTTAGGGTTAGGGTTACGGTTAGGGGCATAGGGTTAGGTTTGGGGTTATGGTTTGATTTTAAGGTTTAGGTCTATGGTTAGGGTTAGGGGTTAGGGTTCAGGGGGCCTTAGTGTTAGGGTTAGGGTTAGGAGTTACGGTTAGGGTTAGGACTTAGGGTTAGCGTTTAGGGTTAGAGTATAGGGTTAGGGTTACGGTTAGGGGCATAGGGTTAGGTTTGGGGTTATGGTTTGGTTTTAAGTTTAAGGTCTTGGGTTAGGTTTTGCGGTTAGGGTTAAGGGGGCCTTAGGGTTAGGGTTAGGGTTAGGAGTTAGGGTTAGGGTTAGGAGTTAGGGTTAGCGTTTAGGGTTAGATTTTAGGGTTAGGGTTACGGTTAGGGGCATAGGTTTAGGTTTGTGCTTATGATTTGTTTTTAAGGTTTAGGTGTAGGGTTAGGGTTAGGGGTTAGGGTTCAGGGGGCCTTAGGGTTAGGGTTAGGGTTAGGAGTTAGGGTTAGGGTTAGGAGTTAGGGTTAGCGTTTAGGGTTAGAGTTTAGGGTTAGGGTTACGGTTAGGGGCATAGGGTTAGGTTTGGGATTATGGTTTGGTTTTAAGGTTTAGGTGTAGGGTTAGGGTTAGGGGTTAGGGTTCAGGGGGCCTTAGGGTTAGGGTTAGGGTTAGGAGTTAGGGTTAGGGTTAGGATTTAGGCTTAGCGTTTAGGGTTAGAGTTTAGGGTTAGGGTTACGGTTAGGTGCATAGGGTTAGGTTTGGGGTTATGGTTTGGTTTTAAGGTTAAGTCCTATGGTTAGGGTTAGGTGTTAGGGTTCAGGGGGGCTTAGGGTTAGGGTTAGGAGTTAGGGTTAGGAGTTAGGGTTAGCGTTTAGGGTTAGAGTTTAGGGTTAGGGTTACGGTTAGGGGCATAGGGTTAGGTTTGGGGTTATGGTTTGGTTTTAAGTTTAAGGTCTTGGGTTAGGTTTAGCGGTTATGGTTCAGGGGGCCTTAGGGTTAGGGTTAGGGTTAGGAGTTAGGGTTAGGGTTAGGAGTTAGGGTTAGCGTTTAGGGTTAGAGTTTAGGGTTAGGATTACGGTTAGGGGCATAGGGTTAGGTTTGGGCTTATGTTTTGGTTTTAATATTTAGGTGTAGGGTTAGGGTTAGGGGTTAGGGTTCAGGGGGCCTTAGGGTTAGGGTTAGGGTTAGGAGTTAGGGTTAGCGTTTAGGGTTAGAGTTTAGAGTTAGGGTTACGGTTAGGGGCATAGGGTTAGGTTTGGGGTTATGGTTTGGTTTTAAGGTTTAGGTGTAGGGTTAGGGTTAGGGGTTAGGGTTCAGGGGGCCTTAGTGTTAGGGTTATGGTTAGGAGTTAGGGTTAGGGTTAGGAGTTAGGGTTAGCGTTTAGGGTTAGAGTTTAGGGTTAGAGTTACGGTTAGGGGCATAGGGTTAGGTTTGGGCTTATGGTTTGGTTTTAAGTTTAAGGTCTAGGGTTAGGGTGAGGGGTTAGGGTTCAGGGGGCCTTAGGGTTAGGGTTAGGGTTATTAGTTAGGGTTCGGGTTAGGAGTTAGGGCTAGCGTTTAGGGTTAGAGTTTAGGGTTAGGGTTACGGTTAGGGGCATAGGGTTAGGTTTGGTGTCATGGTTTGCTTTTAAGGTTTAGGTCAAGGGTTAGTGTTAGGATTTAGGGTTCAGGGGGCCTTAGGGTTAGGGTTAGGGTTAGGAGTTAGGGTTAGGGTTAGGAGTTAGGGTTAGCGTTTAGGGTTAGAGTTTAGGGTTAGGATTACGGTTAGGGGCATAGGGTTAGGTGTGGGATTATGGTTTGGTTTTAATATTTAGGTGTAGGGTTAGGGTTAGGGGTTAGGGTTCAGGGGGCCTTAGGGTTAGGGTTAGGGTTAGGAGTTAGGGTTAGGGTTAGGATTTAGGGTTAGCGTTTAGGATTAGAGTTTAGGTTTAGGCTTACGGTTAGAGGCATAGGTCAAGGTTTGGGGTTATGATTTGGTTTTAAGTTTTAGGTCTAGGTTTAGGGTTAGGGGTTAGGGTTCAGGGGGCCTTAGTGTTAGGGTTAGGGTTAGAAGTTAGGGTTAGGTTTAGGATTTAGGGTTAGCGTTTAGGATTAGAGTTTAGGTTTAGGCTTACGGTTAGAGGCATAGGTCAATGTTTGGGGTTATGTTTTGGTTTTAAGTTTTAGGTCTAGGGTTAGGGTTAGGGGTTAGGGTTCAGGGGGTATTAGAGTTAGGGTTAGGGTTAGGAGTTAGGTTTAGGGTTAGGAGTTAGGGTTAGAGTTTAGGGTTAGAGTTTAGGGTTAGGGTTACGGTTAGGGGCATAGGTTTAGTTTTGGGTTTATTGTTTGGTTTTAAGGTTAAGGTCTAGGTTTAGGGTTAGGGGTTAGGGTTCAGGGGGCCTTAGGGTTAGGATTAGGGTTAGAAGTTACGGTTAGGGTTAGGACATAGGGTTAGCGTGTAGGGTTAGAGTATAGGGTTAGGGTTACGGTTAGGGGCATAGGGTTAGGTTTGGGTTTATGGTTTGGTTTTAAGGTTTAGGTGTAGGGTTAGCGTTACGGGTTAGGGTTCAGGGGGCCTTAGGGTTAGGGTTAGGGTTAGGAGTTAGGGTTAGGGTTAGGAGTTAGGGTTAGCGTTTAGGGTTAGAGTTTAGAGTTAGGGTTACGGTTAGGGGCATAGGGTTAGGTTTGGGGTTATGGTTTGGTTTTAAGGTTTAGGTGTAGGGTTAGGGTTAGGGGTTAGGGTTCAGGGGGTATTAGAGTTAGGGTTAGGGTTAGGAGTTAGGGTTAGGGTTAGGAGTTAGGGTTAGCGTTTAGGGTTAGAGTTTAGGGTTAGGGTTACGGTTAGGGGCATAGGTTTAGGTTTGGGGTTATGGTTTGGTTTTAAGGTTAAGGTCTAGGGTTAGGGTTAGGGGTTAGGGTTCAGGGGGCCTTAGGGTTAGGGTTAGGGTTAGGATTTAGGGTTAGGGTTAGGAGTTAGGGTTAGCGTTTAGGGTTAGAGTTTAGGGTTAGGGTTACGGTTAGGGGCATAGGGTTAGGTTTGGGGTTATGGTTTGGTATTAATGTTAAGGTCTAGGGTTAGGGTTAGGAGTAAGGGTTCAGGGGGGCTTAGGGTTAGGGTTAGGGTTAGGAGTTAGGGTTAGGGTTAGGGGTTAGGGTTAGCGTTTAGGGTTAGAGTTTAGGGTTAGGGTTACGGTTAGGGGCATAGGGTTAGGTTTGGGGTTATGGTTTGGTTTTAAGGTTTAGGTGTAGGGTTAGGGTTAGGGGTTAGGGTTCAGGGGGCCTTAGGGTTAGGGTTAGGGTTAGGAGTTAGGGTTAGGGTTAGGCGTTAGGGTTAGCGTTTAGGGTTAGAGTTTAGGGTTAGGGTTACGGTTAGGGGCATAGGGTTAGGTTTGGGGTTATGGTTTGTTTTTAAGGTTTAGGTGTAGGGTTAGGGTTAGGGGTTAGGGTTCAGGGGGCCTTAGGGTTAGGGTTAGGGTTAGGAGTTAGGGTTAGGGTTAGGATTTAGGCTTAGCGTTTAGGGTTAGAGTTTAGGGTTAGGGTTACGGTTAGGGGCATAGGGTTAGGTTTGGGGTTATGGTTTGGTTTTAAGTTTAAGTCCTATGGTTAGGGGTTAGGGTTCAGGGGGGCTTAGGGTTAGGGTTAGGGTTAGGAGTTACGGTTAGGGTTAGGACTTAGGGTTAGCGTTTAGGGTTAGAGTTTAGGGTTAGGGTTATGGTTAGGGGCATAGGGTTAGGTTTGGGGTTATGGTTTGGTTTTAAGTTTAAGGTCTTGGGTTAGGTTTAGCGGTTAGGGTTCAGGGGGCCTTAGGGTTAGGGTTAGGGTTAGGAGTTAGGGTTAGGGTTAGGAGTTAGGCTTAGCGTTTAGGGTTAGAGTTTAGGGTTAGGATTACGGTTAGGGGCATAGGGTTAGGTTTGGGCTTATGGTTTGGTTTTAATATTTAGGTGTAGGGTTAGGGTTAGGGGTTAGGGTTCAGGGGGCCTTAGGGTTAGGGTTAGGGTTAGGAGTTAGGGTTAGGGTTAGGAGTTAGGGTTAGCGTTTAGGGTTAGAGTTTAGAGTTAGGGTTACGCTTAGGGGCATAGTGTTAGGTTTGGGGTTATGGTTTGGTTTTAAGGTTTAGGTGTAGGGTTAGGGTTAGGGGTTAGGGTTCAGGGGGCCTTAGTGTTAGGGTTATGGTTAGGAGTTAGGGTTAGGGTTAGGAGTTAGGGTTAGCGTTTAGGGTTAGAGTTTAGGGTTAGAGTTACGGTTAGGGGCATAGGGTTAGGTTTGGGGTTATGTTTTGGTTTTAAGTTTAAGGTCTAGGGTTAGGGTTAGGGGTTAGGGTTCAGGGGGCCTTAGGGTTAGGGTTAAGGTTAGGAGTTAGGGTTAGGGTTAGGATTTAGGCTTAGCGTTTAGGGTTAGGGTTACGGTTAGGGGCATAGGGTTAGGTTTGGGGTTATGGTTTGGTTTTAAGGTTAAGTCCTATGGTTAGGGTTAGGTGTTAGGGTTCAGGGGGGCTTAGGGTTAGGGTTAGGAGTTAGGGTTAGGAGTTAGGGTTAGCGTTTAGGGTTAGAGTTTAGGGTTAGGGTTACGGTTAGGGGCATAGGGTTAGGTTTGGGGTTATGGTTTGGTTTTAAGTTTAAGGTCTTGGGTTAGGTTTAGCGGTTATGGTTCAGGGGGCCTTAGGGTTAGGGTTAGGGTTAGGAGTTAGGGTTAGGGTTAGGAGTTAGGGTTAGCGTTTAGGGTTAGAGTTTAGGGTTAGGATTACGGTTAGGGGCATAGGGTTAGGTTTGGGCTTATGTTTTGGTTTTAATATTTAGGTGTAGGGTTAGGGTTAGGGGTTAGGGTTCAGGGGGCCTTAGGGTTAGGGTTAGGGTTAGGAGTTAGGGTTAGCGTTTAGGGTTAGAGTTTAGAGTTAGGGTTACGGTTAGGGGCATAGGGTTAGGTTTGGGGTTATGGTTTGGTTTTAAGGTTTAGGTGTAGGGTTAGGGTTAGGGGTTAGGGTTCAGGGGGCCTTAGTGTTAGGGTTATGGTTAGGAGTTAGGGTTAGGGTTAGGAGTTAGGGTTAGCGTTTAGGGTTAGAGTTTAGGGTTAGAGTTACGGTTAGGGGCATAGGGTTAGGTTTGGGCTTATGGTTTGGTTTTAAGTTTAAGGTCTAGGGTTAGGGTGAGGGGTTAGGGTTCAGGGGGCCTTAGGGTTAGGGTTAGGGTTATTAGTTAGGGTTCGGGTTAGGAGTTAGGGCTAGCGTTTAGGGTTAGAGTTTAGGGTTAGGGTTACGGTTAGGGGCATAGGGTTAGGTTTGGTGTCATGGTTTGCTTTTAAGGTTTAGGTCAAGGGTTAGTGTTAGGATTTAGGGTTCAGGGGGCCTTAGGGTTAGGGTTAGGGTTAGGAGTTAGGGTTAGGGTTAGGAGTTAGGGTTAGCGTTTAGGGTTAGAGTTTAGGGTTAGGATTACGGTTAGGGGCATAGGGTTAGGTGTGGGATTATGGTTTGGTTTTAATATTTAGGTGTAGGGTTAGGGTTAGGGGTTAGGGTTCAGGGGGCCTTAGGGTTAGGGTTAGGGTTAGGAGTTAGGGTTAGGGTTAGGATTTAGGGTTAGCGTTTAGGATTAGAGTTTAGGTTTAGGCTTACGGTTAGAGGCATAGGTCAAGGTTTGGGGTTATGATTTGGTTTTAAGTTTTAGGTCTAGGTTTAGGGTTAGGGGTTAGGGTTCAGGGGGCCTTAGTGTTAGGGTTAGGGTTAGAAGTTAGGGTTAGGTTTAGGATTTAGGGTTAGCGTTTAGGATTAGAGTTTAGGTTTAGGCTTACGGTTAGAGGCATAGGTCAATGTTTGGGGTTATGTTTTGGTTTTAAGTTTTAGGTCTAGGGTTAGGGTTAGGGGTTAGGGTTCAGGGGGTATTAGAGTTAGGGTTAGGGTTAGGAGTTAGGTTTAGGGTTAGGAGTTAGGGTTAGAGTTTAGGGTTAGAGTTTAGGGTTAGGGTTACGGTTAGGGGCATAGGTTTAGTTTTGGGTTTATTGTTTGGTTTTAAGGTTAAGGTCTAGGGTTAGGGTTAGGGGTTAGGGTTCAGGGGGCCTTAGGGTTAGGGTTAGGGTTAGAAGTTACGGTTAGGGTTAGGACATAGGGTTAGCGTGTAGGGTTAGAGTATAGGGTTAGGGTTACGGTTAGGGGCATAGGGTTAGGTTTGGGTTTATGGTTTGGTTTTAAGGTTTAGGTGTAGGGTTAGCGTTACGGGTTAGGGTTCAGGGGGCCTTAGGGTTAGGGTTAGGGTTAGGAGTTAGGGTTAGGGTTAGGAGTTAGGGTTAGCGTTTAGGGTTAGAGTTTAGAGTTAGGGTTACGGTTAGGGGCATAGGGTTAGGTTTGGGGTTATGGTTTGGTTTTAAGGTTTAGGTGTAGGGTTAGGGTTAGGGGTTAGGGTTCAGGGGGTATTAGAGTTAGGGTTAGGGTTAGGAGTTAGGGTTAGGGTTAGGAGTTAGGGTTAGCGTTTAGGGTTAGAGTTTAGGGTTAGGGTTACGGTTAGGGGCATAGGTTTAGGTTTGGGGTTATGGTTTGGTTTTAAGGTTAAGGTCTAGGGTTAGGGTTAGGGGTTAGGGTTCAGGGGGCCTTAGGGTTAGGGTTAGGGTTAGGATTTAGGGTTAGGGTTAGGAGTTAGGGTTAGCGTTTAGGGTTAGAGTTTAGGGTTAGGGTTACGGTTAGGGGCATAGGGTTAGGTTTGGGATTATGGTTTGGTTTTAATGTTAAGGTCTAGGGTTAGGGTTAGGAGTAAGGGTTCAGGGGGGCTTAGGGTTAGGGTTAGGGTTAGGAGTTAGGGTTAGGGTTAGGGGTTAGGGTTAGCGTTTAGGGTTAGAGTTTAGGGTTAGGGTTACGGTTAGGGGCATAGGGTTAGGTTTGGGGTTATGGTTTGGTTTTAAGGTTTAGGTGTAGGGTTAGGGTTAGGGGTTAGGGTTCAGGGGGCCTTAGGGTTAGGGTTAGGGTTAGGAGTTAGGGTTAGGGTTAGGCGTTAGGGTTAGCGTTTAGGGTTAGAGTTTAGGGTTAGGGTTACGGTTAGGGGCATAGGGTTAGGTTTGGGGTTATGGTTTGTTTTTAAGGTTTAGGTGTAGTGTTAGGGTTAGGGGTTAGGGTTCAGGGGGCCTTAGGGTTAGGGTTAGGGTTAGGAGTTAGGGTTAGGGTTAGGATTTAGGCTTAGCGTTTAGGGTTAGAGTTTAGGGTTAGGGTTACGGTTAGGGGCATAGGGTTAGGTTTGGGGTTATGGTTTGGTTTTAAGTTTAAGTCCTATGGTTAGGGGTTAGGGTTCAGGGGGGCTTAGGGTTAGGGTTAGGGTTAGGAGTTACGGTTAGGGTTAGGACTTAGGGTTAGCGTTTAGGGTTAGAGTTTAGGGTTAGGGTTATGGTTAGGGGCATAGGGTTAGGTTTGGGGTTATGGTTTGGTTTTAAGTTTAAGGTCTTGGGTTAGGTTTAGCGGTTAGGGTTCAGGGGGCCTTAGGGTTAGGGTTAGGGTTAGGAGTTAGGGTTAGGGTTAGGAGTTAGGGTTAGCGTTTAGGGTTAGAGTTTAGGGTTAGGATTACGGTTAGGGGCATAGGGTTAGGTTTGGGCTTATGGTTTGGTTTTAATATTTAGGTGTAGGGTTAGGGTTAGGGGTTAGGGTTCAGGGGGCCTTAGGGTTAGGGTTAGGGTTAGGAGTTAGGGTTAGGGTTAGGAGTTAGGGTTAGCGTTTAGGGTTAGAGTTTAGAGTTAGGGTTACGCTTAGGGGCATAGTGTTAGGTTTGGGGTTATGGTTTGGTTTTAAGGTTTAGGTGTAGGGTTAGGGTTAGGGGTTAGGGTTCAGGGGGCCTTAGTGTTAGGGTTATGGTTAGGAGTTAGGGTTAGGGTTAGGAGTTAGGGTTAGCGTTTAGGGTTAGAGTTTAGGGTTAGAGTTACGGTTAGGGGCATAGGGTTAGGTTTGGGGTTATGTTTTGGTTTTAAGTTTAAGGTCTAGGGTTAGGGTTAGGGGTTAGGGTTCAGGGGGCCTTAGGGTTAGGGTTAAGGTTAGGAGTTAGGGTTAGGGTTAGGATTTAGGCTTAGCGTTTAGGGTTAGGGTTACGGTTAGGGGCATAGGTTTAGGTTTGGGGTTATGGTTTGGTTTTAAGTTTAAGTCCTATGGTTAGGGTTAGGGGTTAGGGTTCAGGGGGGCTTAGGGTTAGGGTTAGGAGTTAGGGTTAGGAGTTAGGGTTAGCGTTTAGGGTTAGAGTATAGGGTTAGGGTTACGGTTAGGGTCATAGGGTTAGGTTTGGGGTTATGGTTTGGTTTTAAGTTTAAGGTCTTGGGTTAGGTTTAGCGGTTAGGGTTCAGGGGGCCTTAGGGTTAGGGTTAGGAGTTAGGGTTAGGGTTAGGAGTTAGGGTTAGCGTTTAGGGTTAGAGTTTAGGGTTAGGATTACGGTTAGGGGCATAGGGTTAGGTTTGGGCTTATGGTTTGGTTTCAAGATTTAGGTGTAGGCTTAGGGTTAGGGGTTAGGGTTCAGGGGGCCTTAGGTTTAGGGTTAGGGTTAGGAGTTAGGGTTAGGGTTAGGAGTTAGGGTTAGCGTTTAGGGTTAGAGTTTAGAGTTAGGGTTACGGTTAGGGGCATAGGGTTAGGTTTGGTTTTATGGTTTGGTTTTAAGGTTAAGGTCTAGTTTTAGGGTGAGGGGTTAGGGTTCAGGGGGCCTTAGGGTTAGGGTTAGGATTAGGAGTTAGGGTTAGGTTTAGGATTTAGGGTTAGCGTTTAGGATTAGAGTTTAGGCTTAGGCTTACGGTTAGAGGCATAGGTTAAGGTTTGGGGTTATGTTTTGTTTTTAAGGTTTAGGTCTAGGTTTAGGGTTAGGGGTTAAGGTTCAGGGGGCCTTAGAGTTAGGGTTAGGGTTAGGAGTTAGGGTTAGGGTTAGGAGTTAGGGTTAGCGTTTAGGGTTAGAGTTTAGGGTTAGAGTTACGGTTAGGGGCATAGGGTTAGGTTTGGGGTTATGGTTTGGTTTTAAGGTTAAGGTCTAGGGTTAGGGTTAGGGTTTAGGGTTCAGGGGGCCTTAGGGTTAGGGTTAGGGTTATTAGTTCGGGTTAGGGTTAGGAGTTAGGGCTAGCGTTTAGGGTTAGAGTTTAGGGTTAGGGTTACGGTTAGGGGCATAGGGTTAGGTTTGGGGTTATGGTTTGATTTTAAGGTTTAGGTCTATGGTTAGGGTTAGGGGTTAGGGTTCAGGGGGCCTTAGTGTTAGGGTTAGGGTTAGGAGTTACGGTTAGGGTTAGGACTTAGGGTTAGCGTTTAGGGTTAGAGTATAGGGTTAGGGTTACGGTTAGGGGCATAGGGTTAGGTTTGGGGTTATGGTTTGGTTTTAAGTTTAAGGTCTTGGGTTAGGTTTTGCGGTTAGGGTTCAGGGGGCCTTAGGGTTAGGGTTAGGGTTAGGAGTTAGGGTTAGGGTTAGGAGTTAGGGTTAGCGTTTAGGGTTAGAGTTTAGGGTTAGGGTTACGGTTAGGGGCATAGGTTTAGGTTTGTGCTTATGATTTGTTTTTAAGGTTTAGGTGTAGGGTTAGGGTTATGGGTTAGGGTTCAGGGGGCCTTAGGGTTAGGGTTAGGGTTAGGAGTTAGGGTTAGGGTTAGGAGTTAGGGTTAGCGTTTAGGGTTAGAGTTTAGGGTTAGGGTTACGGTTAGGGGCATAGGGTTAGGTTTGGGATTATGGTTTGGTTTTAAGGTTTAGGTGTAGGGTTAGGGTTAGGGGTTAGGGTTCAGGGGGCCTTAGGGTTAGGGTTAGGGTTAGGAGTTAGGGTTAGGGTTAGGATTTAGGCTTAGCGTTTAGGGTTAGAGTTTAGGGTTAGGGTTATGGTTAGGGGCATAGGGTTAGTTTTGGGGTTATGGTTTGGTTTTAAGGTTTAGGTGTAGGGTTAGGGTTAGGGGTTAGGGTTCAGGGGGCCTTAGGGTTAGGGTTAGGGTTAGGAGTTAGGGTTAGGGTTAGGATTTAGGCTTAGCGTTTAGGGTTAGAGTTTAGGGTTAAGGTTATGGTTAGGGGCATAGGGTTAGGTTTGGGGTTATGGTTTGGTTTTAAGTTTAAGTCCTATGGTTAGGGTTAGGGGTTAGGGTTCAGGGGGGCTTAGGGTTAGGGTTAGGAGTTAGGGTTAGGGTTAGGAGTTAGGGTTAGCATTTAGGGTTAGAGTTTAGGCTTAGGGTTACGGTTAGGGGCATAGGGTTAGGTTTGGGGTTATGGTTTGGTTTTAAGTTTAAGGTCTTGGGTTAGGTTTAGCGGTTAGGGTTCAGGGGGCCTTAGGGTTAGGGTTAGGGTTAGGAGTTAGGGTTAGGGTTAGGAGTTAGGGTTAGCGTTTAGGGTTAGAGTTTAGGGTTAGGGTTACGGTTAGGGGCATAGGGTTAGGTTTGGGCTTATGATTTGTTTTTAAGGTTTAGGTGTAGGTTTAGGGTTAGGGGTTAGGGTTCAGGGGGCCTTAGGGTTAGGGTTAGGGTTAGGAGTTAGGGTTAGGGTTAGGAGTTAGGGTTAGCGTTTAGGGTTAGAGTTTAGGGTTAGGGTTACGGTTAGGGGCATAGGGTTAGGTTTGGGATTATGGTTTGGTTTTAAGGTTTAGGTGTAGGGTTAGGGTTAGGGGTTAGGGTTCAGGGGGCCTTAGGGTTAGGGTTAGGGTTAGGAGTTAGGGTTAGGGTTAGGAGTTAGGGTTAGCGTTTAGGGTTAGAGTTTAGGGTTAGGGTTACGTTCAGGGGCATAGGGTTAGGTTTGGGGTTATGGTTTGGTTTTAAGGTTTAGGTGTAGGGTTAGGGTTAGGGTTTAGGGTTCAGGGGGCGTTAGGGTTAGGGTTAGGGTTAGGAGTTAGGGTTAGGGTTAGGATTTAGGCTTAGCGTTTAGGGTTAGAGTTTAGGGTTAGGGTTATGGTTAGGGGCATAGGGTTAGGTTTGGGGTTATGGTTTGGTTTTAAGGTTAAGTCCTATGGTTAGGGTTAGGGGTTAGGGTTCAGGGGGGCTTAGGGTTAGGGTTAGGAGTTAGTGTTAGGGTTAGGAGTTAGGGTTAGCGTTTAGGGTTAGAGTTTAGGGTTAGGGTTACGGTTAGGGGCATAGGGTTAGGTTTGGGCTTATGGTTTGGTTTTAAGTTTAAGGTCTAGGGTTAGGGTGAGGGGTTAGGGTTCAGGGGGCCTTAGGGTTAGGGTTAGGGTTATTAGTTAGGGTTAGGGTTAGGAGTTAGGGCTAGCGTTTAGGGTTAGAGTATAGGGTTAGGGTTACGGTTAGGGGCATAGGGTTAGGTTTGGTGTCATGGTTTGCTTTTAAGCTTTAGGTCTATGGTTAGTGTTAGGATTTAGGGTTCAGGGGGCCTTAGGGTTAGGGTTAGGAGTTAGGGTTAGGGTTAGGAGTTAGGGTTAGCGTTTAGGGTTAGAGTTTAGGGTTAGGGTTACGGTTAGAGTCATAGGTTTAGGTTTGGAGTTATGGTTTGGTTTTAAGATTAAGGTCTAGGGTTAGGGTTAGGAGTTAGGGTTCAGGGGGTCTTAGGGTTAGGGTTAGGGTTAGGAGTTAGGGTTAGGTTTAGGTGTTAGGGTTAGCGTTTAGGGTTAGAGTTTAGGGTTAGGGTTACGGTTAGGGGCATAGGTTTAGTTTTGGGGTTATGGTTTGGTTTTAAGGTTAAGGTCTAGGGTTAGGGTTAGGGGTTAGGGTTCAGGGGGCCTTAGGTTTAGGGTTAGGGTTAGAAGTTACGGTTAGGGTTAGGACATAGGGTTAGCGTGTAGGGTTAGAGTATAGGGTTAGGGTTACGGTTAGGGGCATAGGGTTAGGTTTGGGGTTATGGTTTGGTTTTAAGGTTTAGGTGTAGGGTTAGCGTTACGGGTTAGGGTTCAGGGGGCCTTAGGGTTAGGGTTAGGGTTATTAGTTAGGGTTAGGGTTAGGAGTTAGGGCTAGCGTTTAGGGTTAGAGTTTAGGGTTAGGGTTACGGTTAGGGGCATAGGTTTAGGTTTGGGGTTATGGTTTGGTTTTAAGGTTTAGGTCTAGGGTTAGGGTTAGGGGTTAGGGTTCAGGGGGTATTAGAGTTAGGGTTAGGGTTAGGAGTTAGGGTTAGGGTTAGGAGTTAGGGTTAGCGTTTAGGGTTAGAGTTTAGGGTTAGGGTTACGGTTAGGGGCATAGGTTTAGGTTTGGGGTTATGGTTTGGTTTTAAGGTTTAGGTGTAGGGTTAGGGTTAGGGGTTAGGGTTCAGGGGGTATTAGAGTTAGGGTTAGGGTTAGGAGTTCGGTTTAGGGTTAGGAGTTAGGGTTAGCGTTTAGGGTTAGAGTTTAGGGTTAGGGTTACGGTTAGGGGCATAGGTTTAGTTTTGGGTTTATTGTTTGGTTTTAAGGTTAAGGTCTAGGGTTAGGGTTAGGGGTTAGGGTTCAGGGGGCCTTAGGTTTAGGGTTAGGGTTAGAAGTTACGGTTAGGGTTAGGACATAGGGTTAGCGTGTAGGGTTAGAGTATAGGGTTAGGGTTACGGTTAGGGGCATAGGGTTAGGTTTGGGGTTATGGTTTGGTTTTAAGGTTTAGGTGTAGGGTTAGCGTTACGGGTTAGGGTTCAGGGGGCCTTAGGGTTAGGGTTAGGGTTATTAGTTAGGGTTAGGGTTAGGAGTTAGGGCTAGCGTTTAGGGTTAGAGTTTAGGGTTAGGGTTACGGTTAGGGGCATAGGTTTAGGTTTGGGGTTATGGTTTGGTTTTAAGGTTTAGGTCTAGGGTTAGGGTTAGGGGTTAGGGTTCAGGGGGTATTAGAGTTAGGGTTAGGGTTAGGAGTTAGGGTTAGGGTTAGGAGTTAGGGTTAGCGTTTAGGGTTAGAGTTTAGGGTTAGGGTTACGGTTAGGGGCATAGGTTTAGGTTTGGGGTTATGGTTTGGTTTTAAGGTTAAGGTCTAGGGTTAGGGTTAGGGGTTAGGGTTCAGGGGGCCTTAGGGTTAGGGTTAGGGTTAGGAGTTAGGGTTAGGGTTAGGAGTTAGGGTTAGCGTTTAGGGTTAGAGTTTAGGGTTAGGGTTACGGTTAGGGGCATAGGGTTAGGTTTGGGGTTATGGTTTGGTTTTAAGTTTAAGGTCTAGGGTTAGGGTTAGGAGTAAGGGTTCAGGGGGGCTTAGGGTTAGGGTTGGGGTTGGGAGTTAGGGTTAGGGTTAGGAGTTAGGGTTAGCGTTTAGGATTAGAGTTTAGGCTTAGGGTTACGGTTAGGGGCATAGGTTTAGGTTTGGGGTTATGGTTTGGTTTTAAGGTTTAGGTGTAGGGTTAGGGTTAGGGGTTAGGGTTCAGGGGGCCTTAGGGTTAGGGTTAGGGTTAGGAGTTAGGGTTAGGGTTAGGAGTTAGGGTTAGCGTTTAGGGTTAGAGTTTAGGGTTAGGGTTACGGTTAGGGGCATAGGGTTAGGTTTGGGATTATGGTTTGGTTTTAAGGTTTAGGTGTAGGGTTAGGGTTAGGGGTTAGGGTTCAGGGGGCCTTAGGGTTAGGGTTAGGGTTAGGAGTTAGGGTTAGGGTTAGGAGTTAGGGTTAGCGTTTAGGGTTAGAGTTTAGGGTTAGGGTTACGGTTAGGGGCATAGGGTTAGGTTTGGGGTTATGGTTTGGTTTTAAGGTTTAGGTGTAGGGTTAGGGTTAGGGGTTAGGGTTCAGGGGGCCTTAGGGTTAGGGTTAGGGTTAGGAGTTAGGGTTAGCGTTTAGGGTTAGAGTTTAGAGTTAGGGTTACGGTTAGGGGCATAGGGTTAGGTTTGGGCTTATGGTTTGGTTTTAAGTTTAAGGTCTAGGGTTAGGGTTAGGGGTTAGGGTTCAGGGGGCCTTAGTGTTAGGGTTATGGTTAGGAGTTAGGGTTAGGGTTAGGAGTTAGGGTTAGCGTTTAGGGTTAGAGTTACGGTTAGGGGTATAGGGTTAGGTTTGGGGTTATGGTTTGGTTTTAAGTTTAAGGTCTAGGGTTAGAGTTAGGATTTAGGGTTCAGGGGGCCTTAGGGTTAGGGTTAGGAGTTAGGGTTAGGGTTAGGAGTTAGGGTTAGCGTTTAGGGTTAGAGTTTAGGGTTAGGGTTACGGTTAGGGGCATAGATTTAGGTTTGGAGTTATGGTTTGGTTTTAAGATTAAGGTCTAGGGTTAGGGTTAGGAGTAAGGGTTCAGGGGGGCTTAGGGTTAGGGTTAGGGTTGGGAGTTAGCGTTAGGGTTAGGAGTTAGGGTTAGCGTTTAGGGTTAGAGTATAGGGTTAGGGTTACGGTTAGGGGCATAGGGTTAGGTTTGGGGTTATGGTTTGATTTTAAGGTTTAGGTCTATGGTTAGGGGTTAGGTGTTAGGGTTCAGGGGGGCTTAGGGTTAGGGTTAGGGTTAGGAGTTACGGTTAGGGTTAGGACTTAGGGTTAGCGTTTAGGGTTAGAGTATAGGGTTAGGGTTACGGTTAGGGGCATAGGGTTAGGTTTGGGGTTATGGTTTGGTTTTAAGTTTAAGGTCTTGGGTTAGGTTTAGCGGTTAGGGTTCAGGGGGCCTTAGGGTTAGGGTTAGGGTTAGGAGTTAGGGTTAGGGTTAGGAGTTAGGGTTAGCGTTTAGGGTTAGAGTTTAGGCTTAGGGTTACGGTTAGGGGCATAGGGTTAGGTTTGGGGTTATGGTTTGGTTTTAAGGTTAAGGTCTAGGGTTAGGGTTAGGGGTTAGGGTTCAGGGGGCCTTAGGGTTAGGGTTAGGGTTAGGAGTTAGGGTTAGCGTTTAGGGTTAGAGTTTAGAGTTAGGGTTACGGTTAGGGGCATAGGGTTAGGTTTGGGGTTATGGTTTGGTTTTAAGTTTAAGGTCTAGGGTTAGGGTTAGGGGTTAGGGTTCAGGGGGCCTTAGAGTTAGGGTTATGGTTAGGAGTTAGGGTTAGGTTTAGGATTTAGGGTTAGCGTTTAGGATTAGAGTTTAGGTTTAGGCTTACGGTTAGAGGCATAGGTCAATGTTTGGGGTTATGTTTTGGTTTTAAGTTTTAGGTCTAGGGTTAGGGTTAGGGGTTAGGGTTCAGGGGGTATTAGAGTTAGGGTTAGGGTTAGGAGTTAGGTTTAGGGTTAGGAGTTAGGGTTAGAGTTTAGGGTTAGAGTTTAGGGTTAGGGTTACGGTTAGGGGCATAGGTTTAGTTTTGGGTTTATTGTTTGGTTTTAAGGTTAAGGTCTAGGTTTAGGGTTAGGAGTAAGGGTTCAGGGGGGCTTAGGGTTAGGGTTAGGGTTGGGAGTTAGGGTTAGGGTTAGGAGTTAGGGTTAGCGTTTAGGGTTAGAGTATAGGGTTAGGGTTACGGTTAGGGGCATAGGGTTAGGTTTGGGGTTATGGTTTGATTTTAAGGTTTAGGTCTATGGTTAGGGGTTAGGTGTTAGGGTTCAGGGGGGCTTAGGGTTAGGGTTAGGGTTAGGAGTTACGGTTAGGGTTAGGACTTAGGGTTAGCGTTTAGGGTTAGAGTTTAGGGTTAGGGTTACGGTTAGGGGCATAGGGTTAGGTTTGGGGTTATGGTTTGGTTTTAAGTTTAAGGTGTAGGGTTAGGGTTAGGGGTTAGGTTTCAGGGGGCCTTAGGGTTAGGGTTAGGGTTAGGAGTTAGGGTTAGGGTTAGGAGTTAGGGTTAGCGTTTAGGGTTAGAGTTTAGGCTTAGGGTTACGGTTAGGGGCATAGGGTTAGGTTTGGGCTTATGATTTGTTTTTAAGATTTAGGTGTAGGTTTAGGGTTAGGGGTTAGGGTTCAGGGGGCCTTAGGGTTAGGGTTAGGGTTAGGAGTTAGGGTTAGGGTTAGGATTTAGGCTTACCTTTTAGGGTTAGAGATTAGGGTTAGGGTTACGGTTAGGGGCATAGGGTTAGGTTTGGTGTTATGGTTTGTTTTTAAGGTTAAGGTCTAGGGTTAGGGTTAGGAGTTAGGGTTCAGGGGGCCTTAGGGTTAGGGTTAGGGTTAGGAGTTAGGGTTAGGGTTAGGATTTAGGCTTAGCGTTTAGGGTTAGAGTTTAGGGTTAGGGTTACGGTTAGGGGCATAGGGTTAGGTTTGGGGTTATGGTTTGGTTTTAAGGTTAAGTCCTATGGTTAGGGTTAGGGGTTAGGGTTCAGGGGGGCTTAGGGTTAGGGTTAGGAGTTAGGGTTAGGGTTAGGACTTAGGGTTAGCGTTTAGGGTTAGAGTTTAGGGTTAGGGTTACGGTTAGGGGCATAGGGTTAGGTTTGGGCTTATGGTTTGGTTTTAAGATTTAGGTGTAGGGTTAGGGTTAGGGGTTAGGGTTCAGGGGGCCTTAGGGTTAGGGTTAGGGTTAGGAGTTAGGGTTAGGTTTAGGATATAGGGTTAGCGTTTAGGATTAGAGTTTAGGTTTAGGCTTACGGTTAGAGGCATAGGTTTAGGTTTGGGGTTATGGTTCGGTTTTAAGGTTTAGGTCTAGGGTTAGGGTTAGGGGTTAGGGTTCAGGGGGTATTAGAGTTAGGGTTAGGGTTAGGAGTTAGGGTTAGGGTTAGGAGTTAGGGTTAGCGTTTAGGGTTAGAGTTTAGGGTTAGAGTTACGGTTAGGGGCATAGGGTTAGTTTTGGGTTTATGGTTTGGTTTTAAGGTTAAGGTCTAGGGTTAGGGTTAGGGGTTAGGGTTCAGGGGGCCTTAGGGTTAGGGTTAGGGTTAGGAGTTAGGGTTAGGGTTAGGAGTTAGGGTTAGCGTTTAGGGTTAGAGTTTAGGGTTAGGATTACGGTTAGGGGCATAGGGTTAGGTTTGGGATTATGGTTTCGTTTTAATATTTAGGTGTAGGGTTAGGGTTAGGGGTTAGGGTTCAGGGGGCCTTAGGGTTAGGGTTAGGGTTAGGAGTTAGGGTTAGGGTTAGGAGTTAGGGTTAGCGTTTAGGGTTAGAGTTTAGGGTTAGGTTTACGGTTAGGGGCATTGGTTTAGGTTTGGGGTTATGGTTTGGTTTTAAGGTTAAGGTCTAGGGTTAGGGTTAGGGGTTAGGGTTCAGGGGGCCTTAGGGTTAGGGTTAGGGTTAGGAGTTAGGGTTAGGGTTAGGAGTTAGGGTTAGCGTTTAGGGTTAGAGTTTAGGGTTAGGGTTACGGTTAGGGGCATAGGGTTAGGTTTGGGGTTATGGTTTGGTTTTAAGATTAAGGTCTAGTGTTAGGGTTAGGGGTTAGGGTTCAGGGGGCCTTAGGGTTAGGGTTAGGGTTATTAGTTCGGGTTAGGGTTAGGAGTTAGGGCTAGCGTTTAGGGTTAGAGTTTAGGGTTAGGGTTACGGTTAGGGGCATAGGGTTAGGTTTGGGGTTATGGTTTGATTTTAAGGTTTAGGTCTATGGTTAGGGTTATGTGTTAGGGTTCAGGGGGGCTTAGGGTTAGGGTTAGGGTTAGGAGTTAGGGTTAGGGTTAGGACTTAGGGTTAGCGTTTAGGGTTAGAGTATAGGGTTAGGGTTACGGTTAGGGGCATAGGGTTAGGTTTGGGATTATGGTTTCGTTTTAAGGTTTAGGTGTAGGGTTAGGGTTAGGGGTTAGGGTTCAGGGGGCCTTAGGGTTAGGGTTAGGATTAGGAGTTAGGGTTAGGGTTAGGATTTAGGCTTAGCGTTTAGGGTTAGAGTTTAGGGTTAGGGTTACGGTTAGGGGCATAGGGTTAGGTTTGGGGTTATGGTTTGGTTTTAAGGTTTAGGTGTAGGGTTAGGGTTAGGGGTTAGGGTTCAGGGGGCCTTAGGGTTAGGGTTAGGGTTAGGAGTTAGGGTTAGGGTTAGGATTTAGGGCTAGCGTTTAGGGTTAGAGTTTAGGGTTAGGGTTACGGTTAGGGGCATAGGGTAAGGTTTGGTGTCATGGTTTGCTTTTAAGGTTTAGGTCTATGGTTAGTGTTAGGATTTAGGGTTCAGGGGGCCTTAGGGTTAGGGTTAGGAGTTAGGGTTAGGGTTAGGAGTTAGGGTTAGGGTTAGGAGTTAGGGTTAGCGTTTATGGTTAGAGTTTAGGGTTAGGGTTACGGTTAGGGGCATAGGTTTAGGTTTGGAGTTATGGTTTGGTTTTAAGATTAAGGTCTAGGGTTAGGGTTAGGAGTTAGGGTTCAGGGGGTCTTAGGTTTAGGGTTAGGGTTAGGAGTTAGAGTTAGGTTTAGGAGTTAGGGTTAGCGTTTAGGGTTAGAGTTTAGGCTTAGGTTTACGGTTAGGGGCATAGGTTTAGGTTTGGGGTTATGGTTTGGTTTTAAGGTTTAGGTCTAGGGTTAGGGTTAGGGGTTAGGGTTCAGGGGGGCTTAGGGTTAGGGTTAGGAGTTAGGGTTAGGGTTAGGAGTTAGGGTTAGCGTTTAGGGTTAGAGTTTAGGGTTAGGGTTACGGTTAGGGGCATAGGGTTAGGTTTGGGGTTATGGTTTGGTTTTAAGTTTAAGGTCTTGGGTTAGGTTTAGCGGTTAGGGTTCAGGGGGCCTTAGGGTTAGGGTTAGGGTTAGGAGTTAGGGTTAGGGTTAGGAGTTAGGGTTAGCGTTTAGGGTTAGAGTTTAGGGTTAGGATTACGGTTAGGGCATAGGGTTAGGTTTGGGCTTATGATTTGTTTTTAAGGTTTAGGTGTAGGGTTAGGGTTAGGGGTTAGGTTTCAGGGGGCCTTAGGGTTAGGGTTAGGGTTAGGAGTTAGGGTTAGGGTTAGGAGTTAGGGTTAGCGTTTAGGGTTAGAGTTTAGGGTTAGGGTTACGGTTAGGGGCATAGGGTTAGGTTTGGGGTTATGGTTTGGTTTTAAGGTTTAGGTGTAGGGTTAGGGTTAGGGTTTAGGGTTCAGGGGGCCTTAGGGTTAGGGTTAGGGTTAGGAGTTAGGGTTAGGGTTAGGATTTAGGCTTAGCGTTTAGGGTTAGAGTTTAGGGTTAGGGTTACGGTTAGGGGCATAGGGTTAGGTTTGGGCTTATGGTTTGGTTTTAAGGTTTAGGTCTAGGTTTAGGGTTAGGGGTTAGGGTTCAGGGGGCCTTAGGGTTAGGGTTAGGGTTAGGAGTTAGGGTTAGGGTTAGGAGTTAGGGTTAGCGTTTAGGGTTAGAGTTTAGAGTTAGGGTTACGGTTAGGGGCATAGGGTTAGGTTTGGGGTTATGGTTTGGTTTTAAGGTTAAGGTCTAGGGTTAGGGTTAGGGGTTAGTGTTCAGGGGGCCTTAGGGTTAGGGTTAGGGTTAGGAGTTAGGGTTAGGTTTAGGATTTAGGGTTAGCGTTTAGGATTAGAGTTTAGGCTTAGGCTTACGGTTAGAGGCATAGGTTAAGGTTTGGGGTTATGTTTTGGTTTTAAGGTTTAGGTCAAGGTTTAGGGTTAGGGGTTAGGGTTCAGGGGGCCTTAGTGTTAGGGTTAGGGTTAGGAGTTAGGGTTAGGATTAGGAGTTAGGGTTAGCGTTTAGGGTTAGAGTATAGGGTTAGAGTTACGGTTAGGGGCATAGGGTTAGGTTTGGGGTTATGGTTTGGTTTTAAGGTTAAGGTCTAGGGTTAGGGTTAGGGGTTAGGGTTCAGGGGGCCTTAGGGTTAGGGTTAGGGTTATTAGTTCGGGTTAGGGTTAGGAGTTAGGGTTAGCGTTTAGGGTTAGAGTTTAGGGTTAGGGTTACGGTTAGGGGCATAGGGTTAGGTTTGGGGTTATGGTTTGATTTTAAGGTTTAGGTCTATGGTTAGGGGTTAGGGGTTAGGGTTCAGGGGGGCTTAGGGTTAGGGTTAGGGTTAGGAGTTAGGGTTAGGGTTAGGAGTTAGGGTTAGCGTTTAGGTTTAGAGTTTAGAGTTAGGGTTACGGTTAGGGGCATAGGGTTAGGTTTGGGGTTATGGTTTGGTTTTAAGTTTAAGGTCTTGGGTTAGTTTTAGCGGTTAGGTTTCAGGGGGCCTTAGGGTTAGGGTTAGGGTTAGGAGTTAGGGTTAGGGTTAGGAGTTAGGGTTAGCGTTTAGGGTTAGAGTTTAGGCTTAGGGTTACGGTTAGGGGCATAGGGTTAGGTTTGGGCTTATGATTTGTTTTTAAGATTTAGGTGTAGGTTTAGGGTTAGGGGTTAGGGTTCAGGGGGCCTTAGGGTTAGGGTTAGGGTTAGGAGTTAGGGTTAGGGTTAGGATTTAGGCTTACCTTTTAGGGTTAGAGATTAGGGTTAGGGTTACGGTTAGGGGCATAGGGTTAGGTTTGGTGTTATGGTTTGTTTTTAAGGTTAAGGTCTAGGGTTAGGGTTAGGAGTTAGGGTTCAGGGGGCCTTAGGGTTAGGGTTAGGGTTAGGAGTTAGGGTTAGGGTTAGGATTTAGGCTTAGCGTTTAGGGTTAGAGTTTAGGGTTAGGGTTACGGTTAGGGGCATAGGGTTAGGTTTGGGGTTATGGTTTGGTTTTAAGGTTAAGTCCTATGGTTAGGGTTAGGGGTTAGGGTTCAGGGGGGCTTAGGGTTAGGGTTAGGAGTTAGGGTTAGGGTTAGGACTTAGGGTTAGCGTTTAGGGTTAGAGTTTAGGGTTAGGGTTACGGTTAGGGGCATAGGGTTAGGTTTGGGCTTATGGTTTGGTTTTAAGATTTAGGTGTAGGGTTAGGGTTAGGGGTTAGGGTTCAGGGGGCCTTAGGGTTAGGGTTAGGGTTAGGAGTTAGGGTTAGGTTTAGGATATAGGGTTAGCGTTTAGGATTAGAGTTTAGGTTTAGGCTTACGGTTAGAGGCATAGGTTTAGGTTTGGGGTTATGGTTCGGTTTTAAGGTTTAGGTCTAGGGTTAGGGTTAGGGGTTAGGGTTCAGGGGGTATTAGAGTTAGGGTTAGGGTTAGGAGTTAGGGTTAGGGTTAGGAGTTAGGGTTAGCGTTTAGGGTTAGAGTTTAGGGTTAGAGTTACGGTTAGGGGCATAGGGTTAGTTTTGGGTTTATGGTTTGGTTTTAAGGTTAAGGTCTAGGGTTAGGGTTAGGGGTTAGGGTTCAGGGGGCCTTAGGGTTAGGGTTAGGGTTAGGAGTTAGGGTTAGGGTTAGGAGTTAGGGTTAGCGTTTAGGGTTAGAGTTTAGGGTTAGGTTTACGGTTAGGGGCATTGGTTTAGGTTTGGGGTTATGGTTTGGTTTTAAGGTTAAGGTCTAGGGTTAGGGTTAGGGGTTAGGGTTCAGGGGGCCTTAGGGTTAGGGTTAGGGTTAGGAGTTAGGGTTAGGGTTAGGAGTTAGGGTTAGCGTTTAGGGTTAGAGTTTAGGGTTAGGGTTACGGTTAGGGGCATAGGGTTAGGTTTGGGGTTATGGTTTGGTTTTAAGATTAAGGTCTAGTGTTAGGGTTAGGGGTTAGGGTTCAGGGGGCCTTAGGGTTAGGGTTAGGGTTATTAGTTCGGGTTAGGGTTAGGAGTTAGGGCTAGCGTTTAGGGTTAGAGTTTAAGGTTAGGGTTACGGTTAGGGGCATAGGGTTAGGTTTGGGGTTATGGTTTGATTTTAAGGTTTAGGTCTATGGTTAGGGTTATGTGTTAGGGTTCAGGGGGGCTTAGGGTTAGGGTTAGGGTTAGGAGTTAGGGTTAGGGTTAGGACTTAGGGTTAGCGTTTAGGGTTAGAGTATAGGGTTAGGGTTACGGTTAGGGGCATAGGGTTAGGTTTGGGATTATGGTTTCGTTTTAAGGTTTAGGTGTAGGGTTAGGGTTAGGGGTTAGGGTTCAGGGGGCCTTAGGGTTAGGGTTAGGATTAGGAGTTAGGGTTAGGGTTAGGATTTAGGCTTAGCGTTTAGGGTTAGAGTTTAGGGTTAGGGTTACGGTTAGGGGCATAGGGTTAGGTTTGGGGTTATGGTTTGGTTTTAAGGTTTAGGTGTAGGGTTAGGGTTAGGGGTTAGGGTTCAGGGGGCCTTAGGGTTAGGGTTAGGGTTAGGAGTTAGGGTTAGGGTTAGGATTTAGGGCTAGCGTTTAGGGTTAGAGTTTAGGGTTAGGGTTACGGTTAGGGGCATAGGGTAAGGTTTGGTGTCATGGTTTGCTTTTAAGGTTTAGGTCTATGGTTAGTGTTAGGATTTAGGGTTCAGGGGGCCTTAGGGTTAGGGTTAGGAGTTAGGGTTAGGGTTAGGAGTTAGGGTTAGGGTTAGGAGTTAGGGTTAGCGTTTATGGTTAGAGTTTAGGGTTAGGGTTACGGTTAGGGGCATAGGTTTAGGTTTGGAGTTATGGTTTGGTTTTAAGATTAAGGTCTAGGGTTAGGGTTAGGAGTTAGGGTTCAGGGGGTCTTAGGTTTAGGGTTAGGGTTAGGAGTTAGAGTTAGGTTTAGGAGTTAGGGTTAGCGTTTAGGGTTAGAGTTTAGGCTTAGGTTTACGGTTAGGGGCATAGGTTTAGGTTTGGGGTTATGGTTTGGTTTTAAGGTTTAGGTCTAGGGTTAGGGTTAGGGGTTAGGGTTCAGGGGGGCTTAGGGTTAGGGTTAGGAGTTAGGGTTAGGGTTAGGAGTTAGGGTTAGCGTTTAGGGTTAGAGTTTAGGGTTAGGGTTACGGTTAGGGGCATAGGGTTAGGTTTGGGGTTATGGTTTGGTTTTAAGTTTAAGGTCTTGGGTTAGGTTTAGCGGTTAGGGTTCAGGGGGCCTTAGGGTTAGGGTTAGGGTTAGGAGTTAGGGTTAGGGTTAGGAGTTAGGGTTAGCGTTTAGGGTTAGAGTTTAGGGTTAGGATTACGGTTAGGGCATAGGGTTAGGTTTGGGCTTATGATTTGTTTTTAAGGTTTAGGTGTAGGGTTAGGGTTAGGGGTTAGGTTTCAGGGGGCCTTAGGGTTAGGGTTAGGGTTAGGAGTTAGGGTTAGGGTTAGGAGTTAGGGTTAGCGTTTAGGGTTAGAGTTTAGGCTTAGGGTTACGGTTAGGGGCATAGGGTTAGGTTTGGGGTTATGGTTTGGTTTTAAGGTTTAGGTGTAGGGTTAGGGTTAGGGTTTAGGGTTCAGGGGGCCTTAGGGTTAGGGTTAGGGTTAGGAGTTAGGGTTAGGGTTAGGATTTAGGCTTAGCGTTTAGGGTTAGAGTTTAGGGTTAGGGTTACGGTTAGGGGCATAGGGTTAGGTTTGGGCTTATGGTTTGGTTTTAAGGTTTAGGTCTAGGTTTAGGGTTAGGGGTTAGGGTTCAGGGGGCCTTAGGGTTAGGGTTAGGGTTAGGAGTTAGGGTTAGGGTTAGGAGTTAGGGTTAGCGTTTAGGGTTAGAGTTTAGAGTTAGGGTTACGGTTAGGGGCATAGGGTTAGGTTTGGGGTTATGGTTTGGTTTTAAGGTTAAGGTCTAGGGTTAGGGTTAGGGGTTAGTGTTCAGGGGGCCTTAGGGTTAGGGTTAGGGTTAGGAGTTAGGGTTAGGTTTAGGATTTAGGGTTAGCGTTTAGGATTAGAGTTTAGGCTTAGGCTTACGGTTAGAGGCATAGGTTAAGGTTTGGGGTTATGTTTTGGTTTTAAGGTTTAGGTCAAGGTTTAGGGTTAGGGGTTAGGGTTCAGGGGGCCTTAGTGTTAGGGTTAGGGTTAGGAGTTAGGGTTAGGATTAGGAGTTAGGGTTAGCGTTTAGGGTTAGAGTTTAGGGTTAGAGTTACGGTTAGGGGCATAGGGTTAGGTTTGGGGTTATGGTTTGGTTTTAAGGTTAAGGTCTAAGGTTAGGGTTAGGGGTTAGGGTTCAGGGGGCCTTAGGGTTAGGGTTAGGGTTATTAGTTCGGGTTAGGGTTAGGAGTTAGGGTTAGCGTTTAGGGTTAGAGTTTAGGGTTAGGGTTACGGTTAGGGGCATAGGGTTAGGTTTGGGGTTATGGTTTGATTTTAAGGTTTAGGTCTATGGTTAGGGGTTAGGGGTTAGGGTTCAGGGGGGCTTAGGGTTAGGGTTAGGGTTAGGAGTTAGGGTTAGGGTTAGGAGTTAGGGTTAGCGTTTAGGTTTAGAGTTTAGAGTTAGGGTTACGGTTAGGGGCATAGGGTTAGGTTTGGGGTTATGGTTTGGTTTTAAGTTTAAGGTCTTGGGTTAGTTTTAGCGGTTAGGGTTCAGGGGGCCTTAGGGTTAGGGTTAGGGTTAGGAGTTAGGGTTAGGGTTAGGAGTTAGGGTTAGCGTTTAGGGTTAGAGTTTAGGGTTAGGGTTACGGTTAGGGGCATAGGGTTACGTTTGGGCTTATGATTTGTTTTTAAGGTTTAGGTGTAGGGTTAGGGTTAGGGGTTAGGGTTCAGGGGGCCTTAGGGTTAGGGTTAGGGTTAGGAGTTAGGGTTAGGGTTAGGAGTGTAGGGTTAGCGTTTAGGGTTAGAGTTTAGGGTTAGGGTTACGGTTAGGGGCATAGGGTTAGGTTTGGGATTATGGTTTGGTTTTAAGGTTTAGGTGTAGGGTTAGGGTTAGGGGTTAGGGTTCAGGGGGCCTTAGGGTTAGGGTTAGGGTTAGGAGTTACGGTTAGGGTTAGGACTTAGGCTTAGCGTTTAGGGTTAGAGTTTAGGGTTAGGGTTACGGTTAGGGGCATAGGGTTAGGTTTGGGGTTATGGTTTGGTTTTAAGGTTAAGTCCTATGGTTAGGGTTAGGGGTTAGGGTTCAGGGGGGCTTAGGGTTAGGGTTAGGAGTTAGGGTTAGGGTTAGGAGTTAGGGTTAGCGTTTAGGGTTAGAGTTTAGGGTTAGGGTTACGGTTAGGGGCATAGGGTTAGGTTTGGGGTTATGGTTTGGTTTTAAGTTTAAGGTCTTGGGTTAGGTTTAGCGGTTAGGGTTCAGGGGGGCTTAGGGTTAGGGTTAGGGTTAGGAGTTAGGGTTAGGGTTAGGAGTTAGGGTTAGTGTTTAGGGTTAGAGTAAAGGGTTAGGATTACGGTTAGGGTTATAGGGTTAGGTTTGGGCTTATGATTTGTTTTTAAGGTTTAGGTGTAGGGTTAGGGTTAGGGGTTAGGGTTCAGGGGGCCTTAGGGTTAGGGTTAGGGTTAGGAGTTAGGGTTAGGGTTAGGAGTTAGGCTTAGCGTTTAGGGTTAGAGTTTAGGGTTAGGGTTACGGTTAGGGGCATAGGGTTAGGTTTGGGGTTATGGTTTGGTTTTAAGGTTTAGGTGTAGGGTTAGGGTTAGGGTTTAGGGTTCAGGGGGCCTTAGGGTTAGGGTTAGGGTTAGGAGTTAGGGTTAGGGTTAGGATTTAGGCTTAGCGTTTATGGTTAGAGTTTGGGGTTAGGGTTACGGTTAGGGGCATAGGGTTAGGTTTGGGGTTATGGTTTGGTTTTAAGGTTAAGTCCTATGGTTAGGGTTAGGGGTTAGGGTTCAGGGGGGCTTAGGGTTAGGGTTAGGAGTTAGGGTTAGGGTTAGGAGTTAGGGTTAGCGTTTAGGGTTAGAGTATAGGGTTAGGGTTACGGTTAGGGGCATAGGGTTAGGTTTGGGGTTATGGTTTGGTTTTAAGGTTTAGGTGTAGGGTTAGGGTTAGGGGTTAGGGTTCAGGGGGTCTTAGGGTTAGGGTTAGGGTTAGGAGTTAGGGTTAGGGTTAGGATTTAGGCTTAGCGTTTAGGGTTAGAGTTTAGGGTTAGGGTTACGGTTAGGGGCATAGGGTTAGGTTTGGGATTATGGTTTGTTTTTAAGGTTTAGGTGTAGGGTTAGGGTTAGGGGTTAGGTTTCAGGGGGCCTTAGGGTTAGGGTTAGGGTTAGGAGTTAGGGTTAGGGTTAGGAGTTAGGGTTAGCGTTTAGGATTAGAGTTTAGGCTTAGGGTTACGGTTAGGGGCATAGGTTTAGGTTTGGGGTTATGGTTTGGTTTTAAGGTTAAGGTCTAGGGTTAGGGTTAGGGGTTAGGGTTCAGGGGGCCTTAGGGTTAGGGTTAGGGTTAGGAGTTAGGGTTAGGGTTAGGAGTTAGGGTTAGCGTTTAGGGTTAGAGTTTAGGGTTAGGGTTACGGTTAGGGGCATAGGTTTAGGTTTGGGGTTATGGTTTGGTTTTAAGGTTTAGGTCTAGGGTTAGGGTTAGGGGTTAGGGTTCAGGGGGTATTAGAGTTAGGGTTAGGGTTAGGAGTTAGGGTTAGGGTTAGGAGTTAGGGTTAGCGTTTAGGGTTAGAGTTTAGGGTTAGGGTTACGGTTAGGGGCATAGGTTTAGGTTTGGGGTTATGGTTTGGTTTTAAGCTTAAGGTCTAGGGTTAGGGTTAGGGGTTAGGGTTCAGGGGGCCTTAGGGTTAGGGTTAGGGTTAGGAGTTAGGGTTAGGGTTAGGAGTTAGGGTTAGCGTTTAGGGTTAGAGTTTAGGGTTAGGGTTACGGTTAGGGGCATAGGGTTAGGTTTGGTGTTATGGTTTGGTTTTAAGATTAAGGTCTAGTGTTATGGTTAGGGGTTAGGGTTCAGGGGGGCTTAGGGTTAGGGTTAGGAGTTAGGGTTAGGGTTAGGAGTTAGGGTTAGCGTTTAGGGTTAGAGTTTAGGGTTAGGGTTACGGTTAGGGGCATTGGGTTAGGTTTGGGGTTATGGTTTGGTTTTAAGTTTAAGGTCTTGGGTTAGGTTTAGCGGTTAGGGTTCAGGGGGCCGTAGGGTTAGGGTTAGGGTTAGGAGTTAGTGTTAGGGTTAGGAGTTAGGGTTAGCGTTTAGGGTTAGAGTTTAGGGTTAGGATTACGGTTAGGGCATAGGGTTAGGTTTGGGCTTATGATTTGTTTTTAAGGTTTAGGTGTAGGGTTAGGGTTAGGGGTTAGGGTTCAGGGGGCCTTAGGGTTAGGGTTAGGGTTAGGAGTTAGGGTTAGGGTTAGGAGTTAGGGTTAGCGTTTAGGGTTAGAGTTTAGGGTTAGGGTTACGGTTAGGGGCATAGGGTTATGTTTGGGATTATGGTTTGGTTTTAAGCTTTAGGTGTAGGGTTAGGGTTAGGGGTTAGGGTTCAGGGGGCCTTAGGGTTAGGGTTAGGGTTAGGAGTTAGGGTTAGGGTTAGGATTTATGCTTAGCGTTTAGGGTTAGAGTTTAGGGTTAGGGTTACGGTTAGGGGCATAGGGTTAGGTTTGGGGTTATGGTTTGGTTTTAAGGTTTAGGTGTAGGGTTAGGGTTAGGGTTTAGGGTTCAGGGGGCCTTAGGTTTAGGGTTAGGAGTTAGGGTTAGGGTTAGGATTTAGGCTTAGCGTTTAGGGTTAGAGTTTAGGGTTAGGGTTACGGTTAGGGGCATAGGGTTAGGTTTGGGGTTATGGTTTGGTTTTAAGGTTAAGTCCTATGGTTAGGGTTAGGGGTTAGGGTTCAGGGGGGCTTAGGGTTAGGGTTAGGAGTTAGGGTTAGGGTTAGGAGTTAGGGTTAGTGTTTAGGGTTAGAGTTTAGGGTTAGGGTTACGGTTAGGGGCATAGGGTTAGGTTTGGGGTTATGGTTTGGTTTTAAGTTTAAGGTCTTGGGTTAGGTTTAGCGGTTAGGGTTCAGGGGGCCTTAGGGTTAGGGTTAGGGTTAGGAGTTAGGGTTAGCGTTTAGGGTTAGAGTTTAGGGTTAGGATTACGGTTAGGGGCATAGGGTTAGGTTTGGGATTATGGTTTGGTTTTAATATTTAGGTGTAGGGTTAGGGTTAGGGGTTTGCGTTCAGGGGGCCTTAGGCTTAGGGTTAGGGTTAGGAGTTAGGGTTAGGGTTAGGAGTTAGGGTTAGCGTTTAGGGTTAGAGTTTAGAGTTAGGGTTACGGTTAGGGGCATAGGGTTAGGTTTGGGGTTATGGTTTGGATTTAAGTTTTAGGTGTAGGGTTAGGGTTAGGGGTTAGGGTTCAGGGGGCCTTAGTGTTAGGGTTATGGTTAGGAGTTAGGGTTAGGGTTAGGAGTTAGGGTTAGCGTTTAGGGTTAGAGTTTAGGGTTAGGGTTACGGTTAGGGGCATAGGGTTAGGTTTGGGGTTATGGTTTGGTTTTAAGTATAAGGTCTAGGGTTAGGGTGAGGGGTTAGGGTTCAGGGGGCCTTAGGGTTAGGGTTACTATTATTAGTTAGGGTTAGAGTTAGGAGTTAGGGCTAGCGTTTAGGGTTAGAGTTTAGGGTTAGGGTTACGGTTAGGGGCATAGGGTTAGGTTTGGTGTCATGGTTTGGTTTTAAGATTAAGGTCTAGGGTTAGGGTTAGGAGTTAGGGTTCAGGGGGTCTTAGGTTTAGGGTTAGGGTTAGGAGTTAGGGTTAGGTTTAGGAGTTAGGGTTAGCGTTTAGGGTTAGAGTTTAGGCTTAGGTTTACGGTTAGGGGCATAGGTTTAGGTTTGGGGTTATGGTTTTGGTTTTAAGGTTTAGGTCTAGGGTTAGGGTTAGGGGTTAGGGTTCAGGGGGCCTTAGGGTTAGGGTTAGGGTTAGGAGTTAGGGTTAGGGTTAGGAGTTAGGGTTAGCGTTTAGGGTTAGAGTTTAGAGTTAGGGTTACGGTTAGGGGCATAGGGTTAGGTTTGGGGTTATGGTTTGGTTTTAAGGTTAAGGTCTAGGTTTAGGGTGAGGGGTTAGGGTTCAGGGGGCCTTAGGGTTAGGGTTAGGGTTAGGAATTAGGGTTAGGTTTAGGATTTAGGGTTAGCGTTTAGGATTAGAGTTTAGGCTTAGGCTTACTGTTAGAGGCATAGGTTAAGGTTTGGGGTTATGTTTTGGTTTTAAGGTTTAGGTCTAGGTTTAGGGTTAGGGGTTAGGGTTCAGGGGGCCTTATGGTTAGGGTTAGGGTTAGGAGTTAGGGTTAGGGTTAGGAGTTAGGGTTAGCGTTTAGGGTTAGAGTTTAGGGTTAGAGTTACGGTTAGGGGCATAGGGTTAGGTTTGGGGTTATGGTTTGGATTTAAGTTTAAGGTCTAGGGTTAGGGTTAGGGGTTAGGGTTCAGGGGGCCTTAGGGTTAGGGTTAGGGTTATTAGTTCGGGTTAGGGTTAGGAGTTACGGCTAGCGTTTAGGGTTAGAGTTTAGGGTTAGGGTTACGGTTAGGGGCATAGGGTTAGGTTTGGGGTTATGGTTTGATTTTAAGGTTTAGGTCTATGGTTAGGGGTTAGGGGTTAGGGTTCAGGTGGGCTTAGGGTTAGGGTTAGGGTTAGGAGTTAGGAGTTAGGGTTAGCGTTTAGGTTTAGAGTTTAGAGTTAGGGTTACGGTTAGGGGCATAGGGTTAGGTTTGGGGTTATGGTTTGGTTTTAAGTTTAAGGTCTTGGGTTAGGTTTAGCGGTTAGGGTTCAGGGGGCCTTAGGGTTAGGGTTAGGGTTAGGAGTTAGGGTTAGGGTTAGGAGTTAGGGTTAGCGTTTAGGGTTAGAGTTTAGGCTTAGGGTTACGGTTAGGGGCATAGGGTTAGGTTTGGGCTTATGATTTGTTTTTAAGGTTTAGGTGTAGGGTTAGGGTTAGGGGTTAGGGTTCAGGGGGCCTTAGGGTTAGGGTTAGGGTTAGGAGTTAGGGTTAGGGTTAGGAGTTAGGGTTAGCGTTTAGGGTTAGAGTTTAGGGTTAGGGTTACGGTTAGGGGCATAGGGTTAGGTTTGGGATTATGGTTTGGTTTTAAGGATTAGGTGTAGGGTTAGGGTTAGGGGTTAGGGTTCAGGGGGCCTTAGGGTTAGGGTTAGGGTTAGGATTTAGGGTTAGGGTTAGGATTTAGGCTTAGCGTTTAGGGTTAGAGTTTAGGGTTAGGGTTACGGTTAGGGGCATAGGTTTAGGTTTGGGGTTATGGTTTGGTTTTAAGGTTTAGGTGTAGGGTTAGGGTTAGGGGTTAGGGTTCAGGGGGCCTTAGGGTTAGGGTTAGGGTTATTAGTTCGGGTTAGGGTTAGGATTTAGGCTTAGCGTTTAGGGTTAGAGTTTAGGGTTAGGGTTATGGTTAGGGGCATAGGGTTAAGTTTGGGGTTATGGTTTGGTTTTAAGGTTAAGTCCTATGGTTAGGGTTAGGGGTTAGGGTTCAGGGGGGCTTAGGGTTAGGGTTAGGAGTTAGGGTTAGGGTTAGGAGTTAGGGTTAGCGTTTAGGGTTAGAGTTTAGGGTTAGGGTTACGGTTAGGGGCATAGGGTTAGGTTTGGGGTTATGGTTTGGTTTTAAGTTTAAGGTCTTGGGTTAGGTTTAGTGGTTAGGGTTCAGGGGACCTTGGGTTAGGGTTAGGGTTAGGAGTTAGGGTTAGGGTTAGGAGTTAGGGCTAGCGTTTAGGGTTAGAGTTTAGGGTTAGGATTACGGTTAGGGGCATAGGGTTAGGTTTGGGCTTATGATTTGTTTTTAAGGTTTAGGTGTAGGGTTAGGGTTAGGGGTTAGGGTTCAGGGGGCCTTAGGGTTAGGGTTAGGGTTAGGAGTTAGGGTTAGGGTTAGGAGTTAGGGTTAGCGTTTAGGGTTAGAGTTTAGAGTTAGGGTTACGGTTAGGGGCATAGGGTTAGGTTTGGGGTTATGGTTTGGTTTTAAGGTTAAGGTCTAGGTTTAGGGTGAGGGGTTAGGGTTCAGGGGGCCTTAGGGTTAGGGTTAGGGTTAGGAATTAGGGTTAGGTTTAGGATTTAGGGTTAGCGTTTAGGATTAGAGTTTAGGCTTAGGCTTACTGTTAGAGGCATAGGTTAAGGTTTGGGGTTATGTTTTGGTTTTAAGGTTTAGGTCTAGGTTTAGGGTTAGGGGTTAGGGTTCAGGGGGCCTTATGGTTAGGGTTAGGGTTAGGAGTTAGGGTTAGGGTTAGGAGTTAGGGTTAGCGTTTAGGGTTAGAGTTTAGGGTTAGAGTTACGGTTAGGGGCATAGGGTTAGGTTTGGGGTTATGGTTTGGATTTAAGTTTAAGGTCTAGGGTTAGGGTTAGGGGTTAGGGTTCAGGGGGCCTTAGGGTTAGGGTTAGGGTTATTAGTTCGGGTTAGGGTTAGGAGTTACGGCTAGCGTTTAGGGTTAGAGTTTAGGGTTAGGGTTACGGTTAGGGGCATAGGGTTAGGTTTGGGGTTATGGTTTGATTTTAAGGTTTAGGTCTATGGTTAGGGGTTAGGGGTTAGGGTTCAGGTGGGCTTAGGGTTAGGGTTAGGGTTAGGAGTTAGGAGTTAGGGTTAGCGTTTAGGTTTAGAGTTTAGAGTTAGGGTTACGGTTAGGGGCATAGGGTTAGGTTTGGGGTTATGGTTTGGTTTTAAGTTTAAGGTCTTGGGTTAGGTTTAGCGGTTAGGGTTCAGGGGGCCTTAGGGTTAGGGTTAGGGTTAGGAGTTAGGGTTAGGGTTAGGAGTTAGGGTTAGCGTTTAGGGTTAGAGTTTAGGCTTAGGGTTACGGTTAGGGGCATAGGGTTAGGTTTGGGCTTATGATTTGTTTTTAAGGTTTAGGTGTAGGGTTAGGGTTAGGGGTTAGGGTTCAGGGGGCCTTAGGGTTAGGGTTAGGGTTAGGAGTTAGGGTTAGGGTTAGGAGTTAGGGTTAGCGTTTAGGGTTAGAGTTTAGGGTTAGGGTTACGGTTAGGGGCATAGGGTTAGGTTTGGGATTATGGTTTGGTTTTAAGGATTAGGTGTAGGGTTAGGGTTAGGGGTTAGGGTTCAGGGGGCCTTAGGGTTAGGGTTAGGGTTAGGATTTAGGGTTAGGGTTAGGATTTAGGCTTAGCGTTTAGGGTTAGAGTTTAGGGTTAGGGTTACGGTTAGGGGCATAGGTTTAGGTTTGGGGTTATGGTTTGGTTTTAAGGTTTAGGTGTAGGGTTAGGGTTAGGGGTTAGGGTTCAGGGGGCCTTAGGGTTAGGGTTAGGGTTATTAGTTCGGGTTAGGGTTAGGATTTAGGCTTAGCGTTTAGGGTTAGAGTTTAGGGTTAGGGTTATGGTTAGGGGCATAGGGTTAAGTTTGGGGTTATGGTTTGGTTTTAAGGTTAAGTCCTATGGTTAGGGTTAGGGGTTAGGGTTCAGGGGGGCTTAGGGTTAGGGTTAGGAGTTAGGGTTAGGGTTAGGAGTTAGGGTTAGCGTTTAGGGTTAGAGTTTAGGGTTAGGGTTACGGTTAGGGGCATAGGGTTAGGTTTGGGGTTATGGTTTGGTTTTAAGTTTAAGGTCTTGGGTTAGGTTTAGTGGTTAGGGTTCAGGGGGCCTTGGGTTAGGGTTAGGGTTAGGAGTTAGGGTTAGGGTTAGGAGTTAGGGCTAGCGTTTAGGGTTAGAGTTTAGGGTTAGGATTACGGTTAGGGGCATAGGGTTAGGTTTGGGCTTATGATTTGTTTTTAAGGTTTAGGTGTAGGGTTAGGGTTAGGGGTTAGGGTTCAGGGGGCCTTAGGGTTAGGGTTAGGGTTAGGAGTTAGGGTTAGGGTTAGGAGTTAGGGTTAGCGTTTAGGGTTAGAGTTTAGGGTTAGGGTTACGGTTAGGGGCATAGGGTTAGGTTTGGGATTATGGTTTGGTTTTAAGGTTTAGGTCTAGGGTTAGGGTTAGGGGTTAGGGTTCAGGGGGCCTTATGGTTAGGGTTAGGGTTAGGAGTTAGGGTTAGGGTTAGGATTTAGGCTTAGCGTTTAGGGTTAGAGTTTAGGGTTAGGGTTACGGTTAGGGGCATAGGGTTAGGTTTGGGGTTATGGTTTGGTTTATAAGGTTAAGTCCTATGGTTAGGGTTAGGGGTTAGGGTTCAGGGGGGCTTAGGGTTAGGGTTAGGAGTTAGGGTTAGGGTTAGGAGTTAGGGTTAGCGTTTAGGGTTAGAGTTTAGGGTTAGGGTTACGGTTAGGGGCATAGGTTTAGGTTTGGGGTTATGGTTTGGTTTTAAGGTTTAGGTGTAGGGTTAGGGTTAGGGGTTAGGGTTCAGGGGGCCTTAGGGTTAGGGTTAGGGTTAGGAGTTAGGGTTAGGGTTAGGAGTTAGGGTTAGCGTTTAGGGTTAGAGTTTAGGGTTAGGGTTACGGTTAGGGGCATAGGTTTAGGTTTGGGGTTATGGTTTGGTTTTAAGGTTTAGGTCTAGGGTTAGGGTTAGGGGTTAGGGTTCAGGGGGTATTAGAGTTAGGGTTAGGGTTAGGAGTTAGGGTTAGGGTTAGGAGTTAGGGTTAGCGTTTAGGGTTAGAGTTTAGGGTTAGGGTTACGGTTAGGGGCATAGGTTTAGGTTTGGGGTTATGGTTTGGTTTTAAGCTTAAGGTCTAGGGTTAGGGTTAGGGGTTAGGGTTCAGGGGGCCTTAGGGTTAGGGTTAGGGTTAGGAGTTAGGGTTAGGGTTAGGAGTTAGGGTTAGCGTTTAGGGTTAGAGTTTAGGGTTAGGGTTACTGTTAGGGGCATAGGGTTAGGTTTGGGGTTATGGTTTGGTTTTAAGTTTAAGGTCTAGGGTTAGGGTTAGGGGTTAGGGTTCAGGGGGCCTTAGGGTTAGGGTTAGGGTTAGGAGTTAGGGTTAGGGTTAGGATTTAGGCTTAGCGTTTAGGGTTAGAGTTTAGGGTTAGGGTTACGGTTAGGGGCATAGGGTTAGGTTTGGGGTTATGGTTTGGTTTTAAGGTTTAGGTGTAGGGTTAGGTTTAGCGGTTAGGGTTCAGGGGGCCTTAGGGTTAGGGTTAGGGTTAGGAGTTAGGGTTAGGGTTAGGATTTAGGCTTAGCGTTTAGGGTTAGAGTTTAGGGTTATGGTTACGGTTAGGGGCATAGGGTTAGGTTTGGGCTTATGGTTTGGTTTTAAGTTTAAGGTCTAGGGTTAGGGTGAGGGGTTAGGGTTCAGGGGGCCTTAGGGTTAGGGTTAGGGTTATTAGTTAGGGTTAGGGTTAGGAGTTAGGGCTAGCGTTTAGGGTTAGAGTATAGGGTTAGGGTTACGGTTAGGGGCATAGGGTTAGGTTTGGGGTTATGGTTTGGTTTTAAGGTTAAGACCTATGGTTAGTTTAGGGGTTAGGGTTCAGGGGGGCTTAGGGTTAGGGTTAGGAGTTAGGGTTAGGGTTAGGAGTTAGGGTTAGCGTTTAGGGTTAGAGTTTAGGTTTAGGGTTACGGTTAGGGGCATAGGGTTAGGTTTGGGGTTATGGTTTGGTTTTAAGTTTAAGGTCTTGGGTTAGGTTTAGCGGTTAGGGTTCAGGGGGCCTTAGGGTTAGGGTTAGGGTTAGGAGTTAGGGTTAGGGTTAGGAGTTAGGGTTAGCGTTTAGGGTTAGAGTTTAGGGTTAGGATTACGGTTAGGGGCATAGGGTTAGGTTTGGGCTTATGGTTTGGTTTTAAGATTTAGGTGTAGGGTTAGGGGTTAGGGGTTAGGGTTCAGGGGGCCTTAGGGTTAGGGTTAGGGTTAGGAGTTAGGGTTAGGGTTAGGAGTTAGGGTTAGCGTTTAGGGTTAGAGTTCAGAGTTAGGGTTACGGTTAGGGGCATAGGGTTAGGTTTGGTTTTATGGTTTGGTTTTAAGTTTAAGGTCTAGGTTTAGGTTGAGGGGTTAGGGTTGAGGGGGCCTTAGGGTTAGGGTTAGGGTTAGGAGTTAGGGTTAGGTTTAGGATTTAGGGTTAGCGTTTAGGATTAGAGTTTAGGCTTAGGCTTACGGTTAGAGGCATAGGTTAAGGTTTGGGGTTATGGTTTGGTTTTAAGGTTAAGGTCTAGGGTTAGGGTTAGGGGTTAGGGTTCAGGGGGCCTTAGGGTTTGGGTTAGGGTTATTAGTTCGGGTTAGGGTTAGGAGTTAGGGTTAGCGTTTAGGGTTAGAGTTTAGGGTTAGGGTTACGGTTAGGGGCATAGGGTTAGGTTTGGAGTCATGGTTTGCTTTTAAGGTTTAGGTCTATGGTTAGTGTTAGGATTTAGGGTTCAGGGGGTCTTAGGGTTAGGGTTAGGGTTAGGAGTTAGGGTTAGGTTTAGGAGTTAGGGTTAGTGTTTAGGGTTAGAGTTTAGGCTTAAGTTTACGGTTAGGGGCATAGGTTTAGGTTTGGGGTTATGGTTTGGTTTTAAGGTTTAGGTCTAGGGTTAGGGTTAGGGGTTAGGGTTCAGGGGGTATTAGAGTTAGGGTTAGGGTTAGGAGTTAGGGTTAGGGTTAGGCGTTAGGGTTAGCGTTTAGGGTTAGAGTTTAGGGTTAGGGTTACGGTTAGGGGCATAGGTTTAGGTTTGGGGTTATGGTTTGGTTTTAAGGTTAAGGTCTAGGGTTAGGGTTAGGTGTTAGTGTTCAGGGGGCCTTAGGGTTAGGGTTAGGGTTAGGAGTTAGGGTTAGGGTTAGGAGTTAGGGTTAGCGTTTAGGGTTAGAGTATAGGGTTAGGGTTACGGTTAGGGGCATAGGGTTAGGTTTGGGGTTATGGTTTGGTTTTAAGGTTTAGGTGTAGGGTTAGGGTTAGGGGTTAGGGTTCAGGGGGCCTTAGGGTTAGGGTTAGGGTTAGGAGTTAGGGTTAGGGTTAGCAGTTAGGGTTAGCGTTTAGGGTTAGAGTGTAGAGTTAGGGTTACGGTTAGGGGCATAGGTTTAGGTTTGGGGTTATGGTTTGGTTTTAAGGTTTAGGTCTAGGGTTAGGGTTAGGGGTTAGGGTTCAGGGGGTATTAGAGTTAGGGTTAGGATTAGGAGTTAGGTTTAGGGTTAGGAGTTAGGGTTAGCGTTTAGGGTTAGAGTTTAGGGTTAGGGTTAGGTTAGGGGCATAGGTTTAGGTTTGGGGTTATGGTTTGGTTTTAAGTTTAAGGTCTAGGGTTAGGGTTAGGGGTTAGGGTTCAGGGGGCCTTAGGGTTAGGGTTAGGGTTAGGAGTTAGGGTTAGGGTTAGGAGTTAGGGTTAGCGTTTAGGGTTAGAGTTTAGGGTTAGGGTTACGGTTAGGGGCATAGGGTTAGATTTGGGGTTATGGTTTGGTTTTAAGATTAAGGTCTAGGGTTAGAGTTAGGGGTTAGGGTTCAGGGGGGCTTAGGGTTAGGGTTAGGAGTTAGGGTTAGGGTTAGGAGTTAGGGTTAGCGTTTAGGGTTAGAGTTTAGGGTTAGGGTTACGGTTAGGGGCATTGGGTTAGGTTTGGGGTTATGGTTTGGTTTTAAGTTTAAGGTCCTATGGTTAGGTTTAGCGGTTAGGGTTCAGGGGGCCTTAGGGTTAGGGTTAGGGTTAGGAGTTAGGGTTAGGGTTAGGAGTTAGGGTTAGCGTTTAGGGTTAGAGTTTAGGGTTAGGATTACGGTTAGGGGCATAGGGTTAGGTTTGGGCTTATGATTTGTTTTTAAGGTTTAGGTGTAGGGTTAGGGTTAGGGGTTAGGGTTCAGGGGGCCTTAGGGTTAGGGTTAGGGTTAGGAGTTAGGGTTAGGGTTAGGAGTTAGGGTTAGCGTTTAGGGTTAGAGTTTAGGGTTAGGGTTACGGTTAGGGGCATAGGGTTAGGTTTGGGATTATGGTTTGGTTTTAAGGTTTAGGTGTAGGGTTAGGGTTAGGGGTTAGGGTTCAGGGGGCCTTAGGGTTAGGGTTAGGGTTAGGAGTTAGGGTTAGGGTTAGGATTTAGGCTTAGCGTTTAGGATTAGAGTTTAGGGTTAGGGTTACGGTTAGGGGCATAGGGTTAGGTTTGGGGTTATGGTTTGGTTTTAAGGTTTAGGTGTAGGGTTAGGGTTAGGGGTTAGGGTTCAGGGGGCCTTAGGGTTAGGGTTAGGGTTATTAGTTCGGGTTAGGGTTAGGAGTTACGGCTAGCGTTTAGGGTTAGAGTTTAGGGTTAGGGTTACGGTTAGGGGCATAGGGTTAGGTTTGGGGTTATGGTTTGGTTTTAAGTTTAAGTCCTATGGTTAGGGTTAGGGGTTAGGGTTCAGGGGGGCTTAGGGTTAGGGTTAGGAGTTAGGGTTAGGGTTAGGAGTTAGGGTTAGCGTTTAGGGTTAGAGTATAGGGTTAGGGTTACGGTTAGGGGCATAGGGTTAGGTTTGGGGTTATGGTTTGGTTTTAAGTTTAAGGTCTTGGGTTAGGTTTAGCGGTTAGGGTTCAGGGGGCCTTAGGGTTAGGGTTAGGATTATTAGTTAGGGTTAGGGTTAGGAGTTAGGGCTAGCGTTTAGGGTTAGAGTTTAGGGTTAGGGTTACGGTTAGGGGCATAGGGTTAGGTTTGGTGTCATGGTTTGCTTTTAAGGTTTAGGTCTATGGTTAGTGTTAGGATTTAGGGTTCAGGGGGCCTTAGGGTTAGGGTTAGGAGTTAGGGTTAGGGTTAGGAGTTAGGGTTAGCGTTTAGGGTTAGAGTTTAGGGTTAGGGTTACGGTTAGGGGCATAGGTTTAGGTTTGGAGTTATGGTTTGGTTTTAAGATTAAGGTCTAGGGTTATGGTTAGGAGTTAGGGTTCAGGGGGTCTTAGGGTTAGGGTTAGGGTTAGGAGTTAGGGTTAGGTTTAGGAGTTAGGGTTAGCGTTTAGGGTTAGAGTTTAGGCTTAGGTTTACGGTTAGGGGCATAGGTTTAGGTTTGGGGTTATGGTTTGGTTTTAAGTTTTAGGTCTAGTGTTAGGGTTAGGGGTTAGGGTTCAGGGGGTATTAGAGTTAGAGTTAGGGTTAGGAGTTAGGGTTAGGGTTAGGAGTTAGGGTTAGCGTTTAGGGTTAGAGTTTAGGCTTAGAGTTACGGTTAGGGGCATAGGTTTAGGTTTGGGGTTATGGTTTGGTTTTAAGTTTAAGGTCTAGGGTTAGGTTTAGGGGTTAGGGTTCAGGGGGCCTTAGGGTTAGGGTTAGGATTATTAGTTAGGGTTAGGGTTAGGAGTTAGGGCTAGCGTTTAGGGTTAGAGTTTAGGGTTAGGGTTACGGTTAGGGGCATAGGGTTAGGTTTGGAGTCATGGTTTGCTTTTAAGGTTTAGGTCTATGGTTAGTGTTAGGATTTAGGGTTCAGGGGGTCTTAGGGTTAGGGTTAGGGTTAGGAGTTAGGGTTAGGTTTAGGAGTTAGGGTTAGTGTTTAGGGTTAGAGTTTAGGCTTAAGTTTACGGTTAGGGGCATAGGTTTAGGTTTGGGGTTATGGTTTGGTTTTAAGGTTTAGGTCTAGGGTTAGGGTTAGGGGTTAGGGTTCAGGGGGTATTAGAGTTAGGGTTAGGGTTAGGAGTTAGGGTTAGGGTTAGGCGTTAGGGTTAGCGTTTAGGGTTAGAGTTTAGGGTTAGGGTTACGGTTAGGGGCATAGGTTTAGGTTTGGGGTTATGGTTTGGTTTTAAGGTTAAGGTCTAGGGTTAGGGTTAGGTGTTAGTGTTCAGGGGGCCTTAGGGTTAGGGTTAGGGTTAGGAGTTAGGGTTAGCGTTTAGGGTTAGAGTATAGGGTTAGGGTTACGGTTAGGGGCATAGGGTTAGGTTTGGGGTTATGGTTTGGTTTTAAGGTTTAGGTGTAGGGTTAGGGTTAGGGGTTAGGGTTCAGGGGGCCTTAGGGTTAGGGTTAGGGTTAGGAGTTAGGGTTAGGGTTAGGAGTTAGGGTTAGCGTTTAGGGTTAGAGTGTAGAGTTAGGGTTACGGTTAGGGGCATAGGTTTAGGTTTGGGGTTATGGTTTGGTTTTAAGGTTTAGGTCTAGGGTTAGGGTTAGGGGTTAGGGTTCAGGGGGTATTAGAGTTAGGGTTAGGATTAGGAGTTAGGTTTAGGGTTAGGAGTTAGGGTTAGCGTTTAGGGTTAGAGTTTAGGGTTAGGGTTAGGTTAGGGGCATAGGTTTAGGTTTGGGGTTATGGTTTGGTTTTAAGATTAAGGTCTAGGGTTAGGGTTAGGGGTTAGGGTTCAGGGGGCCTTAGGGTTAGGGTTAGGGTTAGGAGTTAGGGTTAGGGTTAGGAGTTAGGGTTAGCGTTTAGGGTTAGAGTTTAGGGTTAGGGTTACGGTTAGGGGCATAGGGTTAGATTTGGGGTTATGGTTTGGTTTTAAGATTAAGGTCTAGGGTTAGAGTTAGGGGTTAGGGTTCAGGGGGGCTTAGGGTTAGGGTTAGGAGTTAGGGTTAGGGTTAGGAGTTAGGGTTAGCGTTTAGGGTTAGAGTTTAGGGTTAGGGTTACGGTTAGGGGCATTGGGTTAGGTTTGGGGTTATGGTTTGGTTTTAAGTTTAAGGTCCTATGGTTAGGTTTAGCGGTTAGGGTTCAGGGGGCCTTAGGGTTAGGGTTAGGGTTAGGAGTTAGGGTTAGGGTTAGGAGTTAGGGTTAGCGTTTAGGGTTAGAGTTTAGGGTTAGGATTACGGTTAGGGCATAGGGTTAGGTTTGGGCTTATGATTTGTTTTTAAGGTTTAGGTGTAGGGTTAGGGTTAGGGGTTAGGGTTCAGGGGGCCTTAGGGTTAGGGTTAGGGTTAGGAGTTAGGGTTAGGGTTAGGAGTTAGGGTTAGCGTTTAGGGTTAGAGTTTAGGGTTAGGGTTACGGTTAGGGGCATAGGGTTAGGTTTGGGATTATGGTTTGGTTTTAAGGTTTAGGTGTAGGGTTAGGGTTAGGGGTTAGGGTTCAGGGGGCCTTAGGGTTAGGGTTAGGGTTAGGAGTTAGGGTTAGGGTTAGGATTTAGGCTTAGCGTTTAGGATTAGAGTTTAGGGTTAGGGTTACGGTTAGGGGCATAGGGTTAGGTTTGGGGTTATGGTTTGGTTTTAAGGTTTAGGTGTAGGGTTAGGGTTAGGGGTTAGGGTTCAGGGGGCCTTAGGGTTAGGGTTAGGGTTATTAGTTCGGGTTAGGGTTAGGAGTTACGGCTAGCGTTTAGGGTTAGAGTTTAGGGTTAGGGTTACGGTTAGGGGCATAGGGTTAGGTTTGGGGTTATGGTTTGGTTTTAAGTTTAAGTCCTATGGTTAGGGTTAGGGGTTAGGGTTCAGGGGGGCTTAGGGTTAGGGTTAGGAGTTAGGGTTAGGGTTAGGAGTTAGGGTTAGCGTTTAGGGTTAGAGTATAGGGTTAGGGTTACGGTTAGGGGCATAGGGTTAGGTTTGGGGTTATGGTTTGGTTTTAAGTTTAAGGTCTTGGGTTAGGTTTAGCGGTTAGGGTTCAGGGGGCCTTAGGGTTAGGGTTAGGATTATTAGTTAGGGTTAGGGTTAGGAGTTAGGGCTAGCGTTTAGGGTTAGAGTTTAGGGTTAGGGTTACGGTTAGGGGCATAGGGTTAGGTTTGGTGTCATGGTTTGCTTTTAAGGTTTACGTCTATGGTTAGTGTTAGGATTTAGGGTTCAGGGGGCCTTAGGGTTAGGGTTAGGAGTTAGGGTTAGGGTTAGGAGTTAGGGTTAGCGTTTAGGGTTAGAGTTTAGGGTTAGGGTTAAGGTTAGGGGCATAGGGTTAGGTTTGGTGTCATGGTTTGCTTTTAAGGTTTACGTCTATGGTTAGTGTTAGGATTTAGGGTTCAGGGGGCCTTAGGGTTAGGGTTAGGAGTTAGGGTTAGGGTTAGGAGTTAGGGTTAGCGTTTAGGGTTAGAGTTTAGGGTTAGGGTTACGGTTAGGGGCATAGGTTTAGGTTTGGAGTTATGGTTTGGTTTTAAGATTAAGGTCTAGGGTTATGGTTAGGAGTTAGGGTTCAGGGGGTCTTAGGGTTAGGGTTAGGGTTAGGAGTTAGGGTTAGGTTTAGGAGTTAGGGTTAGCGTTTAGGGTTAGAGTTTAGGCTTAGGTTTACGGTTAGGGGCATAGGTTTAGGTTTGGGGTTATGGTTTGGTTTTAAGTTTTAGGTCTAGTGTTAGGGTTAGGGGTTAGGGTTCAGGGGGTATTAGAGTTAGAGTTAGGGTTAGGAGTTAGGGTTAGGGTTAGGAGTTAGGGTTAGCGTTTAGGGTTAGAGTTTAGGCTTAGAGTTACGGTTAGGGGCATAGGTTTAGGTTTGGGGTTATGGTTTGGTTTTAAGTTTAAGGTCTAGGGTTAGGTTTAGGGGTTAGGGTTCAGGGGGCCTTAGGGTTAGGGTTAGGGTTATTAGTTAGGGTTAGGGTTAGGAGTTAGGGCTAGCGTTTAGGGTTAGAGTTTAGGGTTAGGGTTACGGTTAGGGGCATAGGGTTAGGTTTGGGGTTATGGTTTGGTTTTAAGATTAAGGTCTAGGGTTAGGGTTAGGAGTAAGGGTTCAGGGGGGCTTAGGGTTAGGGTTAGGGTTGGGAGTTAGGGTTAGGGTTAGGAGTTAGGGTTAGCGTTTAGGGTTAGAGTATAGGGTTAGGGTTACAGTTAGGGTCATAGGGTTAGGTTTGGGGTTATGGTTTGATTTTAAGGTTTAGGTCTATGGTTAGGGGTTAGGGGTTAGGGTTCAGGGGGTATTAGATTTAGGGTTAGGGTTAGGAGTTACGTTTAGGGTTAGGACTTAGGGTTAGCGTTTAGGGTTAGAGTATAGGGTTAGGGTTACGGTTAGGGGCATAGGGTTAGGTTTGGGGTTATGGTTTGGTTTTAAGTTTAAGGTCCTATGGTTACATTTAGCGGTTAGGGTTCAGGGGGCCTTAGTGTTAGGGTTAGGGTTAGGAGTTAGGGTTAGGGTTAGGAGTTAGGGTTAGCGTTTAGGGTTAGAGTTTAGGCTTAGGGTTACGGTTAGGGGCATAGGGTTAGGTTTGGGCTTATGATTTGGTTTTAAGATTTAGGTGTAGGGTTAGGGTTAGGGGTTAGGGTTCAGGGGGCCTTAGGGTTAGGGTTAGGAGTTAGGGTTAGGGTTAGGAGTTAGGATTAGCGTTTAGGGTTAGAGTTTAGGGTTAGGGTTACGGTTAGGGGCATAGGGTTAGGTTTGGGGTTATGGTTTGGTTTTAAGGTTTAGGTGTAGGGTTAGGGTTAGGGGTTAGGGTTCAGGGGGCCTTAGGGTTAGGGTTAGGGTTAGGAGTTAGGGTTAGGGTTAGGAGTTAGGGTTAGCGTTTAGGGTTACAGTTTAGGGTTAGGGTTACGGTTAGGGGCATAGGGTTAGGTTTGGGGTTATGGTTTGGTTTTAAGATTAAGGTCTAGGGTTAGGGTTAGGGGTTAGGGTTCAGGGGGGCTTAGGGTTAGGTTTAGGAGTTAGGGTTAGGGTTAGGAGTTAGGGTTAGCGTTTAGGGTTAGAGTTTAGGGTTAGGGTTACGGTTAGGGGCATAGGGTTAGGTTTGGGCTTATGGTTTGGTTTTAAGTTTAAGGTCTAGGGTTAGGGTTAGGAGTAAGGGTTCAGGGGGCTTAGGGTTAGGGTTAGGGTTGGGAGTTAGGGTTAGGGTTAGGACTTAGGGTTAGCGTTTAGGGTTAGAGTATGGGGTTAGGGTTACGGTTAGGGGCATAGGGTTAGGTTTGGGGTTATGGTTTGGTTTTAATGTTTAGGTGTAGGGTTAGGGTTAGGGGTTAGGGTTCAGGGGGTATTAGAGTTAGGGTTAGGGTTAGGAGTTAGGTTTAGGGTTAGGAGTTAGGGTTAGCGTTTAGGGTTAGAGTTTAGGCTTAGGTTTACGGTTAGGGGCATAGGTTTAGGTTTGGTGTTATGGTTTGGTTTTAAGGTTTAGGTCTAGGGTTAGGGTTAGGGGTTAGGGTTCAGGGGGTATTAGAGTTAGGGTTAGGGTTAGGAGTTAGGGTTAGGGTTAGGAGTTAGGGTTAGCGTTTAGGGTTAGAGTTTAGGGTTAGGGTTACGGTTAGGGGAATAGGTTTTGGTTTGGGGTTATGGTTTGGTTTTAAGATTAAGGTCTAGGGTTAGGGTTAGGGGTTAGGGTTCAGGGGGCCTTAGGGTTAGGGTTAGGAGTTACGGTTAGGGTTAGGACATAGGGTTAGCGTTTAGGGTTAGAGTATAGGGTTAGGGTTACGGTTAGGGGCATAGGGTTAGGTTTGGGGTTATGGTTTGGTTTTAAGGTTAAGGTCTAGGGTTAGGGTTAGGAGTAAGGGTTCAGGGGGGCTTAGGGTTAGGGTTAGGGTTGGGAGTTCGGGTTAGGGTTAGGAGTTAGGGTTAGCGTTTAGGGTTAGAGTATAGGGTTAGGGTTACGGTTAGGGTCATAGGGTTAGGTTTGGGGTTATGGTTTGATTTTAAGGTTTAGGTCTATGGTTAGGGGTTAGGGTTAGAGTTCAGGGGGGCTTAGGGTTAGGGTTAGGGTTAGGAGTTAGGGTTAGGGTTAAGCGTTAGGGTTAGCGTTTAGGGTTAGAGTTTAGGGTTAGGGTTACGGTTAGGGGCATAGGGTTAGGTTTGGGGTTATGGTTTGGTTTTAAGTTTAAGGTCCTATGGTTAGGTTTAGCGGTTAGGGTTCAGGGGGCCTTAGGGTTAGGGTTAGGGTTAGGAGTTAGGGTTAGGGTTAGGAGTTAGGGTTAGCGTTTAGGGTTAGAGTTTAGGCTTAGGGTTACGGTTAGGGGCATAGGGTTAAGTTTGGGGTTATGGTTTGGTTTTAAGATTTAGGTGTAGGGTTAGGGTTAGGGGTTAGGGTTCAGGGGGCCTTAGGGTTAGGGTTAGGGTTAGGAGTTAGGGTTAGGGTTAGGATTTAGGATTAGCGTTTAGGGTTAGAGTTTAGGGTTAGGGTTACGGTTAGGGGCATAGGGTTAGGTTTGGGGTTATGGTTTGGTTTTAAGGTTTAGGTGTAGGGTTAGGGTTAGGGGTTAGGGTTCAGGGGGCCTTAGGGTTAGGGTTAGGGTTAGGAGTTAGGGTTAGGGTTAGGATTTAGGCTTAGTGTTTAGGGTTAGAGTTTAGGCTTAGGGTTACGGTTAGGGGCATAGGGTTAGGTTTGGGGTTATGGTTTGGTTTTAAGGTTAAGTCCTATGGTTAGGGTTAGGGGTTAGGGTTCAGGGGGGCTTAGGGTTAGGGTTAGGAGTTAGGGTTAGGGTTAGGCGTTAGGGTTAGCGTTTAGGGTTAGCGTTTAGGCTTAGGGTTACGGTTAGGGGCATAGGGTTAGGTTTGGGTTTATGGTTTGGTTTTAAGTTTAAGGTCTTGGGTTAGGTTTAGCGGTTAGGGTTCAGGGGGCCTTAGGGTTAGGGTTAGGGTTAGGAGTTAGGGTTAGGGTTAGGAGTTAGGGTTAGCGTTTAGGGTTAGAGTTTAGGGTTAGGATTACGCTTAGGGGCATAGGGTTAGGTTTGGGCTTATGGTTTGTTTTTAAGATTTAGGTGTAGGGTTAGGGTTAGGGGTTAGGGTTCAGGGGGCCTTAGGGTTAGGGTTAGGGTTAGGAGTTAGGGTTAGGGTTAGGAGTTAGGGTTAGCGTTTAGGGTTAGAGTTTAGAGTTAGGGTTACGGTTAGGGGCGTAGGGTTAGGTTTGGTTTTATGGTTTGGTTTTAAGGTTAAGGTCTAGGTTTAGGTTGAGGGGTTAGGGTTCAGGGGGCCTTAGGGTTAGGGTTAGGGTTAGGAGTTAGGGTTAGGTTTAGGATTTAGGGTTAGCGTTTAGGATTAGAGTTTAGGCTTAGGCTTACGGTTAGAGGCATAGGTTAAGGTTTGGGGTTATGTTTTGGTTTTAAGCTTTAGGTCTAGGTTTAGGGTTAGGGGTTAGGGTTCAGGGGGCCTTAGTGTTAGGGTTAGGGTTAGGAGTTAGGGTTAGCGTTTAGGGTTAGAGTTTAGGGTTAGAGTTACGGTTAGGGGCATAGGGTTAGGTTTGGGGTTATGGTTTGGTTTTAAGGTTAAGGTCTAGGGTTAGGGTTAGGGGTTAGGGTTCAGGGGGCCTTAGGGTTAGGGTTAGGGTTAGGAGTTAGGGTTAGGGTTAGGAGTTAGGGTTAGCGTTTAGGGTTAGAGTTTAGAGTTAGGGTTACGGTTAGGGGCGTAGGGTTAGGTTTGGTTTTATGGTTTGGTTTTAAGGTTAAGGTCTAGGTTTAGGTTGAGGGGTTAGGGTTCAGGGGGCCTTAGGGTTAGGGTTAGGGTTAGGAGTTAGGGTTAGGTTTAGGATTTAGGGTTAGCGTTTAGGATTAGAGTTTAGGCTTAGGCTTACGGTTAGAGGCATAGGTTAAGGTTTGGGGTTATGTTTTGGTTTTAAGCTTTAGGTCTAGGTTTAGGGTTAGGGGTTAGGGTTCAGGGGGCCTTAGTGTTAGGGTTAGGGTTAGGAGTTAGGGTTAGCGTTTAGGGTTAGAGTTTAGGGTTAGAGTTACGGTTAGGGGCATAGGGTTAGGTTTGGGGTTATGGTTTGGTTTTAAGGTTAAGGTCTAGGGTTAGGGTTAGGGGTTAGGGTTCAGGGGGCCTTAGGGTTAGGGTTAGGAGTTAGGGTTAGGGTTAGGAGTTAGGGTTAGCGTTTAGGGTTAGAGTTTAGGCTTAAGTTTACGGTTAGGGGCATAGGTTTAGGTTTGGGGTTATGGTTTGGTTTTAAGGTTTAGGTCTAGGGTTAGGGTTAGGGGTTAGGGTTCAGGGGGTATTAGAGTTAGGGTTAGGGTTAGGAGTTAGGGTTAGGGTTAGGCGTTAGGGTTAGCGTTTAGGGTTAGAGTTTAGGGTTAGGGTTACGGTTAGGGGCATAGGTTTAGGTTTGGGGTTATGGTTTGGTTTTAAGGTTAAGGTCTAGGGTTAGGGTTAGGGGTTAGGGTTCAGGGGGCCTTAGGGTTACGGTTAGGGTTAGGAGTTAGGGTTAGGGTTAGGATTTAGGCTTAGCGTTTAGGGTTAGAGTTTAGGGTTAGGGTTACGGTTAGGGGCATAGGGTTAGGTTTGGGGTTATGGTTTGTTTTTAAGGTTTAGGTGTAGGGTTAGGGTTAGGGGTTAGAGTTCAGGGGGCCTTAGGGTTAGGGTTAGGGTTAGGAGTTACGGTTAGGGTTAGGAGTTAGGGTTAGCGTTTAGGGTTAGAGTTTAGGGTTAGGGTTACGGTTAGGGGCATAGGGTTAGGTTTGGTTTTATGGTTTGGTTTTAAGGTTAAGGTCTAGGTTTAGGTTGAGGGGTTAGGGTTCAGGGGGCCTTAGGGTTAGGGTTAGGGTTAGGAGTTAGGGTTAGGTTTAGGATTTAGGGTTAGCGTTTAGGATTAGAGTTTAGGCTTAGGCTTACGGTTAGAGGCATAGGTTAAGGTTTGGGGTTATGTTTTGGTTTTAAGGTTTAGGTCTAGGTTTAGGGTTAGGGGTTAGGGTTCAGGGGGCCTTAGTGTTAGGGTTAGGGTTAGGAGTTAGGGTTAGGGTTAGGAGTTAGGGTTAGCGTTTAGGGTTAGAGTTTAGGGTTAGAGTTACGGTTAGGGGCATAGGGTTAGGTTTGGGGTTATGGTTTGGTTTTAAGGTTAAGGTCTAGGGTTAGGGTTAGGGGTTAGGGTTCAGGGGGCCTTAGGGTTAGGGTTAGGGTTAGGAGTTAGGGTTAGGGTTAGGAGTTAGGGTTAGCGTTTAGGGTTAGAGTTTAGGGTTAGGGTTACGGTTAGGGGCATAGGGTTAGGTTTGGAGTCATGGTTTGCTTTTAAGTTTTAAGTCTATGGTTAGTGTTAGGATTTAGGGTTCAGGGGGCCTTAGGGTTATGGGTTAGGGTTAGGAGTTAGGGTTAGGTTTAGGAGTTAGGGTTAGCGTTTAGGGTTAGAGTTTAGGCTTAAGTTTACGGTTAGGGGCATAGGTTTAGGTTTGGGGTTATGGTTTGGTTTTAAGGTTTAGGTCTAGGGTTAGGGTTAGGGGTTAGGGTTCAGGGGGTATTAGAGTTAGGGTTAGGGTTAGGAGTTAGGGTTAGGGTTAGGCGTTAGGGTTAGCGTTTAGGGTTAGAGTTTAGGGTTAGGGTTACGGTTAGGGGCATAGGTTTAGGTTTGGGGTTATGGTTTGGTTTTAAGGTTAAGGTCTAGGGTTAGGGTTAGGGGTTAGGGTTCAGGGGGCCTTAGGGTTAGGGTTAGGGTTAGGAGTTAGGGTTAGGGTTAGGATTTAGGCTTAGCGTTTAGGGTTGGAGTTTAGGGTTAGGGTTACGGTTAGGGGCATAGGGTTAGGTTTGGGGTTATGGTTTGTTTTTAAGGTTTAGGTGTAGGGTTAGGGTTAGGGCTTAGAGTTCAGGGGGCCTTAGGGTTAGGGTTAGGGTTAGGAGTTAGGGTTAGGGTTAGGAGTTAGGGTTAGCGTTTAGGGTTAGAGTTTAGGGTTAGGGTTACGGTTAGGGGCATAGGTTTAGGTTTGGGGTTATGGTTTGGTTTTAAGGTTAAGGTCTAGGGTTAGGGTTAGGGGTTAGGGTTCAGGGGGCCTTAGGGTTACGGTTAGGGTTAGGAGTTACGGTTAGGGTTAGGAGTTAGGGTTAGCCTTTAGGGTTAGAGTTTAGGGTTAGGGTTACGGTTAGGGGCATAGGTTTAGGTTTGGGGTTATGGTTTGGTTTTAATGTTAAGGTCTAGGGTTACGGTTAGGGGTTAGGGTTCAGGGGGCCTTAGGGTTAGGGTTAGGGTTACGGTTAGGGGCATAGGGTTAGGTTTGGGGTTATGGTTTGGTTTTAAGATTAAGGTCTAGGGTTAGAGTTAGGGGTTAGGGTTCAGGGGGGCTTAGGTTTAGGGTTAGGAGTTAGGGTTAGGGTTAGGAGTTAGGGTTAGCGTTTAGGGTTAGAGTTTAGGGTTAGGGTTACGGTTAGGGGCATTGGGTTAGGTTTGGGGTTATGGTTTGTTTTTAAGGTTTAGGTGTAGGGTTAGGGTTAGGTGTTAGGGTTCAGGGGGCCTTAGGGTTAGGGTTAGGGTTAGGAGTTAGGGTTAGGGTTAGGATTTAGGCTTAGCGTTTAGGGTTAGAGTTTAGGGTTAGGGTTACGGTTAGGGGCATAGGGTTAGGTTTGGGGTTATGGTTTAGTTTTAAGGTTTAGGTGTAGGGTTAGGGTTAGGGTTTAGGGTTCAGGGGGCCTTAGGGTTAGGGTTAGGGTTAGGAGTTAGGGTTAGGGTTAGGATTTAGGCTTAGAGTTTAGGGTTAGAGTTTAGGGTTAGGGTTACGGTTAGGGGCATAGGGTTAGGTTTGGGGTTATGGTTTGGTTTTAAGGTTAAGGTCTAGGGTTAGGGTTAGGGGTTAGGGTTCAGGGGGCCTTAGGGTTAGGGTTAGGGTTAGGAGTTAGGGTTAGGGTTAGGATTTAGGCTTAGCGTTTAGGGTTGGAGTTTAGGGTTAGGGTTACGGTTAGGGGCATAGGGTTAGGTTTGGGGTTATGGTTTGTTTTTAAGGTTTAGGTGTAGGGTTAGGGTTAGGGCTTAGAGTTCAGGGGGCCTTAGGGTTAGGGTTAGGGTTAGGAGTTAGGGTTAGGGTTAGGAGTTAGGGTTAGCGTTTAGGGTTAGAGTTTAGGGTTAGGGTTACGGTTAGGGGCATAGGTTTAGGTTTGGGGTTATGGTTTGGTTTTAAGGTTAAGGTCTAGGGTTAGGGTTAGGGGTTAGGGTTCAGGGGGCCTTAGGGTTACGGTTAGGGTTAGGAGTTACGGTTAGGGTTAGGAGTTAGGGTTAGCCTTTAGGGTTAGAGTTTAGGGTTAGGGTTACGGTTAGGGGCATAGGTTTAGGTTTGGGGTTATGGTTTGGTTTTAAGGTTAAGGTCTAGGGTTAGGGTTAGGGGTTAGGGTTCAGGGGGCCTTAGGGTTAGGGTTAGGGTTATTAGTTCGGGTTAGGGTTAGGAGTTAGGGCTAGCGTTTAGGGTTAGAGTTTAGGGTTAGGGTTACGGTTAGGGGCATAGGGTTAGGTTTGGAGTCATGGTTTGCTTTTAAGGTTTAGGTCTATGGTTAGTGTTAGGATTTAGGGTTCAGGGGGCCTTAGGGTTAGGGTTAGGACTTAGGGTTAGGTTTAGGAGTTAGGGTTAGCGTTTAGGGTTAGAGTTTAGGCTTAAGTTTACGGTTAGGGGCATAGGTTTAGGTTTGGGGTTATGGTTTGGTTTTAAGATAAAGGTCTAGGGTTAGGGTTAGGGGTTAGGGTTCAGGGGGCCTTAGGGTTAGGGTTAGGGTTAGGAGTTAGGGTTAGGGTTAGGCGTTAGGGTTAACGTTTAGGGTTAGAGTTTAGGGTTAGGGTTACGGTTAGGGGCATAGGTTTAGGTTTGGGGTTATGGTTTGGTTTTAAGGTTAAGGTCTAGGGTTAGGGTTAGGGGTTAGGGTTCAGGGGGCCTTAGGGTTAGGGTTAGGGTTAGGAGTTAGGGTTAGGGTTAGGATTTAGGCTTAGCGTTTAGGGTTAGAGTTTAGGCTTAAGTTTACGGTTAGGGGCATAGGGTTAGGTTTGGGGTTATGGTTTGTTTTTAAGTTTTAGGTGTAGGGTTAGGGTTAGGGGTTAGAGTTCAGGGCCCTTAGGGTTAGGGTTAGGGTTAGGAGTTACGGTTAGGGTTAGGAGTTAGGGTTAGCGTTTAGGGTTAGAGTTTAGGGTTAGGGTTACGGTTAGGGGCATAGGGTTAGGTTTGGTTTTATGGTTTGGTTTTAAGGTTAAGGTCTATGTTTAGGTTGAGGGGTTAGGGTTCAGGGGGCCTTAGGGTTAGGGTTAGGGTTAGGAGTTAGGGTTAGGTTTAGGATTTAGGGTTAGCGTTTAGGATTAGAGTTTAGGCTTAGGCTTACGGTTAGAGGCATAGGTTAAGGTTTGGGGTTATGTTTTGGTTTTAAGGTTTAGGTCTAGGTTTAGGGTTAGGGGTTAGGGTTCAGGGGGCCTTAGTGTTAGGGTTAGGGTTAGGAGTTAGGGTTAGGGTTAGGAGTTAGGGTTAGCGTTTAGGGTTAGAGTTTAGGGTTAGAGTTACGGTTAGGGGCATAGGGTTAGGTTTGGGGTTATGGTTTGGTTTTAAGGTTAAGGTCTAGGGTTAGGGTTAGGGGTTAGGGTTCAGGGGGCCTTAGGGTTAGGGTTAGGGTTAGGAGTTAGGGTTAGGGTTAGGAGTTAGGGTTAGCGTTTAGGGTTAGAGTTTAGGGTTAGGGTTACGGTTAGGGGCATAGGGTTAGGTTTGGAGTCATGGTTTGCTTTTAAGTTTTAGGTCTATGGTTAGTGTTAGGATTTAGGGTTCAGGGGGCCTTAGGGTTAGGGTTAGGGTTAGGAGTTAGGGTTAGGTTTAGGAGTTAGGGTTAGCGTTTAGGGTTAGAGTTTAGGCTTAAGTTTACTGTTAGGGGCATAGGTTTAGGTTTGGGGTTATGGTTTGGTTTTAAGGTTTAGGTCTAGGGTTAGGGTTAGGGGTTAGGGTTCAGGGGGTATTAGAGTTAGGGTTAGGGTTAGGAGTTAGGGTTAGGGTTAGGCGTTAGGGTTAGCGTTTAGGGTTAGAGTTTAGGGTTAGGGTTACGGTTAGGGGCATAGGTTTAGGTTTGGGGTTATGGTTTGGTTTTAAGGTTAAGGTCTAGGGTTAGGGTTAGGGGTTAGGGTTCAGGGGGCCTTAGGGTTAGGGTTAGGGTTAGGAGTTAGGGTTAGGGTTAGGATTTAGGCTTAGCGTTTAGGGTTGGAGTTTAGGGTTAGGGTTACGGTTAGGGGCATAGGGTTAGGTTTGGGGTTATGGTTTGTTTTTAAGGTTTAGGTGTAGGGTTAGGGTTAGGGCTTAGAGTTCAGGGGGCCTTAGGGTTAGGGTTAGGGTTAGGAGTTAGGGTTAGGGTTAGGAGTTAGGGTTAGCGTTTAGGGTTAGAGTTTAGGGTTAGGGTTACGGTTAGGGGCATAGGTTTAGGTTTGGGGTTATGGTTTGGTTTTAAGGTTAAGGTCTAGGGTTAGGGTTAGGGGTTAGGGTTCAGGGGGCCTTAGGGTTACGGTTAGGGTTAGGAGTTACGGTTAGGGTTAGGAGTTAGGGTTAGCCTTTAGGGTTAGAGTTTAGGGTTAGGGTTACGGTTAGGGGCATAGGTTTAGGTTTGGGGTTATGGTTTGGTTTTAAGGTTAAGGTCTAGGGTTAGGGTTAGGGGTTAGGGTTCAGGGGGCCTTAGGGTTAGGGTTAGGGTTAGGGTTAGGAGTTAGGGTTAGGGTTAGGAGTTAGGGTTAGCGTTTAGGGTTAGAGTTTAGGGTTAGGGTTACGGTTAGGGGCATAGGGTTAGGTTTGGGGTTATGGTTTGGTTTTAAGATTAAGGTCTAGGGTTAGAGTTAGGGGTTAGGGTTCAGGGGGGCTTAGGGTTAGGGTTAGGAGTTAGGGTTAGGGTTAGGAGTTAGGGTTAGCGTTTAGGGTTAGAGTTTAGGGTTAGGATTACGGTTAGGGCATAGGGTTAGGTTTGGGCTTATGATTTGTTTTTAAGGTTTAGGTGTAGGGTTAGGGTTAGGGGTTAGGGTTCAGGGGGCCTTAGGGTTAGGGTTAGGGTTAGGAGTTAGGGTTAGGGTTAGGAGTTAGGGTTAGCGTTTAGGGTTAGAGTTTAGGGTTAGGGTTACGGTTAGGGGCATAGGGTTATGTTTGGGATTATGGTTTGTTTTTAAGGTTTAGGTGTAGGGTTAGGGTTAGGGGTTAGGGTTCAGGGGGCCTTAGGGTTAGGGTTAGGGTTAGGAGTTAGGGTTAGGGTTAGGATTTAGGCTTAGCGTTTAGGGTTAGAGTTTAGGGTTTGGGTTACGGTTAGGGGCATAGGGTTAGGTTTGGGGTTATGGTTTAGTTTTAAGGTTTAGGTGTAGGGTTAGGGTTAGGGTTTAGGGTTCAGGGGGCCTTAGGGTTAGGGTTAGGGTTAGGAGTTAGGGTTAGGGTTAGGATTTAGGCTTAGCGTTTAGGGTTAGAGTTTAGGGTTAGGGTTACGGTTAGGGGCATAGGGTTAGGTTTGGGGTTATGGTTTGGTTTTAAGGTTAAGTCATATGGTTAGGGTTAGGGTTTAGGGTTCAGGGGGGCTTAGGGTTAGGGTTAGGAGTTAGGGTTAGGGTTAGGAGTTAGGGTTAGCGTTTAGGGTTAGAGTTTAGGGTTAGGGTTACGGTTAGGGGCATAGGGTTAGGTTTGGGGTTATGGTTTGGTTTTAAGGTTAAGGTCTAGGGTTAGGGTTAGGGGTTAGGGTTCAGGGGGCCTTAGGGTTAGGGTTAGGGTTAGGAGTTAGGGTTAGGGTTAGGATTTAGGCTTAGCGTTTAGGGTTGGAGTTTAGGGTTAGGGTTACGGTTAGGGGCATAGGGTTAGGTTTGGGGTTATGGTTTGTTTTTAAGGTTTAGGTGTAGGGTTAGGGTTAGGGCTTAGAGTTCAGGGGGCCTTAGGGTTAGGGTTAGGGTTAGGAGTTAGGGTTAGGGTTAGGAGTTAGGGTTAGCGTTTAGGGTTAGAGTTTAGGGTTAGGGTTACGGTTAGGGGCATAGGTTTAGGTTTGGGGTTATGGTTTGGTTTTAAGGTTAAGGTCTAGGGTTAGGGTTAGGGGTTAGGGTTCAGGGGGCCTTAGGGTTACGATTAGGGTTAGGAGTTACGGTTAGGGTTAGGAGTTAGGGTTAGCCTTTAGGGTTAGAGTTTAGGGTTAGGGTTACGGTTAGGGGCATAGGTTTAGGTTTGGGGTTATGGTTTGGTTTTAAGGTTAAGGTCTAGGGTTAGGGTTAGGGGTTAGGGTTCAGGGGGCCTTAGGGTTAGGGTTAGGGTTAGGAGTTAGGGTTAGGGTTAGGCGTTAGGGTTAGCGTTTAGGGTTAGAGTTTAGGGTTAGGGTTACGGTTAGGGGCATAGGTTTAGGTTTGGGGTTATGGTTTGGTTTTAAGGTTAAGGTCTAGGGTTAGGGTTAGGGGTTAGGGTTCAGGGGGCCTTAGGGTTAGGGTTAGGGTTAGGAGTTAGGGTTAGGGTTAGGCGTTAGGGTTAGCGTTTAGGGTTAGAGTTTAGGGTTAGGGTTACGGTTAGGGGCATAGGTTTAGGTTTGGGGTTATGGTTTGGTTTTAAGGTTAAGGTCTAGGGTTAGGGTTAGGGGTTAGGGTTCAGGGGGCCTTAGGGTTAGGGTTAGGGTTAGGAGTTAGGGTTAGGGTTAGGATTTAGGCTTAGCGTTTAGGGTTGGAGTTTAGGGTTAGGGTTACGGTTAGGGGCATAGGGTTAGGTTTGGGGTTATGGTTTGTTTTTAAGGTTTAGGTGTAGGGTTAGGGTTAGGGCTTAGAGTTCAGGGGGCCTTAGGGTTAGGGTTAGGGTTAGGAGTTAGGGTTAGGGTTAGGAGTTAGGGTTAGCGTTTAGGGTTAGAGTTTAGGGTTAGGGTTACGGTTAGGGGCATAGGTTTAGGTTTGGGGTTATGGTTTGGTTTTAAGGTTAAGGTCTAGGGTTAGGGTTAGGGGTTAGGGTTCAGGGGGCCTTAGGGTTACGGTTAGGGTTAGGAGTTACGGTTAGGGTTAGGAGTTAGGGTTAGCCTTTAGGGTTAGAGTTTAGGGTTAGGGTTACGGTTAGGGGCATAGGTTTAGGTTTGGGGTTATGGTTTGGTTTTAAGGTTAAGGTCTAGGGTTAGGGTTAGGGGTTAGGGTTCAGGGGGCCTTAGGGTTAGGGTTAGGGTTAGGGTTAGGAGTTAGGGTTAGGGTTAGGAGTTAGGGTTAGCGTTTAGGGTTAGAGTTTAGGGTTAGGGTTACGGTTAGGGGCATAGGGTTAGGTTTGGGGTTATGGTTTGGTTTTAAGATTAAGGTCTAGGGTTAGAGTTAGGGGTTAGGGTTCAGGGGGGCTTAGGGTTAGGGTTAGGAGTTAGGGTTAGGGTTAGGAGTTAGGGTTAGCGTTTAGGGTTAGAGTTTAGGGTTAGGATTACGGTTAGGGCATAGGGTTAGGTTTGGGCTTATGATTTGTTTTTAAGGTTTAGGTGTAGGGTTAGGGTTAGGGGTTAGGGTTCAGGGGGCCTTAGGGTTAGGGTTAGGGTTAGGAGTTAGGGTTAGGGTTAGGAGTTAGGGTTAGCGTTTAGGGTTAGAGTTTAGGGTTAGGGTTACGGTTAGGGGCATAGGGTTAGGTTTGGGATTATGGTTTGTTTTTAAGGTTTAGGTGTAGGGTTAGGGTTAGGGGTTAGGGTTCAGGGGGCCTTAGGGTTAGGGTTAGGGTTAGGAGTTAGGGTTAGGGTTAGGATTTAGGCTTAGCGTTTAGGGTTAGAGTTTAGGGTTTGGGTTACGGTTAGGGGCATAGGGTTAGGTTTGGGGTTATGGTTTAGTTTTAAGGTTTAGGTGTAGGGTTAGGGTTAGGGTTTAGGGTTCAGGGGGCCTTAGGGTTAGGGTTAGGGTTAGGAGTTAGGGTTAGGGTTAGGATTTAGGCTTAGCGTTTAGGGTTAGAGTTTAGGGTTAGGGTTACGGTTAGGGGCATAGGGTTAGGTTTGGGGTTATGGTTTGGTTTTAAGGTTAAGTCATATGGTTAGGGTTAGGGTTTAGGGTTCAGGGGGGCTTAGGGTTAGGGTTAGGAGTTAGGGTTAGGGTTAGGAGTTAGGGTTAGCGTTTAGGGTTAGAGTTTAGGGTTAGGGTTACGGTTAGGGGCATAGGGTTAGGTTTGGGGTTATGGTTTGGTTTTAAGGTTAAGGTCTAGGGTTAGGGTTAGGGGTTAGGGTTCAGGGGGCCTTAGGGTTAGGGTTAGGGTTAGGAGTTAGGGTTAGGGTTAGGATTTAGGCTTAGCGTTTAGGGTTGGAGTTTAGGGTTAGGGTTACGGTTAGGGGCATAGGGTTAGGTTTGGGGTTATGGTTTGTTTTTAAGGTTTAGGTCTAGGGTTAGGGTTAGGGCTTAGAGTTCAGGGGGCCTTAGGGTTAGGGTTAGGGTTAGGAGTTAGGGTTAGGGTTAGGAGTTAGGGTTAGCGTTTAGGGTTAGAGTTTAGGGTTAGGGTTACGGTTAGGGGCATAGGTTTAGGTTTGGGGTTATGGTTTGGTTTTAAGGTTAAGGTCTAGGGTTAGGGTTAGGGGTTAGGGTTCAGGGGGCCTTAGGGTTACGGTTAGGGTTAGGAGTTACGGTTAGGGTTAGGAGTTAGGGTTAGCCTTTAGGGTTAGAGTTTAGGGTTAGGGTTACGGTTAGGGGCATAGGTTTAGGTTTGGGGTTATGGTTTGGTTTTAAGGTTAAGGTCTAGGGTTAGGGTTAGGGGTTAGGGTTCAGGGGGCCTTAGGGTTAGGGTTAGGGTTAGGAGTTAGGGTTAGGGTTAGGAGTTAGGGTTAGCGTTTAGGGTTACAGTTTAGGGTTAGGGTTACGGTTAGGGGCATAGGGTTAGGTTTGGGGTTATGGTTTGTTTTTAAGTTTTAGGTGTAGGGTTAGGGTTAGGGGTTAGAGTTCAGGGGGCCTTAGGGTTAGGGTTAGGGTTAGGAGTTACGGTTAGGGTTAGGAGTTAGGGTTAGCGTTTAGGGTTAGAGTTTAGGGTTAGGGTTACGGTTAGGGGCATAGGGTTAGGTTTGGTTTTATGGTTTGGTTTTAAGGTTAAGGTCTAGGTTTTGGTTGAGGGGTTAGGGTTCAGGGGGCCTTAGGGTTAGGGTTAGGGTTAGGAGTTAGGGTTAGGTTTAGGATTTAGGGTTAGCGTTTAGGATTAGAGTTTAGGCTTAGGCTTACGGTTAGAGGCATAGGTTAAGGTTTGGGGTTATGTTTTGGTTTTAAGGTTTAGGTCTAGGTTTAGGGTTAGGGGTTAGGGTTCAGGGGGCCTTAGTGTTACGGTTAGGGTTAGGAGTTAGGGTTAGGGTTAGGAGTTAGGGTTAGCGTTTAGGGTTAGAGTTTAGGGTTAGAGTTACGGTTAGGGGCATAGGGTTAGGTTTGGGGTTATGGTTTGGTTTTAAGGTTAAGGTCTAGGGTTAGGGTTAGGGGTTAGGGTTCAGGGGGCCTTAGGGTTAGGGTTAGGGTTAGGAGTTAGGGTTAGGGTTAGGAGTTAGGGTTAGCGTTTAGGGTTAGAGTTTAGGGTTAGGGTTACGGTTAGGGGCATAGGGTTAGGTTTGGAGTCATGGTTTGCTTTTAAGTTTTAGGTCTATGGTTAGTGTTAGGATTTAGGGTTCAGGGGGCCTTAGGGTTAGGGTTAGGGTTAGGAGTTAGGGTTAGGTTTAGGAGTTAGGGTTAGCGTTTAGGGTTAGAGTTTAGGCTTAAGTTTACGGTTAGGGGCATAGGTTTAGGTTTGGGGTTATGGTTTGGTTTTAAGGTTTAGGTCTAGGGTTAGGGTTAGGGGTTAGGGTTCAGGGGGTATTAGAGTTAGGGTTAGGGTTAGGAGTTAGGGTTAGGGTTAGGCGTTAGGGTTAGCGTTTAGGGTTAGAGTTTAGGGTTAGGGTTACGGTTAGGGGCATAGGTTTAGGTTTGGGGTTATGGTTTGGTTTTAAGGTTAAGGTCTAGGGTTAGGGTTAGGGGTTAGGGTTCAGGGGGCCTTAGGGTTAGGGTTAGGGTTAGGAGTTAGGGTTAGGGTTAGGATTTAGGCTTAGCGTTTAGGGTTGGAGTTTAGGGTTAGGGTTACGGTTAGGGGCATAGGGTTAGGTTTGGGGTTATGGTTTGTTTTTAAGGTTTAGGTGTAGGGTTAGGGTTAGGGCTTAGAGTTCAGGGGGCCTTAGGGTTAGGGTTAGGGTTAGGAGTTAGGGTTAGGGTTAGGAGTTAGGGTTAGCGTTTAGGGTTAGAGTTTAGGGTTAGGGTTACGGTTAGGGGCATAGGTTTAGGTTTGGGGTTATGGTTTGGTTTTAAGGTTAAGTTCTAGGGTTAGGGTTAGGGGTTAGGGTTCAGGGGGCCTTAGGGTTACGGTTAGGGTTAGGAGTTACGGTTAGGGTTAGGAGTTAGGGTTAGCGTTTAGGGTTAGAGTTTAGGGTTAGGGTTACGGTTAGGGGCATAGGGTTAGGTTTGGTTTTATGGTTTGGTTTTAAGGTTAAGGTCTAGGTTTAGGTTGAGGGGTTAGGGTTCAGGGGGCCTTAGGGTTAGGGTTAGGGTTAGGAGTTAGGGTTAGGTTTAGGATTTAGGGTTAGCGTTTAGGATTAGAGTTTAGGCTTAGGCTTACGGTTAGAGGCATAGGTTAAGGTTTGGGGTTATGTTTTGGTTTTAAGGTTTAGGTCTAGGTTTAGGGTTAGGGGTTAGGGTTCAGGGGGGCTTAGGGTTAGGGTTAGGGTTAGGAGTTAGGGTTAGGGTTAGGAGTTAGGGTTAGCGTTTAGGGTTAGAGTTTAGGGTTAGAGTTACGGTTAGGGGCATAGGGTTAGGTTTGGGGTTATGGTTTGGTTTTAAGGTTAAGGTCTAGGGTTAGGGTTAGGGGTTAGGGTTCAGGGGGCCTTAGGGTTAGGGTTAGGGTTAGGAGTTAGGGTTAGGGTTAGGAGTTAGGGTTAGCGTTTAGGGTTAGAGTTTAGGGTTAGGGTTACGGTTAGGGGCATAGGGTTAGGTTTGGAGTCATGGTTTGCTTTTAAGTTTTAGGTCTATGGTTAGTGTTAGGATTTAGGGTTCAGGGGGCCTTAGGGTTAGGGTTAGGGTTAGGAGTTAGGGTTAGGTTTAGGAGTTAGGGTTAGCGTTTAGGGTTAGAGTTTAGGCTTAAGTTTACGGTTAGGGGCATAGGTTTAGGTTTGGGGTTATGGTTTGGTTTTAAGGTTTAGGTCTAGGGTTAGGGTTAGGGGTTAGGGTTCAGGGGGTATTAGAGTTAGGGTTAGGGTTAGGAGTTAGGGTTAGGGTTAGGAGTTAGGGTTAGCGTTTAGGGTTAGAGTTTAGGGTTAGGGTTACGGTTAGGGGCATAGGTTTTGGTTTGGGGTTATGGTTTGGTTTTAAGGTTAAGGTCTAGGGTTAGGGTTAGGGGTTAGGGTTCAGGGGGCCTTAGGGTTACGGTTAGGGTTAGGAGTTACGGTTAGGGTTAGGAGTTAGGGTTAGCCTTTAGGGTTAGAGTTTAGGGTTAGGGTTACGGTTAGGGGCATAGGTTTAGGTTTGGGGTTATGGTTTGGTTTTAAGGTTAAGGTCTAGGGTTAGGGTTAGGGGTTAGGGTTCAGGGGGCCTTAGGGTTAGGGTTAGGGTTAGGAGTTAGGGTTAGGGTTAGGATTTAGGCTTAGCGTTTAGGGTTAGAGTTTAGGGTTAGGGTTACGGTTAGGGGCATAGGGTTAGGTTTGGGGTTATGGTTTGTTTTTAAGGTTTAGGTGTAGGGTTAGGGCTTAGAGTTCAGGGGGCCTTAGGGTTAGGGTTAGGGTTAGGAGTTAGGGTTAGGGTTAGGAGTTAGGGTTAGCGTTTAGGGTTAGAGTTTAGGGTTAGGGTTACGGTTAGGGGCATAGGTTTAGGTTTGGGGTTATGGTTTGGTTTTAAGGTTAAGGTCTAGGGTTAGGGTTAGGGGTTAGGGTTCAGGGGGCCTTAGGGTTACGGTTAGGGTTAGGAGTTACGGTTAGGGTTAGGAGTTAGGGTTAGCCTTTAGGGTTAGAGTTTAGGGTTAGGGTTACGGTTAGGGGCATAGGTTTAGGTTTGGGGTTATGGTTTGGTTTTAAGGTTAAGGTCTAGGGTTAGGGTTAGGGGTTAGGGTTCAGGGGGCCTTAGGGTTAGGGTTAGGGTTAGGGTTAGGAGTTAGGGTTAGGGTTAGGAGTTAGGGTTAGCGTTTAGGGTTAGAGTTTAGGGTTAGGGTTACGGTTAGGGGCATAGGGTTAGGTTTGGGGTTATGGTTTGTTTTTAAGGTTTAGGTGTAGGGTTAGGGTTAGGGGTTAGAGTTCAGGGGGCCTTAGGGTTAGGGTTAGGGTTAGGAGTTACGGTTAGGGTTAGGAGTTAGGGTTAGCGTTTAGGGTTAGAGTTTAGGGTTAGGGTTACGGTTAGGGGCATAGGTTTAGGTTTGGGGTTATGGTTTGGTTTTAAGGTTAAGGTCTAGGTTTAGGTTGAGGGGTTAGGGTTCAGGGGGCCTTAGGGTTAGGGTTAGGGTTAGGAGTTAGGGTTAGGTTTAGGATTTAGGGTTAGCGTTTAGGATTAGAGTTTAGGCTTAGGCTTACGGTTAGAGGCATAGGTTAAGGTTTGGGGTTATGTTTTGGTTTTAAGGTTTAGGTCTAGGTTTAGGGTTAGGGGTTAGGGTTCAGGGGGCCTTAGTGTTAGGGTTAGGGTTAGGAGTTAGGGTTAGGGTTAGGAGTTAGGGTTAGCGTTTAGGGTTAGAGTTTAGGGTTAGAGTTACGGTTAGGGGCATAGGGTTAGGTTTGGGGTTATGGTTTGGTTTTAAGGTTAAGGTCTAGGGTTAGGGTTAGGGGTTAGGGTTCAGGGGGCCTTAGGGTTAGGGTTAGGGTTAGGAGTTAGGGTTAGGGTTAGGAGTTAGGGTTAGCGTTTAGGGTTAGAGTTTAGGGTTAGGGTTACGGTTAGGGGCATAGGGTTAGGTTTGGAGTCATGGTTTGCTTTTAAGTTTTAGGTCTATGGTTAGTGTTAGGATTTAGGGTTCAGGGGGCCTTAGGGTTAGGGTTAGGGTTAGGAGTTAGGGTTAGGGTTAGGAGTTAGGGTTAGCGTTTAGGGTTAGAGTTTAGGCTTAAGTTTACGGTTAGGGGCATAGGTTTAGGTTTGGGGTTATGGTTTGGTTTTAAGGTTTAGGTCTAGGGTTAGGGTTAGGGGTTAGGGTTCAGGGGGTATTAGAGTTAGGGTTAGGGTTAGGAGTTAGGGTTAGGGTTAGGCGTTAGGGTTAGCGTTTAGGGTTAGAGTTTAGGGTTAGGGTTACGGTTAGGGGCATAGGTTTAGGTTTGGGGTTATGGTTTGGTTTTAAGGTTAAGGTCTAGGGTTAGGGTTAGGGGTTAGGGTTCAGGGGGCCTTAGGGTTAGGGTTAGGGTTAGGAGTTAGGGTTAGGGTTAGGATTTAGGCTTAGCGTTTAGGGTTGGAGTTTAGGGTTAGGGTTACGGTTAGGGGCATAGGGTTAGGTTTGGGGTTATGGTTTGTTTTTAAGGTTTAGGTGTAGGGTTAGGGTTAGGGCTTAGAGTTCAGGGGGCCTTAGGGTTAGGGTTAGGGTTAGGAGTTAGGGTTAGGGTTAGGAGTTAGGGTTAGCGTTTAGGGTTAGAGTTTAGGGTTAGGGTTACGGTTAGGGGCATAGGTTTAGGTTTGGGGTTATGGTTTGGTTTTAAGGTTAAGGTCTAGGGTTAGGGTTAGGGGTTAGGGTTCAGGGGGCCTTAGGGTTACGGTTAGGGTTAGGAGTTACGGTTAGGGTTAGGAGTTAGGGTTAGCCTTTAGGGTTAGAGTTTAGGGTTAGGGTTACGGTTAGGGGCATAGGTTTAGGTTTGGGGTTATGGTTTGGTTTTAAGGTTAAGGTCTAGGGTTAGGGTTAGGGGTTAGGGTTCAGGGGGCCTTAGGGTTAGGGTTAGGGTTAGGGTTAGGAGTTAGGGTTAGGGTTAGGAGTTAGGGTTAGCGTTTAGGGTTAGAGTTTAGGGTTAGGGTTACGGTTAGGGGCATAGGGTTAGGTTTGGGGTTATGGTTTGGTTTTAAGATTAAGGTCTAGGGTTAGAGTTAGGGGTTAGGGTTCAGGGGGGCTTAGGGTTAGGGTTAGGAGTTAGGGTTAGGGTTAGGAGTTAGGGTTAGCGTTTAGGGTTAGAGTTTAGGGTTAGGGTTACGGTTAGGGGCATTTCGTTAGGTTTGGGGTTATGGTTTGGTTTTAACTTTAAGGTCTTGGGTTAGGTTTAGCGGTTAGGGTTCAGGGGGCCTTAGGGTTAGGGTTAGGGTTAGGAGTTAGGGTTAGGGTTAGGATTTAGGGTTAGCGTTTAGGGTTAGAGTTTAGGGTTAGGGTTACGGTTAGGACATAGGGTTAGGTTTGGGCTTATGATTTGTTTTTAAGGTTTAGGTGTAGGGTTAGGGTTAGGGGTTAGGGTTCAGGGGGCCTTAGGGTTAGGGTTAGGGTTAGGAGTTAGGGTTAGGGTTAGGAGTTAGGGTTAGCGTTTAGGGTTAGAGTTTAGGGTTAGGGTTACGGTTAGGGGCATAGGGTTAGGTTTGGGATTATGGTTTGGTTTTAAGGTTTAGGTGTAGGGTTAGGGTTAGGGGTTAGGGTTCAGGGGGCCTTAGGGTTAGGGTTAGGGTTAGCAGTTAGGGTTAGGGTTAGGATTTAGGCTTAGCGTTTAGGGTTAGAGTTTAGGGTTTGGGTTACGGTTAGGGGCATAGGGTTAGGTTTGGGGTTATGGTTTAGTTTTAAGGTTTAGGTGTAGGGTTAGGGTTAGGGTTTAGGGTTCAGGGGGCCTTAGGGTTAGGGTTAGGGTTAGGAGTTAGGGTTAGGGTTAGGATTTAGGCTTAGCGTTTAGGGTTAGAGTTTAGGGTTAGGGTTACGGTTAGGGGCATAGGGTTAGGTTTGGGGTTATGGTTTGGTTTTAAGGTTAAGTCATATGGTTAGGGTTAGGGTTTAGGGTTCAGGGGGGCTTAGGGTTAGGGTTAGGAGTTAGGGTTAGGGTTAGGAGTTAGGGTTAGCGTTTAGGGTTAGAGTTTAGGGTTAGGGTTACGGTTAGGGGCATAGGGTTAGGTTTGGGGTTATGGTTTGGTTTTAAGGTTAAGATCTAGGGTTAGGGTTAGGGGTTAGGGTTCAGGGGGCCTTAGGGTTAGGGTTAGGGTTAGGAGTTAGGGTTAGGGTTAGGATTTAGGCTTAGCGTTTAGGGTTGGAGTTTAGGGTTAGGGTTACGGTTAGGGGCATAGGGTTAGGTTTGGGGTTATGGTTTGTTTTTAAGGTTTAGGTGTAGGGTTAGGGTTAGGGCTTAGAGTTCAGGGGGCCTTAGGGTTAGGGTTAGGGTTAGGAGTTAGGGTTAGGAGTTAGGGTTAGCGTTTAGGGTTAGAGTTTAGGGTTAGGGTTACGGTTAGGGGCATAGGTTTAGGTTTGGGGTTATGGTTTGGTTTTAAGGTTAAGGTCTAGGGTTAGGGTTAGGGGTTAGGGTTCAGGGGGCCTTAGGGTTACGGTTAGGGTTAGGAGTTACGGTTAGGGTTAGGAGTTAGGGTTAGCCTTTAGGGTTAGAGTTTAGGGTTAGGGTTACGGTTAGGGGCATAGGGTTAGGTTTGGGGTTATGGTTTGGTTTTAAGGTTAAGGTCTAGGGTTAGGGTTAGGGGTTAGGGTTCAGGGGGCCTTAGGGTTAGGGTTAGGGTTATTAGTTCGGGTTAGGGTTAGGAGTTAGGGCTAGCGTTTAGGGTTAGAGTTTAGGGTTAGGGTTACGGTTAGGGGCATAGGGTTAGGTTTGGAGTCATGGTTTGCTTTTAAGGTTTAGGTCTATGGTTAGTGTTAGGATTTAGGGTTCAGGGGGCCTTAGGGTTAGGGTTAGGAGTTAGGGTTAGGTTTAGGAGTTAGGGTTAGCGTTTAGGGTTAGAGTTTAGGCTTAAGTTTACGGTTAGGGGCATAGGTTTAGGTTTGGGGTTATGGTTTGGTTTTAAGGTTTAGGTCTAGGGTTAGGGTTAGGGGTTAGGGTTCAGGGGGTATTAGAGTTAGGGTTAGGGTTAGGAGTTAGGGTTAGGGTTAGGCGTTAGGGTTAACGTTTAGGGTTAGAGTTTAGGGTTAGGGTTACGGTTAGGGGCATAGGTTTAGGTTTGGGGTTATGGTTTGGTTTTAAGTTTAAGGTCTAGGGTTAGGGTTAGGGGTTAGGGTTCAGGGGGCCTTAGGGTTAGGGTTAGGGTTAGGAGTTAGGGTTAGGTTTAGGATTTAGGGTTAGCGTTTAGGATTAGAGTTTAGGCTTAGGCTTACGGTTAGAGGCATAGGTTAAGGTTTGGGGTTATGTTTTGGTTTTAAGGTTTAGGTCTAGGTTTAGGGTTAGGGGTTAGGGTTCAGGGGGCCTTAGTGTTAGGGTTAGGGTTAGGAGTTAGGGTTAGGGTTAGGAGTTAGGGTTAGCGTTTAGGGTTAGAGTTTAGGGTTAGAGTTACGGTTAGGGGCATAGGGTTAGGTTTGGGGTTATGGTTTGGTTTTAAGGTTAAGGTCTAGGGTTAGGGTGAGGGGTTAGGGTTCAGGGGGCCTTAGGGTTAGGGTTAGGGTTAGGAGTTAGGGTTAGGGTTAGGAGTTAGGGTTAGCGTTTAGGGTTAGAGTTTAGGGTTAGGGTTACGGTTAGGGGCATAGGGTTAGGTTTGGAGTCATGGTTTGCTTTTAAGTTTTAGGTCTATGGTTAGTGTTAGGATTTAGGGTTCAGGGGGCCTTAGGGTTAGGGTTAGGGTTAGGAGTTAGGGTTAGGTTTAGGAGTTAGGGTTAGCGTTTAGGGTTAGAGTTTAGGCTTAAGTTTACGGTTAGGGGCATAGGTTTAGGTTTGGGGTTATGGTTTGGTTTTAAGGTTTAGGTGTAGGGTTAGGGTTAGGGCTTAGAGTTCAGGGGGCCTTAGGGTTAGGGTTAGGGTTAGGAGTTAGGGTTAGGGTTAGGCGTTAGGGTTAGCGTTTAGGGTTAGAGTTTAGGGTTAGGGTTACGGTTAGGGGCATAGGTTTAGGTTTGGGGTTATGGTTTGGTTTTAAGGTTAAGGTCTAGGGTTAGGGTTAGGGGTTAGGGTTCAGGGGGCCTTAGGGTTAGGGTTAGGGTTAGGAGTTAGGGTTAGGGTTAGGATTTAGGCTTAGCGTTAAGGGTTAGAGTTTAGGGTTAGGGTTACGGTTAGGGGCATAGGGTTAGGTTTGGGGTTATGGTTTGTTTTTAAGGTTTAGGTGTAGGGTTAGGGTTAGGGCTTAGAGTTCAGGGGGCCTTAGGGTTAGGGTTAGGGTTAGGAGTTAGGGTTAGGGTTAGGAGTTAGGGTTAGCGTTTAGGGTTAGAGTTTAGGGTTAGGGTTACGGTTAGGGGCATAGGTTTAGGTTTGGGGTTATGGTTTGGTTTTAAGGTTAAGGTCTAGGGTTAGGGTTAGGGGTTAGGGTTCAGGGGGCCTTAGGGTTACGGTTAGGGTTAGGAGTTAGGGTTAGGGTTAGGCGTTAGGGTTAGCGTTTAGGGTTAGAGTTTAGGGTTAGGGTTACGGTTAGGGGCATAGGTTTAGGTTTGGGGTTATGGTTTGGTTTTAAGGTTAAGGTCTAGGGTTAGGGTTAGGGGTTAGGGTTCAGGGGGCCTTAGGGTTAGGGTTAGGGTTAGGGTTAGGAGTTAGGGTTAGGGTTAGGAGTTAGGGTTAGCGTTTAGGGTTAGAGTTTAGGGTTAGGGTTACGGTTAGGGGCATAGGGTTAGGTTCGGGGTTATGGTTTGGTTTTAAGATTAATGTCTAGGGTTAGAGTTAGGGGTTAGGGTTCAGGGGGGCTTAGGGTTAGGGTTAGGAGTTAGGGTTAGGGTTAGGAGTTAGGGTTAGCGTTTAGGGTTAGAGTTTAGGGTTAGGGTTACGGTTAGGGGCATTGGGTTAGGTTTGGGGTTATGGTTTGGTTTTAAGGTTAAGGTCTTGGGTTAGGTTTAGCGGTTAGGGTTCAGGGGGCCTTAGGGTTAGGGTTAGGGTTAGGAGTTAGGGTTAGGGTTAGGAGTTAGGGTTAGCGTTTAGGGTTAGAGTTTAGGGTTAGGATTACGGTTAGGGCATAGGGTTAGGTTTGGGCTTATGATTTTTTTTTAAGGTTTAGGTGTAGGGTTAGGGTTAGGGGTTAGGGTTCAGGGGGCCTTAGGGTTAGGGTTAGGGTTAGGAGTTAGGGTTAGGGTTAGGAGTTAGGGTTAGCGTTTAGGGTTAGAGTTTAGGGTTAGGGTTACGGTTAGGGGCATAGGGTTATGTTTGGGATTATGGTTTGTTTTTAAGGTTTAGGTGTAGGGTTAGGGGTTAGGGTTCAGGGGGCCTTAGGGTTAGGGTTAGGAGTTAGGGTTAGGGTTAGGATTTAGGCTTAGCGTTTAGGGTTAGAGTTTAGGGTTTGGGTTACGGTTAGGGGCATAGGGTTAGGTTTGGGGTTATGGTTTAGTTTTAAGGTTTAGGTGTAGGGTTAGGGTTAGGGTTTAGGGTTCAGGGGGCCTTAGGGTTAGGGTTAGGGTTAGGAGTTAGGGTTAGGGTTAGGATTTAGGCTTAGCGTTTAGGGTTAGAGTTTAGGGTTAGGGTTACGGTTAGGGGCATAGGGTTAGGTTTGGGGTTATGGTTTGGTTTTAAGGTTAAGTCATATGGTTAGGGTTAGGGTTTAGGGTTCAGGGGGGCTTAGGGTTAGGGTTAGGAGTTAGGGTTAGGGTTAGGAGTTAGGGTTAGCGTTTAGGGTTAGAGTTTAGGGTTAGGGTTACGGTTAGGGGCATAGGGTTAGGTTTGGGGTTATGGTTTGGTTTTAAGTTTAAGGTCTAGGGTTAGGGTTAGGGTTTAGGGTTCAGGGGGCCTTAGGGTTAGGGTTAGGATTATTAGTTCGGGTTAGGGTTAGGAGTTAGGGCTAGCGTTTAGGGTTAGAGTTTAGGGTTAGGGTTACGGTTAGGGGCATAGGGTTAGGTTTGGTGTCATGGTTTGCTTTTAAGGTTTAGGTCTATGATTAGTGTTAGGATTTAGGGTTCAGGGGGCCTTAGGGTTAGGGTTAGGAGTTAGGGTTAGGGTTAGGAGTTAGGGTTAGCGTTTAGGGTTAGAGTTTAGGGTTAGGGTTACGGTTAGGGGCATAGGGTTAGGTTTGGAGTTATGGCTTGATTTTAAGATTAAGGTCTAGGGTTAGGGTTAGGAGTTAGGGTTCAGGGGGTCTTAGGGTTAGGGTTAGGGTTAGGAGTTAGGGTTAGGTTTAGGAGTTAGGGTTAGCGTTTAGGGTTAGAGTTTAGGCTTAGGTTTACGGTTAGGGGCATAGGTTTAGGTTTGGGGTTATGGTTTGGTTTTAAGGTTTAGGTCTAGGGTTACGGTTAGGTGTTAGGGTTCATGGGGTATTAGAGTTAGGGTTAGGGTTAGGAGTTAGGGTTAGGGTTAGGGTTAGGAGTTAGGGTTAGCGTTTAGGGTTAGAGTTTAGGGTTAGGGTTACGGTTAGGGGCATAGGTTTAGGTTTGGGGTTATGGTTTGGTTTTAAGGTTAAGGTCTAGGGTTAGGGTTAGGGGTTAGGGTTCAGGGGGCCTTAGTGTTAGGGTTAGGGTTAGGAGTTAGGGTTAGGGTTAGGAGTTAGGGTTAGCGTTTAGGGTTAGAGTTTAGGGTTAGGGTTACGGTTAGGGGCATAGGGTTAGGTTTGGGGTTATGGTTTGGTTTTAAGATTAAGGTCTAGGGTTAGGGTTAGGAGTAAGGGTTCAGGGGGGCTTAGGGTTAGGGTTAGGGTTAGTAGTTACGGTTAGGGTTAGGAGTTAGGGTTAGCGTTTAGGGTTATAGTATAGGGTTAGGGTTACGGTTAGGGGCATAGGGTTAGGTTTGGGGTTATGGTTTGGTTTTAAGTTTAAGGTCCTATGGTTAGGTTTAGCGGTTAGGGTTCAGGGGGCCTTAGGGTTAGGGTTAGGGTTAGGAGTTAGGGTTAGGGTTAGGAGTTAGGGTTAGCGTTTAGGGTTAGAGTTTAGGCTTAGGGTTACGGTTAGGGGCATAGGGTTAGGTTTGGGCTTATGATTTGGTTTTAAGATTTAGGTGTAGGGTTAGTGTTAGGATTTAGGGTTCAGGGGGCCTTAGTGTTAGGGTTAGGGTTAGGAGTTAGGGCTAGGGTTAGGAGTTAGGGTTAGCGTTTAGGGTTAGAGTTTAGGGTTAGAGTTACGGTTAGGGGCATAGGGTTAGGTTTGGGGTTATGGTTTGGTTTTAAGGTTAAGGTCTAGGGTTAGGGTTAGGGGTTAGGGTTCAGGGGGCCTTAGGGTTAGGGTTAGGGTTATTAGTTCGGGTTAGGGTTAGGAGTTAGGGCTAGCGTTTAGGGTTAGAGTTTAGGCTTAGGGTTACGGTTAGGGGCATAGGGTTAGGTTTGGAGTCATGGTTTGCTTTTAAGGTTTACGTCTATGGTTAGTGTTAGGATTTAGGGTTCAGGGGGCCTTAGGGTTAGGGTTAGGAGTTAGGGTTAGGGTTAGGAGTTAGGGTTAGCGTTTAGGGTTAGAGTTTAGGCTTAAGTTTACGGTTAGGGGCATAGGTTTAGGTTTGGGGTTATGGTTTGGTTTTAAGGTTTAGGTCTAGGGTTAGGGTTAGGGGTTAGGGTTCAGGGGGTATTAGAGTTAGGGTTAGGGTTAGGAGTTAGGGTTAGGGTTAGGCGTTAGGGTTAGCGTTTAGGGTTAGAGTTTAGGGTTAGGGTTACGGTTAGGGGCATAGGTTTAGGTTTGGGGTTATGGTTTGGTTTTAAGTTTAAGGTCTTGGGTTAGGTTTAGCGGTTAGGGTTCAGGGGGCCTTAGGGTTAGGGTTAGGGTTAGGAGTTAGGGTTAGGGTTAGGAGTTAGGGTTAGCGTTTAGGGTTAGAGTTTAGGGTTAGGATTACGGTTAGGGCATAGGGTTAGGTTTGGGCTTATGATTTGTTTTTAAGGTTTAGGTGTAGGATTAGGGTTAGGGGTTAGGGTTCAGGGGGCCTTAGGGTTAGGGTTAGGGTTAGGAGTTAGGGTTAGGGTTAGGATTTAGGCTTAGCGTTTAGGGTTAGAGTTTAGGGTTTGGGTTACGGTTAGGGGCATAGGGTTAGGTTTGGGGTTATGGTTTAGTTTTAAGGTTTAGGTGTAGGGTTAGGGTTAGGGTTTAGGGTTCAGGGGGCCTTAGGGTTAGGGTTAGGGTTAGGAGTTAGGGTTAGGGTTAGGAGTTAGGGTTAGCGTTTAGGGTTAGAGTTTAGGGTTAGGATTACGGTTAGGGCATAGGGTTAGGTTTGGGCTTATGATTTGTTTTTAAGGTTTAGGTGTAGGGTTAGGGTTAGGGGTTAGGGTTCAGGGGGCCTTAGGGTTAGGGTTAGGGTTAGGAGTTAGGGTTAGGGTTAGGATTTAGGGTTAGCGTTTAGGGTTAGAGTTTAGGGTTTGGGTTACGGTTAGGGGCATAGGGTTAGGTTTGGGGTTATGGTTTAGTTTTAAGGTTTAGGTGTAGGGTTAGGGTTAGGGTTTAGGGTTCAGGGGGCCTTAGGGTTAGGGTTAGGGTTAGGAGTTAGGGTTAGGGTTAGGATTTAGGCTTAGCGTTTAGGGTTAGAGTTTAGGGTTAGGGTTACGGTTAGGGGCATAGGGTTAGGTTTGGGGTTATGGTTTGGTTTTAAGTATAAGTCATATGGTTAGGGTTAGGGGTTAGGGTTCAGGGGGGCTTAGGGTTAGGGTTAGGAGTTAGGGTTAGGGTTAGGAGTTAGGGTTAGCGTTTAGGGTTAGAGTTTAGGGTTAGGGTTACGGTTAGGGGCATAGGGTTAGGTTTGGGGTTATGGTTTGGTTTTAAGTTTAAGGTCTTGGGTTAGGTTTAGCGGTTAGGGTTCAGGGGGCCTTAGGGTTAGGGTTAGGATTATTAGTTAGGTTTAGGGTTAGGAGTTAGGGCTAGCGTTTAGGGTTAGAGTTTAGGGTTAGGGTTACGGTTAGGGGCATAGGGTTAGGTTTGTTGTCATGGTTTGCTTTTAAGGTTTAGGTCTATGGTTAGTGTTAGGATTTAGGGTTCAGGGGGCCTTAGGGTTAGGGTTAGGAGTTAGGGTTAGGGTTAGGAGTTAGGGTTAGCGTTTAGGGTTAGAGTTTAGGGTTAGGGTTACGGTTAGGGGCATAGGGTTAGGTTTGGAGTTATGGTTTGGTTTTAAGATTAAGGTCTAGGGTTAGGGTTAGGAGTTAGGGTTCAGGGGGTCTTAGGGTTAGGGTTAGGGTTAGGAGTTAGGATTAGGTTTAGGAGTTAGGGTTAGCGTTTAGGGTTAGAGTTTAGGCTTAGGTTTACGGTTAGGGGCATAGGTTTAGGTTTGGGGTTATGGTTTGGTTTTAAGGTTTAGGTCTAGGGTTAGGGTTAGGGGTTAGGGTTCAGGGGGTATTAGAGTTAGGGTTAGGGTTAGGAGTTAGGGTTAGGGTTAGGAGTTAGGGTTAGCGTTTAGGGTTAGAGTTTAGGGTTAGTGTTACGGTTAGGGGCATAGGTTTAGGTTTGGGGTTATGGTTTGGTTTTAAGGTTAAGGTCTAGGGTTAGGGTTAGGGGTTAGGGTTCAGGGGGCCTTAGGGTTAGGGTTAGGGTTAGGAGTTAGGGTTAGGGTTAGGAGTTAGGGTTAGCGTTTAGGGTTAGAGTTTAGGGTTAGGGTTACGGTTAGGGGCATAGGGTTAGGTTTGGAGTCATGGTTTGGTTTTAAGGTTAAGGTCTAGGGTTAGGGTTAGGGGTTAGGGTTCAGGGGGCCTTAGGGTTAGGGTTAGGGTTAGGGTTAGGAGTTAGGGTTAGGGTTAGGAGTTAGGGTTAGCGTTTAGGGTTAGAGTTTAGGGTTAGGGTTACGGTTAGGGGCATAGGGTTAGGTTCGGGGTTATGGTTTGGTTTTAAGATTAATGTCTAGGGTTAGAGTTAGGGGTTAGGGTTCAGGGGGGCTTAGGGTTAGGGTTAGGAGTTAGGGTTAGGGTTAGGAGTTAGGGTTAGCGTTTAGGGTTAGAGTTTAGGGTTAGGGTTACGGTTAGGGGCATTGGGTTAGGTTTGGGGTTATGGTTTGGTTTTAAGGTTAAGGTCTTGGGTTAGGTTTAGCGGTTAGGGTTCAGGGGGCCTTAGGGTTAGGGTTAGGGTTAGGAGTTAGGGTTAGGGTTAGGAGTTAGGGTTAGCGTTTAGGGTTAGAGTTTAGGGTTAGGATTACGGTTAGGGCATAGGGTTAGGTTTGGGCTTATGATTTGTTTTTAAGGTTTAGGTGTAGGGTTAGGGTTAGGGGTTAGGGTTCAGGGGGCCTTAGGGTTAGGGTTAGGGTTAGGAGTTAGGGTTAGGGTTAGGATTTAGGGTTAGCGTTTAGGGTTAGAGTTTAGGGTTTGGGTTACGGTTAGGGGCATAGGGTTAGGTTTGGGGTTATGGTTTAGTTTTAAGGTTTAGGTGTAGGGTTAGGGTTAGGGTTTAGGGTTCAGGGGGCCTTAGGGTTAGGGTTAGGGTTAGGAGTTAGGGTTAGGGTTAGGATTTAGGCTTAGCGTTTAGGGTTAGAGTTTAGGGTTAGGGTTACGGTTAGGGGCATAGGGTTAGGTTTGGGGTTATGGTTTGGTTTTAAGTATAAGTCATATGGTTAGGGTTAGGGGTTAGGGTTCAGGGGGGCTTAGGGTTAGGGTTAGGAGTTAGGGTTAGGGTTAGGAGTTAGGGTTAGCGTTTAGGGTTAGAGTTTAGGGTTAGGGTTACGGTTAGGGGCATAGGGTTAGGTTTGGGGTTATGGTTTGGTTTTAATGTTAAGGTCTTGGGTTAGGTTTAGCGGTTAGGGTTCAGGGGGCCTTAGGGTTAGGGTTAGGATTATTAGTTAGGTTTAGGGTTAGGAGTTAGGGCTAGCGTTTAGGGTTAGAGTTTAGGGTTAGGGTTACGGTTAGGGGCATAGGGTTAGGTTTGTTGTCATGGTTTGCTTTTAAGGTTTAGGTCTATGGTTAGTGTTAGGATTTAGGGTTCAGGGGGCCTTAGGGTTAGGGTTAGGAGTTAGGGTTAGGGTTAGGAGTTAGGGTTAGCGTTTAGGGTTAGAGTTTAGGGTTAGGGTTACGGTTAGGGGCATAGGGTTAGGTTTGGAGTTATGGTTTGGTTTTAAGATTAAGGTCTAGGGTTAGGGTTAGGAGTTAGGGTTCAGGGGGTCTTAGGGTTAGGGTTAGGGTTAGGAGTTAGGATTAGGTTTAGGAGTTAGGGTTAGCGTTTAGGGTTAGAGTTTAGGCTTAGGTTTACGGTTAGGGGCATAGGTTTAGGTTTGGGGTTATGGTTTGGTTTTAAGGTTTAGGTCTAGGGTTAGGGTTAGGGGTTAGGGTTCAGGGGGTATTAGAGTTAGGGTTAGGGTTAGGAGTTAGGGTTAGGGTTAGGAGTTAGGGTTAGCGTTTAGGGTTAGAGTTTAGGGTTAGTGTTACGGTTAGGGGCATAGGTTTAGGTTTGGGGTTATGGTTTGGTTTTAAGGTTAAGGTCTAGGGTTAGGGTTAGGGGTTAGGGTTCAGGGGGCCTTAGGGTTAGGGTTAGGGTTAGGAGTTAGGGTTAGGGTTAGGAGTTAGGGTTAGCGTTTAGGGTTAGAGTTTAGGGTTAGGGTTACGGTTAGGGGCATAGGGTTAGGTTTGGGGTTATGGTTTGGTTTTAAGATTAAGGTCTAGGGTTAGGGTTAGGAGTAAGGGTTCAGGGGGGCTTAGGGTTAGGGTTAGGGTTGGGAGTTAGGGTTAGGGTTATCAGTTAGGGTTAGCGTTTAGGGTTATAGTATAGGGTTAGGGTTACGGTTAGGGGCATAGGGTTAGGTTTGGGGTTATGGTTTGGTTTTAAGTTTAAGGTCCTATGGTTAGGTTTAGCGGTTAGGGTTCAGGGGGCCTTAGGGTTAGGGTTAGGGTTAGGAGTTAGGGTTAGGGTTAGGAGTTAGGGTTAGCGTTTAGGGTTAGAGTTTAGGCTTAGGGTTACGGTTAGGGGCATAGGGTTAGGTTTGGGCTTATGATTTGTTTTTAAGATTTAGGTGTAGGGTTAGTGTTAGGATTTAGGGTTCAGGGGGCCTTAGTGTTAGGGTTAGGGTTAGGAGTTAGGGCTAGGGTTAGGAGTTAGGGTTAGCGTTTAGGGTTAGAGTTTAGGGTTAGAGTTACGGTTAGGGGCATAGGGTTAGGTTTGGGGTTATGGTTTGGTTTTAAGATTAAGGTCTAGGGTTAGGGTTAGGGGTTAGGGTTCAGGGGGCCTTAGGGTTAGGGTTAGGGTTATTAGTTCGGGTTAGGGTTAGGAGTTAGGGCTAGCGTTTAGGGTTAGAGTTTAGGGTTAGGGTTACGGTTAGGTGCATAGGGTTAGGTTTGGAGTCATGGTTTGCTTTTAAGCTTTAGGTCTATGGTTAGTGTTAGGATTTAGGGTTCAGGGGGGCTTAGGGTTAGGGTTAGGAGTTAGGGTTAGGGTTAGGAGTTAGGGTTAGCGTTTAGGGTTAGAGTTTAGGCTTAAGTTTACGGTAAGGGGCATAGGTTTAGGTTTGGGGTTATGGTTTGGTTTTAAGGTTTAGGTCTAGGGTTAGCGTTAGGGGTTAGGGTTCAGGGGGTATTAGAGTTAGGGTTAGGGTTAGGAGTTAGGGTTAGGGTTAGGCGTTAGGGTTAGCGTTTAGGGTTAGAGTTTAGGGTTAGGGTTACGGTTAGGGGCATAGGTTTAGGTTTGGGGTTATGGTTTGGTTTTAAGGTTAAGGTCTAGGGTTAGGGTTAGGGGTTAGGGTTCAGGGGGCCTTAGGGTTAGGGTTAGGAGTTAGGGTTAGGGTTAGGAGTTAGGGTTAGCGTTTAGGGTTAGAGTTTAGGGTTAGGGTTACGGTTAGGGGCATAGGGTTAGGTTTGGGGTTATGGTTTGATTTTAAGATTAAGGTCTAGGGTTAGAGTTAGGGGTTAGGGTTCAGGGGGGCTTAGGGTTAGGGTTAGGAGTTAGGGTTAGGGTTAGGAGTTAGGGTTAGCGTTTAGGGTTAGAGTTTAGGGTTAGGGTTACGGTTAGGGGCATAGGTTTAGGTTTGGGGTTATGGTTTGGTTTTAAGTTTAAGGTCTTGGGTTAGGTTTAGCGGTTAGGGTTCAGGGGGCCTTAGGGTTAGGGTTAGGAGTTAGGGTTAGGGTTAGGAGTTAGGGTTAGCGTTTAGGGTTAGAGTTTAGGGTTAGGATTACGGTTAGGGCATAGGGTTAGGTTTGGGCTTATGATTTGTTTTTAAGGTTTAGGTGTAGGTTTAGGGTTAGGGGTTAGGGTTCAGGGGGCCTTAGGGTTAGGGTTAGGGTTAGGAGTTAGGGTTAGGGTTAGGAGTTAGGGTTAGCGTTTAGGGTTAGAGTTTAGGGTTAGAGTTACGGTTAGGGGCATAGGGTTAGGTTTGGGGTTATGGTTTGGTTTTAAGATTAAGGTCTAGGGTTAGGGTTAGGGGTTAGGGTTCAGGGGGCCTTAGGGTTAGGGTTAGGGTTATTAGTTCGGGTTAGGGTTAGGAGTTAGGGCTAGCGTTTAGGGTTAGAGTTTAGGCTTAAGTTTACGGTTAGGGGCATAGGTTTAGGTTTGGGGTTATGGTTTGGTTTTAAGGTTTAGGTCTAGGGTTAGCGTTAGGGGTTAGGGTTCAGGGGGTATTAGAGTTAGGGTTAGGGTTAGGAGTTAGGGTTAGGGTTAGGCGTTAGGGTTAGCGTTTAGGGTTAGAGTTTAGGGTTAGGGTTACGGTTAGGGGCATAGGTTTAGGTTTGGGGTTATGGTTTGGTTTTAAGGTTAAGGTCTAGGGTTAGGGTTAGGGGTTAGGGTTCAGGGGGCCTTAGGGTTAGGGTTAGGGTTAGGAGTTAGGGTTAGGGTTAGGAGTTAGGGTTAGCGTTTAGGGTTAGAGTTTAGGGTTAGGGTTACGGTTAGGGGCATAGGGTTAGGTTTGGGGTTATGGTTTGATTTTAAGATTAAGGTCTAGGGTTAGAGTTAGGGGTTAGGGTTCAGGGGGGCTTAGGGTTAGGGTTAGGAGTTAGGGTTAGGGTTAGGAGTTAGGGTTAGCGTTTAGGGTTAGAGTTTAGGGTTAGGGTTACGGTTAGGGGCATAGGTTTAGGTTTGGGGTTATGGTTTGGTTTTAAGTTTAAGGTCTTGGGTTAGGTTTAGCGGTTAGGGTTCAGGGGGCCTTAGGGTTAGGGTTAGGGTTAGGAGTTAGGGTTAGGGTTAGGAGTTAGGGTTAGCGTTTAGGGTTAGAGTTTAGGGTTAGGATTACGGTTAGGGCATAGGGTTAGGTTTGGGCTTATGATTTGTTTTTAAGGTTTAGGTGTAGGGTTAGGGTTAGGGGTTAGGGTTCAGGGGGCCTTAGGGTTAGGGTTAGGGTTAGGAGTTAGGGTTAGGGTTAGGAGTTAGGGTTAGCGTTTAGGGTTAGAGTTTAGGGTTAGGGTTACGGTTAGGGGCATAGGGTTAGGTTTGGGATTATGGTTTGGTTTTAATATTTAGGTGTAGGGTTAGGGTTAGGGGTTAGGGTTCAGGGGGCCTTAGGGTTAGGGTTAGGGTTAGGAGTTAGGGTTAGGGTTAGGATTTAGGCTTAGCGTTTAGGGTTAGAGTTTAGGGTTTGGGTTACGGTTAGGGGCATAGGGTTAGGTTTGGGCTTATGGTTTGGTTTTAAGGTTTAGGTGTAGGGTTAGGGTTAGGGGTTCGGGTTCAGGGGGCCTTAGGGTTAGGGTTAGGGTTAGGAGTTAGGGTTAGGGTTAGGATTTAGGCTTAGAGTTTAGGGTTAGAGTTTAGGGTTAGGGTTACGGTTAGGGGCATAGGGTTAGGTTTGGGGTTATGGTTTGGTTTTAAGGTTAAGTCCTATGGTTAGGGTTAGGGGTTAGGGTTCAGGGGGGCTTAGGGTTAGGGTTAGGAGTTAGGGTTAGGGTTAGGAGTTAGGGTTAGCGTTTAGGGTTAGAGTTTAGGGTTAGGGTTACGGTTAGGGGCATAGGTTTAGGTTTGGGGTTATGGTTTGGTTTTAAGGTTAAGGTCTAGGGTTAGGGTTAGGGGTTAGGGTTCAGGGGGCCTTAGGGTTAGGGTTAGGGTTAGGAGTTAGGGTTAGGGTTAGGAGTTAGGGTTAGCGTTTAGGGTTAGAGTTTAGGGTTAGGGTTACGGTTAGGGGCATAGGGTTAGGTTTGGGGTTATGGTTTGGTTTTAAGATTAAGGTCTAGGGTTAGGGTTAGGAGTAAGGGTTCAGGGGGGCTTAGGGTTAGGGTTAGGGTTGGGAGTTAGGGTTAGGGTTATCAGTTAGGGTTAGCCTTTAGGGTTAGAGTTTAGGGTTAGGGTTACGGTTAGGGTCATAGGGTTAGGTTTGGGGTTATGGTTTGATTTTAAGGTTTAGGTCTATGGTTAGGGGTTAGGGTTTAGGGTTCAGGGGGGCTTAGGGTTAGGGTTAGGGTTAGGAGTTAGGGTTAGGGTTAGGAGTTAGGGTTAGCGTTTAGGGTTAGAGTTTAGGGTTAGGATTACGGTTAGGGCATAGGGTTAGGTTTGGTCTTATGATTTGTTTTTAAGGTTTAGGTGTAGGGTTAGGGTTAGGGGTTAGGGTTCAGGGGGCCTTAGGGTTAGGGTTAGGGTTAGGAGTTAGGGTTAGGGTTAGGAGTTAGGGTTAGCGTTTAGGGTTAGAGTTTAGGGTTAGGGTTACGGTTAGGGGCATAGGGTTAGGTTTGGGATTATGGTTTGGTTTTAAGGTTTAGGTGTAGGGTTAGGGTTAGGGGTTAGGGTTCAGGGGGCCTTAGGGTTAGGGTTAGGGTTAGGAGTTAGGGTTAGGGTTAGGATTTAGGCTTAGCGTTTAGGGTTAGAGTTTAGGGTTTGGGTTACGGTTAGGGGCATAGGTTTAGGTTTGGGGTTATGGTTTGGTTTTAAGGTTTAGGTGTAGGGTTAGGGTTAGGGTTTAGCGTTCAGGGGGCCTTAGGGTTAGGGTTAGGGTTAGGAGTTAGGGTTAGGGTTAGGATTTAGGCTTAGCGTTTAGGGTTAGAGTTTAGGGTTAGGGTTACGGTTAGGGGCATAGGGTTAGGTTTGGGGTTATGGTTTGGTTTTAAGGTTAAGTCCTATGGTTAGGGTTAGGGGTTAGGGTTCAGGGGGGCTTAGGGTTAGGGTTAGGAGTTAGGGTTAGGGTTAGGAGTTAGGGTTAGCGTTTAGGGTTAGAGTTTAGGGTTAGGATTACGGTTAGGGGTATAGGGTTAGGTTTGGTGTCATGGTTTGCTTTTAAGGTTTAGGTCTATGGTTAGTGTTAGGATTTAGGGTTCAGGGGGCCTTAGGGTTAGGGTTAGGAGTTAGGGTTAGGGTTAGGAGTTAGGGTTAGCGTTTAGGGTTAGAGTATAGGGTTAGGGTTACGGTTAGGGGCATAGGGTTAGGTTTGGGGTTATGGTTTGATTTTAAGGTTTAGGTCTATGGTTAGGGTTAGGGGTTAGGGTTCAGGGGGGCTTAGGGTTAGGGTTAGGAGTTAGGGTTAGGGTTAGGCGTTAGGGTTAGCGTTTAGGGTTAGAGTTTAGGGTTAGGGTTACAGTTAGGGGCATAGGGTTAGGTTTGGGGTTATGGTTTGGTTTTAAGTTTAAGGTCTTGGGTTAGGTTTAGCGGTTAGGGTTCAGGGGGCCTTAGGGTTAGGGTTAGGATTATTAGTTAGGGTTAGGGTTAGGAGTTAGGGCTAGCGTTTAGGGTTAGAGTTTAGGGTTAGGGTTACGGTTAGGGGCATAGGTTTAGGTTTGGGGTTATGGTTTGGTTTTAAGATTAAGGTCTAGGGTTAGGGTTAGGAGTAAGGGTTCAGGGGGGCTTAGGGTTAGGGTTAGGGTTGGGAGTTAGGGTTAGGGTTATCAGTTAGGGTTAGCCTTTAGGGTTAGAGTTTAGGGTTAGGGTTACGGTTAGGGTCATAGGGTTAGGTTTGGGGTTATGGTTTGATTTTAAGGTTTAGGTCTATGGTTAGGGGTTAGGGGTTAGGGTTCAGGGGGGCTTAGGGTTAGGGTTAGGGTTAGTAGTTACGGTTAGGGTTAGGAGTTAGGGTTAGCGTTTAGGGTTAGAGTTTAGGGTTAGGGTTACGGTTAGGGGCATAGGGTTAGGTTTGGGGTTATGGTTTGGTTTTAAGTTTAAGGTCCTATGGTTAGGTTTAGCGGTTAGGGTTCAGGGGGCCTTAGGGTTAGGGTTAGGGTTAGGAGTTAGGGTTAGGGTTAGGAGTTAGGGTTAGCGTTTAGGGTTAGAGTTTAGGCTTAGGGTTACGGTTAGGGGCATAGGGTTAGGTTTGGGCTTATGATTTGGTTTTAAGATTTAGGTGTAGGGTTACGGTTAGGGGTTAGGGTTCAGGGGGCCTTAGTGTTAGGGTTAGGGTTAGGAGTTAGGGTTAGGGTTAGGAGTTAGGGTTAGCGTTTAGGGTTAGAGTTTAGGGTTAGAGTTACGGTTAGGGGCATAGGGTTAGGTTTGGGGTTATGGTTTGGTTTTAAGGTTAAGGTCTAGGGTTAGGGTTAGGGGTTAGGGTTCAGGGGGCCTTAGGGTTAGGGTTAGGGTTATTAGTTCGGGTTAGGGTTAGGAGTTAGGGTTAGCGTTTAGGGTTAGAGTTTAGGCTTAGGTTTACGGTTAGGGGCATAGGGTTAGGTTTGGAGTCATGGTTTGCTTTTAAGGTTTAGGTCTATGGTTAGTGTTAGGATTTTGGGTTCAGGGGGCCTTAGGGTTAGGGTTAGGGTTAGGAGTTAGGGTTAGGTTTAGGAGTTATGGTTAGCGTTTAGGGTTAGAGTTTAGGCTTAAGTTTACGGTTAGGGGCATAGGTTTAGGTTTGGGGTTATGGTTTGGTTTTAAGGTTTAGGTCTAGGGTTAGGGTTAGGGGTTAGGGTTCAGGGGGTATTAGAGTTAGGGTTAGGGTTAGGAGTTAGGGTTAGGGTTAGGCGTTAGGGTTAGCGTTTAGGGTTAGAGTTTAGGGTTAGGGTTACGGTTAGGGGCATAGGTTTAGGTTTGGGGTTATGGTTTGGTTTTAAGGTTAAGGTCTAGGGTTAGGGTTAGGGGTTAGGGTTCAGGGGGCCTTAGGGTTAGGGTTAGGGTTAGGAGTTAGGGTTAGGGTTAGGATTTAGGCTTAGCGTTTAGGGTTAGAGTTTAGGGTTAGGGTTACGGTTAGGGGCATAGGGTTAGGTTTGGGGTTATGGTTTGTTTTTAAGGTTTAGGCGTAGGGTTAGGGTTAGGGGTTAGAGTTCAGGGGGCCTTAGGGTTAGGGTTAGGGTTAGGAGTTAGGGTTAGGGTTAGGAGTTAGGGTTAGCATTTAGGGTTAGAGTTTAGGGTTAGGGTTACGGTTAGGGGCATAGGTTTAGGTTTGGGGTTATGGTTTGGTTTTAAGGTTAAGGTCTAGGGTTAGGGTTAGGGGTTAGGGTTCAGGGGGCCTTAGGGTTAGGGTTAGGGTTAGGAGTTACGGTTAGGGTTAGGAGTTAGGGTTAGCCTTTAGGGTTAGAGTTTAGGGTTAGGGTTACGGTTAGGGGCATAGGTTTACGTTTGGGGTTATGGTTTGGTTTTAAGGTTAAGGTCTAGGGTTAGGGTTAGGGGTTAGGGTTCAGGGGGCCTTAGGGTTAGGGTTAGGGTTAGGAGTTAGGGTTAGGGTTAGGAGTTAGGGTTAGCATTTAGGGTTAGAGTTTAGGGTTAGGGTTACGGTTAGGGGCATAGGGTTAGGTTTGGGGTTATGGTTTGGTTTTATGGTTAAGGTCTAGGGTTAGAGTTAGGGGTTAGGGTTCAGGGGGGCTTAGGGTTAGGGTTAGGAGTTAGGGTTAGGGTTAGGAGTTAGGGTTAGCGTTTAGGGTTAGAGTTTAGGGTTAGGGTTACGGTTAGGGGCATTGGGTTACGTTTGGGGTTATGGTTTGGTTTTAACTTTAAGGTCTTGGGTTAGGTTTAGCGGTTAGGGTTCAGGGGGCCTTAGGGTTAGGGTTAGGGTTAGGAGTTAGGGTTAGGGTTAGGAGTTAGGGTTAGCGTTTAGGGTTAGAGTTTAGGGTTAGGATTACGGTTAGGGCATAGGGTTAGGTTTGGGCTTATGATTTGTTTTTAAGGTTTAGGTGTAGGGTTAGGGTTAGGGGTTAGGGTTCAGGGGGCCTTAGGGTTAGGGTTAGGGTTAGGAGTTAGGGTTAGGGTTAGGAGTTAGGGTTAGCGTTTAGGGTTAGAGTTTAGGCTTAGGGTTACGGTTAGGGGCATAGGGTTAGGTTTGGGATTATGGTTTGGTTTTAAGGTTTAGGTGTAGGGTTAGGGTTAGGGGTTAGGGTTCAGGGGGCCTTAGGGTTAGGGTTAGGGTTAGGAGTTAGGGTTAGGGTTAGGATTTAGGCTTAGCGTTTAGGGTTAGAGTTTAGGGTTTGGGTTACGGTTAGGGGCATAGGGTTAGGTTTGGGGTTATGGTTTGGTTTTAAGGTTTAGGTGTAGGGTTAGGGTTAGGGTTTAGGGTTCAGGGGGCCTTAGGGTTAGGGTTAGGGTTAGGAGTTAGGGTTAGGGTTAGGATTTAGGCTTAGCGTTTAGGGTTAGAGTTTAGGGTTAGGGTTACGGTTAGGGGCATAGGGTTAGGTTTGGGGTTGTGGTTTGGTTTTAAGGTTAAGTCCTATGGTTAGTGTTAGGGGTTAGGGTTCAGGGGGGCTTAGGGTTAGGGTTAGGAGTTAGGGTTAGGGTTAGGAGTTACGGTTAGCGTTTAGGGTTAGAGTTTAGGGTTAGGGTTACGGTTAGGGGCATAGGGTTAGGTTTGGTGTCATGGTTTGCTTTTAAGGTTTAGGTCTATGGTTAGTGTTAGGATTTAGGGTTCAGGGGGCCTTAGGGTTAGGGTTAGGAGTTAGGGTTAGGGTTAGGAGTTAGGGTTAGCGTTTAGGGTTAGAGTTTAGGGTTAGGGTTACGGTTAGGGGCATAGGTTTAGGTATGGAGTTATGGTTTGGTTTTAAGATTAAGGTCTAGGGTTAGGGTTAGGAGTTAGGGTTCAGGGCGTCTTAGGGTTAGGGTTAGGGTTAGGAGTTAGGGTTAGGTTTAGGAGTTAGGGTTAGCGTTTAGGGTTAGAGTTTAGGCTTAGGTTTACGGTTAGGGGCATAGGGTTAGGTTTGGGGTTATGGTTTGGTTTTAAGGTTAAGGTCTAGGGTTAGGGTTAGGGGTTAGGGTTCAGGGGGCCTTAGGGTTAGGGTTAGGGTTATTAGTTCGGGTTAGGGTTAGGAGTTAGGGTTAGCGTTTAGGGTTAGAGTTTAGGCTTAGGTTTACGGTTAGGGGCATAGGGTTAGGTTTGGAGTCATGGTTTGCTTTTAAGGTTTAGGTCTATGGTTAGTGTTAGGATTTTGGGTTCAGGGGCCCTTAGGGTTAGGGTTAGGGTTAGGAGTTAGGGTTAGGTTTAGGAGTTAGGGTTAGCGTTTAGGGTTAGAGTTTAGGCTTAAGTTTACGGTTAGGGGCATAGGTTTAGGTTTGGGGTTATGGTTTGGTTTTAAGGTTTAGGTCTAGGGTTAGGGTTAGGGGTTAGGGTTCAGGGGGTATTAGAGTTAGGGTTAGGGTTAGGAGTTAGGGTTAGGGTTAGGCGTTAGGGTTAGCGTTTAGGGTTAGAGTTTAGGGTTAGGGTTACGGTTAGGGGCATAGGTTTAGGTTTGGGGTTATGGTTTGGTTTTAAGGTTAAGGTCTAGGGTTAGGGTTAGGGGTTAGGGTTCAGGGGGCCTTAGGGTTAGGGTTAGGGTTAGGAGTTAGGGTTAGGGTTAGGATTTAGGCTTAGCGTTTAGGGTTAGAGTTTAGGGTTAGGGTTACGGTTAGGGGCATAGGGTTAGGTTTGGGGTTATGGTTTGTTTTTAAGGTTTAGGCGTAGGGTTAGGGTTAGGGGTTAGAGTTCAGGGGGCCTTAGGGTTAGGGTTAGGGTTAGGAGTTAGGGTTAGGGTTAGGAGTTAGGGTTAGCGTTTAGGGTTAGAGTTTAGGGTTAGGGTTACGGTTAGGGGCATAGGTTTAGGTTTGGGGTTATGGTTTGGTTTTAAGGTTAAGGTCTAGGGTTAGGGTTAGGGGTTAGGGTTCAGGGGGCCTTAGGGTTAGGGTTAGGGTTAGGAGTTACGGTTAGGGTTAGGAGTTAGGGTTAGCCTTTAGGGTTAGAGTTTAGGGTTAGGGTTACGGTTAGGGGCATAGGTTTACGTTTGGGGTTATGGTTTGGTTTTAAGGTTAAGGTCTAGGGTTAGGGTTAGGGGTTAGGGTTCAGGGGGCCTTAGGGTTAGGGTTAGGGTTAGGAGTTAGGGTTAGGGTTAGGAGTTAGGGTTAGCATTTAGGGTTAGAGTTTAGGGTTAGGGTTACGGTTAGGGGCATAGGGTTAGGTTTGGGGTTATGGTTTGGTTTTATGGTTAAGGTCTAGGGTTAGAGTTAGGGGTTAGGGTTCAGGGGGGCTTAGGGTTAGGGTTAGGAGTTAGGGTTAGGGTTAGGAGTTAGGGTTAGCGTTTAGGGTTAGAGTTTAGGGTTAGGGTTACGGTTAGGGGCATTGGGTTAGGTTTGGGGTTATGGTTTGGTTTTAACTTTAAGGTCTTGGGTTAGGTTTAGCGGTTAGGGTTCAGGGGGCCTTAGGGTTAGGGTTAGGGTTAGGAGTTAGGGTTAGGGTTAGGAGTTAGGGTTAGCGTTTAGGGTTAGAGTTTAGGGTTAGGATTACGGTTAGGGCATAGGGTTAGGTTTGGGCTTATGATTTGTTTTTAAGGTTTAGGTGTAGGGTTAGGGTCTAGGGGTTAGGGTTCAGGGGGCCTTAGGGTTAGGGTTAGGGTTAGGAGTTAGGGTTAGGGTTAGGAGTTAGGGTTAGCGTTTAGGGTTAGAGTTTAGGGTTAGGGTTACGGTTAGGGGCATAGGGTTAGGTTTGGGATTATGGTTTGGTTTTAAGGTTTAGGTGTAGGGTTAGGGTTAGGGGTTAGGGTTCAGGGGGCCTTAGGGTTAGGGTTAGGGTTAGGAGTTAGGGTTAGGGTTAGGATTTAGGCTTAGCGTTTAGGGTTAGAGTTAAGGGTTTGGGTTACGGTTAGGGGCATAGGGTTAGGTTTGGGGTTATGGTTTGGTTTTAAGGTTTAGGTGTAGGGTTAGGGTTAGGGTTTAGGGTTAAGGGGGCCTTAGGGTTAGGGTTAGGGTTAGGAGTTAGGGTTAGGGTTAGGATTTAGGCTTAGCGTTTAGGGTTAGAGTTTAGGGTTAGGGTTACGGTTAGGGGCATAGGGTTAGGTTTGGGGTTGTGGTTTGGTTTTATTGTTAAGTCCTATGGTTAGTGTTAGGGGTTAGGGTTCAGGGGGGCTTAGGGTTAGGGTTAGGAGTTAGGGTTAGGGTTAGGAGTTACGGTTAGCGTTTAGGGTTAGAGTTTAGGGTTAGGGTTACGGTTAGGGGCATAGGGTTAGGTTTGGTGTCATGGTTTGCTTTTAAGGTTTAGGTCTATGGTTAGTGTTAGGATTTAGGGTTCAGGGGGCCTTAGGGTTAGGGTTAGGAGTTAGGGTTAGGGTTAGGAGTTAGGGTTAGCGTTTAGGGTTAGAGTTTAGGGTTAGGGTTACGGTTAGGGGCATAGGTTTAGGTATGGAGTTATGGTTTGGTTTTAAGGTTAAGGTCTAGGGTTAGGGTTAGGGGTTAGTGTTCAGGGGGTATTAGAGTTAGGGTTAGGGTTAGGAGTTAGGGTTAGGGTTAGGAGTTAGGGTTAGCGTTTAGGGTTAGAGTTTAGGGTTAGGGTTACGGTTAGGGGCATAGGTTTAGGTTTGGGGTTATGGTTTGGTTTTAAGGTTAAGGTCTAGGGATAGGGTTAGGGGTTAGGGTTCAGGGGGCCTTAGGGTTAGGGTTAGGGTTAGGAGTTAGGGTTAGGGTTAGGAGTTAGGGTTAGCGTTTAGGGTTAGAGTTTAGGGTTAGGGTTACGGTTAGGGGCATAGGGTTAGGTTTGGGGTTATGGTTTGGTTTTAAGATTAAGGTCTAGGGTTAGAGTTAGGAGTAAGCGTTCAGGGGGGCTTAGGGTTAGGGTTAGGGTTGGGAGTTAGGGTTAGGGTTAGGAGTTAGGGTTAGGGTTAGGATTTAGGCTTAGCGTTTAGGGTTAGAGTTTAGGGTTAGGGTTACGGTTAGGGTCATAGGGTTAGGTTTGGGGTTATGGTTGGATTTTAAGGTTTAGGTCTATGGTTAGGGGTTAGGGGTTAGGGTTCAGGGGGGCTTAGGGTTAGGGTTAGGGTTAGTAGTTACGGTTAGGGTTAGGAGTTAGGGTTAGCGTTTAGGGTTATAGTATAGGGTTAGGGTTACGGTTAGGGGCATAGGGTTAGGTTTGGGGTTATGGTTTGGTTTTAAGTTTAAGGTCCTATGGTTAGGTTTAGCGGTTAGGGTTCAGGGGGCCTTAGTGTTAGGGTTAGGGTTAGGAGTTAGGGTTAGGGTTAGGAGTTAGGGTTAGCGTTTAGGGTTAGAGTTTAGGCTTAGGGTTACGGTTAGGGGCATAGGGTTAGGTTTGGGCTTATGATTTGGTTTTAAGATTTAGGTGTAGGGTTAGGGTTAGGGGTTAGGGTTCAGGGGGCCTTAGGGTTAGGGTTAGGGTTAGGAGTTAGGGTTAGCGTTTAGGGTTAGAGTTTAGGGTTAGAGTTACGGTTAGGGGCATAGGGTTAGGTTTGGGGTTATGGTTTGGTTTTAAGGTTAAGGTCTAGGTTTAGGGTTAGGGGTTAGGGTTCAGGGGGCCTTAGGGTTAGGGTTAGGATTATTAGTTAGGGTTAGGGTTAGGAGTTAGGGCTAGCGTTTAGGGTTAGAGTTTAGGGTTAGGGTTACGGTTAGGGGCATAGGGTTAGGTTTGGAGTCATGGTTTGCTTTTAAGGTTTAGGTCTATGGTTAGTGTTAGGATTTAGGGTTCAGGGGGCCTTAGGGTTAGGGTTAGGGTTAGGAGTTAGGGTTAGGTTTAGGAGTTAGGGTTAGCGTTTAGGGTTAGAGTTTAGGCTTAAGTTTACGGTTAGGGGCATAGGTTTAGGTTTGGGGTTATGGTTTGGTTTTAAGGTTTAGGTCTAGGGTTAGGGTTAGGGGTTAGGGTTCAGGGGGTATTAGAGTTAGGGTTAGGGTTAGGAGTTAGGGTTAGGGTTAGGCGTTAGGGTTAGCGTTTAGGGTTAGAGTTTAGGGTTAGGGTTACGGTTAGGGCATAGGTTTAGGTTTGGGGTTATGGTTTGGTTTTAAGGTTAAGGTCTAGGGTTAGGGTTAGGGGTTAGGGTTCAGGGGGCCTTAGGGTTAGGGTTAGGGTTAGGAGTTAGGGTTAGGGTTAGGATTTAGGTTTAGCGTTTAGGGTTAGAGTTTAGGGTTAGGGTTACGGTTAGGGGCATAGGGTTAGGTTTGGGGTTATGGTTTGTTTTTAAGGTTTAGGTGTAGGGTTAGGGTTAGGGGTTAGGGTTCAGGGGGCCTTAGTGTTAGGGTTAGGGTTAGGAGTTAGGGTTAGGGTTAGGAGTTAGGGTTAGCGTTTAGGGTTAGAGTTTAGGGTTAGGGTTACGGTTAGGGGCATAGGTTTAGGTTTGGGCTTATGGTTTGGTTTTAAGTTTAAGGTCTAGGGTTAGGGTTAGGGGTTAGGGTTCAGGGGGCCTTAGGGTTAGGGTTAGGGTTAGGAGTTAGGGTTAGGGTTAGGAGTTAGGGTTAGCGTTTAGGGTTAGAGTTTAGGGTTAGGGTTACGGTTAGGGGCATAGGTTTAGGTTTGGGGTTATGGTTTGGTTTTAAGGTTTAGGTCTAGGGTTAGGGTTAGGGGTTAGGGTTCAGGGGGTATTAGATTTAGGGTTAGGGTTAGGAGTTAGGGTTAGGGTTAGGAGTTAGGGTTAGCGTTTAGGGTTAGAGTTTAGGGTTAGGGTTACGGTTAGGGGCATAGGTTTAGGTTTGGGGTTATGGTTTGGTTTTAAGGTTAAGGTCTAGGGTTAGGGTTAGGGGTTAGGGTTCAGGGGGGCTTAGGGTTAGGGTTAGGAGTTAGGGTTAGGGTTAGGAGTTAGGGTTAGCGTTTAGCGTTAGAGTTTAGGGTTAGGGTTACGGTTAGGGGCATTGGGTTAGGTTTGGGGTTATGGTTTGGTTTTAAGTTTAAGGTCTTGGGTTAGGTTTAGCGGTTAGGGTTCAGGGGGCCTTAGGGTTAGGGTTAGGGTTAGGAGTTAGGGTTAGCGTTTAGGGTTAGAGTTTAGGGTTAGGATTACGGTTAGGGCATAGGGTTAGGTTTGGGCTTATGATTTGTTTTTAAGGTTTAGGTGTAGGGTTAGGGTTAGGGGTTAGGGTTCAGGGGGGCTTAGGGTTAGGGTTATTAGTTCGGGTTAGGGTTAGGAGTTAGGGCTAGCGTTTAGGGTTAGAGTTTAGGGTTAGGGTTACGGTTAGGGGCATAGGGTTAGGTTTGGAGTCATGGTTTGCTTTTAAGGTTTAGGTCTATGGTTAGTGTTAGGATTTAGGGTTCAGGGGGCCTTAGGGTTAGGGTTAGGGTTAGGAGTTAGGGTTAGGTTTAGGAGTTAGGGTTAGCGTTTAGGGTTAGAGTTTAGGGTTAGGGTTACGGTTAGGGGCATAGGTTTAGGTTTGGGGTTATGGTTTGGTTTTAAGGTTAAGGTCTAGGGTTAGGGTTAGGGGTTAGGGTTCAGGGGGCCTTAGGCTTAGGGTTAGGGTTAGGAGTTAGGGTTAGGGTTAGGAGTTAGGGTTAGTGTTTAGGGTTAGAGTTTAGGGTTAGGGTTACGGTTAGGGGCATAGGTTTAGGTTTGGGGTTATGGTTTGGTTTTAAGGTTAAGGTCTAGGGTTAGGGTTAGGGGTTAGGGTTCAGGGGGCCTTAGGGTTAGGGTTAGGGTTAGGAGTTAGGGTTAGGGTTAGGAGTTAGGGTTAGCGTTTAGGGTTAGTGTTTAGGGTTAGGGTTACGGTTAGGGGCATAGGTTTAGGTTTGGGGTTATGGTTTGGTTTTAAGGTTTAGGTCTAGGGTTAGGGTTAGGGGTTAGGGTTCAGGGGGTATTAGATTTAGGGTTAGGGTTAGGAGTTAGGGTTAGGGTTAGGAGTTAGGGTTAGCGTTTAGGGTTAGAGTTTAGGGTTAGGGTTACGGTTAGGGGCATAGGTTTAGGTTTGGGGTTATGGTTTGGTTTTAAGGTTAAGTTCTAGGTTTAGGGTTAGGGGTTAGGGTTCAGGGGGCCTTAGGGTTAGGGTTAGGGTTAGGAGTTAGGGTTAGGGTTAGGAGTTAGGGTTAGCGTTTAGGGTTAGAGTTTAGGGTTAGGGTTACGGTTAGGGGCATAGGGTTAGGTTTGGGGTTATGGTTTGGTTTTAAGTTTAAGGTCTAGGATTAGAGTTAGGGGTTAGGGTTCAGGGGGGCTTAGGGTTAGGGTTAGGAGTTAGGGTTAGGGTTAGGAGTTAGGGTTAGCGTTTAGGGTTAGAGTTTAGGGTTAGGGTTACGGTTAGGGGCATTGGGTTAGGTTTGGGGTTATGGTTTGGTTTTAAGTTTAAGGTCTTGGGTTAGGTTTAGCGGTTAGGGTTCAGGGGGCCTTAGGGTTAGGGTTAGGGTTAGGAGTTAGGGTTAGGGTTAGGAGTTAGGGTTAGCGTTTAGGGTTAGATTTTAGGGTTAGGATTACGGTTAGGGCATAGGGTTAGGTTTGGGCTTATGATTTGTTTTTAAGATTTAGGTGTAGGGTTAGGGTTAGGGGTTAGGGTTCAGGGGGCCTTAGGGTTAGGGTTAGGGTTAGGAGTTAGGGTTAGGGTTAGGAGTTAGGGTTAGCGTTTAGGGTTAGAGTTTAGGGTTAGGGTTACGGTTAGGGGCATAGGGTTAGGTTTGCGATTATGGTTTGGTTTTAAGTTTTAGGTGTAGGGTTAGGGTTAGGGGTTAGGGTTCAGGGGGCCTTAGGGTTAGGGTTAGGGTTAGGAGTTAGGGTTAGGGTTAGGATTTAGGCTTAACATTTAGGGTTAGAGTTTAGGGTTTGGGTTACGGTTAGGGGCATAGGGTTAGGTTTGGGGTTATGGTTTGGTTTTAAGGTTTAGGTGTAGGGTTAGGGTTAGGGTTTAGGGTTCAGGGGGCCTTAGGGTTAGGGTTAGGGTTAGGAGTTAGGGTTAGGGTTAGGATTTAGGCTTAGCGTTTAGGGTTAGAGTTTAGGGTTAGGGTTACGGTTAGGGGCATAGGGTTAGGTTTGGGGTTATGGTTTGGTTTTAAGGTTAAGTCCTATGTTTAGGGTTAGGGGTTAGGGTTCAGGGGGGCTTAGGGTTAGGGTTAGGAGTTAGGGTTAGGGTTAGGAGTTAGGGTTAGCGTTTAGGGTTAGAGTTTAGGGTTAGGGTTACGGTTAGGGGCATAGGGTTAGGTTTGGGGTTATGGTTTGGTTTTAAGTTTAAGGTCTTGGGTTAGGTTTAGCGGTTAGGGTTCAGGGGGCCTTAGGGTTAGGGTTAGGATTATTAGTTAGGGTTAGGGTTAGGAGTTAGGGCTAGCGTTTAGGGTTAGAGTTTAGGGTTAGGGTTACGGTTAGGGGCATAGGGTTAGGTTTGGTGTCATGGTTTGCTTTTAAGGTTTAGGTCTATGGTTAGTGTTAGGATTTAGGGTTCAGGGGGCCTTAGGGTTAGGGTTAGGAGTTACGGTTAGGGTTAGGAGTTAGGGTTAGCGTTTAGGGTTAGAGTTTAGGGTTAGGGTTACGGTTAGGGGCATAGGTTTAGGTTTGGAGTTATGGTTTGGTTTTAAGATTAAGGTCTAGGGTTAGTGTTAGGAGTAAGGGTTCAGGGGGGCTTAGGGTTAGGGTTAGGGTTGGGAGTTAGGGTTAGGGTTATCAGTTAGGGTTAGCGTTTAGGGTTATAGTATAGGGTTAGGGTTACGGTTAGGGGCATAGGGTTAGGTTTGGGGTTATGGTTTGGTTTTAAGTTTAAGGTCCTATGATTAGGTTTAGCGGTTAGGGTTCAGGGGGCCTTAGGGTTAGGGTTAGGGTTAGGGTTAGGAGTTAGGGTTAGGGTTAGGAGTTAGGGTTAGCGTTTAGGGTTAGAGTTTAGGCTTAGTGTTACGGTTAGGGGCATAGGGTTAGGTTTGGGCTTATGATTTGGTTTTAAGATTTAGGTGTAGGGTTAGGGTTAGGGGTTAGGGTTCAGGGGGCCTTAGGGTTAGGGTTAGGGTTAGGAGTTAGGGTTAGGGTTAGGATTTAGGATTAGCGTTTAGGGTTAGAGTTTAGGGTTAGGGTTACGGTTAGGGGCATAGGGTTAGGTTTGGGGTTATGGTTTTTTTTTAAGGTTTAGGTGTAGGGTTAGGGTTAGGGGTTAGGGTTCAGGGGGCCTTAGGGTTAGGGTTAGGGTTAGGAGTTAGGGTTAGGGTTAGGATTTAGGCTTAGTGTTTAGGGTTAGAGTTTAGGGTTAGGGTTACGGTTAGGGGCATAGGGTTAGGTTTGGGGTTATGGTTTGGTTTTAAGGTTAAGTCCTATGGTTAGGGTTAGGGGTTAGGGTTCAGGGGGGCTTAGGGTTAGGGTTAGGAGTTAGGGTTAGGGTTAGGAGTTAGGGTTAGCGTTTAGGGTTAGAGTATAGGGTTAGGGTTACGGTTAGGGGCATAGGGTTAGGTTTGGGCTTATGGTTTGGTTTTAAGTTTAAGGTCTTGGGTTAGGTTTAGCGGTTAGGGTTCAGGGGGCCTTAGGGTTAGGGTTAGGGTTAGGAGTTAGGGTTAGGGTTAGGAGTTAGGGTTAGCGTTTAGGGTTAGAGTTTAGGGTTAGGATTACGGTTAGGGGCATAGGGTTAGGTTTGGTTTTATGGTTTGGTTTTAAGGTTAAGGTCTAGGTTTAGGGTGAGGGGTTAGGGTTCAGGGGGCCTTAGTGTTAGGGTTAGGGTTAGGAGTTAGGGTTAGGTTTAGGATTTAGGGTTAGCGTTTAGGATTAGAGTTTAGGCTTAGGCTTACGGTTAGAGGCATAGGTTAAGGTTTGGGGTTATGTTTTGGTTTTAAGGTTTAGGTCTAGGTTTTGTGTTAGGGGTTAGGGTTCAGGGGGCCTTAGTGTTAGGGTTAGGGTTAGGAGTTAGGGTTAGGGTTAGGAGTTAGGGTTAGCGTTTAGGGTTAGAGTTTAGGGTTAGAGTTACGGTTAGGGGCATAGGGTTAGGTTTGGGGTTATGGTTTGGTTTTAAGGTTAAGGTCTAGGGTTAGGTTTAGGGGTTAGGGTTCAGGGGGCCTTAGGGTTAGTGTTAGGGTTGGGAGTTAGGGTTAGGGTTAGGACTTAGGGTTAGCGTTTAGGGTTAGAGTATAGGGTTAGGGTTACGGTTAGGGGCATAGGGTTAGGTTTGGGGTTATGGTTTGGTTTTAAGTTTAAGGTCTTGGGTTAGGTTTAGCGGTTAGGGTTCAGGGGGCCTTAGGGTTAGGGTTAGGGTTAGGAGTTAGGGTTAGGGTTAGGAGTTAGGGTTAGCGTTTAGGGTTAGAGTTTAGGGTTAGGGTTACGGTTAGGGGCATAGGGTTAGGTTTGGGCTTATGGTTTGGTTTTAAGTTTTAGGTGTAGGGTTAGGGTTAGGGGTTAGGGTTCAGGGGGCCTTAGGGTTAGGCTTAGGGTTAGGAGTTAGGGTTAGGGTTAGGATTTAGGCTTAACATTTAGGGTTAGAGTTTAGGGTTAGGGTTACGGTTAGGGGCATAGGGTTAGGTTTGGGGTTATGGTTTGGTTTTAAGATTTAGGTGTAGGGTTAGGGTTAGGGTTTAGGGTTCAGGGGGCCTTAGGGTTAGGGTTAGGGTTAGGAGTTAGGGTTAGGGTTAGGATTTAGGCTTAGCGTTTAGGGTTAGAGTTTAGGGTTAGGGTTACGGTTAGGGGCATAGGGTTAGGTTTGGAGTTATGGTTTGGTTTTAAGGTTAAGGTCTAGGGTTAGGGTTAGGAGTTAGGGTTAGGTTTAGGAGTTAGGGTTAGCGTTTAGGGTTAGAGTTTAGGCTTAGGTTTACGGTTAGGGGCATAGGTTTAGGTTTGGGGTTATGGTTTGGTTTTAAGGTTTAGGTCTAGGGTTAGGGTTAGGGGTTAGGGTTCAGGGGGCCTTAGGGTTAGGGTTAGGGTTAGGAGTTAGGGTTAGGGTTAGGAGTTAGGGTTAGCGTTTAGGGTTAGAGTTTAGAGTTAGGGTTACGGTTAGGGGCATAGGTTTAGGTTTGGGGTTATGGTTTGGTTTTAAGGTTAAGGTCTAGGTTTAGGTTGAGGGGTTAGGGTTCAGGGGGCCTTAGGGTTAGGGTTAGGGTTAGGAGTTAGGGTTAGGGTTAGGGTTAGGAGTTAGGGTTAGCGTTTAGGGTTAGAGTTTAGGCTTAGGGTTACGGTTAGGGGCATAGGGTTAGGTTTGGGCTTATGATTTGGTTTTAAGATTTAGGTGTAGGGTTAGGGTTAGGGGTTAGGGTTCAGGGGGCCTTAGGGTTAGGGTTAGGGTTAGGAGTTACGGTTAGGGTTAGGATTTAGGATTAGCGTTTAGGGTTAGAGTTTAGGGTTAGGGTTACGGTTAGGGGCATAGGGTTAGGTTTGGGGTTATGGTTTGATTTTAAGGTTTAGGTGTAGGGTTAGGGTTAGGGGTTAGGGTTCAGGGGGCCTTAGGGTTAGGGTTAGGGTTAGGAGTTAGGGTTAGGGTTAGGATTTAGGCTTAGTGTTTAGGGTTAGAGTTTAGGGTTAGGGTTACGGTTAGGGGCATAGGGTTAGGTTTGGGGTTATGGTTTGGTTTTAAGGTTAAGTCCTATGGTTAGGGTTAGGGGTTAGGGTTCAGGGGGGCTTAGGGTTAGGGTTAGGAGTTAGGGTTAGGGTTAGGAGTTAGGGTTAGCGTTTAGGGTTAGAGTTTAGGGTTAGGGTTACGGTTAGGGGCATAGGGTTAGGTTTGGGGTTATGGTTTGGTTTTAAGTTTAAGGTCTTGGGTTAGGTTTAGCGGTTAGGGTTCAGGGGGCCTTAGGGTTAGGGTTAGGGTTAGGAGTTAGGGTTAGGGTTAGGAGTTAGGGTTAGCGTTTAGGGTTAGAGTTTAGGGTTAGGGTTACGGTTAGGGGCATAGGGTTAGGTTTGGGCTTATGGTTTGGTTTTAAGATTTAGGTGTAGGGTTAGGGTTAGGGGTTAGGGTTCAGGGGGCCTTAGGGTTAGGGTTAGGGTTAGGAGTTAGGGTTAGGGTTAGGAGTTAGGGTTAGCGTTTAGGGTTAGAGTTTAGAGTTAGGGTTACGGTTAGGGGCATAGGGTTAGGTTTGGTTTTATGGTTTGGTTTTAAGGTTAAGGTCTAGGTTTAGGTTGAGGGGTTAGGGTTCAGGGGGCCTTAGGGTTAGGGTTAGGGTTAGGAGTTAGGGTTAGGTTTAGGATTTAGGGTTAGCGTTTAGGATTAGAGTTTAGGCTTAGGCTTACGGTTAGAGGCATAGGTTAAGGTTTGGGGTTATGTTTTGGTTTTAAGGTTTAGGTCTAGGTTTAGTGTTAGGGGTTAGGGTTCAGGGGGCCTTAGGGTTAGGGTTAGGGTTATTAGTTCGGGTTAGGGTTAGGAGTTAGGGCTAGCGTTTAGGGTTAGAGTTTAGGGTTAGGGTTACTGTTAGGGGCATAGGGTTAGGTTTGGAGTCATGGTTTGCTTTTAAGGTTTAGGTCTATGGTTAGTGTTAGGATTTAGGGTTCAGGGGGCCTTAGGGTTAGGGTTAGGGTTAGGAGTTAGGGTTAGGTTTAGGAGTTAGGGTTAGCGTTTAGGGTTAGAGTTTAGGCTTAAGTTTTCGGTTAGGGGCATAGGTTTAGGTTTGGGGTTATGGGTTGGTTTTAAGGTTTAGGTCTAGGGTTAGGGTTAGGGGTTAGGGTTCAGGGGGTATTAGAGTTAGGGTTAGGGTTAGGAGTTAGGGTTAGGGTTAGACGTTAGGGTTAGCGTTTAGGGTTAGAGTTTAGGGTTAGGGTTACGGTTAGGGGCATAGGTTTAGGTTTGGGGTTATGGTTTGGTTTTAAGGTTAAGGTCTAGGGTTAGGGTTAGGGGTTAGGGTTCAGGGGGCCTTAGGGTTAGTGTTAGGGTTGGGAGTTAGGTTTAGGGTTAGGACTTAGGGTTAGCGTTTAGGGTTAGAGTATAGGGTTAGGGTTACGGTTAGGGGCTTAGGGTTAGGTTTGGGGTTATGGTTTGGTTTTAAGTTTAAGGTCTTGGGTTAGGTTTAGCTGTTAGGGTTCAGGGGGCCTTAGGGTTAGGGTTAGGGTTAGGAGTTAGGGTTAGGGTTAGGAGTTAGGGTTAGCGTTTAGGGTTAGAATTTAGGCTTAGGGTTAAGGTTCGGGGCATAGGGTTAGGTTTGGGGTTATGGGTTTTTTTTAAGGTTTAGGTGTAGGGTTAGGGTTAGGGGTTAGGGTTCAGGGGGCCTTAGTGTTAGGGTTAGGGTTAGGAGTTAGGGTTAGCGTTTAGGGTTAGAGTTTAGGGTTAGGGTTACGGTTAGGGGCATAGGGTTAGGTTTGGGGTTGTGGTTTGGTTTTAAGATTAAGGTCTTGGGTTAGGGTTAGGAGTAAGGGTTCAGGAGGGCTTAGGGTTAGGGTTAGGCTTGGGAGTTAGGGTTAGGGTTAGGAGTTAGGGTTAGCGTTTAGGGTTAGAGTATAGGGTTAGGGTTACGGTTAGGGCCATAGGGTTAGGTTTGGGGTTATGGTTTGATTTTAAGGTTTAGGTCTATGGTTAGGGTTAAGGGTTAGGGTTCAGGGGGGCTTAGGGTTAGGGTTAGGGTTAGGAGTTACGGTTAGGGTTAGGACTTAGGGTTAGCGTTTAGGGTTATAGTATAGGGTTAGGGTTACGGTTAGGGGCATAGGGTTAGGTTTGGGGTTATGGTTTGGTTTTAAGTTTAAGGTCTTGGGTTAAGTTTAGCGGTTAGTGTTCAGGGGGCCTTAGGGTTAGGGTTAGGGTTAGGAGTTAGGGTTAGGGTTAGGAGTTAGGGTTAGCGTTTAGGGTTAGAGTTTAGGGTTAGGGTTACGGTTAGGGGCATAGGGTTAGGTTTGGGGTTATGGTTTGGTTTTAAGATTAAGGTCTAGGGTTAGGGTTAGGGGTCAGGGTTCAGGGGGGCTTAGGGTTAGGGTTAGGCTTGGGAGTTAGGGTTAGGGTTAGGAGTTAGGGTTAGCGTTTAGGGTTAGAGTATAGGGTTAGGGTTACGGTTAGGGGCATAGGGTTAGGTTTGGTGTTATGGTTTGATTTTAAGGTTTAGGTCTATGGTTAGGGTTAGGGGTTAGGGTTCAGGGGGCCTTAGGTTTAGGGTTAGGGTTAGGAGTTACGGTTAGGGTTAGGACATAGGGTTAGCGTTTAGGGTTAGAGTATAGGGTTAGGGTTACGGTTAGGGGCATAGGGTTAGGTTTGGGGTTATGGTTTGGTTTTAAGTTTAAGGTCTAGGGTTAGGTTTAGCGGTTAGGGTTCAGGGGGCCTTAGGGTTAGGGTTAGGGTTAGGAGTTAGGGTTAGGGTTAGGCGTTAGGGTTAGCGTTTAGGGTTAGAGTTTAGGGTTAGGGTTACGGTTAGGGGCATAGGTTTAGGTTTGGGGTTATGGTTTGGTTTTAAGGTTAAGGTCTAGGGTTAGGGTTAGGGGTTAGGGTTCAGGGGGCCTTAGGGTTAGGGTTAGGGTTAGGAGTTAGGGTTAGGGTTAGGAGTTAGGGTTAGCGTTTAGGGTTAGAGTTTAGGGTTAGGGTTACGGTTAGGGCCATAGGGTTCGGTTTGGGGTTATGGTTTGGTTTTAAGATTAAGGTCTAGGGTTAGGGTTAGGAGTAAGGGTTCAGGGGCCTTAGGGTTAGGGTTAGGCTTGGGAGTTAGGGTTAGGGTTAGGAGTTAGGGTTAGCGTTTAGTGTTAGAGTATAGAGTTAAGGTTACGGTTAGGGGCATAGGGTTAGTTTTGGGGTTATGGTTTGGTTTTAAGGTTTAGGTCTATGGTTAGTGTTAGGATTTAGGGTTCAGAGGGCCTTAGGGTTAGGGTTAGGGTTATTAGTTCGGGTTAGGGTTAGGAGTTAGGGCTAGCGTTTAGGGTTAGAGTTTAGGGTTAGGGTTACGGTTAGGGGCATAGGGTTAGGTTTGGAGTCATGGTTTGCTTTTAAGGTTTAGGTCTATGGTTAGTGTTAGGATTTAGGGTTCAGGGGGCCTTAGAGTTAGGGTTAGGGTTAGGAGTTAGGGTTAGGTTTAGGAGTTAGGGTTAGCGTTTAGGGTTAGAGTTTAGGCTTAAGTTTACGGTTAGGGGCATAGGTTTAGGTTTGGGGTTATGGTTTGGTTTTAAGATTTAGGTCTAGGGTTAGGGTTAGGGGTTAGGGTTCAGGGGGTATTAGAGTTAGGGTTAGGGTTAGGAGTTAGGGTTAGGGTTAGGCGTTAGCGTTAGCGTTTAGGGTTAGAGTTTAGGGTTAGGGTTACGGTTAGGGGCATAGGTTTATGTTTGGGGTTATGGTTTGGTTTTAAGGTTAAGGTCTAGGGTTAGGGTTAGGGGTTAGGGTTCAGGGGGCCTTAGGGTTAGGGTTAGGGTTAGGAGTTAGGGTTAGGGTTAGGATTTAGGCTTAGCGTTAAGGGTTAGAGTTTAGGGTTAGTGTTACGGTTAGGGGCATAGGGTTAGGTTTGGGGTTATGGTTTGTTTTTAAGGTTTAAGTGTAGGGTTAGGGTTAGGGGTTAGAGTTCAGGGGGCCTTAGGCTTAGGGTTAGGGTTAGGAGTTAGGGTTAGGGTTAGGAGTTAGGGTTAGTGTTTAGGGTTAGAGTTTAGGGTTAGGGTTACGGTTAGGGGCATAGGTTTAGGTTTGGGGTTATGGTTTGGTTTTAAGGTTAAGTCCTATGGTTAGGGTTAGGGGTTAGGGTTCAGGGGGGCTTAGGGTTAGGGTTAGGAGTTAGGGTTAGCGTTTAGGGTTAGAGTTTAGGGTTAGGGTTACGGTTAGGGGCATAGGGTTAGGTTTGGGGTTATGGTTTGATTTTAAGTTTAAGGTCTTGGGTTAGGTTTAGCGGTTAGGGTTCAGGGGGCCTTAGGGTTAGGGTTAGGGTTAGGAGTTAGGGTTAGGGTTAGGAGTTAGGGTTAGCGTTTAGGGTTAGAGTTTAGGGTTAGGATTACGGTTAGGGGCATAGGGTTAGGTTTGGGCTTATGGTTTGGTTTTAAGATTTAGGTGTAGGCTTAGGGTTAGGGGTTAGGGTTCAGGGGGCCTTAGGGTTAGGGTTAGAGTTAGGAGTTAGGGTTAGGCTTAGGATTTAGGATTAGCGTTTAGGGTTAGAGTTTAGGGTTAGGGTTACGGTTAGGGGCATAGGGTTAGGTTTGGGGTTATGGTTTGGTTTTAAGGTTTATGTGTAGGGTTAGGGTTAGGGGTTAGGGTTCAGGGGGCCTTAGGGTTAGGGTTAGGGTTAGGAGTTAGGGTTAGGGTTAGGATTTAGGCTTAGTGTTTAGGGTTAGAGTTTAGGGTTAGGGTTACGGTTAGGGGCATAGGGTTAGGTTTGGGGTTATGGTTTGGTTTTAAGGTTAAGTCCTATGGTTAGGGTTAGGGGTTAGGGTTCAGGGGGGCTTAGGGTTAGGGTTAGGAGTTAGGGTTAGGGTTAGGAGTTAGGGTTAGCGTTTAGGGTTAGAGTTTAGGGTTAGGGTTACGGTTAGGGGCATAGGGTTAGGTTTGGGGTTATGGTTTGGTTTTAAGTTTAAGGTCTTGGGTTAGGTTTAGCAGTTAGGGTTCAGGGGGCCTTAGGGTTAGGGTTAGGGTTAGGAGTTAGGGTTAGGGTTAGGAGTTAGGGTTAGCGTTTAGGGTTAGAGTTTAGGGTTAGGATTACGGTTAGGGGCATAGGGTTAGGTTTGGGCTTATGGTTTGGTTTTAAGATTTAGGTGTAGGGTTAGGGTTAGGGGTTAGGGTTCAGGGGGCCTTAGGGTTAGGGTTAGGGTTAGGAGTTAGGGTTAGGGTTAGGAGTTAGGGTTAGCGTTTAGGGTTAGAGTTTAGAGTTAGGGTTACGGTTAGGGGCATAGGGTTAGGTTTGGTTTTATGGTTTGGTTTTAAGGTTAAGTTCTAGGTTTAGGTTGAGGGGTTAGGGTTCAGGGGGCCTTAGGGTTAGGGTTAGGGTTAGGAGTTAGGGTTAGGTTTAGGATTTAGGGTTAGCGTTTAGGATTAGAGTTTAGGCTTAGTCTTACGGTTAGAGGCATAGGTTAAGGTTTGGGGTTATGTTTTGGTTTTAAGGTTTAGGTCTAGGTTTAGTGTTAGGGGTTAGGGTTCAGGGGGCCTTAGTGTTAGGGTTAGGGTTAGGAGTTAGGGTTAGGGTTAGGAGTTAGGGTTAGCGTTTAGGGTTAGAGTTTAGGGTTAGAGTTACGGTTAGGGGCATAGGGTTAGGTTTGGGTTTATGGTTTGGTTTTAAGGTTAAGGTCTAGGGTTAGGTTTAGGGGTTAGGGTTCAGGGGGCCTTAGGGTTAGGGTTAGGGTTATTAGTTCGGGTTAGGGTTAGGAGTTAGGGCTAGCGTTTAGGGTTAGAGTTTAGGGTTAGGGTTACGGTTAGGGGCATAGGGTTAGGTTTGGAGTCATGGTTTGCTTTTAAGGTTTAGGTCTATGGTTAGTGTTAGGATTTAGGGTTCAGGGGGCCTTAGGGTTAGGGTTAGGGTTAGGAGTTAGGGTTAGGGTTAGGAGTTAGGGTTAGCGTTTAGGGTTAGAGTTTAGGCTTAAGTTTTCGGTTAGGGGCATAGGTTTAGGTTTGGGGTTATGGTTTGGTTTTAAGGTTTAGGTCTAGGGTTAGGGTTAGGGGTTAGGGTTCAGGGGGTATTAGAGTTAGGGTTAGGGTTAGGAGTTAGGGTTAGGGTTAGGCGTTAGGGTTAGCGTTTAGGGTTAGAGTTTAGGGTTAGGGTTACGGTTAGGGGCATAGGTTTAGGTTTGGGGTTATGGTTTGGTTTTAAGGTTAAGGTCTAGGGTTAGGGTTAGGGGTTAGGGTTCAGGGGGCCTTAGGGTTAGTGTTAGGGTTGGGAGTTAGGGTTAGGGTTAGGACTTAGGGTTAGCGTTTAGGGTTAGAGTATTGGGTTAGGGTTACGGTTAGGGGCATAGGGTTAGGTTTGGGGTTATGGTTTGGTTTTAAGTTTAAGGTCTTGGGTTAGGTTTAGCTGTTAGGGTTCAGGGGGCCTTAGGGTTAGGGTTAGGGTTAGGAGTTAGGGTTAGGGTTAGGAGTTAGGGTTAGCGTTTAGGGTTAGAGTTTAGGCTTAGGGTTAAGGTTCGGGGCATAGGGTTAGGTTTGGGCTTATGGTTTGGTTTTAAGGTTTAGATGTAGGATTAGGGTTAGGGGTTAGGGTTCAGGGGGCCTTAGGGTTAGGGTTAGGGTTAGGATTTAGGGTTAGGATTAGGAGTTAGGGTTAGCGTTTAGGGTTATAGTATAGGGTTAGGGTTACGGTTAGGGGCATAGGGTTAGGTTTGGGGTTATGGTTTGGTTTTAAGTTTAAGGTCTTGGGTTAGGTTTAGCGGTTAGTGTTCAGGGGGCCTTAGGGTTAGGGTTAGGGTTAGGAGTTAGGGTTAGGGTTAGGAGTTAGGGTTAGCGTTTAGGGTTAGAGTTTAGGGTTAGGGTTACGGTTAGGGGCATAGGGTTAGGTTTGGGGTTATGGTTTGGTTTTAAGATTAAGGTCTAGGGTTAGGGTTAGGGGTCAGGGTTCAGGGGGGCTTAGGGTTAGGGTTAGGCTTGGGAGTTAGGGTTAGGGTTAGGAGTTAGGGTTAGCGTTTAGGGTTAGAGTATAGGGTTAGGGTTACGGTTAGGGGCATAGGGTTAGGTTTGGGGTTATGGTTTGATTTTAAGGATTAGGTCTATGGTTAGGGTTAGGGGTTAGGGTTCAGGGGGCCTTAGGGTTAGGGTTAGGAGTTACGGTTAGGGTTAGGACATAGGGTTAGCGTTTAGGGTTAGAGTATAGGGTTAGGGTTACGGTTAGGGGCATAGGGTTAGGTTTGGGGTTATGGTTTGGTTTTAAGTTTAAGGTCTAGGGTTAGGTTTAGCGGTTAGGGTTCAGGGGGCCTTAGGGTTAGGGTTAGGGTTAGGAGTTAGGGTTAGGGTTAGGAGTTAGGGTTAGCGTTTAGGGTTAGAGTTTAGGGTTAGGGTTACGGTTAGGGGCATAGGTTTAGGTTTGGAGTTATGGTTTGTTTTTAAGATTATGTCTAGTGTTAGGGTTAGGAGTTAGGGATCAGGGGGCCTTAGGGTTAGGGTTAGGGTTAGGAGTTAGGGTTAGAGTTAGGAGTTAGGGTTAGCGTTTAGGGTTAGAGTTTAGGGTTAGGGTTACGGTTAGGGGCATAGGTTTAGGTTTGGGGTTATGGTTTGGTTTTAAGGTTTAGGTCTAGGGTTAGGGTTAGGGGTTAGGGTTCAGGGGGTATTAGAGTTAGGGTTAGGGTTAGGAGTTAGGGTTAGGGTTAGGCGTTAGGGTTAGCGTTTAGGGTTAGAGTTTAGGGTTAGGGTTACGGTTAGGGGCATAGGTTTAGGTTTGGGGTTATGGTTTGGTTTTAAGGTTAAGGTCTAGGGTTAGGGTTAGGGGTTAGGGTTCAGGGGGCCTTAGGGTTAGGGTTAGGGTTAGGAGTTAGGGTTAGGGTTAGGAGTTAGGGTTAGCGTTTAGGGTTAGAGTTTAGGGTTAGGGTTACGGTTAGGGCCATAGGGTTCGGTTTGGGGTTATGGTTTGGTTTTAAGATTAAGGTCTAGGGTTAGGGTTAGGAGTAAGGGTTCAGGGGCCTTAGGGTTAGGGTTAGGCTTGGGAGTTAGGGTTAGGGTTAGGAGTTAGGGTTAGCGTTTAGGGTTAGAGTATAGGGTTAGGGTTACGGTTAGGGGCATGGGGTTAGTTTTGGGGTTATGGTTTGGTTTTAAGGTTTAGGTCTATGGTTAGTGTTAGGATTTAGGGTTCAGGGGGCCTTAGGGTTAGGGTTAGGGTTATTAGTTCGGGTTAGGGTTAGGAGTTAGGGCTAGCGTTTAGGGTTAGAGTTTAGGGTTAGGGTTACGGTTAGGGGCATAGGGTTAGGTTTGGAGTCATGGTTTGCTTTTAAGTTTTAGGTCTATGGTTAGTGTTAGGATTTAGGGTTCAGGGGGCCTTAGGGTTAGGGTTAGGGTTAGGAGTTAGGGTTAGGTTTAGGAGTTAGGGTTAGCGTTTAGGGTTAGAGTTTAGGCTTAAGTTTACGGTTAGGGGCATAGGTTTAGGTTTGGGGTTATGGTTTGGTTTTAAGGTTTAGGTCTAGGGTTAGGGTTAGGGGTTAGGGTTCAGGGGGTATTAGAGTTAGGGTTAGGGTTAGGAGTTAGGGTTAGGGTTAGGCGTTAGGGTTAGCGTTTAGGGTTAGAGTTTAGGGTTAGGGTTACGGTTAGGGGCATAGGTTTAGGTTTGGGGTTATGGTTTGGTTTTAAGGTTAAGGTCTAGGGTTAGGGTTAGGGGTTAGGGTTCAGGGGGCCTTAGGGTTAGGGTTAGGGTTAGGAGTTAGGGTTAGGGTTAGGATTTAGGCTTAGCGTTAAGGGTTAGAGTTTAGGGTTAGGGTTACGGTTAGGGGCATAGGGTTAGGTTTGGGGTTATGGTTTGTTTTTAAGGTTTAGGTGTAGGGTTAGGGTTAGGGGTTAGAGTTCAGGGGGCCTTAGGCTTAGGGTTAGGGTTAGGAGTTAGGGTTAGGGTTAGGAGTTAGGGTTAGTGTTTAGGGTTAGAGTTTAGGGTTAGGGTTACGGTTAGGGGCATAGGTTTAGGTTTGGGGTTATGGTTTGGTTTTAAGGTTAAGTCCTATGGTTAGGGTTAGGGGTTAGGGTTCAGGGGGGCTTAGGGTTAGGGTTAGGAGTTAGGGTTAGGGTTAGGAGTTAGGGTTAGCGTTTAGGGTTAGAGTTTAGGGTTAGGGTTACGGTTAGGGGCATAGGGTTAGGTTTGGGGTTATGGTTTGGTTTTAAGTTTAAGGTCTTGGGTTAGGTTTAGCGGTTAGGGTTCAGGGGGCCTTAGGGTTAGCGTTAGGGTTAGGAGTTAGGGTTAGGGTTAGGAGTTAGGGTTAGCGTTTAGGGTTAGAGTTTAGGGTTAGGATTACGGTTAGGGGCATAGGGTTAGGTTTGGGCTTATGGTTTGGTTTTAAGATTTAGGTGTAGGCTTAGGGTTAGGGGTTAGGGTTCAGGGGGCCTTAGGGTTAGGGTTAGGGTTAGGAGTTAGGGTTAGGGTTAGGAGTTAGGGTTAGCGTTTAGGGTTAGAGTTTAGAGTTAGGGTTACGGTTAGGGGCATAGGGTTAGGTTTGGTTTTATGGTTTGGTTTTAAGGTTAAGGTCTAGGTTTAGGTTGAGGGGTTAGGGTTCAGGGGGCCTTAGGGTTAGGGTTAGGGTTAGGAGTTAGGGTTAGGTTTAGGATTTAGGGTTAGCGTTTAGGATTAGAGTTTATGCTTAGGCTTACGGTTAGAGGCATAGGTTAAGGTTTGGGGTTATGTTTTGGTTTTAAGGTTTAGGTCTAGGTTTAGTGTTAGGGGTTAGGGTTCAGGGGGCCTTAGTGTTAGGGTTAGGGTTAGGAGTTAGGGTTAGGGTTAGGAGTTAGGGTTAGCGTTTAGGGTTAGAGTTTAGGGTTAGAGTTACGGTTAGGGGCATAGGTTTAGGTTTGGGATTATGGTTTGGTTTTAAGGTTAAGGTCTAGGGTTAGGGTTAGGGGTTAGGGTTCAGGGGGCCTTAGGGTTAGGGTTAGGGTTATTAGTTCGGGTTAGGGTTAGGAGTTAGGGCTAGTGTTTAGGGTTAGAGTTTAGGGTTAGGGTTACGGTTAGGGGCATAGGTTTAGGTTTGGGGTTATGGTTTGGTTTTAAGGTTAAGGTCTAGGGTTAGGGTTAGGGGTTAGGGTTCAGGGGGCCTTAGGGTTAGTGTTAGGGTTAGGAGTTAGGGTTAGGTTTAGGAGTTAGGGTTAGCGTTTAGGGTTAGAGTTTAGGATTAAGTTTTCGGTTAGGGGCATAGGTTTAGGTTTGGGGTTATGGGTTGGTTTTAAGGTTTAGGTCTAGGGTTAGGGTTAGGGTTTAGGGTTCAGGGGGTATTAGAGTTAGGGTTAGGGTTAGGAGTTAGGATTAGGGTTAGGCATTAGGGTTAGCGTTTAGGGTTAGAGTTTAGGGTTAGGGTTACGGTTAGGGGCATAGGTTTAGGTTTGGGGTTATGGTTTGGTTTTAAGGTTAAGGTCTAGGGTTAGGGTTAGGGGTTAGGGTTCAGGGGGCCTTAGGGTTAGTGTTAGGGTTGGGAGTTAGGGTTAGGGTTAGGACTTAGGGTTAGCGTTTAGGGTTAGAGTATAGGGTTAGGGTTACGGTTAGGGGCATAGTGTTAGGTTTGGGGTTACGGTTTGATTTTAAGGTTTAGGTCTATGGTTAGTTTTAGGGGTTAGTGTTCAGGGGGGCTTAGGGTTAGGGTTAGGGTTAGGAGTTAGGGTTAGGGTTAGGACTTAGGGTTAGCGTTTAGGGTTAGAGTATAGGGTTAGGGTTACGGTTAGGGGCATAGGGTTAGGTTTGGGGTTATGGTTTGGTTTTAAGTTTAAGGACTTGGGTTAGGTTTAGCTGTTAGGGTTCAGGGGGCCTTAGGGTTAGGGTTAGGCTTGGGAGTTAGGGTTAGGGTTAGGAGTTAGGGTTAGCGTTTAGGGTTAGAGTTTAGGCTTAGGGTTAAGGTTCGGGGCATAGGGTTAGGTTTGGGCTTATGGTTTGGTTTTAAGATTTAGATGTAAGATTAGGGTTAGGGGTTAGGGTTCAGGGGGCCTTAGGGTTAGGGTTAGGGTTAGGATTTAGGGTTAGGATTAGGAGTTAGGGTTAGCGTTTAGGGTTAGAGTTTAGGGTTAGGGTTACGGTTAGGGGCATAGGGTTAGGTTTGGGGTTATGGTTTGGTTTTAAGTTTAAGGTCTAGGTTTAGGGTGAGGGGTTAGGGTTCAGGGGGCCTTAGTGTTAGGGTTATTGTTAGGAGTTAGGGTTAGGGTTAGGACTTAGGGTTAGCGTTTAGGGTTAGATTATAGGGTTAGGGTTACGGTTAGGGGCATAGGTTTAGTTTTGGGGTTATGGTTTGGTTTTAAGATTAAGGTCTAGGGTTAGGGTTAGGGTTAGGGGTTAGGGTTCAGGGGGCCTTAGGGTTAGGGTTAGGGTTAGGAGTTACGGTTAGGGTTAGGACATAGGGTTAGCGTTTAGGGTTAGAGTATAGGGTTAGGGTTACGGTTAGGGGCATAGGGTTAGGTTTGGGGTTATGGTTTGGTTTTAAGGTTAAGGTCTAGGGTTAGGGTTAGGGGTTAGGGTTCAGGGGGCCTTAGGGTTAGGGTTAGGGTTAGGAGTTAGGGTTAGGGTTAGGAGTTAGGGTTAGCGTTTAGGGTTAGAGTTTAGGGTTAGGGTTACGGTTAGGGGCATAGGGTTAGGTTTGGGGTTATGGTTTGATATTAAGATTTAGGTTATGGTTAGGGTTAGCGGTTAGGGTTCAGGGGGGCTTAGGGTTAGGGTTAGGGTTAGGAGTTACGGTTAGGGTTAGGAGTTAGGGTTAGCGTTTAGGGTTAGAGTATAGGGTTAGGGTTACGGTTAGGGATATAGGGTTAGGTTTGGGGTTATGGTTTGGTTTTAAGTTTAAGGTCTAGGGTTAGGTTTAGCGGTTATGGTTCAGGGGGCCTTAGGGTTAGGGTTAGGGTTAGGAGTTAGGGTTAGGGTTAGGAGTTAGGGTTAGCGTTTAGGGTTAGAGTTTAGGCTTCGGGTTACGGTTCGGGGCATAGGGTTAGGTTTGGGCTTATGGTTTGGTTTTAAGGTTTAGATGTAGGATTAGGGTTAGGAGTTAGGGTTCAGGGGGCCTTAGGGTTAGGGTTAGGGTTAGGATTTAGGGTTAGGATTAGGAGTTAGGGTTAGCGTTTAGGGTTAGAGTTTAGGCTTAGGGTTACGGTTAGGGGCATAGGGTTAGGTTTGGTTTTATGGTTTGGTTTTAAGATTAAGGTCTAGGGTTAGGGTTAGGAGTAAGGGTTCAGGGGGGCTTAGGGTTAGGGTTAGGGTTGGGAGTTAGGGTTAGGGTTAGGAGTTAGGGTTAGCGTTTAGGGTTAGAGTTTAGGCTTAGGCTTACGGTTAGAGGCATAGGTTAAGGTTTGGGGTTATGTTTTGGTTTTAAGGTTTAGGTCTAGGTTTAGTGTTAGGGGTTAGGGTTCAAGGGGCCTTAGTGTTAGGGTTAGGGTTAGGAGTTAGGGTTAGGGTTAGGAGTTAGGGTTAGCGTTTAGGGTTAGAGTTTAGGGTTAGAGTTACGGTTAGGGGCATAGGGTTAGGTTTGGGGTTATGGTTTGGTTTTAAGGTTAAGGTCTAGGGTTAGGGTTAGGGGTTAGGGTTCAGGGGGCCTTAGGGTTAGGGTTAGGGTTATTAGTTCGGGTTAGGGTTAGGAGTTAGGGCTAGTGTTTAGGGTTAGAGTTTAGGGTTAGGGTTACGGTTAGGGGCATAGGTTTAGGTTTGGGGTTATGGTTTGGTTTTAAGGTTAAGGTCTAGGGTTAGGGTTAGGGGTTAGGGTTCAGGGGGCCTTAGGGTTAGTGTTAGGGTTAGTAGTTAGGGTTAGGTTTCGGAGTTAGGGTTAGCGTTTAGGGTTAGAGTTTAGGATTAAGTTTTCGGTTAGGGGCATAGGTTTAGGTTTGGGGTTATGGGTTGGTTTTAAGGTTTAGGTCTAGGGTTAGGGTTAGGGGTTAGGGTTCAGGGGGTATTAGAGTTAGGGTTAGGGTTAGGAGTTAGGATTAGGGTTAGGCGTTAGGGTTAGCGTTTAGGGTTAGAGTTTAGGGTTAGGGTTACGGTTAGGGGCATAGGTTTAGGTTTGGGGTTATGGTTTGGTTTTAAGGTTAAGGTCTAGGGTTAGGGTTAGGGGTTAGGGTTCAGGGGGCCTTAGGGTTAGTGTTAGGGTTGGGAGTTAGGGTTAGGGTTAGGACTTAGGGTTAGCGTTTAGGGTTAGAGTATAGGGTTAGGGTTACGGTTAGGGGCATAGTGTTAGGTTTGGGGTTACGGTTTGATTTTAAGGTTTAGGTCTATGGTTAGTTTTAGGGGTTAGTGTTCAGGGGGGCTTAGGGTTAGGGTTAGGGTTAGGAGTTAGGGTTAGGGTTAGGACTTAGGGTTAGCGTTTAGGGTTAGAGTATAGGGTTAGGGTTACGGTTAGGGGCATAGGGTTAGGTTTGGGGTTATGGTTTGGTTTTAAGTTTAAGGTCTTGGGTTAGGTTTAGCTGTTAGGGTTCAGGGGGCCTTAGGGTTAGGGTTAGGCTTGGGAGTTAGGGTTAGGGTTAGGAGTTAGGGTTAGCGTTTAGGGTTAGAGTTTAGGCTTAGGGTTAAGGTTCGGGGCATAGGGTTAGGTTTGGGCTTATGGTTTGGTTTTAAGGTTTAGATGTAGGATTAGGGTTAGGGGTTAGGGTTCAGGGGGCCTTAGGGTTAGGGTTAGGGTTAGGATTTAGGGTTAGGATTAGGAGTTAGGGTTAGCGTTTAGGGTTAGAGTTTAGGGTTAGGGTTACGGTTAGGGGCATAGGGTTAGGTTTGGGGTTATGGTTTGGTTTTAAGATTAAGTCCTATGGTTAGGGTTAGGGGTTAGGGTTCAGGGGGCCTTAGGGTTAGGGTTAGGGTTAGGAGTTACGGTTAGGGTTAGGAGTTAGGGTTAGCGTTTAGGGTTAGAGTTTAGGGTTAGGGTTACGGTTAGGGGCATAGGTTTAGTTTTGGGGTTATGGTTTGGTTTTAAGGATAAGGTCTAGGGTTAGGGTTAGGGTTAGGGGTTAGGGTTCAGGGGGCCTTAGGGTTAGGGTTAGGCTTGGGAGTTAGGGTTAGGGTTAGGAGTTAGGGTTAGCGTTTAGGGTTAGAGTATAGGGTTAGGGTTACGGTTAGGGGCATAGGGTTAGGTTTGGGGTTATGGTTTGGTTTTAAGGTTTAGGTGTAGGGTTAGTGTTAGGGGTTAGGGTTCAGGGGGCCTTAGTGTTAGGGTTAGGGTTAGGAGTTAGGGTTAGGGTTAGGAGTTAGGGTTAGCGTTTAGGGTTAGAGTTTAGGGTTAGGGTTACGGTTAGGGGCATAGGGTTAGGTTTGGGGTTATGGTTTGGTTTTAAGGTTAAATCCTATGGTTAGGGTTAGGGGTTAGGGTTCAGGGGGGCTTAGGGTTAGGGTTAGGAGTTAGGGTTAGGGTTAGGAGTTAGGTTTAGCGTTTAGGGTTAGAGTTTAGGGTTAGGGTTACGGTTAGGGGCATAGGGTTAGGTTTGGGGTTATGGTTTGGTTTTAAGTTTAAGGTCTTGGGTTAGGTTTAGCGGTTAGGGTTCAGGGGGCCTTAGGGTTAGGGTTAGGGTTAGGAGTTAGGGTTAGGGTTAGGAGTTAGGGTTAGCGTTTAGGGTTAGAGTTTAGGGTTAGGATTACGGTTAGGGGCATAGGGTTAGGTTTGGGCTTATGGTTTGGTTTTAAGTTTAAGGTCTTGGGTTAGGTTTAGCGGTTAGGGTTCAGGGGGCCTTAGGGTTAGGGTTAGGGTTAGGAGTTAGGGTTAGGGTTAGGAGTTAGGGTTAGCGTTTAGGGTTAGAGTTTAGGGTTAGGATTACGGTTAGGGGCATAGGGTTAGGTTTGGGCTTATGGTTTGGTTTTAAGATTTAGGTGTAAGCTTAGGGTTTAGGGGTTAGGGTTCAGGGGGCCTTAGGGTTAGGGTTAGGGTTAGGAGTTAGGGTTAGGGTTAGGAGTTAGGGTTAGCGTTTAGGGTTAGAGTTTAGAGTTAGGGTTACGGTTAGGGGCATAGGGTTAGGTTTGGTTTTATGGTTTGGTTTTAAGGTTAAGGTCTAGGTTTAGGTTGAGGGGTTAGGGTTCAGGGGGCCTTAGGGTTAGGGTTAGGGTTAGGAGTTAGAGTTAGGTTTAGGATTTAGGGTTAGCGTTTAGGATTAGAGTTTAGGCTTAGGCTTACGGTTAGAGGCATAGGTTAAGGTTTGGGGTTATGTTTTGGTTTTAAGGTTTAGGTCTAGGTTTAGTGTTAGGGGTTAGGGTTCAGGGGGTATAGTGTTAGGGTTAGGGTTAGGAGTTAGGGTTAGGGTTAGGCGTTAGGGTTAGCGTTTAGGGTTAGAGTTTAGGCTTAAGTTTACGGTTAGGGGCATAGGGTTAGGTTTGGGGTTATGGTTTGGTTTTAAGGTTAAGGTCTAGGGTTAGGGTTAGGGGTTAGGGTTCAGGGGGCCTTAGGGTTAGGGTTAGGGTTATTAGTTCGGGTTAGGGTTAGGAGTTAGGGCTAGTGTTTAGGGTTAGAGTTTAGGGTTAGGGTTACGGTTAGGGGCATAGGTTTAGGTTTGGGGTTATGGTTTGGTTTTAAGGTTAAGGTCTAGGGTTAGGGTTAGGGGTTAGGGTTCAGGGGGCCTTAGGGTTAGTGTTAGGGTTAGGAGTTAGGGTTAGGTTTAGGAGTTAGGGTTAGCGTTTAGGGTTAGAGTTTAGGATTAAGTTTTCGGTTAGGGGCATAGGTTTAGGTTTGGGGTTATGGGTTGGTTTTAAGGTTTAGGTCTAGGTTTAGGGTTAGGGTTTAGGGTTCAGGGGGTATTATAGTTAGGGTTAGGGTTAGGAGTTAGGATTAGGGTTAGGCGTTAGGGTTAGCGTTTAGGGTTAGAGTTTAGGGTTAGGGTTACGGTTAGGGGCATAGGTTTAGTTTTGGGGTTATGGTTTGGTTTTAAGGATAAGGTCTAGGGTTAGGGTTAGGGTTAGGAGTTAGGGTTAGGGTTAGGACATAGGGTTAGCGTTTAGGGTTAGAGTATAGGGTTAGGGTTACGGTTAGGGGCATAGGGTTAGGTTTGGGGTTATGGTTTGGTTTTAAGTTTAAGGTCTAGGGTTAGGTTTAGCGGTTAGGGTTCAGGGGGCCTTAGGGTTAGGGTTAGGGTTAGGAGTTAGGGTTAGGGTTAGGAGTTAGGGTTAGCGTTTAGGGTTAGAGTTTAGGGTTAGGGTTACGGTTAGGGGCATAGGTTTAGGTTTGGAGTTATGGTTTGTTTTTAAGATTATGTCTCGTGTTAGGGTTAGGAGTTAGGGTTCAGGGGGCCTTAGGGTTAGGGTTAGGGTTAGGAGTTAGGGTTAGGTTTAGGAGTTAGGGTTAGCGTTTAGGGTTAGAGTTTAGGCTTAAGTTTACGGTTAGGGGCATAGGTTTAGGTTTGGGGTTATGGTTTGGTTTTAAGGTTTATGTCTAGGGTTAGGGTTAGGGGTTAGGGTTCAGGGGGTATTAGAGTTAGGGTTAGGGTTAGGAGTTAGGGTTAGGGTTAGGCGTTAGGGTTAGCGTTTAGGGTTAGAGTTTAGGGTTAGGGTTACGGTTAGGGGCATAGGTTTAGGTTTGGGGTTATGGTTTGGTTTTAAGGTTAAGGTCTAGGGTTAGGGTTAGGGGTTAGGGTTCAGGGGGCCTTAGGGTTAGGGTTAGGGTTAGGAGTTAGGGTTAGGGTTAGGAGTTAGGGTTAGCGTTTAGGGTTAGAGTTTAGGGTTAGGGTTACGGTTAGGGGCATAGGGTTCGGTTTGGGGTTATGGTTTGGTTTTAAGATTAAGGTCTAGGGTTAGGGTTAGGAGTAAGGGTTCAGGGGCCTTAGGGTTAGGGTTAGGCTTGGGAGTTAGGGTTAGGGTTAGGAGTTAGGGTTAGCGTTTAGGGTTAGAGTATAGGGTTAGGGTTACGGTTAGGGGCCTAGGGTTAGGTTTGGGGTTATGGTTTGATATTAAGATTTAGGTTATGGTTAGGGTTAGCGGTTAGGGTTCAGGGGGGCTTAGGGTTAGGGTTAGGGTTAGGAGTTACGGTTAGGGTTAGGAGTTAGGGTTAGCGTTTAGGGTTAGAGTATAGGGTTAGGGTTACGGTTAGGGGCATAGGTTTAGGTTTGGGGTTATTTTTTGGTTTTAAGGTTAAGGTGTAGGGTTAGGGTTAGGGGTTAGGGTTCAGGGGGCCTTAGGGTTAGGGTTAGGGTTAGGAGTTAGGGTTAGGGTTAGGAGTTAGGGTTAGCGTTTAGGGTTAGAGTTTAGGGTTAGAGTTACGGTTAGGGGCATAGGGTTAGGTTTGGGGTTATGGTTTGGTTTTAAGATTAAGGTGTAGGGTTAGGGTTAGGAGTAAGTGTTCAGGGGGGCTTAGGGTTAGGGTTAGGGTTGGGAGTTAGGGTTAGGGTTAGGAGTTAGGGTTAGCGTTTAGGGTTAGATTTTAGGGTTAGGGTTACGGTTAGGGGCATAGGGTTAGGTTTGGTTTTATGGTTTGGTTTTAAGGTTAAGTCCTATGGTTAGGGTTAGGGGTTAGGGTTCAGGGGGCCTTAGTGTTAGGGTTAGGGTTAGGAGTTAGGGTTAGGGTTAGGAGTTAGGGTTAGCGTTTAGGGTTAGAGTATAGGGTTAGGGTTACGGTTAGGGGCATAGGTTTAGTTTTGGGGTTATGGTTTGGTTTTAAGATTAAGGTCTAGTTTTAGGGTTAGGAGTTAGGGTTCAGGGGGTCTTAGGGTTAGGGTTAGGGTTAGGAGTTAGGGTTAGGTTTAGGAGTTAGGGTTAGCGTTTAGGGTTAGAGTTTAGGCTTAGGTTTACGGTTAGGGGCATAGGTTTAGGTTTGGGGTTATGGTTTGGTTTTAAGGTTTAGGTCTAGGGTTAGGGTTAGGGGTTAGGGTTCAGGGGGTATTAGAGTTAGGGTTAGGGTTAGGAGTTAGGGTTAGGGTTAGGAGTTAGGGTTAGCATTTAGGGTTAGAGTTTAGGGTTAGGGTTACGGTTAGGGGCATAGGTTTAGGTTTGGGGTTATGGTTTGGTTTTAAGGTTAAGGTCTAGGTTTAGGGTTAGGGGTTAGGGTTCAGGGGGCCTTAGGGTTAGGGTTAGGGTTAGGAGTTAGGGTTAGGGTTAGGAGTTAGGGTTAGCGTTTAGGGTTAGAGTTTAGGGTTAGGGTTACGGTTAGGGGCATAGGTTAGATTTGGGGTTATGGTTTGGTTTTAAGATTAAGGTCTAGGGTTAGGGTTAGGAGTAAGGGTTCAGGGGGGCTTAGGGTTAGGGTTAGGGTTGGGAGTTAGGGTTAGGGTTAGGAGTTAGGGTTAGCGTTTAGGGTTAGAGTTTAGGGTTAGGGTTACGGTTAGGGGCATAGGGTTAGGTTTGGGCTTATGATTTGGTTTTAAGATTTAGGTGTAGGGTTAGGGTTAGGGGTTAGGGTTCAGGGGGCCTTAGGGTTAGGGTTAGGCTTAGGAGTTAGGGTTAGGGTTAGGATTTAGGATTAGCGTTTAGGGTTAGAGTATAGGGTTAGGGTTACGGTTAGGGGCATAGGGTTAGGTTTGGGGTTATGGTTTGGTTTTAAGGTTTAGGTGTAGGGTTAGGGTTAGGGGTTAGGGTTCAGGGGGCCTTAGGGTTAGGGTTAGGGTTAGGAGTTAGGGTTAGGGTTAGGAGTTAGGGTTAGTGTTTAGGGTTAGAGTTTAGGGTTAGGGTTACGGTTAGGGGCATAGGGTTAGGTTTGGGGTTATGGTTTGGTTTTAAGATTTAGGTGTAGGCTTAGGGTTAGGGGTTAGGGTTCAGGGGGCCTTAGGGTCAGGGTTAGGGTTAGGAGTTAGGGTTAGGGTTAGGAGTTAGGGTTAGCGTTTAGGGTTAGAGTTTAGAGTTAGGGTTACGGTTAGGGGCATAGGGTTAGGTTTGGTTTTATGGTTTGGTTTTAAGGTTAAGGTCTAGGTTTAGGTTGAGGGGTTAGGGTTCAGGGGGCCTTAGGGTTAGGGTTAGGGTTAGGATTTAAGGTTAGCATTTAGGATTAGAGTTTAGGCTTAGGCTTACGGTTAGAGGCATAGGTTAAGGTTTGGGGTTATGTTTTGGTTTTAAGGTTTAGGTCTAGGTTTAGGGTTAGGGGTTAGGGTTCAGGGGGCCTTAGGGTTAGGGTTAGGGTTATTAGTTCGGGTTAGGGTTAGGAGTTAGGGCTAGCGTTTAGGGTTAGAGTTTAGGGTTAGGGTTACGGTTAGGGGCATAGGGTTAGGTTTGGAGTCATGGTTTGCTTTTAAGGTTTAGGTCTATGGTTAGTGTTAGGATTTAGGGTTCAGGGGGCCTTAGGGTTAGGGTTAGGGTTAGGAGTTAGGGTTAGGTTTAGGAGTTAGGGTTAGCGTTTAGGGTTAGAGTTTAGGCTTAAGTTTTCGGTTAGGGGCATAGGTTTAGGTTTGGGGTTATGGTTTGGTTTTAAGGTTTAGGTCTAGGGTTAGGGTTAGGGGTTAGGGTTCAGGGGGTATTAGAGTTAGGGTTAGGGTTAGGAGTTAGGGTTAGGGTTAGGCGTTAGGGATAGCGTTTTAGGGTTAGAGTTTAGGGTTAGGGTTACGGTTAGGGGCATATGTTTAGGTTTGGGGTTATGGTTTGGTTTTAAGTTTAAGGTCTAGGGTTAGGGTTAGGGGTTAGGGTTCAGGGGGCCTTAGGGTTAGTGTTAGGGTTGGGATTTAGGGTTAGGGTTAGGACTTAGGGTTAGCGTTTAGGGTTAGAGTATAGGGTTAGGGTTACGGTTAGGGGCATAGGGTTAGGTTTGGGGTTACGGTTTGATTTTAAGCTTTAGGTCTATGGTTAGTTTTAGGGGTTAGTGTTCAGGGGGGCTTAGGGTTAGGGTTAGGGTTAGGAGTTACGGTTAGGGTTAGGACTTAGGGTTAGCGTTTAGGGTTAGAGTTTAGGGTTAGGGTTACGGTTAGGGGCATAGGGTTAGGTTTGGGGTTATGGTTTGGTTTTAAGTTTAAGGTCTTGGGTTAGGTTTAGCTGTTAGGGTTCAGGGGGCCTTAGGGTTAGGGTTAGGGTTAGGAGTTAGGGTTAGGGTTAGGAGTTAGGGTTAGCGTTTAGGGTTAGAGTTTAGGGTTAGGGTTACGGTTAGGGGCATAGGGTTAGGTTTGGGCTTATGGTTTGGTTTTAAGGTTTAGATGTAGGATTAGGGTTAGGGGTTAGGGTTCAGGGGGCCTTAGGGTTAGGGTTAGGGTTAGGATTTAGGGTTAGGATTAGGAGTTAGGGTTAGCGTTTAGGGTTAGAGTTTAGGGTTAGGGTTACGGTTAGGGGCATAGGGTTAGGTTTGGGGTTATGGTTTGGTTTTAAGGTTAAGTCCTATGGTTAGGGTTAGGGGTTAGGGTTCAGGGGGCCTTAGGGTTAGGGTTAGGGTTAGGAGTTAGGGTTAGGGTTAGGAGTTAGGGTTAGCGTTTAGGGTTAGAGTATAGGGTTAGGGTTACGGTTAGGGGCATAGGTTTAGTTTTGGGGTTATGGTTTGGTTTTAAGGTTAAGGTCTAGGGTTAGGGTTAGGGTTAGGGGTTAGGGTTCAGGGGGCCTTAGGGTTAGGGTTAGGGTTAGGAGTTACGGTTAGGGTTAGGACATAGGGTTAGCGTTTAGGGTTAGAGTATAGGGTTAGGGTTACGGTTAGTGGCATAGGGTTAGGTTTGGGGTTATGGTTTGGTTTTAATGTTTAGGTGTAGGGTTAGGGTTAGGGGTTAGGGTTCAGGGGGCCTTAGTGTTAGGGTTAGGGTTAGGAGTTAGGGTTAGGGTTAGGACTTAGGGTTAGCGTTTAGGGTTAGAGTATAGGGTTAGGGTTACGGTTAGGGGCATAGGGTTAGGTTTGGGGTTATGGTTTGTTTTTAAGTTTAAGGTCTTGGGTTAGGTTTAGCGGTTAGGGTTCAGGGGGCCTTAGGGTTAGGGTTAGGGTTAGGAGTTAGGGTTAGGGTTAGGAGTTAGGGTTAGCGTTTAGGGTTAGAGATTAGGGTTAGGGTTACGGTTAGGGGCATAGGGTTAGGTTTGGGGTTATGGTTTGGTTTTAAGATTAAGGTCTAGGGTTAGGGTTAGGAGTAAGGGTTCAGGGGGGCTTAGGGTTAGGGTTAGGCTTGGGAGTTAGGGTTAGGGTTAGGAGTTAGGGTTAGCGTTTAGGGTTAGAGTATAGGGTTAGGGTTACGGTTAGGGGCATAGGGTTAGGTTTGGGGTTATGGTTTGATTTTAAGGTTTAGGTCTATGGTTAGGGTTAGGGGTTAGGGTTCAGGGGGGCTTAGGGTTAGGGTTAGGGTTAGGAGTTAGGGTTAGGGTTAGGACATAGGGTTAGCGTTTAGGGTTAGAGTATAGGGTTAGGGTTACGGTTAGGGTTAGGTTTAGGGTTAGGGTTAGGGTTAGGAGTTACGGTTAGGGTTAGGAGTTAGGGTTAGCGTTTAGGGTTAGAGTATAGGGTTAGGGTTACGGTTAGGGGCATAAGGTTAGGTTTGGGGTTATGGTTTGGTTTTAAGTTTAAGGTCTTGGGTTAGGTTTAGCGGTTAGGGTTCAGGGGGCCTTAGGGTTAGGGTTAGGGTTAGGAGTTAGGGTTAGGGTTAGGAGTTAGGGTTAGCGTTTAGGGTTAGAGTTTAGGCTTAGGGTTACGGTTAGGGGCATAGGGTTAGGTTTGGGCTTATGGTTTGGTTTTAAGGTTAAGGTCTAGGGTTAGGGTTAGGGGTTAGGGTTCAGGGGGCCTTAGGGTTAGGGTTAGGGTTAGGAGTTACGGTTAGGGTTAGGACATAGGGTTAGCGTTTAGGGTTAGAGTATAGGGTTAGGGTTACGGTTAGGGGCATAGGGTTAGGTTTGGGGTTATGGTTTGGTTTTAAGTTTAAGGTCTTGGGTTAGGTTTAGCGGTTAGGGTTCAGGGGGCCTTAGGTTTAGGGTTAGGGTTAGGAGTTAGGGTTAGCGTTTAGGGTTAGAGTTTAGGGTTAGGGTTACGGTTAGGGGCATAGGGTTAGGTTTGGGCTTATGGTTTGGTTTTAAGATTTAGGTGTAGGGTTAGGGTTAGGGGTTAGGGTTCAGGGGGGCTTAGGTTTAGGGTTAGGGTTAGGAGTTAGGGTTAGGGTTAGGAGTTAGGGTTAGCGTTTAGGGTTAGAGTTTAGAGTTAGGGTTACGGTTAGGGGCATAGGGTTAGGTTTGGGGTTATGGTTTGGTTTTAAGTTTAAGGTCTAGGTTTAGGGTGAGGGGTTAGGGTTCAGGGGGCCTTAGGGTTAGGGTTAGGGTTAGGAGTTAGGGTTAGGTTTAGGATTTTGGGTTAGCATTTAGGATTAGAGTTTAGGCTTAGGCTTACGGTTAGAGGCATAGGTTAAGGTTTGGGGTTATGTATTGGTTTTAAGGTTTAGGTCTAGGGTTAGGGTTAGGGGTTAGGGTTCAGGGGGCCTTAGTGTTAGGGTTAGGGTTATTAGTTAGGGTTAGGGTTAGGAGTTAGGGCTAGCATTTAGGGTTAGAGTATAGGGTTAGGGTTACGGTTAGGGGCATAGGGTTAGGTTTGGGGTCATGGTTTGCTTTTAAGGTTTAGGTCTATGGTTAGTGTTAGGATTTAGGGTTCAGGGGGCCTTAGGGTTAGGGTTAGGGTTAGGAGTTAGGGTTAGGGTTAGGAGTTAGGGTTAGCGTTTAGGGTTAGAGTTTAGGGTTAGGGTTACGGTTAGGGGCATAGGGTTAAGTTTGGGGTTATGGTTTTGTTTTAAGTTTAAGTCCTATGGTTAGGGTTTGGGGGTTAGGGTTCAGGGGGGCTTAGGGTTAGGGTTAGGAGTTAGGGTTAGGGTTAGGAGTTAGGGTTAGCGTTTAGGGTTAGAGTTTAGGGTTAGGGTTACGGTTACGGGCATAGGTTTAGGTTTGGGGTTATGGTTTGTTTTTAAGTTTAAGGTCTAGGGTTAGGGTTAGGGGTTAGGGTTCAGGGGGCCTTAGGGTTAGGGTTAGGGTTAGGGTTAGGAGTTACGGTTAGGGTTAGGACATAGGGTTAGCGTTTAGGGTTAGAGTATAGGGTTAGGGTTACGGTTAGGGGCATAGGGTTAGGTTTGGTGTTATGGTTTGGTTTTAAGGTTAAGGTCTAGGTTTAGGGTGAGGGGTTAGGGTTCAGGGGGCCTTAGGGTTAGGGTTAGGGTTAGGAGTTAGGGTTAGGTTTAGGAGTTAGGGTTAGCGTTTAGGGTTAGAGTATAGGGTTAGGTTTACGGTTAGGGGCATAGGTTTAGGTTTGGGCTTATGGTTTGGTTTTAAGGTTTAGGTCTAGGGTTAGGGTTAGGGGTTAGGGTTCAGGGGGCCTTAGGTTTAGGGTTAGGGTTAGGAGTTAGGGTTAGCGTTTAGGGTTAGAGTTTAGGGTTAGGGTTACGGTTAGGGGCATAGGGTTAGGTTTGGGCTTATGGTTTGGTTTTAAGATTTAGGTGTAGGGTTAGGGTTAGGGGTTAGGGTTCAGGGGGGCTTAGGTTTAGGGTTAGGGTTAGGAGTTAGGGTTAGCGTTTAGGGTTAGAGTTTAGAGTTAGGGTTACGGTTAGGGGCATAGGGTTAGGTTTGGGGTTATGGTTTGGTTTTAAGTTTAAGGTCTAGGTTTAGGGTGAGGGGTTAGGGTTCAGGGGGCCTTAGGGTTAGGGTTAGGGTTAGGGTTAGGAGTTACGGTTAGGTTTAGGATTTTGGGTTAGCATTTAGGATTAGAGTTTAGGCTTAGGCTTACGGTTAGAGGCATAGTTTAAGGTTTGGGGTTATGTTTTGGTTTTAAGGTTTAGGTCTAGGTTTAGCGTTAGGGGTTAGGATTCAGGGGGCCTTAGTGTTAGGGTTAGGGTTAGGAGTTAGGGTTAGGGTTAGGAGTTAGGGTTAGCGTTTAGGGTTAGAGTTTAGGGTTAGAGTTACGGTTTAGGAGCATAGGGTTAGGTTTGGGGTTATGGTTTAGTTTTAAGTTTAAGGTCTAGGTTTAGGGTTAGGGTTTAGGGTTCAGGGGGCCTTAGGGTTAGGGTTAGGGTTATTAGTTAGGGTTAGGGTTAGGAGTTAGGGCTAGCATTTAGGGTTAGAGTATAGGGTTAGGGTTACGGTTAGGGGCATAGGGTTAGGTTTGGGGTCATGGTTTGCTTTTAAGGTTTAGGTCTATGGTTAGTGTTAGGATTTAGGGTTCAGGGGGCCTTAGGGTTAGGGTTAGGGTTAGGAGTTAGGGTTAGGGTTAGGAGTTAGGGTTAGCGTTTAGGGTTAGAGTTTAGGGTTAGGGTTACGGTTAGGGGCATAGGGTTAAGTTTGGGGTTATGGTTTGGTTTTAAGGTTAAGTCCTATGGTTAGGGTTAGGTGTTAGGGTTCAGGGGGGCTTAGGGTTAGGGTTAGGAGTTAGGGTTAGGGTTAGGAGTTAGGGTTAGCGTTTAGGGTTAGAGTTTAGGGTTAGGGTTACGGTTAGGGGCATAGGTTTAGGTTTGGGGTTATGGTTTGTTTTTAAGTTTAAGGTCTAGGGTTAGGGTTAGGGGTTAGGGTTCAGGGGGCCTTAGGGTTAGGGTTAGGGTTAGGGTTAGGAGTTACGGTTAGGGTTAGGACATAGGGTTAGCGTTTAGGGTTAGAGTATAGGGTTAGGGTTACGGTTAGGGGCATAGGGTTAGGTTTGGTGTTATGGTTTGGTTTTAAGGTTAAGGTCTAGGTTTAGGGTGAGGGGTTAGGGTTCAGGGGGCCTTAGGGTTAGGGTTAGGGTTAGGAGTTAGGGTTAGGTTTAGGAGTTAGGGTTAGCGTTTAGGGTTAGAGTATAGGGTTAGGTTTACGGTTAGGGGCATAGGTTTAGGTTTGGGGTTATGGTTTGGTTTTAAGGTTTAGGTCTAGGGTTAGGGTTAGGGGTTAGGGTTCAGGGGGGCTTAGGGTTAGGGTTAGGAGTTAGGGTTAGGTTTAGGCGTTAGGGTTAGCATTTAGGGTTAGAGTTTAGGGTTAGGGTTACAGTTAGGGGCATAGGTTTAGGTTTGCGGTTATGGTTTGGTTTTAAGGTTAAGGTCTAGGGTAAGGGTGAGGGGTTAGGGTTCAGGGGGCCTTAGGGTTAGGGTTAGGGTTAGGAGTTAGGGTTAGGTTTAGGATTTTGGGTTAGCATTTAGGATTAGAGTTTAGGCTTAGGCTTACGGTTAGAGGCATAGGTTAAGGTTTGGGGTTATGTTTTGGTTTTAAGGTTTATGTCTAGGTTTAGCGTTAGGGGTTAGGGTTCAGGGGGCCTTAGTGTTAGGGTTAGGGTTAGGAGTTAGGGTTAGGGTTAGGAGTTAGGGTTAGCGTTTAGGGTTAGAGTTTAGGGTTAGAGTTACGGTTTAGGAGCATAGGGTTAGGTTTGGGGTTATGGTTTGGTTTTAAGGTTTAGGTGTAGGGTTAGGGTTAGGATTAGGGTTCAGGGGGCCTTAGGGTTAGGGTTAGGGTTGGTAGTTAGGGTTAGGGTTAGGAGTTAGGGTTAGCGTTTAAGGTTAGAGTTTAGGGTTAGGGTTACGGTTAGGGGCATAGGGTTAGGTTTGGGCTTATGGTTTGGTTTTAAGGTTAAGGTCTAGGTTTAGGGTGAGGGGTTAGGGTTCAGGGGGCCTTAGGGTTAGGGTTAGGGTTAGGAGTTACGGTTAGGGTTAGGAGTTAGGGTTAGCGTTTAGGGTTAGAGTTTAGGCTTAGGTTTACGGTTAGGGGCATAGGTTTAGGTTTGGGTTTATGGTTTGCTTTTAAGGTTTAGGTCTAGGGTTAGGGTTAGGGGTTAGGGTTCAGGGGGGCTTAGGGTTAGGGTTAGGAGTTAGGGTTAGGGTTAGGCGTTAGGGTTAGTGTTTAGGGTTAGAGTTTAGGGTTAGGGTTACGGTTAGGGGCATAGGTTTAGGTTTGGGGTTATTTTTTGGTTTTAAGGTTAAGGTGTAGGGTTAGGGTTAGGGGTTAGGGTTCAGGGGGCCTTAGGGTTAGGGTTAGGGTTAGGAGTTAGGGTTAGGGTTAGGAGTTAGGGTTAGCGTTTAGGGTTAGAGTTTAGGGTTAGAGTTACGGTTAGGGGCATAGGGTTAGGTTTGGGGTTATGGTTTGGTTTTAAGATTAAGGTGTAGGGTTAGGGTTAGGAGTAAGTGTTCAGGGGGGCTTAGGGTTAGGGTTAGGGTTGGGAGTTAGGGTTAGGGTTAGGAGTTAGGGTTAGCGTTTAGGGTTAGATTTTAGGGTTAGGGTTACGGTTAGGGGCATAGGGTTAGGTTTGGGGTTATGGTTTGATTTTAAGGTTTAGGTCTATGGTTAGGTTTAGGGGTTACTGTTCAGGGGGGCTTAGGGTTAGGGTTAGGGTTAGGAGTTACGGTTAGGGTTAGGAGTTAGGGTTAGCGTTTAGGGTTAGAGTATAGGGTTAGGGTTACGGTTAGGGGCATAGGGTTAGGTTTGGGGTTATGGTTTGGTTTTAAGTTTAAGGTCTTGTGTTAGGTTTAGCGGTTAGGTTTCAGGGGGCCTTAGGGTTAGGGTTAGGGTTAGGAGTTAGGGTTAGGGTTAGGAGTTAGGGTTAGCATTTAGGGTTAGAGTTTAGGGTTAGGGTTACGGTTAGGGGCATAGGGTTAGGTTTGGGCTTATGGTTTGGTTTTAAGGTTTAGATGTAGGGTTAGGGTTAGGGGTTAGGGTTCAGGGGGCCTTAGGGTTAGGGTTAGGGTTAGGAGTTACGGTTAGGGTTAGGACATAGGGTTAGCGTTTAGGGTTAGAGTATAGGGTTAGGGTTACGGTTAGGGGCATAGGGTTAGGTTTGGGGTTATGGTTTGGTTTTAAGTTTAAGGTCTAGGTTTAGGGTGAGGGGTTAGGGTTCAGGGGGCCTTAGGGTTAGGGTTAGGGTTAGGAGTTAGGGTTAGGTTTAGGATTTTGGGTTAGCATTTAGGATTAGAGTTTAGGCTTAGGCTTACGGTTAGAGGCATAGGTTAAGGTTTGGGGTTATGTTTTGGTTTTAAGATTTAGGTCTAGGTTTAGGGTTAGGGGTTAGGGTTCAGGGGGCCTTAGTGTTAGGGTTAGGATTAGGAGTTAGGGTTAGGGTTAGGAGTTAGGGTTAGCATTTAGGGATAGAGTTTAGGGTTAGAGTTACGTTTAGGAGCATAGGGTTAGGTTTGGGGTTATGGTTTGGTTTTAAGGTTAAGGTCTAGGTTTAGGGTTAGGGTTTAGGGTTCAGGGGGCCTTAGGGTTAGGGTTAGGGTTATTAGTTTAGGCTTAGGGTTAGGAGTTAGGGCTAGCATTTAGGGTTAGAGTTTAGGGTTAGGGTTACGGTTAGGGGCATAGGGTTAGGTTTGGGGTTATGGTTTGCTTTTAAGGTTTAGGTGTAGGGTTAGGGTGAGGGGTTAGGGTTCAGGGGGGCTTAGGGTTAGGGTTAGGGTTAGGAGTTAGGGTTAGGGTTAGGAGTTAGGGTTAGCGTTTAGGGTTAGAGTTTAGGCTTAGGGTTACGGTTAGGGGCATAGGGTTAGGTTTCGGCTTATGGTTTGGTTTTAAGGTTAAGGTCTAGGTTTAGGGTGAGGGGTTAGGGTTCAGGGGGCCTTAGGGTTAGGGTTAGGGTTAGGAGTTAGGGTTAGGTTTAGGAGTTAGGGTTAGCGTTTAGGGTTAGAGTATAGGGTTAGGTTTACGGTTAGGGGCATAGGTTTAGGTTTGGGGTTATGGTTTGGTTTTAAGATTTAGGTCTAGGGTTAGGGTTAGGGGTTAGGGTTCAGGGGGCCTTAGGTTTAGGGTTAGGGTTAGGAGTTAGGGTTAGCGTTTAGGGTTAGAGTTTAGGGTTAGGGTTACGGTTAGGGGCATAGGGTTAGGTTTGGGCTTATGGTTTGGTTTTAAGATTTAGGTGTAGGGTTAGGGTTAGGGGTTAGGGTTCAGGGGGGCTTAGGTTTAGGGTTAGGGTTAGGAGTTAGGGTTAGGGTTAGGAGTTAGGGTTAGCGTTTAGGGTTAGAGTTTAGGCTTAGGGTTACGGTTAGGGGCATAGGGTTAGGTTTGGGCTTATGGTTTGGTTTTAAGGTTTAGGTGTAGGGTTAGGGTTAGGGGTTAGGGTTCAGAGGGCCTTAGGGTTAGGGTTAGGGTTAGGAGTTAGGGTTAGGGTTAGGAGTTAGGGTTAGCGTTTAGGGTTAGGGTTACGGTTAGGGGCATAGGGTTAGGTTTGGGCTTATGGTTTGGTTTTAAGGTTTAGGTGTAGGGTTAGGGTTAGGGGTTAGGGTTCAGGGGGCCTTAGGGTTAGGGTTAGGGTTAGGAGTTACGGTTAGGGTTAGGACATAGGGTTAGCGTTTAGGGTGAGAGTATAGGGTTAGAGTTACGGTTAGGGGCATAGGGTTAGGTTTGGGGTTATGGTTTGGTTTTAAGTTTAAGGTCTTGGGTTAGGTTTAGCGGTTAGGGTTCAGGGGGCCTTAGGTTTAGGGTTAGGGTTAGGAGTTAGGGGTAGGGTTAGGAGTTAGGGTTAGCGTTTAGGGTTAGGGTTACGGTTAGGGGCATAGTGTTAGGTTTGGGGTTATGGTTTGGTTTTAAGTTTTAGGTGTAGGGTTAGGGTTAGGGGTTAGGGTTCAGGGGGCCTTAGGGTTAGGGTTAGGGTTAGGAGTTAGGGTTAGGGTTAGGAGTTAGGCTTAGCGTTTAGGGTTAGAGTTTAGGGTTAGGGTTACGGTTAGGGGCATAGGGTTAAGTTTGGGGTTATGGTTTGGTTTTAAGGTTAAGTCCTATGGTTAGGGTTAGGGGTTAGGGTTCAGGGGGGCTTAGGGTTAGGGTTAGGAGTTAGGGTTAGGGTTAGGAGTTAGGGTTAGCGTTTAGGGTTACAGTTTAGGATTAGGGTTACGGTTAGGGGCATAGGTTTAGGTTTGGGCTTATGGTTTGGTTTTAAGTTTAAGGTCTTGGGTTAGGTTTAGCGGTTAGGTTTCAGGGGGCCTTAGGGTTAGGGTTAGGGTTAGGGTTAGGAGTTACGGTTAGGGTTAGGAGTTACGGTTAGCGTTTAGGGTTAGAGTATAGGGTTAGGGTTACGGTTAGGGGCATAGGGTTAGGTTTGGGGTTATGGTTTGGTTTTAAGTTTAAGGTCTTGGGTTAGGTTTAGCGGTTAGGGTTCAGGGGGCCTTAGGGTTAGGGTTAGGGTTAGGAGTTAGGGTTAGGGTTAGGAGTTAGGGTTAGCGTTTAGGGTTAGAGTTTAGGGTTAGGGTTACGGTTAGGGGCATAGGGTTAGGTTTGGGCTTATGGTTTGGTTTTAAGGTTAAGGTCTAGGTTTAGGGTGAGGGGTTAGGGTTCAGGGGGCTTTAGGGTTAGGGTTAGGGTTAGGAGTTAGGGTTAGGTTTAGGAGTTAGGGTTAGCGTTTAGGGTTAGAGTTTAGGCTTAGGTTTACGGTTAGGGGCATAGGTTTAGGTTTGGGGTTATGGTTTGCTTTTAAGGTTTAGGTCTAGGGTTAGGGTTAGGGGTTAGGGTTCAGGGGGGCTTAGGGTTAGGGTTAGGAGTTAGGGTTAGGGTTAGGCGTTAGGGTTAGCGTTTAGGGTTAGAGTTTAGGGTTAGGGTTACGGTTAGGGGCATAGGTTTAGGTTTGGGGTTATTTTTTGGTTTTAAGGTTAAGGTGTAGGGTTAGGGTTAGGGGTTAGGGTTCAGGGGGCCTTAGGGTTAGGGTTAGGGTTAGGAGTTAGGGTTAGGGTTAGGAGTTAGGGTTAGCGTTTAGGGTTAGAGTTTAGGGTTAGGGTTACGGTTAGGGGCATAGGGTTAGGTTTGGGCTTATGGTTTGGTTTTCAGGTTAAGGTCTAGGTTTAGGGTGAGGGGTTAGGGTTCAGGGGGCCTTAGGGTTAGGGTTAGGGTTATTAGTTTAGGCTTAGGGTTAGGAGTTAGGGCTAGCATTTAGGGTTAGAGTTTAGGGTTAGGGTTACGGTTAGGGGCATAGGTTTAGGTTTGGGTTTATGGTTTGCTTTTAAGGTTTAGGTCTAGGGTTAGGGTTAGGGGTTAGGGTTCAGGGGGGCTTAGGTTTAGGGTTAGGAGTTAGGGTTAGGGTTAGGAGTTAGGGTTAGCGTTTAGGGTTAGAGTTTAGGGTTAGGGTTACGGTTAGGGCCATAGGTTTAGGTTTGGGGTTATTTTTTGGTTTTAAGGTTAAGGTGTAGGGTTAGGGTTAGGGGTTAGGGTTCAGGGGGCCTTAGGGTTAGGGTTAGGGTTAGGAGTTAGGGTTAGGGTTAGGAGTTAGGGTTAGCGTTTAGGGTTAGAGTTTAGGCTTAGGGTTACGGTTAGGGGCATAGGGTTAGGTTTGGGGTTATGGTTTGGTTTTAAGATTAAGGTCTAGGGTTAGGGTTAGGAGTAAGTGTTCAGGGGGGCTTAGGGTTAGGGTTAGGGTTGGGAGTTAGGGTTAGGGTTAGGAGTTAGGGTTAGCGTTTAGGGTTAGAGTATAGGGTTAGGGTTACGGTTAGGGGCATAGGGTTAGGTTTGGGGTTATGGTTTGATTTTAAGGTTTAGGTCTATGGTTAGGGTTAGGGGTTAGTGTTCATGGGGGCTTAGGGTTAGGGTTAGGGTTAGGAGTTAGGGTTAGGGTTAGGAGTTAGGGTTAGCGTTTAGGGTTAGAGTATAGGGTTAGGGTTACAGTTAGGGGCATAGGGTTAGGTTTGGGGTTATGGTTTGGTTTTAAGTTTAAGGTCTTGGGTTAGGTTTAGCGGTTAGGGTTCAGGGGGCCTTAGGGTTAGGGTTAGGGTTAGGAGTTAGGGTTAGGGTTAGGAGTTAGGGTTAGCGTTTAGGGTTAGAGTTTAGGCTTAGGGTTACGGTTAGGGGCATAGGGTTAGGTTTGGGCTTATGGTTTGGTTTTAAGGTTTAGATGTAGGGTTAGGGTTAGGGGTTAGGGTTCAGGGGGCCTTAGGGTTAGGGTTAGGGTTAGGAGTTACGGTTAGGGTTAGGACATAGGGTTAGCGTTTAGGGTTAGAGTATAGGGTTAGGGTTACGGTTAGGGGCATAGGGTTAGGTTTGGGGTTATGGTTTGGTTTTAAGTTTAAGGTCTTGGGTTAGGTTTAGCGGTTAGGGTTCAGGGGGCCTTAGGGTTAGGGTTAGGGTTAGGAGTTAGGGTTAGCGTTTAGGGTTAGAGTTTAGGGTTAGGGTTACGGTTAGGGGCATAGGGTTAGGTTTGGGCTTATGGTTTGGTTTTAAGATTTAGGTGTAGGGTTAGGGTTAGGGGTTAGGGTTCAGGGGGGCTTAGGGTTAGGGTTAGGGTTAGGAGTTAGGTTTAGGGTTAGGAGTTAGGGTTAGCGTTTAGGGTTAGAGTTTAGAGTTAGGGTTACGGTTAGGGGCATAGGGTTAGGTTTGGGGTTATGGTTTGGTTTTAAGTTTAAGGTCTAGGTTTAGGGTGAGGGGTTAGGGTTCAGGGGGCCTTAGGGTTAGGGTTAGGGTTATTAGTTAGGGTTAGGGTTAGGAGTTAGGGCTAGCATTTAGGGTTAGAGTATAGGGTTAGGGTTACGGTTAGGGGCATAGGGTTAGGTTTGGGGTCATGGTTTGCTTTTAAGTTTTAGGTCTATGGTTAGTGTTAGGATTTAGGGTTCAGGGGGCCTTAGGGTTAGGGTTAGGGTTAGGAGTTAGGGTTAGGGTTAGGAGTTAGGGTTAGCGTTTAGGGTTAGAGTTTAGGGTTAGGGTTACGGTTAGGGGCATAGGGTTAAGTTTGGGGTTATGGTTTGGTTTTAAGGTTAAGTCCTATGGTTAGGGTTAGGGTTAGGGTTCAGGGGGGCTTAGGGTTAGGGTTAGGAGTTAGGGTTAGGGTTAGGAGTTAGGGTTAGCGTTTAGGGTTAGAGTTTAGGGTTAGGGTTACGGTTAGGGGCATAGGTTTAGGTTTGGGGTTATGGTTTGGTTTTAAGTTTAAGGTCTAGGGTTAGGGTTAGGGGTTAGGTTTCAGGGGGCCTTAGGGTTAGGGTTAGGGTTAGGGTTAGGAGTTACGGTTAGGGTTAGGACATAGTGTTAGCGTTTAGGGTTAGAGTATAGGGTTAGGGTTACGGTTAGGGGCATAGGGTTAGGTTTGGGCTTATGGTTTGGTTTTAAGTTTAAGGTCTAGGGTTAGGTTTAGCGGTTAGGGTTCAGGGGGCCTTAGGGTTAGGGTTAGGGTTAGGAGTTAGGGTTAGGGTTAGGATTTAGGGTTAGCGTTTAGGGTTAGAGTTTAGGGTTAGGGTTACGGTTAGGGGCATAGGGTTAGGTTTGGGCTTATGGTTTGGTTTTAAGGTTTAGGTGTAGGGTTAGGGTTAGGGTTAGGGTTCAGGGGGCCTTAGGGTTAGGGTTAGGGTTGGTAGTTAGGGTTAGGGTTAGGAGTTAGGGTTAGCGTTTAAGGTTAGAGTTTAGGGTTAGGGTTACGGTTAGGGGCATAGGGTTAGGTTTGGGGTTATGGTTTGGTTTTAAGGTTAAGGTCTAGGTTTAGGGTGAGGGGTTAGGGTTCAGGGGGCCTTAGGGTTAGGGTTAGGGTTAGGAGTTACGGTTAGGGTTAGGAGTTAGGGTTAGCGTTTAGGGTTAGAGTTTAGGCTTAGGTTTACGGTTAGGGGCATAGGTTTAGGTTTGGGTTTATGGTTTGCTTTTAAGGTTTAGGTCTAGGGTTAGGGTTAGGGGTTAGGGTTCAGGGGGGCTTAGGGTTAGGGTTAGGAGTTAGGGTTAGGGTTAGGCGTTAGGGTTAGTGTTTAGGGTTAGAGTTTAGGGTTAGGGTTACGGTTAGGGGCATAGGTTGAGGTTTGGGGTTATTTTTTGGTTTTAAGGTTAAGGTGTAGGGTTAGGGTTAGGGGTTAGGGTTCAGGGGGCCTTAGGGTTAGGGTTAGGGTTAGGAGTTAGGGTTAGGGTTAGGAGTTAGGGTTAGCGTTTAGGGTTAGAGTTTAGGGTTAGAGTTACGGTTAGGGGCATAGGGTTAGGTTTGGGGTTATGGTTTGGTTTTAAGATTAAGGTCTAGGGTTAGGGTTAGGAGTAAGTGTTCAGGGGGGCTTAGGGTTAGGGTTAGGGTTGGGAGTTAGGGTTAGGGTTAGGAGTTAGGGTTAGCGTTTAGGGTTAGATTTTAGGGTTAGGGTTACGGTTAGGGGCATAGGGTTAGGTTTGGGGTTATGGTTTGATTTTAAGGTTTAGGTCTATGGTTAGGTTTAGGGGTTAGTGTTCAGGGGGGCTTAGGGTTAGGGTTAGGGTTAGGAGTTACGGTTAGGGTTAGGAGTTAGGGTTAGCGTTTAGGGTTAGAGTATAGGGTTAGGGTTACGGTTAGGGGCATAGGGTTAGGTTTGGGGTTATGTTTTGGTTTTAAGTTTAAGGTCTTGGGTTAGGTTTAGCGGTTAGGTTTCAGGGGGCCTTAGGGTTAGGGTTAGGGTTAGGAGTTAGGGTTAGTGTTAGGAGTTAGGGTTAGCATTTAGGGTTAGAGTTTAGGGTTAGGGTTACGGTTAGGGGCATAGGGTTAGGTTTGGGCTTATGGTTTGGTTTTAAGGTTTAGATGTAGGGTTAGGGTTAGGGGTTAGGGTTCAGGGGGCCTTAGGGTTAGGGTTAGGGTTAGGAGTTACGGTTAGGGTTAGGACATAGGGTTAGCGTTTAGGGTTAGAGTATAGGGTTAGGGTTACGGTTAGGGGCATAGGGTTAGGTTTGGGGTTATGGTTTGGTTTTAAGTTTAAGGTCTAGGTTTAGGGTGAGGGGTTAGGGTTCAGGGGGCCTTAGGGTTAGGGTTAGGGTTAGGAGTTAGGGTTAGGTTTAGGATTTTGGGTTAGCATTTAGGATTAGAGTTTAGGCTTAGGCTTACGGTTAGAGGCATAGGTTAAGGTTTGGGGTTATGTTTTGGTTTTAAGATTTAGGTCTAGGTTTAGGGTTAGGGGTTAGGGTTCAGGGGGCCTTAGTGTTAGGGTTAGGATTAGGAGTTAGGGTTAGGGTTAGGAGTTAGGGTTAGCGTTTAGGGTTAGAGTTTAGGGTTAGAGTTACGTTTAGGAGCATAGGGTTAGGTTTGGGGTTATGGTTTGGTTTTAAGTTTAAGGTCTAGGTTTAGGGTTAGGGTTTAGGGTTCAGGGGGCCTTAGGGTTAGGGTTAGGGTTAGGAGTTAGGGTTAGGGTTAGGAGTTAGGGTTAGCGTTTAGGGTTAGAGTTTAGGCTTAGGGTTACGGTTAGGGGCATAGGGTTAGGTTTGGGCTTATGGTTTGGTTTTAAGGTTAAGGTCTAGGTTTAGGGTGAGGGGTTAGGGTTCAGGGGGCCTTAGGGTTAGGGTTAGGGTTAGGAGTTAGGGTTAGGTTTAGGAGTTAGGGTTAGCGTTTAGGGTTAGAGTATAGGGTTAGGTTTACGGTTAGGGGCATAGGTTTAGGTTTGGGGTTATGGTTTGGTTTTAAGGTTTAGGTCTAGGGTTAGGGTTAGGGGTTAGGGTTCAGGGGGCCTTAGGTTTAGGGTTAGGGTTAGGAGTTAGGGTTAGCGTTTAGGGTTAGAGTTTAGGGTTAGGGTTACGGTTAGGGGCATAGGGTTAGGTTTGGGCTTATGGTTTGGTTTTAAGATTTAGGTGTAGGGTTAGGGTTAGGGGTTAGGGTTCAGGGGGGCTTAGGTTTAGGGTTAGGGTTAGGAGTTAGGGTTAGGGTTAGGAGTTAGGGTTAGCGTTTAGGGTTAGAGTTTAGAGTTAGGGTTACGGTTAGGGGCATAGGGTTAGGTTTGGGGTTATGGTTTGGTTTTAAGTTTAAGGTCTAGGTTTAGGGTGAGGGGTTAGGGTTCAGGGGGCCTTAGGGTTAGGGTTAGGGTTAGGAGTTAGGGTTAGGTTTAGGATTTTGGGTTAGCATTTAGGATTAGAGTTTAGGCTTAGGCTTACGGTTAGAGGCATAGGTTAAGGTTTGGGGTTATGTTTTGGTGTTAAGATTTAGGTCTAGGTTTAGGGTTAGGGGTTAGGGTTCAGGGGGCCTTAGTGTTAGGGTTAGGGTTAGGAGTTAGGGTTAGGGTTAGGAGTTAGGGTTAGCGTTTAGGGTTAGAGTTTAGGGTTAGAGTTACGGTTTAGGAGCATAGGGTTAGGTTTGGGGTTATGGTTTGGTTTTAAGTTTAAGGTCTAGGTTTAGGGTTAGGGTTTAGGGTTCAGGGGGCCTTAGGGTTAGGGTTAGGGTTATTAGTTAGGGTTAGGGTTAGGAGTTAGGGCTAGCATTTAGGGTTAGAGTATAGGGTTAGGGTTACGGTTAGGGACATAGGGTTAGGTTTGGGGTCATGGTTTGCTTTTAAGGTTTAGGTCTATGGTTAGTGTTAGGATTTAGGGTTCAGGGGGCCTTAGGGTTAGGGTTAGGGTTAGGAGTTAGGGTTAGGGTTAGGAGTTAGGGTTAGCGTTTAGGGTTAGAGTTTAGGGTTAGGGTTACGGTTAGGGGCATAGGGTTAAGTTTGGGGTTATGGTTTGGTTTTAAGGTTAAGTCCTATGGTTAGGGTTAGGGGTTAGGGTTCAGGGGGGCTTAGGGTTAGGGTTAGGAGTTAGGGTTAGGGTTAGGAGTTAGGGTTAGCGTTTAGGGTTAGAGTTTAGGGTTAGGGTTACGGTTAGGGGCATAGGTTTAGGTTTGGGGTTATGGTTTGTTTTTAAGTTTAAGGTCTAGGGTTAGGGTTAGGGGTTAGGGTTCAGGGGGCCTTAGGGTTAGGGTTAGGGTTAGGGTTAGGAGTTACGGTTAGGGTTAGGACATAGGGTTAGCGTTTAGGGTTAGAGTATAGGGTTAGGGTTACGGTTAGGGGCATAGGGTTAGGTTTGGTGTTATGGTTTGGTTTTAAGGTTAAGGTCTAGGTTTAGGGTGAGGGGTTAGTGTTCAGGGGGCCTTAGGGTTAGGGTTAGGGTTAGGAGTTAGGGTTAGGTTTAGGAGTTAGGGTTAGCGTTTAGGGTTAGAGTATAGGGTTAGGTTTACGGTTAGGGGCATAGGTTTAGGTTTGGGGTTATGGTTTGGTTTTAAGGTTTAGGTCTAGCCTTAGGGTTAGGGGTTAGGGTTCAGGGGGGCTTAGGGTTAGGGTTAGGAGTTAGGGTTAGGTTTAGGCGTTAGGGTTAGCGTTTAGGGTTAGAGTTTAGGGTTAGGGTTACAGTTAGGGGCATAGGTTTAGGTTTGCGGTTATGGTTTGGTTTTAAGGTTAAGGTCTAGGGTAAGGGTGAGGGGTTAGGGTTCAGGGGGCCTTAGGGTTAGGGTTAGGGTTAGGAGTTACGGTTAGGGTTAAGACATAGGGTTAGCGTTTAGGGTTAGAGTATAGGGTTAGGGTTACGGTTAGGGGCATAGGGTTAGGTTTGGGGTTATGGTTTGGTTTTCAGGTTAAGGTCTAGGTTTAGGGTGAGGGGTTAGGGTTCAGGGGGCTTTAGGGTTAGGGTTAGGGTTAGGAGTTAGGGTTAGGTTTAGGAGTTAGGGTTAGCGTTTAGGGTTAGAGTTTAGGCTTAGGTTTACGGTTAGGGGCATAGGTTTAGGTTTGGGGTTATGGTTTGCTTTTAAGGTTTAGGTCTAGGGTTAGGGTTAGGGGTTAGGGTTCAGGGGGGCTTAGGGTTAGGGTTAGGAGTTAGGGTTAGGGTTAGGCGTTAGGGTTAGCGTTTAGGGTTAGAGTTTAGGGTTAGGGTTACGGTTAGGGGCATAGGTTTAGGTTTGGGGTTATTTTTTGGTTTTAAGGTTAAGGTGTAGGGTTAGGGTTAGGGGTTAGGGTTCAGGGGGCCTTAGGGTTAGGGTTAGGGTTAGGAGTTAGGGTTAGGGTTAGGAGTTAGGGTTAGCGTTTAGGGTTAGAGTTTAGGGTTAGGGTTACGGTTAGGGGCATAGGGTTAGGTTTGGGCTTATGGTTTGGTTTTCAGGTTAAGGTCTAGGTTTAGGGTGAGGGGTTAGGGTTCAGGGGGCCTTAGGGTTAGGGTTAGGGTTAGGAGTTACGGTTAGGGTTAGGAGTTAGGGTTAGCGTTTAGGGTTAGAGTTTAGGCTTAGGTTTACGGTTAGGGGCATAGGTTTAGGTTTGGGTTTATGGTTTGCTTTTAAGGTTTAGGTCTAGGGTTAGGGTTAGGGGTTAGGGTTCAGGGGGGCTTAGGTTTAGGGTTAGGAGTTAGGGTTAGGGTTAGGAGTTAGGGTTAGCGTTTAGGGTTAGAGTTTAGGGTTAGGGTTACGGTTAGGGGCATAGGTTTAGGTTTGCGGTTATTTTTTGGTTTTAAGGTTAAGGTGTAGGGTTAGGGTTAGGGGTTAGGGTTCAGGGGGCCTTAGGGTTAGGGTTAGGGTTAGGAGTTAGGGTTAGGGTTAGGAGTTAGGGTTAGCGTTTAGGGTTAGAGTTTAGGCTTAGGGTTACGGTTAGGGGCATAGGGTTAGGTTTGGGGTTATGGTTTGGTTTTAAGATTAAGGTCTAGGGTTAGGGTTAGGAGTAAGTGTTCAGGGGGGCTTAGGGTTAGGGTTAGGGTTGGGAGTTAGGGTTAGGGTTAGGAGTTAGGGTTAGCGTTTAGGGTTAGAGTATAGGGTTAGGGTTACGGTTAGGGGCATAGGGTTAGGTTTGGGGTTATGGTTTGATTTTAAGGTTTAGGTCTATGGTTAGGTTTAGCGGTTAGGGTTCAGGGGGCCTTAGGGTTAGGGTTAGGGTTAGGAGTTAGGGTTAGGGTTAGGAGTTAGGGTTAGCGTTTAGGGTTAGAGTATAGGGTTAGGGTTACGGTTAGGGGCATAGGGTTAGGTTTGGGCTTATGGTTTGGTTTTAAGGTTTAGATGTAGGGTTAGGGTTAGGGGTTAGGGTTCAGGGGGCCTTAGGGTTAGGGTTAGGGTTAGGAGTTACGGTTAGGGTTAGGACATAGGGTTAGCGTTTAGGGTTAGAGTATAGGGTTAGGGTTACGGTTAGGGGCATAGGGTTAGGTTTGGGGTTATGGTTTGGTTTTAAGTTTAAGGTCTTGGGTTAGGTTTAGCGGTTAGGGTTCAGGGGGCCTTAGGGTTAGGGTTAGGGTTAGGAGTTAGGGTTAGCGTTTAGGGTTAGAGTTTAGGGTTAGGGTTACGGTTAGGGGCATAGGGTTAGGTTTGGGCTTATGGTTTGGTTTTAAGATTTATGTGTAGGGTTAGGGTTAGGGGTTAGGGTTCAGGGGGGCTTAGGGTTAGGGTTAGGGTTAGGAGTTAGGGTTAGGGTTAGGAGTTAGGGTTAGCGTTTAGGGTTAGAGTTTAGAGTTAGGGTTACGGTTAGGGGCATAGGGTTAGGTTTGGGGTTATGGTTTGGTTTTAAGTTTAAGGTCTAGGTTTAGGGTGAGGGGTTAGGGTTCAGGGGGCCTTAGGGTTAGGGTTAGGGTTAGGAGTTAGGGTTAGGTTTAGGATTTTGGGTTAGCATTTAGGATTAGAGTTTAGGCTTAGGCTTACGGTTAGAGGCATAGGTTAAGGTTTGGGGTTATGTTTTGGTGTTAAGATTTAGGTCTAGGTTTAGGGTTAGGGGTTAGGGTTCAGGGGGCCTTAGTGTTAGGGTTAGGGTTAGGAGTTAGGGTTAGGGTTAGGAGTTAGGGTTAGCGTTTAGGGTTAGAGTTTAGGGTTAGAGTTACGTTTAGGAGCATAGGGTTAGATTTGGGGTTATGGTTTGGTTTTAAGTTTAAGGTCTAGGTTTAGGGTTACGGTTTAGGGTTCAGGGGGCCTTAGGGTTAGGGTTAGGGTTATTAGTTAGGGTTAGGGTTAGGAGTTAGGGCTAGCATTTAGGGTTAGATTATAGGGTTAGGGTTACGGTTAGGGGCATAGGGTTAGGTTTGGGGTCATGGTTTGCTTTTAAGTTTTAGGTCTATGGTTAGTGTTAGGATTTAGGGTTCAGGGGGCCTTAGGGTTAGGGTTAGGGTTAGGAGTTAGGGTTAGGGTTAGGAGTTAGGGTTAGCGTTTAGGGTTAGAGTTTAGGGTTAGGGTTACGGTTAGGGGCATAGGGTTAAGTTTGGGGTTATGGTTTGGTTTTAAGGTTAAGTCCTATGGTTAGGGTTAGGGTTAGGGTTCAGGGGGGCTTAGGGTTAGGGTTAGGAGTTAGGGTTAGGGTTAGGAGTTAGGGTTAGCGTTTAGGGTTAGAGTTTAGGGTTAGGGTTACGGTTAGGGGCATAGGTTTAGGTTTGGGGTTATGGTTTGGTTTTAAGTTTAAGGTCTAGGGTTAGGGTTAGGGGTTAGGTTTCAGGGGGCCTTAGGGTTAGGGTTAGGGTTAGGGTTAGGAGTTACGGTTAGGGTTAGGACATAGTGTTAGCGTTTAGGGTTAGAGTATAGGGTTAGGGTTACGGTTAGGGGCATAGGGTTAGGTTTGGGCTTATGGTTTGGTTTTAAGTTTAAGGTCTAGGGTTAGGTTTAGCGGTTAGGGTTCAGGGGGCCTTAGGGTTAGGGTTAGGGTTAGGAGTTAGGGTTAGGGTTAGGAGTTAGGGTTAGCGTTTAGGGTTAGAGTTTAGGGTTAGGGTTACGGTTAGGGGCATAGGGTTAGGTTTGGGCTTATGGTTTGGTTTTAAGGTTTAGGTGTAGGGTTAGGGTTAGGATTAGGGTTCAGGGGGCCTTAGGGTTAGGGTTAGGGTTGGTAGTTAGGGTTAGGGTTAGGAGTTAGGGTTAGCGTTTAAGGTTAGAGTTTAGGGTTAGGGTTACGGTTAGGGGCATAGGGTTAGGTTTGGGCTTATGGTTTGGTTTTAAGGTTAAGGTCTAGGTTTAGGGTGAGGGGTTAGGGTTCAGGGGGCCTTAGGGTTAGGGTTAGGGTTAGGAGTTACGGTTAGGGTTAGGAGTTAGGGTTAGCGTTTAGGGTTAGAGTTTAGGCTTAGGTTTACGGTTAGGGGCATAGGTTTAGGTTTGGGTTTATGGTTTGCTTTTAAGGTTTAGGTCTAGGGTTAGGGTTAGGGGTTAGGGTTCAGGGGGGCTTAGGGTTAGGGTTAGGAGTTAGGGTTTGGGTTAGGCGTTAGGGTTAGTGTTTAGGGTTAGAGTTTAGGGTTAGGGTTACGGTTAGGGGCATAGGTTTAGGTTTGGGGTTATTTTTTGGTTTTAAGGTTAAGGTGTAGGGTTAGGGTTAGGGGTTAGGGTTCAGGGGGCCTTAGGGTTAGGGTTAGGGTTAGGAGTTAGGGTTAGGGTTAGGAGTTAGGGTTAGCGTTTAGGGTTAGAGTTTAGGGTTAGAGTTACGGTTAGGGGCATAGGGTTAGGTTTGGGGTTATGGTTTGGTTTTAAGATTAAGGTGTAGGGTTAGGGTTAGGAGTAAGTGTTCAGGGGGGCTTAGGGTTAGGGTTAGGGTTGGGAGTTAGGGTTAGGGTTAGGAGTTAGGGTTAGCGTTTAGGGTTAGATTTTAGGGTTAGGGTTACGGTTAGGGGCATAGGGTTAGGTTTGGGGTTATGGTTTGATTTTAAGGTTTAGGTCTATGGTTAGGTTTAGGGGTTAGTGTTCAGGGGGGCTTAGGGTTAGGGTTAGGGTTAGGAGTTACGGTTAGGGTTAGGAGTTAGGGTTAGCGTTTAGGGTTAGAGTATAGGGTTAGGGTTACGGTTAGGGGCATAGGGTTAGGTTTGGGGTTATGGTTTGGTTTTAAGTTTAAGATCTTGTGTTAGGTTTAGCGGTTAGGTTTCAGGGGGCCTTAGGGTTAGGGTTAGGGTTAGGAGTTAGGGTTAGTGTTAGGAGTTAGGGTTAGCATTTAGGGTTAGAGTTTAGGGTTAGGGTTACGGTTAGGGGCATAGGGTTAGGTTTGGGCTTATGGTTTGGTTTTAAGGTTTAGATGTAGGGTTAGGGTTAGGGGTTAGGGTTCAGGGGGCCTTAGGGTTAGGGTTAGGGTTAGGAGTTACGGTTAGGGTTAGGACATAGGGTTAGCGTTTAGGGTTAGAGTATAGGGTTAGGGTTACGGTTAGGGGCATAGGGTTAGGTTTGGGGTTATGGTTTGGTTTTAAGTTTAAGGTCTAGGTTTAGGGTGAGGGGTTAGGGTTCAGGGGGCCTTAGGGTTAGGGTTAGGGTTAGGAGTTAGGGTTAGGTTTAGGATTTTGGGTTAGCATTTAGGATTAGAGTTTAGGCTTAGGCTTACGGTTAGAGGCATAGGTTAAGGTTTGGGGTTATGTTTTGGTTTTAAGATTTAGGTCTAGGTTTAGGGTTAGGGGTTAGGGTTCAGGGGGCCTTAGTGTTAGCGTTAGGATTAGGAGTTAGGGTTAGGGTTAGGAGTTAGGGTTAGCGTTTAGGGTTAGAGTTTAGGGTTAGAGTTACGTTTAGGAGCATAGGGTTAGGTTTGGGCTTATGGTTTGGTTTTAAGATTTAGGTGTAGGGTTAGGGTTAGGGGTTAGGGTTCAGGGGGCCTTAGGGTTAGGGTTAGGGTTATTAGTTTAGGCTTAGGGTTAGGAGTTAGGGCTAGCATTTAGGGTTAGAGTTTAGGGTTAGGGTTACGGTTAGGGGCATAGGGTTAGGTTTGGGCTTATGGTTTGCTTTTAAGGTTTAGGTGTAGGGTTAGGGTTAGGGGTTAGGGTTCAGGGGGGCTTAGGGTTAGGGTTAGGGTTAGGAGTTAGGGTTAGGGTTAGGAGTTAGGGTTAGCGTTTAGGGTTAGAGTTTAGGCTTAGGGTTACGGTTAGGGGCATAGGGTTAGGTTTGGGCTTATGGTTTGGTTTTAAGGTTAAGGTCTAGGTTTAGGGTGAGGGGTTAGGGTTCAGGGGGCCTTAGGGTTAGGGTTAGGGTTAGGAGTTAGGGTTAGGTTTAGGAGTTAGGGTTAGCGTTTAGGGTTAGAGTATAGGGTTAGGTTTACGGTTAGGGGCATAGGTTTAGGTTTGGGGTTATGGTTTGGTTTTAAGGTTTAGGTCTAGGGTTAGGGTTAGGGGTTAGGGTTCAGGGGGCCTTAGGTTTAGGGTTAGGGTTAGGAGTTAGGGTTAGCGTTTAGGGTTAGAGTTTAGGGTTAGGGTTACGGTTAGGGGCATAGGGTTAGGTTTGGGCTTATGGTTTGGTTTTAAGATTTAGGTGTAGGGTTAGGGTTAGGGGTTAGGGTTCAGGGGGGCTTAGGTTTAGGGTTAGGGTTAGGAGTTAGGGTTAGGGTTAGGAGTTAGGGTTAGCGTTTAGGGTTAGAGTTTAGAGTTAGGGTTACGGTTAGGGGCATAGGGTTAGGTTTGGGGTTATGGTTTGGTTTTAAGTTTAAGGTCTAGGTTTAGGGTGAGGGGTTAGGGTTCAGGGGGCCTTAGGGTTAGGGTTAGGGTTAGGAGTTAGGGTTAGGTTTAGGATTTTGGGTTAGCATTTAGGATTAGAGTTTAGGCTTAGGCTTACGGTTAGAGGCATAGGTTAAGGTTTGGGGTTATGTTTTGGTGTTAAGATTTAGGTCTAGGTTTAGGGTTAGGGGTTAGGGTTCAGGGGGCCTTAGTGTTAGGGTTAGGGTTAGGAGTTAGGGTTAGGGTTAGGAGTTAGGGTTAGCGTTTAGGGTTAGAGTTTAGGGTTAGAGTTACGGTTTAGGAGCATAGGGTTAGGTTTGGGGTTATGGTTTGGTTTTAAGTTTAAGGTCTAGGTTTAGGGTTAGGGTTTAGGGTTCAGGGGGCCTTAGGGTTAGGGTTAGGGTTATTAGTTAGGGTTAGGGTTAGGAGTTAGGGCTAGCATTTAGGGTTAGAGTATAGGGTTAGGGTTACGGTTAGGGACATAGGGTTAGGTTTGGGGTCATGGTTTGCTTTTAAGGTTTAGGTCTATGGTTAGTGTTAGGATTTAGGGTTCAGGGGGCCTTAGGGTTAGGGTTAGGGTTAGGAGTTAGGGTTAGGGTTAGGAGTTAGGGTTAGCGTTTAGGGTTAGAGTTTAGGGTTAGGGTTACGGTTAGGGGCATAGGGTTAAGTTTGGGGTTATGGTTTGGTTTTAAGGTTAAGTCCTATGGTTAGGGTTAGGGGTTAGGGTTCAGGGGGGCTTAGGGTTAGGGTTAGGAGTTAGGGTTAGGGTTAGGAGTTAGGGTTAGCGTTTAGGGTTAGAGTTTAGGGTTAGGGTTACGGTTAGGGGCATAGGGTTAGGTTTGGGCTTATGGTTTGTTTTTAAGTTTAAGGTCTAGGGTTAGGGTTAGGGGTTAGGGTTCAGGGGGCCTTAGGGTTAGGGTTAGGGTTAGGGTTAGGAGTTACGGTTAGGGTTAGGACATAGGGTTAGCGTTTAGGGTTAGAGTATAGGGTTAGGGTTACGGTTAGGGGCATAGGGTTAGGTTTGGTGTTATGGTTTGGTTTTAAGGTTAAGGTCTAGGTTTAGGGTGAGGGGTTAGGGTTCAGGGGGCCTTAGGGTTAGGGTTAGGGTTAGGAGTTAGGGTTAGGTTTAGGAGTTAGGGTTAGCGTTTAGGGTTAGAGTATAGGGTTAGGTTTACGGTTAGGGGCATAGGTTTAGGTTTGGGGTTATGGTTTGGTTTTAAGGTTTAGGTCTAGGGTTAGGGTTAGGGGTTAGGGTTCAGGGGGGCTTAGGGTTAGGGTTAGGAGTTAGGGTTAGGTTTAGGCGTTAGGGTTAGCGTTTAGGGTTAGAGTTTAGGGTTAGGGTTACAGTTAGGGGCATAGGTTTAGGTTTGCGGTTATGGTTTGGTTTTAAGGTTAAGGTCTAGGGTAAGGGTGAGGGGTTAGGGTTCAGGGGGCCTTAGGGTTAGGGTTAGGGTTAGGAGTTACGGTTAGGGTTAAGACATAGGGTTAGCGTTTAGGGTTAGAGTATAGGGTTAGGGTTACGGTTAGGGGCATAGGGTTAGGTTTGGGGTTATGGTTTGGTTTTAAGTTTAAGGTCTTGGGTTAGGTTTAGCGGTTAGGGTTCTGGGGGCCTTAGGGTTAGGGTTAGGGTTAGGAGTTAGGGTTAGGGTTAGGAGTTAGGGTTAGCGTTTAGGGTTAGAGTTTAGGCTTAGGGTTACGGTTAGGGGCATAGGGTTAGGTTTGGGCTTATGGTTTGGTTTTAAGGTTTAGGTGTAGGGTTAGGGTTAGGGGTTAGGGTTCAGGGGGCCTTAGGGTTAGGGTTAGGGTTAGGAGTTAGGGTTAGGGTTAGGAGTTAGGGTTAGCGTTTAGGGTTAGGGTTACGGTTAGGGGCATAGGGTTAGGTTTGGGGTTATGGTTTGGTTTTAAGGTTTAGGTGTAGGGTTAGGGTTAGGGGTTAGGGTTCAGGGGGCCTTAGAGTTAGGGTTAGGGTTAGGAGTTACGGTTAGGGTTAGGACATAGGGTTAGCGTTTAGGGTTAGAGTATAGGGTTAGGGTTACGGTTAGGGGCATAGGGTTAGGTTTGGGGTTATGGTTTGGTTTTAAGTTTAAGGTCTTGGGTTAGGTTTAGCGGTTAGGGTTCAGGGGGCCTTAGGTTTAGGGTTAGGGTTAGGAGTTAGGGTTAGGGTTAGGAGTTAGGGTTAGCGTTTAGGGTTAGGGTTACGGTTAGGGGCATAGGGTTAGGTTTGGGGTTATGGTTTGGTTTTAAGTTTTAGGTGTAGGGTTAGGGTTAGGGGTTAGGGTTCAGGGGGCCTTAGGGTTAGGGTTAGGGTTAGGAGTTAGGGTTAGGGTTAGGAGTTAGGCTTAGCGTTTAGGGTTAGAGTTTAGGGTTAGGGTTACGGTTAGGGGCATAGGGTTAAGTTTGGGGTTATGGTTTGGTTTTAAGGTTAAGTCCTATGGTTAGGGTTAGGGGTTAGGGTTCAGGGGGGCTTAGGGTTAGGGTTAGGAGTTAGGGTTAGGGTTAGGAGTTAGGGTTAGCGTTTAGGGTTACAGTTTAGGATTAGGGTTACGGTTAGGGGCATAGGTTTAGGTTTGGGCTTATGGTTTGGTTTTAAGTTTAAGGTCTTGGGTTAGGTTTAGCGGTTAGGTTTCAGGGGGCCTTAGGGTTAGGGTTAGGGTTAGGGTTAGGAGTTACGGTTAGGGTTAGGAGTTACGGTTAGCGTTTAGGGTTAGAGTATAGGGTTAGGGTTACGGTTAGGGGCATAGGGTTAGGTTTGGGCTTATGGTTTGGTTTTAAGTTTAAGGTCTTGGGTTAGGTTTAGCGGTTAGGGTTCAGGGGGCCTTAGGGTTAGGGTTAGGGTTAGGAGTTAGGGTTAGCGTTTAGGGTTAGAGTTTAGGCTTAGGTTTACGGTTAGGGGCATAGGTTTAGGTTTGGGGTTATGGTTTGGTTTTAAGGTTTAGGTCTAGGGTTAGGGTTAGGGGTTAGGGTTCAGGGGGGCTTAGGGTTAGGGTTAGGAGTTAGGGTTAGGGTTAGGCGTTAGGGTTAGCGTTTAGGGTTAGAGTTTAGGGTTAGGGTTACGGTTAGGGGCATAGGTTTAGGTTTGGGGTTATGGTTTGGTTTTAAGGTTAAGGTCTAGGGTTAGGGTGAGGGGTTAGGGTTCAGGGGGCCTTAGGGTTAGGGTTAGGGTTAGGAGTTACGGTTAGGGTTAGGAGTTAGGGTTAGCGTTTAGGGTTAGAGTATAGGGTTAGGGTTACGGTTAGGGGCATAGGGTTAGGTTTGGGGTTATGGTTTGGTTTTAAGTTTAAGGTCTTGGGTTATGTTTAGCGGTTAGGGTTCAGGGGGCCTTAGGGTTAGGGTTAGGGTTAGGAGTTAGGGTTAGGTTTAGGAGTTAGGGTTAGCGTTTAGGGTTAGAGTTTAGGCTTAGGTTTACGGTTAGGGGCATAGGTTTAGGTTTGGGGTTATGGTTTGCTTTTAAGGTTTAGGTCTAGGGTTAGGGTTAGGGGTTAGGGTTCAGGGGGGCTTAGGGTTAGGGTTAGGAGTTAGGGTTAGGGTTAGGCGTTAGGGTTAGCGTTTAGGGTTAGAGTTTAGGGTTAGGGTTACGGTTAGGGGCATAGGTTTAGGTTTGGGGTTATTTTTTGGTTTTAAGGTTAAGGTGTAGGGTTAGGGTTAGGGGTTAGGGTTCAGGGGGCCTTAGGGTTAGGGTTAGGGTTAGGAGTTAGGGTTAGGGTTAGGAGTTAGGGTTAGCGTTTAGGGTTAGAGTTTAGGGTTAGGGTTACGGTTAGGGGCATAGGGTTAGGTTTGGGCTTATGGTTTGGTTTTAAGGTTAAGGTCTAGGTTTAGGGTGAGGGGTTAGGGTTCAGGGGGCCTTAGGGTTAGGTTTAGGGTTAGGAGTTACGGTTAGGGTTAGGAGTTAGGGTTAGCGTTTAGGGTTAGAGTTTAGGCTTAGGTTTACGGTTAGGGGCATAGGTTTAGGTTTGGGTTTATGGTTTGCTTTTAAGGTTTAGGTCTAGGGTTAGTGTTAGGGGTTAGGGTTCAGGGGGGCTTAGGTTTAGGGTTAGGAGTTAGGGTTAGGGTTAGGAGTTAGGGTTAGCGTTTAGGGTTAGAGTTTAGGGTTAGGGTTACGGTTAGGGGCATAGGTTTAGGTTTGGGGTTATTTTTTGGTTTTAAGGTTAAGGTGTAGTGTTAGGGTTAGGGGTTAGGGTTCAGGGGGGCTTAGGGTTAGGGTTAGGGTTAGGAGTTAGGGTTAGGGTTAGGAGTTAGGGTTAGCGTTTAGGGTTAGAGTTTAGGGTTAGAGTTACGGTTAGGGGCATAGGGTTAGGTTTGGGGTTATGGTTTGGTTTTAAGATTAAGGTCTAGGGTTAGGGTTAGGAGTAAGTGTTCAGGGGGGCTTAGGGTTAGGGTTAGGGTTGGGAGTTAGGGTTAGGGTTAGGAGTTAGGGTTAGCGTTTAGGGTTAGAGTTTAGGGTTAGGGTTACGGTTAGGGGCATAGGGTTAGGTTTGGGCTTATGGTTTGGTTTTAAGATTTAGGTGTAGGGTTAGGGTTAGGGGTTAGGGTTCAGGGGGGCTTAGGGTTAGGGTTAGGGTTAGGAGTTAGGTTTAGGGTTAGGAGTTAGGGTTAGCGTTTAGGGTTAGAGTTTAGAGTTAGGGTTACGGTTAGGGGCATAGGGTTAGGTTTGGGGTTATGGTTTGGTTTTAAGTTTAAGGTCTAGGTTTAGGGTGAGGGGTTAGGGTTCAGGGGGCCTTAGGGTTAGGGTTAGGGTTAGGAGTTAGGGTTAGGTTTAGGATTTTGGGTTAGCATTTAGGATTAGAGTTTAGGCTTAGGCTTACGGTTAGAGGCATAGGTTAAGGTTTGGGGTTATGTTTTGGTGTTAAGATTTAGGTCTAGGTTTAGGGTTAGGGGTTAGGGTTCAGGGGGCCTTAGTGTTAGGGTTAGGGTTAGGAGTTAGGGTTAGGGTTAGGAGTTAGGGTTAGCGTTTAGGGTTAGAGTTTAGGGTTAGAGTTACGTTTAGGAGCATAGGGTTAGATTTGGGGTTATGGTTTGGTTTTAAGTTTAAGGTCTAGGTTTAGGGTTAGGGTTTAGGGTTCAGGGGGCCTTAGGGTTAGGGTTAGGGTTATTAGTTAGGGTTAGGGTTAGGAGTTAGGGCTAGCATTTAGGGTTAGAGTATAGGGTTAGGGTTACGGTTAGGGGCATAGGGTTAGGTTTGTGGTCATGGTTTGCTTTTAAGGTTTAGGTCTATGGTTAGTGTTAGGATTTAGGGTTCAGGGGGCCTTAGGGTTAGGGTTAGGGTTAGGAGTTAGGGTTAGGGTTAGGAGTTAGGGTTAGCGTTTAGGGTTAGAGTTTAGGGTTAGGGTTACGGTTAAGGGCATAGGGTTAAGTTTGGGGTTATGGTTTGGTTTTAAGGTTAAGTCCTATGGTTAGGGTTAGGGTTAGGGTTCAGGGGGGGTTAGGGTTAGGGTTAGGAGTTAGGGTTAGGGTTAGGAGTTAGGGTTAGCGTTTAGGGTTAGAGTTTAGGGTTAGGGTTACGGTTAGGGGCATAGGTTTAGGTTGGGGTTATGGTTTGGTTTTAAGTTTAAGGTCTAGGGTTAGGGTTAGGGGTTAGGTTTCAGGGGGCCTTAGGGTTAGGGTTAGGGTTAGGGTTAGGAGTTACGGTTAGGGTTAGGACATAGGGTTAGCGTTTAGGGTTAGAGTTTAGGGTTAGGGTTACGGTTAGGGGCATAGGGTTAGGTTTGGGGTTATGGTTTGGTTTTAAGTTTAAGGTCTTGGGTTAGGTTTAGCGGTTAGGGTTCAGGGGGCCTTAGGTTTAGGGTTAGGGTTAGGAGTTAGGGTTAGGGTTAGGAGTTAGGGTTACCGTTTAGGGTTAGGGTTACGGTTAGGGGCATAGGGTTAGGTTTGGGGTTATGGTTTGGTTTTAAGTTTTAGGTGTAGGGTTAGGGTTAGGGGTTAGGGTTCAGGGGGCCTTAGGGTTAGGGTTAGGGTTAGGAGTTAGGGTTAGGGTTAGGAGTTAGGCTTAGCGTTTAGGGTTAGAGTTTAGGGTTAGGGTTACGGTTAGGGGCATAGGGTTAAGTTTGGGGTTATGGTTTGGTTTTAAGGTTAAGTCCTATGGTTAGGGTTAGGGGTTAGGGTTCAGGGGGGCTTAGGGTTAGGGTTAGGAGTTAGGGTTAGGGTTAGGTGTTAGGGTTAGCGTTTAGGGTTACAGTTTAGGATTAGGGTTACGGTTAGGGGCATAGGTTTAGGTTTGGGCTTATGGTTTGGTTTTAAGTTTAAGGTCTTGTGTTAGGTTTAGCGGTTAGGTTTCAGGGGGCCTTAGGGTTAGGGTTAGGGTTAGGGTTAGGAGTTACGGTTAGGGTTAGGAGTTACGGTTAGCGTTTAGGGTTAGAGTATAGGGTTAGGGTTACGGTTAGGGGCATAGGGTTAGTTTTGGTGTTATGGTTTGGTTTTAAGTTTAAGGTCTTGGGTTAGGTTTAGCGGTTAGGGTTCAGGGGGCCTTAGGGTTAGGGTTAGGGTTAGGAGTTAGGGTTAGCGTTTAGGGTTAGAGTTTAGGCTTAGGTTTACGGTTAGGGGCATAGGTTTAGGTTTGGGGTTATGGTTTGGTTTTAAGGTTTAGGTCTAGGGTTAGGGTTAGGGGTTAGGGTTCAGGGGGGCTTAGGGTTAGGGTTAGGGGTTAGGGTTAGGCGTTAGGGTTAGCGTTTAGGGTTAGAGTTTAGGGTTAGGGTTACGGTTAGGGGCATAGGTTTAGGTTTGGGGTTATGGTTTGGTTTTAAGTTTAAGGTCTAGGGTTAGGGTGAGGGGTTAGGGTTCAGGGGGCCTTAGGGTTAGGGTTAGGGTTAGGAGTTACGGTTAGGGTTAGGAGTTAGGGTTAGCGTTTAGGGTTAGAGTATAGGGTTAGGGTTACGGTTAGGGGCATAGGGTTAGGTTTGGGGTTATGGTTTGGTTTTAAGTTTAAGGTCTTGGGTTATGTTTAGCGGTTAGGGTTCAGGGGGCCTTAGGGTTAGGGTTAGGGTTAGGAGTTAGGGTTAGGGTTAGGAGTTAGGGTTAGCGTTTAGGGTTAGAGTTTAGGGTTAGGGTTACGGTTAGGGGCATAGGGTTAGGTTTGGGCTTATGGTTTGGTTTTAAGGTTAAGGTCTAGGTTTAGGGTGAGGGGTTAGGGTTCAGGGGGCCTTAGGGTTAGGGTTAGGGTTAGGAGTTACGGTTAGGGTTAGGAGTTAGGGTTAGCGTTTAGGGTTAGAGTTTAGGCTTAGGTTTACGGTTAGGGGCATAGGTTTAGGTTTGGGTTTATGGTTTGCTTTTAAGGTTTAGGTCTAGGGTTAGGGTTAGGGGTTAGGGTTCAGGGGGGCTTAGGTTTAGGGTTAGGAGTTAGGGTTAGGGTTAGGAGTTAGGGTTAGCGTTTAGGGTTAGAGTTTAGGGTTAGGGTTACGGTTAGGGGCATAGGTTTAGGTTTGGGGTTATTTTTTGGTTTTAAGGTTAAGGTGTAGGGTTAGGGTTAGGGGTTAGGGTTCAGGGGGCCTTAGGGTTAGGGTTAGGGTTAGGAGTTAGGGTTAGGGTTAGGAGTTAGGGTTAGCGTTTAGGGTTAGAGTTTAGGCTTAGGGTTACGGTTAGGGGCATAGGGTTAGGTTTGGGGTTATGGTTTGGTTTTAAGATTAAGGTCTAGGGTTAGGGTTAGGAGTAAGTGTTCAGGGGGGCTTAGGGTTAGGGTTAGGGTTGGGAGTTAGGGTTAGGGTTAGGAGTTAGGGTTAGCGTTTAGGGTTAGAGTATAGGGTTAGGGTTACGGTTAGGGGCATAGGGTTAGGTTTGGGGTTATGGTTTGATTTTAAGGTTTAGGTCTATGGTTAGGGTTAGGGGTTAGTGTTCATGGGGGCTTAGGGTTAGGGTTAGGGTTAGGAGTTAGGGTTAGGGTTAGGAGTTAGGGTTAGCGTTTAGGGTTAGAGTATAGGGTTAGGGTTACGGTTAGGGGCATAGGGTTAGGTTTGGGGTTATGGTTTGGTTTTAAGTTTAAGGTCTTGGGTTAGGTTTAGCGGTTAGGGTTCAGGGGGCCTTAGGTTTAGGGTTAGGGTTAGGAGTTAGGGTTAGGGTTAGGAGTTAGGGTTAGCGTTTAGGGTTAGAGTTTAGGCTTAGGGTTACGGTTAGGGGCATAGGGTTAGGTTTGGGGTTATGGTTTGGTTTTAAGGTTTAGATGTATGGTTAGGGTTAGGGGTTAGGGTTCAGGGGGCCTTAGGGTTAGGGTTAGGGTTAGGAGTTACGGTTAGGGTTAGGAGTTAGGGTTAGCGTTTAGGGTTAGAGTATAGGGTTAGGGTTACGGTTAGGGGCATAGGGTTAGGTTTGGGCTTATGGTTTGGTTTTAAGATTTAGGTGTAGGGTTAGGGTTAGGGGTTAGGGTTCAGGGGGGCTTAGGGTTAGGGTTAGGGTTAGGAGTTAGGTTTAGGGTTAGGAGTTAGGGTTAGCGTTTAGGGTTAGAGTTTAGAGTTAGGGTTACGGTTAGGGGCATAGGGTTAGGTTTGGGGTTATGGTTTGGTTTTAAGTTTAAGGTCTAGGTTTAGGGTGAGGGGTTAGGGTTCAGGGGGCCTTAGGGTTAGGGTTAGGGTTAGGAGTTAGGGTTAGGTTTAGGATTTTGGGTTAGCATTTAGGATTAGAGTTTAGGCTTAGGCTTACGGTTAGAGGCATAGGTTAAGGTTTGGGGTTATGTTTTGGTGTTAAGATTTAGGTCTAGGTTTAGGGTTAGGGGTTAGGGTTCAGGGGGCCTTAGTGTTAGGGTTAGGGTTAGGAGTTAGGGTTAGGGTTAGGAGTTAGGGTTAGCGTTTAGGGTTAGAGTTTAGGGTTAGAGTTACGTTTAGGAGCATAGGGTTAGATTTGGGGTTATGGTTTGGTTTTAAGTTTAAGGTCTAGGTTTAGGGTTAGGGTTTAGGGTTCAGGGGGCCTTAGGGTTAGGGTTAGGGTTATTAGTTAGGGTTAGGGTTAGGAGTTAGGGCTAGCATTTAGGGTTAGAGTATAGGGTTAGGGTTACGGTTAGGGGCATAGGGTTAGGTTTGTGGTCATGGTTTGCTTTTAAGGTTTAGGTCTATGGTTAGTGTTAGGATTTAGGGTTCAGGGGGCCTTAGGGTTAGGGTTAGGGTTAGGAGTTAGGGTTAGGGTTAGGAGTTAGGGTTAGCGTTTAGGGTTAGAGTTTAGGGTTAGGGTTACGGTTAAGGGCATAGGGTTAAGTTTGGGGTTATGGTTTGGTTTTAAGGTTAAGTCCTATGGTTAGGGTTAGGGTTAGGGTTCAGGGGGGGTTAGGGTTAGGGTTAGGAGTTAGGGTTAGGGTTAGGAGTTAGGGTTAGCGTTTAGGGTTAGAGTTTAGGCTTAGGTTTACGGTTAGGGGCATAGGTTTAGGTTTGGGTTTATGGTTTGCTTTTAAGGTTTAGGTCTAGGGTTAGGGTTAGGGGTTAGGGTTCAGGGGGGCTTAGGTTTAGGGTTAGGAGTTAGGGTTAGGGTTAGGAGTTAGGGTTAGCGTTTAGGGTTAGAGTTTAGGGTTAGGGTTACGGTTAGGGGCATAGGTTTAGGTTTGGGGTTATTTTTTGGTTTTAAGGTTAAGGTGTAGGGTTAGGGTTAGGGGTTAGGGTTCAGGGGGCCTTAGGGTTAGGGTTAGGGTTAGGAGTTAGGGTTAGGGTTAGGAGTTAGGGTTAGCGTTTAGGGTTAGAGTTTAGGCTTAGGGTTACGGTTAGGGGCATAGGGTTAGGTTTGGGGTTATGGTTTGGTTTTAAGATTAAGGTCTAGGGTTAGGGTTAGGAGTAAGTGTTCAGGGGGGCTTAGGGTTAGGGTTAGGGTTGGGAGTTAGGGTTAGGGTTAGGAGTTAGGGTTAGCGTTTAGGGTTAGAGTATAGGGTTAGGGTTACGGTTAGGGGCATAGGGTTAGGTTTGGGGTTATGGTTTGATTTTAAGGTTTAGGTCTATGGTTAGGGTTAGGGGTTAGTGTTCATGGGGGCTTAGGGTTAGGGTTAGGGTTAGGAGTTAGGGTTAGGGTTAGGAGTTAGGGTTAGCGTTTAGGGTTAGAGTATAGGGTTAGGGTTACGGTTAGGGGCATAGGGTTAGGTTTGGGGTTATGGTTTGGTTTTAAGTTTAAGGTCTTGGGTTAGGTTTAGCGGTTAGGGTTCAGGGGGCCTTAGGTTTAGGGTTAGGGTTAGGAGTTAGGGTTAGGGTTAGGAGTTAGGGTTAGCGTTTAGGGTTAGAGTTTAGGCTTAGGGTTACGGTTAGGGGCATAGGGTTAGGTTTGGGCTTATGGTTTGGTTTTAAGGTTTAGATGTATGGTTAGGGTTAGGGGTTAGGGTTCAGGGGGCCTTAGGGTTAGGGTTAGGGTTAGGAGTTACGGTTAGGGTTAGGACATAGGGTTAGCGTTTAGGGTTAGAGTATAGGGTTAGGGTTACGGTTAGGGGCATAGGGTTAGGTTTGGGGTTATGGTTTGGTTTTAAGTTTAAGGTCTTGGGTTAGGTTTAGCGGTTAGGGTTCAGGGGGCCTTAGGGTTAGGGTTAGGGTTAGGAGTTAGGGTTAGCGTTTAGGGTTAGAGTTTAGGGTTAGGGTTACGGTTAGGGGCATAGGGTTAGGTTTGGGCTTATGGTTTGGTTTTAAGATTTAGGTGTAGGGTTAGGGTTAGGGGTTAGGGTTCAGGGGGCCTTAGTGTTAGGGTTAGGGTTAGGAGTTAGGGTTAGGGTTAGGAGTTAGGTTTAGCGTTTAGGGTTAGAGTTTAGAGTTAGGGTTACGGTTAGGGGCATAGGGTTAGGTTTGGGGTTATGGTTTGGTTTTAAGTTTAAGGTCTAGGTTTAGGGTGAGGGGTTAGGGTTCAGGGGGCCTTAGGGTTAGGGTTAGGGTTAGGAGTTAGGGTTAGGTTTAGCATTTTGGGTTAGCATTTAGGATTAGAGTTTAGGCTTAGGCTTACGGTTAGAGGCATAGGTTAAGGTTTGGGGTTATGTTTTTGTGTTAAGATTTAGGTCTAGGTTTAGGGTTAGGGGTTAGGGTTCAGGGGGCCTTAGTGTTAGGGTTAGGGTTAGGAGTTAGGGTTAGGGTTAGGAGTTAGGGTTAGCGTTTAGGGTTAGAGTTTAGGGTTAGAGTTACATTTAGGAGCATAGGGTTAGATTTGGGGTTATGGTTTGGTTTTAAGTTTAAGGTCTAGGTTTAGGGTTAGGGTTTAGGGTTCAGGGGGCCTTAGGGTTAGGGTTAGGGTTATTAGTTCGGGTTAGGGTTAGGAGTTAGGGCTAGCATTTAGGGTTAGAGTATAGGGTTAGGGTTACGGTTAGGGGCATAGGGTTAGGTTTGGGGTCATGGTTTGCTTTTAAGGTTTAGGTCTATGGTTAGTGTTAGGATTTAGGGTTCAGGGGGCCTTAGGGTTAGGGTTAGGGTTAGGAGTTAGGGTTAGGGTTAGGAGTTAGGGTTAGCGTTTAGGGTTAGAGTTTAGGGTTAGGGTTACGGTTAGGGGCATAGGTTTAGGTTTGGGGTTATGGTTTGGTTTTAAGTTTAAAGTCTAGGGTTAGGGTTAGGGGTTAGGTTTCAGGGGGCCTTAGGGTTAGGGTTAGGGTTAGGGTTAGGAGTTACGGTTAGGGTTAGGACATAGTGTTAGCGTTTAGGGTTAGAGTATAGGGTTAGAATTACGGTTAGGGGCATAGGGTTAGGTTTGGGCTTATGGTTTGGTTTTAAGGTTAAGGTCTTGGGTTAGGTTAGCGGTTAGGGTTCAGGGGGCCTTAGGGTTAGGGTTAGGGTTAGGGGTTAGGGTTCAGGGGGGCTTAGGTTTAGGGTTAGGAGTTAGGGTTAGGGTTAGGAGTTAGGGTTAGCGTTTAGGGTTAGAGTTTAGGGTTAGGGTTACGGTTAGGGGCATAGGTTTAGGTTTGGGGTTATTTTTTGGTTTTAAGGTTAAGGTGTAGTGTTAGGGTTAGGGGTTAGGGTTCAGGGGGGCTTAGGGTTAGGGTTAGGGTTAGGAGTTAGGGTTAGGGTTAGGAGTTAGGGTTAGCGTTTAGGGTTAGAGTTTAGGGTTAGAGTTACGGTTAGGGGCATAGGGTTAGGTTTGGGGTTATGGTTTGGTTTTAAGATTAAGGTCTAGGGTTAGGGTTAGGAGTAAGTGTTCAGGGGGGCTTAGGGTTAGGGTTAGGGTTGGGAGTTAGGGTTAGGGTTAGGAGTTAGGGTTAGCATTTAGGGTTAGAGTATAGGGTTAGGGTTACGGTTAGGGGCATAGGGTTAGGTTTGGGCTTATGGTTTGGTTTTAAGATTTAGGTGTAGGGTTAGGGTTAGGGGTTAGGGTTCAGGGGGGCTTAGGGTTAGGGTTAGGGTTAGGAGTTAGGTTTAGGGTTAGGAGTTAGGGTTAGCGTTTAGGGTTAGAGTTTAGAGTTAGGGTTACGGTTAGGGGCATAGGGTTAGGTTTGGGGTTATGGTTTGGTTTTAAGTTTAAGGTCTAGGTTTAGGGTGAGGGGTTAGGGTTCAGGGGGCCTTAGGGTTAGGGTTAGGGTTAGGAGTTAGGGTTAGGTTTAGGATTTTGGGTTAGCATTTAGGATTAGAGTTTAGGCTTAGGCTTACGGTTAGAGGCAAAGGTTAAGGTTTGGGGTTATGTTTTGGTGTTAAGATTTAGGTCTAGGTTTAGGGTTAGGGGTTAGGGTTCAGGGGGCCTTAGTGTTAGGGTTAGGGTTAGGAGTTAGGGTTAGGGTTAGGAGTTAGGGTTAGCGTTTAGGGTTAGAGTTTAGGGTTAGAGTTACGTTTAGGAGCATAGGGTTAGATTTGGGGTTATGGTTTGGTTTTAAGTTTAAGGTCTAGGTTTAGGGTTAGGGTTTAGGGTTCAGGGGGCCTTAGGGTTAGGGTTAGGGTTATTAGTTAGGGTTAGGGTTAGGAGTTAGGGCTAGCATTTAGGGTTAGAGTATAGGGTTAGGGTTACGGTTAGGGGCATAGGGTTAGGTTTGTGGTCATGGTTTGCTTTTAAGGTTTAGGTCTATGGTTAGTGTTAGGATTTAGGGTTCAGGGGGCCTTAGGGTTAGGGTTAGGGTTAGGAGTTAGGGTTAGGGTTAGGAGTTAGGGTTAGCGTTTAGGGTTAGAGTTTAGGGTTAGGGTTACGGTTAAGGGCATAGGGTTAAGTTTGGGGTTATGGTTTGGTTTTAAGGTTAAGTCCTATGGTTAGGGTTAGGGTTAGGGTTCAGGGGGGGTTAGGGTTAGGGTTAGGAGTTAGGGTTAGGGTTAGGAGTTAGGGTTAGCGTTTAGGGTTGGAGTTTAGGGTTAGGGTTACGGTTAGGGGCATAGGTTTAGGTTGGGGTTATGGTTTGGTTTTAAGTTTAAGGTCTAGGGTTAGGGTTAGCGGTTAGGGTTCAGGGGGCCTTAGGTTTAGGGTTAGGGTTAGGAGTTAGGGTTAGGGTTAGGAGTTAGGGTTACCGTTTAGGGTTAGGGTTACGGTTAGGGGCATAGGGTTAGGTTTGGGGTTATGGTTTGGTTTTAAGTTTTAGGTGTAGGGTTAGGGTTAGGGGTTAGGGTTCAGGGGGCCTTAGGGTTAGGGTTAGGGTTAGGAGTTAGGGTTAGGGTTAGGAGTTAGGCTTAGCGTTTAGGGTTAGAGTTTAGGGTTAGGGTTACGGTTAGGGGCATAGGGTTAAGTTTGGGGTTATGGTTTGGTTTTAAGGTTAAGTCCTATGGTTAGGGTTAGGGGTTAGGGTTCAGGGGGGCTTAGGGTTAGGGTTAGGAGTTAGGGTTAGGGTTAGGTGTTAGGGTTAGCGTTTAGGGTTACAGTTTAGGATTAGGGTTACGGTTAGGGGCATAGGTTTAGGTTTGGGCTTATGGTTTGGTTTTAAGTTTAAGGTCTTGGGTTAGGTTTAGCGGTTAGGTTTCAGGGGGCCTTAGGGTTAGGGTTAGGGTTAGGGTTAGGAGTTACGGTTAGGGTTAGGAGTTACGGTTAGCGTTTAGGGTTAGAGTATAGGGTTAGGGTTACGGTTAGGGGCATAGGGTTAGTTTTGGTGTTATGGTTTGGTTTTAAGTTTAAGGTCTTGGGTTAGGTTTAGCGGTTAGGGTTCAGGGGGCCTTAGGGTTAGGGTTAGGGTTAGGAGTTAGGGTTAGCGTTTAGGGTTAGAGTTTAGGCTTAGGTTTACGGTTAGGGGCATAGGTTTAGGTTTGGGGTTATGGTTTGGTTTTAAGGTTTAGGTCTAGGGTTAGGGTTAGGGGTTAGGGTTCAGGGGGGCTTAGGGTTAGGGTTAGGAGTTAGGGTTAGGGTTAGGCGTTAGGGTTAGCGTTTAGGGTTAGAGTTTAGGGTTAGGGTTACGGTTAGGGGCATAGGTTTAGGTTTGGGGTTATGGTTTGGTTTTAAGTTTAAGGTCTAGGGTTAGGGTGAGGGGTTAGGGTTCAGGGGGCCTTAGGGTTAGGGTTAGGGTTAGGAGTTACGGTTAGGGTTAGGAGTTAGGGTTAGCGTTTAGGGTTAGAGTTTAGGGTTAGGGTTACGGTTAGGGGCATAGGGTTAGGTTTGGGGTTATGGTTTGGTTTTAAGTTTAAGGTCTTGGGTTATGTTTAGCGGTTAGGGTTCAGGGGGCCGTAGGGTTAGGGTTAGGGTTAGGAGTTAGGGTTAGGGTTAGGAGTTAGGGTTAGCGTTTAGGGTTAGAGTTTAGGGTTAGGGTTACGGTTAGGGGCATAGGGTTAGGTTTGGGCTTATGGTTTGGTTTTAAGGTTAAGGTCTAGGTTTAGGGTGAGGGGTTAGGGTTCAGGGGGCCTTAGGGTTAGGGTTAGGGTTAGGAGTTACGGTTAGGGTTAGGAGTTAGGGTTAGCGTTTAGGGTTAGAGTTTAGGCTTAGGTTTACGGTTAGGGGCATAGGTTTAGGTTTGGGTTTATGGTTTGCTTTTAAGGTTTATGTCTAGGGTTAGGGTTAGGGGTTAGGGTTCAGGGGGGCTTAGGTTTAGGGTTAGGAGTTAGGGTTAGGGTTAGGAGTTAGGGTTAGCGTTTAGGGTTAGAGTTTAGGGTTAGGGTTACGGTTAGGGTCATAGGGTTAGGTTTGGGCTTATGGTTTGGTTTTAAGGTTAAGGTGTAGGGTTAGGGTTAGGGGTTAGGGTTCAGGGGGCCTTAGGGTTAGGGTTAGGGTTAGGAGTTAGGGTTAGGGTTAGGAGTTAGGGTTAGCGTTTAGGGTTAGAGTTTAGGGTTAGGGTTACGGTTAGGGGCATAGGGTTAGGTTTGGGCTTATGGTTTGGTTTTAAGATTTAGGTGTAGGGTTAGGGTTAGGGGTTAGGGTTCAGGGGGCCTTAGGGTTAGGGTTAGGGTTAGGAGTTACGGTTAGGGTTAGGACATAGGGTAACGTTTAGGGTTAGAGTATAGGGTTAGGGTTACGGTTAGGGGCATAGGGTTAGGTTTGGGGTTATGGTTTGGTTTTAAGATTAAGGTCTAGGGTTAGGGTTAGGAGTAAGTGTTCAGGGGGGCTTAGGGTTAGGGTTAGGGTTGGGAGTTAGGGTTAGGGTTAGGAGTTAGGGTTAGCGTTTAGGGTTAGAGTATAGGGTTAGGGTTACGGTTAGGGGCATAGGGTTAGGTTTGGGGTTATGGTTTGGTTTTAAGTTTAAGGTCTTGGGTTAGGTTTAGCGGTTAGGGTTCAGGGGGCCTTAGGTTTAGGGTTAGGGTTAGGAGTTAGGGTTAGGGTTAGGAGTTAGGGTTAGCGTTTAGGGTTAGAGTTTAGGCTTAGGGTTACGGTTAGGGGCATAGGGTTAGGTTTGGGCTTATGGTTTGGTTTTAAGGTTTATATGTATGGTTAGGGTTAGGGGTTAGGGTTCAGGGGGCCTTAGGGTTAGGGTTAGGGTTAGGAGTTACGGTTAGGGTTAGGACATAGGGTTAGCGTTTAGGGTTAGAGTATAGGGTTAGGGTTACGGTTAGGGGCATAGGGTTAGGTTTGGGGTTATGGTTTGGTTTTAAGTTTAAGGTCTTGGGTTAGGTTTAGCGGTTAGGGTTCAGGGGGCCTTAGGGTTAGGGTTAGGGTTAGGAGTTAGGGTTAGCGTTTAGGGTTAGAGTTTAGGGTTAGGGTTACGGTTAGGGGCATAGGGTTAGGTTTGGGCTTATGGTTTGGTTTTAAGATTTAGGTGTAGGGTTAGGGTTAGGGGTTAGGGTTCAGGGGGCCTTAGTGTTAGGGTTAGGGTTAGGAGTTAGGGTTAGGGTTAGGAGTTAGGGTTAGCGTTTAGGGTTAGAGTTTAGAGTTAGGGTTACGGTTAGGGGCATAGGGTTAGGTTTGGGGTTATGGTTTGGTTTTAAGTTTAAGGTTTAGGTTTAGGGTGAGGGGTTAGGGTTCAGGGGGCCTTAGGGTTAGGGTTAGGGTTAGGAGTTAGGGTTAGGTTTAGCATTTTGGGTTAGCATTTAGGATTAGAGTTTAGGCTTAGGCTTACGGTTAGAGGCATAGGTTAAGGTTTGGGGTTATGTTTTTGTGTTAAGATTTAGGTCTAGGTTTAGGGTTAGGGGTTAGGGTTCAGGGGGCCTTAGTGTTAGGGTTAGGGTTAGGAGTTAGGGTTAGGGTTAGGAGTTAGGGTTAGCGTTTAGGGTTAGAGTTTAGGGTTAGAGTTACGTTTAGGAGCATAGGGTTAGATTTGGGGTTATGGTTTGGTTTTAAGTTTAAGGTCTAGGTTTAGGGTTAGGGTTTAGGGTTCAGGGGGCCTTAGGGTTAGGGTTAGGGTTATTAGTTCGGGTTAGGGTTAGGAGTTAGGGCTAGCATTTAGGGTTAGAGTATAGGGTTAGGGTTACGGTTAGGGGCATAGGGTTAGGTTTGGGGTCATGGTTTGCTTTTAAGGTTTAGGTCTATGGTTAGTGTTAGGATTTAGGGTTCAGGGGGCCTTAGGGTTAGGGTTAGGGTTAGGAGTTAGGGTTAGGGTTAGGAGTTAGGGTTAGCGTTTAGGGTTAGAGTTTAGGGTTAGGGTTACGGTTAGGGGCATAGGTTTAGGTTTGGGGTTATGGTTTGGTTTTAAGTTTAAAGTCTAGGGTTAGGGTTAGGGGTTAGGTTTCAGGGGGCCTTAGGGTTAGGGTTAGGGTTAGGGTTAGGAGTTACGGTTAGGGTTAGGACATAGTGTTAGCGTTTAGGGTTAGAGTATAGGGTTAGGGTTACGGTTAGGGGCATAGGGTTAGGTTTGGGCTTATGGTTTGGTTTTAAGGTTAAGGTCTTGGGTTAGGTTTAGCGGTTAGGGTTCAGGGGGCCTTAGGGTTAGGGTTAGGGTTAGGAGTTAGGGTTAGGGTTAGGAGTTAGGGTTAGCGTTTAGGGTTAGAGTTTAGGGTTAGGTTTACGGTTAGGGGCATAGGTTTAGGTTTGGGCTTATGGTTTGGTTTTAAGGTTTAGGTGTAGGTTTAGGGTTAGGGGTTAGGGTTCAGGGGGCCTTAGGGTTAGGGTTAGGGTTGGTAGTTAGGGTTAGGGTTAGGAGTTAGGGTTAGCGTTTAAGGTTAGAGTTTAGGGTTAGGGTTACGGTTAGGGGCATAGGGTTAGGTTTGGGCTTATGGTTTGGTTTTAAGGTTAAGGTCTAGGTTTAGGGTGAGGGGTTAGGGTTCAGGGGGCCTTAGGGTTAGGGTTAGGGTTAGGAGTTACGGTTAGGGTTAGGAGTTAGGGTTAGCGTTTAGGGTTAGAGTTTAGGCTTAGGTTTACGGTTAGGGGCATAGGTTTAGGTTTGGGGTTATGGTTTGGTTTTAAGGTTTAGGTCTAGGGTTAGGGTTAGGGGTTAGGGTTCAGGGGGGCTTAGGGTTAGGGTTAGGAGTTAGGGTTAGGGTTAGGAGTTAGGGTTAGTGTTTAGGGTTAGAGTTTAGGGTTAGGGTTACGGTTAGGGGCATAGGTTTAGGTTTGGGGTTATTTTTTGGTTTTAAGGTTAAGGTGTAGGGTTAGGGTTAGGGGTTAGGGTTCAGGGGGCCTTAGGGTTAGGGTTAGGGTTAGGAGTTAGGGTTAGGGTTAGGAGTTAGGGTTAGCGTTTAGGGTTAGAATTTAGGGTTAGAGTTACGGTTAGGGGCATAGGGTTAGGTTTGGGGTTATGGTTTGGTTTTAAGATTAAGGTCTAGGGTTAGGGTTAGGAGTAAGTGTTCAGGGGGGCTTAGGGTTAGGGTTAGGGTTGGGAGTTAGGGTTAGGGTTAGGAGTTAGGGTTAGCGTTTAGGGTTAGAGTTTAGGGTTAGGGTTACGGTTAGGGGCATAGGGTTAGGTTTGGGGTTATGGTTTGATTTTAAGGTTTAGGTCTATGGTTAGGTTTAGGGGTTAGTGTTCAGGGGGGCTTAGGGTTAGGGTTAGGGTTAGGAGTTACGGTTAGGGTTAGGAGTTAGGGTTAGCGTTTAGGGTTAGAGTATAGGGTTAGGGTTACGGTTAGGGGCATAGGGTTAGGTTTGGGGTTATGGTTTGGTTTTAAGTTTAAGGTCTAGGTTTAGGGTGAGGGTTTAGGGTTCAGGGGGCCTTAGGGTTAGGGTTAGGGTTAGGAGTTAGGGTTAGGTTTAGGATTTTGGGTTAGCATTTAGGATTAGAGTTTAGGCTTAGGCTTACGGTTAGAGGCATAGGTTAAGGTTTGGGGTTATGTTTTGGTTTTAAGATTTAGGTCTAGGTATAGGGTTAGGGGTTAGGGTTCAGGGGGCCTTAGTGTTAGCGTTAGGGTTAGGAGTTAGGGTTAGGGTTAGGAGTTAGGGTTAGCGTTTAGGGTTAGAGTTTAGGGTTAGAGTTACGTTTAGGAGCATAGGGTTAGGTTTGGGGTTATGGTTTGGTTTTAAGTTTAAGGTCTAGGTTTAGGGTTAGGGTTTAGGGTTCAGGGGGCCTTAGGGTTAGGGTTAGGGTTATTAGTTTAGGCTTAGGGTTAGGAGTTAGGGCTAGCATTTAGGGTTAGAGTTTAGGGTTAGGGTTACGGTTAGGGGCATAGGGTTAGGTTTGGGGTTATGGTTTGCTTTTAAGGTTTAGGTGTAGGGTTAGGGTTAGGGGCTAGGGTTCAGGGGGGCTTAGGGTTAGGGTTAGGGTTAGGAGTTAGGGTTAGGGTTAGGAGTTAGGGTTAGCGTTTAGGGTTAGAGTTTAGGCTTAGGGTTACGGTTAGGGGCATAGGGTTAGGTTTGGGCTTATGGTTTGGTTTTAAGTTTAAGGTCTAGGTTTAGGGTGAGGGGTTAGGGTTCAGGGGGCCTTAGGGTTAGGGTTAGGGTTAGGAGTTAGGGTTAGGTTTAGGATTTTGGGTTAGCATTTAGGATTAGAGTTTAGGCTTACGCTTACGGTTAGAGGCATAGGTTAAGGTTTGGGGTTATGTTTTGGTGTTAAGATTTAGGTCTAGGTTTAGGGTTAGGGGTTAGGGTTCAGGGGGCCTTAGTGTTAGGGTTAGGGTTAGGAGTTAGGGTTAGGGTTAGGAGTTAGGGTTAGCGTTTAGGGTTAGAGTTTATGGTTAGAGTTACGTTTAGGAGCATAGGGTTAGGTTTGGTGTTATGGTTTGGTTTTAAGTTTAAGGTCTAGGTTTAGGGTTAGGGTTTAGGGTTCAGGGGGCCTTAGGGTTAGGGTTAGGGTTATTAGTTAGGGTTAGGGTTAGGAGTTAGGGCTAGCATTTAGGGTTAGAGTTTAGGGTTAGGGTTACGGTTAGGGGCATAGGGTTAGGTTTGTGGTTATGGTTTGCTTTTAAGGTTTAGGTCTATGGTTAGTGTTAGGATTTAGGGTTCAGGGGGCCTTAGGGTTAGGGTTAGGGTTAGGGTTAGGAGTTAGGGTTAGGGTTAGGAGTTAGGGTTAGCGTTTAGGGTTAGAGTTTAGGGTTAGGGTTACGGTTAGGGGCATAGGTTTATGTTTGGAGTTATGGTTTGGTTTTAAGATTAAGGTCTGGGGTTAGGGTTAGGAGTTAGGGTTCAGGGGGCCTTAGGGTTAGGGTTAGGGTTAGGAGTTAGGGTTAGGGTTAGGAGTTAGGGTTAGCGTTTAGGGTTAGAGTTTAGGGTTAGGGTTACGGTTAGGGGCATAGGGTTAGGTTTGGGCTTATGGTTTGGTTTTAAGATTTAGGTGTAGGGTTAGGGTTAGGGGTTAGGGTTCAGGGGGCCTTAGGGTTAGGGTTAGGGTTAGGAGTTACGGTTAGGGTTAGGACATAGGGTTAGCGTTTAGGGTTAGAGTATAGGGTTAGGGTTACGGTTAGGGGCATAGGTTTAGGTTTGGGCTTATGGTTTGATTTTAATGTTAAGGTCTAGGGTTAGGGTTAGGGGTTAGGGTTCAGGGAGCCTTAGGGTTAGGGTTAGGGTTAGGGTTAGGAGTGACGGTTAGGGTTAGGACATAGGGTTAGCGTTTAGGGTTAGAGTTTAGGGTTAGGGTTACGGTTAGGGGCATAGGTTTAGGTTTGGGGTTATGGTTTGGTTTTAAGTTTAAGGTCTTGGGTTAGTTTTAGCGGTTAGGGTTCAGGGGGCCTTAGGGTTAGGGTTAGGGTTAGGAGTTAGGGTTAGGGTTAGGAGTTAGGGTTAGCGTTTAGGGTTAGAGTTTAGGGTTAGGGTTACGGTTAGGGGCATAGGTTTAGGTTTGGATTTATGGTTTGGTATTAAGATTAAGGTCTGGGGTTAGGGTTAGGAGTTAGGGTTCAGAAGGCCTTAGGGTTAGGTTTAGGGTTAGGAGTTAGGGTTAGGGTTAGGAGTTAGGGTTAGCGTTTAGGGTTAGAGTTTAGGCTTAGGTTTACGGTTAGGGGCATAGGTTTAGGTTTGGGGTTATGTTTTGGTTTTAAGGTTTAGGTCTAGGGTTAGGGTTAGGGGTTAGGGTTCAGGGGGTATTAGAGTTAGGGTTAGGGTTAGGAGTTAGGGGTTAGGGTTAGGCGTTAGGGGTAGCGTTTAGGCTTAGAGTTTAGGGTTAGGGTTACGGTTAGGGGCATAGGTTTAGGTTTGGGCTTATGGTTTGGTTTTAAGGTTAAGGTCTAGGGTTAGGGTTAGGGGTTAGGGTTCAGGGGGCCTTAGGGTTAGGGTTAGGGTTAGGAGTTACGGTTAGGGTTAGGAGTTAGGGTTAGCGTTTAGGGTTAGAGTTTAGAGTTAGGGTTACGGTTAGGGGCATAGGTTTAGGTTTGGATTTATGGTTTGGTATTAAGATTAAGGTCTGGGGTTAGGGTTAGGAGTTAGGGTTCAGAAAGCCTTAGGATTAGGTTTAGGGTTAGGAGTTAGGGTTAGGGTTAGGAGTTAGGGTTAGCGTTTAGGGTTAGAGTTTAGGGTTAGGGTTACGGTTAGGGGCATAGGTTTAGGTTTGGGGTTATGGTTTGGTTTTAAGGTTAAGGTCTTGGGTTAGGTTTAGCGGTTAGGGTTCAGGGGGCCTTAGGGTTAGGGTTAGGGTTAGGAGTTAGGGTTAGGGTTAGGAGTTAGGGTTAGCATTTAGGGTTAGAGTTTAGGGTTAGGGTTATGGTTAGGGGCATAGGGTTAGGTTTGGGCTTATGGTTTGGTTTTAAGATTTAGGTGTAGGGTTAGGGTTAGGGGTTAGGGTTCAGGGGGCCTTAGTGTTAGGGTTAGGGTTAGGAGTTAGGGTTAGGGTTAGGAGTTAGGGTTAGCGTTTAGGGTTAGAGTTTAGAGTTAGGGTTACGGTTAGGGGCATAGGGTTAGGTTTGGGGTTATGGTTTGGTTTTAAGGTTAAGGTCTAGGTTTAGGGTGAGGGGTTAGGGTTCAGGGGGCCTTAGGGTTAGGGTTAGGGTTAGGAGTTAGGGTTAGGTTTAGGATTTTGGGTTAGCATTTAGGATTAGAGTTTAGGCTTAGGCTTAGGCTTAGAGGCATAGGTTAAGGTTTGGGGTTACGTTTTGTTTTTAAGGTTTAGGTCTAGGTTTAGGGTTAGGGGTCAGGGTTCAGGGGGCCTTAGGGTTAGGGTTAGGGTTAGGGTTAGGAGTTACGGTTAGGGTTAGGACATAGGGTTAGCGTTTAGGGTTAGAGTTTAGGGTTAGAGTTACGGTTAGGGGCATAGGGTTAGGTTTGGGGTTATGGTTTGGTTTTAAGGTTTAGGTGTAGGGTTAGGGTTAGGGGTTAGGTTTCAGGGGGCATTAGGGTTAGGGTTAGCGTTAGGAGTTACGGTTAGGGTTAGGAGTTAGGGTTAGCGTTTAGGGTTAGAGTTTAGGGTTAGGGTTACGGTTAGGGGCATAGGGTTAGGTTTGGGTTTATGGTTTGGTTTTAAGGTTAAGTCCTATGGTTAGGGTTAGGGGTTAGCGTTCAGGGGGGCTTAGGTTTAGGGTTAGGAGTTAGGGTTAGGGTTAGGCGTTAGGGTTAGCGTTTAGGGTTAGAGTTTAGGGTTAGGGTTACGGTTAGGGGCATAGGTTTAGGTTTGGGGTTATGGTTTGATTTTAAGTTTAAGGTCTAGGGTTAGGGTGAGGGGTTAGGGTTCAGGGGGCCTTAGGGTTAGGGTTAGGGTTAGGAGTTACGGTTAGGGTTAGGACATAGGGTTAGCGTTTAGGGTTAGAGTATAGGGTTAGGGTTACGGTTAGGGGCATAGGGTTAGGTTTGGGGTTATGGTTTGGTTTTAAGTTTAAGGTCTTGGGTTAGGTTTAGCGGTTAGGGTTCAGGGGGCCTTAGGGTTAGGGTTAGGGTTAGGAGTTAGGGTTAGGGTTAGGAGTTAGGGTTAGCGTTTAGGGTTAGAGTTTAGGCTTAGGGTTACGGTTAGGGGCATAGGGTTAGGTTTGGGCTTATGGTTTGGTTTTAAGGTTAAGGTCTAGGGTTAGGGTTAGGGGTTAGGGTTCAGGGGGCCTTAGGGTTAGGGTTAGGGTTAGGAGTTACGGTTAGGGTTAGGACATAGGGTTAGCGTTTAGGGTTAGAGTATAGGGTTAGGGTTACGGTTAGGGGCATAGGGTTAGGTTTTGGGTTTATGGTTTGGTTTTAAGTTTAAGGTCTTGGGTTAGGTTTAGCGGTTAGGGTTCAGGGGGCCTTAGGGTTAGGGTTAGGGTTAGGAGTTAGGGTTAGGGTTAGGAGTTAGGGTTAGCGATTAGGGTTAGAGTTTAGAGTTAGGGTTACGGTTAGGGGCATAGGGTTAGGTTTGGGGTTATGGTTTGGTTTTAAGGTTAAGGTCTAGGTTTAGGGTGAGGGCTTAGGGTTCAGGGGGCCTTAGGGTTAGGTTTAGGGTTAGGAGTTAGGGTTAGGTTTAGGATTTAGGGTTAGCATTTAGGATTAGCGTTTAGGTTTACGCTTACGGTTAGAGGCATAGGTTAAGGTTTGGGGTTATGTTTTGGTTTTAAGGTTTTGGTCTAGGTTTAGGGTTAGGGGTTAGGGTTCAGGGGGCCTTAGTGTTAGGGTTAGGGTTAGGAGTTAGGGTTAGGGTTAGGAGTTAGGGTTAGCGTTTAGGGTTAGAGTTTAGGGTTAGAGTTACGGTTAGGGGCATAGGGTTAGGTTTGGGGTTATGGTTTGGTTTTAAGGTTTAGGTGTAGGGTTAGGGTTAGGGGTTAGGGTTCAGGGGGCCTTAGGGTTAGGGTTAGGGTTAGGAGTTAGGGTTAGGGTTAGGATTTAGGCTTAGCGTTTAGGGTTAGAGTTTAGGGTTACGGTTACGGTTAGGGGCATAGGGTTAGGTTTGGGGTTATGGTTTGGTTTTAAGGTTAAGTCCTATGGTTAGGGTTAGGGGTTAGGCTTCAGGGGGGCTTAGGTTTAGGGTTAGGAGTTAGGGTTAGCGTTTAGGGTTAGAGTTTAGGGTTAGGGTTACGGTTAGGGGCATAGGGTTAGGTTTGGGCTTATGGTTTGGTTTTAAGGTTTAGGTGTAGGGTTAGGGTTAGGGGTTAGGGTTCAGGGGGCCTTAGGGTTAGGGTTAGGGTTAGGAGTTAGGGTTAGGGTTAGGATTTAGGCTTAGCGTTTAGGGTTAGAGTTTAGGGTTAGGGTTACGGTTAGGGGCATAGGGTTAGGTTTGGGGTTATGGTTTGGTTTTAGGGTTAAGTCCTATGGTTAGGGTTAGGGGTTAGGTTTCAGGGGGTCTTAGGGTTAGGGTTAGGAGTTAGGGTTAGGGTTAGGAGTTAGGGTTAGCGTTTATGGTTAGAGTTTAGGGTTAGAGTTACGGTTAGGGGCATAGGGTTAGGTTTGGGGTTATGGTTTGGTTTTAAGGTTTAGGTGTAGGGTTAGGGTTAGGGGTTAGGGTTCAGGGGGCCTTAGGGTTAGGGTTAGGGTTAGGAGTTAGGGTTAGGGTTAGGAGTTAGGGTTAGCGTTTAGGGTTAGAGTTTAGAGTTAGGGTTACGGTTAGGGGCATAGGGTTAGGTTTGGGGTTATGGTTTGTTTTTCAGGTTAAGGTCTAGGTTTAGGGTGAGGGGTTAGGGTTCAGGGGGCCTTAGGGTTAGGGTTAGGAGTTAGGGTTAGGTTTAGGATTTAGGGTTAGCGTTTAGGGTTAGAGTTTAGGCTTAGGTTTACGGTTAGGGGCATAGGGTTAGGTTTGGGGTTATGGTTTGGTTTTAAGATTAAGGTCTAGGGTTAGGGTTAGGGGTTAGGTTTCAGGGGGCATTAGGGTTAGGGTTAGCGTTAGGAGTTACGGTTAGGGTTAGGAGTTAGGGTTAGCGTTTAGGGTTAGAGTTTAGGGTTAGGGTTACGGTTAGGGGCATAGGGTTAGGTTTGGGGTTATGGTTTGGTTTTAAGGTTAAGTCCTATGGTTAGGGTTAGGGGTTAGGGTTCAGGGGGGCTTAGGTTTAGGGTTAGGAGTTAGGGTTAGGGTTAGGCGTTAGGGTTAGCGTTTAGGGTTAGAGTTTAGGGTTAGGGTTACGGTTAGGGGCATAGGTTTAGGTTTGGGGTTATGGTTTGATTTTAAGTTTAAGGTCTAGGGTTAGGGTGAGGGGTTAGGGTTAAGGGGGCCTTAGGGTTAGGGTTAGGGTTAGGAGTTACGGTTAGGGTTAGGACATAGGGTTAGCGTTTAGGGTTAGAGTATAGGGTTAGGGTTACGGTTAGGGGCATAGGGTTAGGTTTGGGGTTATGGTTTGGTTTTAAGTTTAAGGTCTTGGGTTAGGTTTAGCGGTTAGGGTTCAGGGGGCCTTAGGGTTAGGGTTAGGGTTAGGAGTTAGGGTTAGGGTTAGGAGTTAGGGTTAGCGTTTAGGGTTAGAGTTTAGGCTTAGGGTTACGGTTAGGGGCATAGGGTTAGGTTTGGGCTTATGGTTTGGTTTTAAGGTTAAGGTCTAGGGTTAGGGTTAGGGGTTAGGGTTCAGGGGGCCTTAGGGTTAGGGTTAGGGTTAGGAGTTACGGTTAGGGTTAGGACATAGGGTTAGCGTTTAGGGTTAGAGTATAGGGTTAGGGTTACGGTTAGGGGCATAGGGTTAGGTTTTGGGTTTATGGTTTGGTTTTAAGTTTAAGGTCTTGGGTTAGGTTTAGCGGTTAGGGTTCAGGGGGCCTTAGGGTTAGGGTTAGGGTTAGGAGTTAGGGTTAGGGTTAGGAGTTAGGGTTAGCGTTTAGGGTTAGAGTTTAGAGTTAGGGTTACGGTTAGGGGCATAGGGTTAGGTTTGGGGTTATGGTTTGGTTTTAAGGTTAAGGTCTAGGTTTAGGGTGAGGGGTTAGGGTTCAGGGGGCCTTAGGGTTAGGTTTAGGGTTAGGAGTTAGGGTTAGGTTTAGGATTTAGGGTTAGCATTTAGGATTAGCGTTTAGGTTTACGCTTACGGTTAGAGGCATAGGTTAAGGTTTGGGGTTATGTTTTGGTTTTAAGGTTTTGGTCTAGGTTTAGGGTTAGGGGTTAGGGATCAGGGGGCCTTAGGGTTAGGGTTAGGGTTAGGAGTTAGGGTTAGGGTTAGGAGTTAGGGTTAGCGTTTAGGGTTAGAGTTTAGGGTTAGAGTTACGGTTAGGGGCATAGGGTTAGGTTTGGGGTTATGGTTTGGTTTTAAGGTTTAGGTGTAGGGTTAGGGTTAGGGGTTAGGGTTCAGGGGGCCTTAGGGTTAGGGTTAGGGTTAGGAGTTAGGGTTAGGGTTAGGATTTAGGCTTAGCGTTTAGGGTTAGAGTTTAGGGTTACGGTTACGGTTAGGGGCATAGGGTTAGGTTTGGGCTTATGGTTTGGTTTTAAGGTTAAGTCCTATGGTTAGGGTTAGGGGTTAGGCTTCAGGGGGGCTTAGGGTTAGGGTTAGGAGTTAGGGTTAGCGTTTAGGGTTAGAGTTTAGGGTTAGGGTTACGGTTAGGGGCATAGGGTTAGGTTTGGGCTTATGGTTTGGTTTTAAGGTTTAGGTGTAGGGTTAGGGTTAGGGGTTAGGGTTCAGGGGGCCTTAGGGTTAGGGTTAGGGTTAGGAGTTAGGGTTAGGGTTAGGATTTAGGCTTAGCGTTTAGGGTTAGAGTTTAGGGTTAGGGTTACGGTTAGGGGCATAGGGTTAGGTTTGGGGTTATGGTTTGGTTTTAAGGTTAAGTCCTATTGTTAGGGTTAGGGGTTAGGTTTCAGGGGGTCTTAGGGTTAGGGTTAGGAGTTAGGGTTAGGGTTAGGAGTTAGGGTTAGCGTTTATGGTTAGAGTTTAGGGTTAGAGTTACGGTTAGGGGCATAGGGTTAGGTTTGGGGTTATGGTTTGGTTTTAAGGTTTAGGTGTAGGGTTAGGGTTAGGGGTTAGGGTTCAGGGGGCCTTAGGGTTAGGGTTAGGGTTAGGAGTTAGGGTTAGGGTTAGGAGTTAGGGTTAGCGTTTAGGGTTAGAGTTTAGAGTTAGGGTTACGGTTAGGGGCATAGGGTTAGGTTTGGGGTTATGGTTTGTTTTTCAGGTTAAGGTCTAGGTTTAGGGTGAGGGGTTAGGGTTCAGGGGGCCTTAGGGTTAGGGTTAGGGTTAGGAGTTAGGGTTAGGTTTAGGATTTAGGGTTAGCGTTTAGGGTTAGAGTTTAGGCTTAGGTTTACGGTTAGGGGCATAGGGTTAGGTTTGGGGTTATGGTTTGGTTTTAAGATTAAGGTCTAGGGTTAGGGTTAGGAGTAAGGGTTCAGGGGGGCTTAGGGTTAGGGTTAGGGTTGGGAGTTAGGGTTAGGGTTAGGATTTAGGCTTAGCGTTTAGGGTTAGAGTATAGGGTTAGGGTTACAGTTAGGGGCATAGGGTTAGGTTTGGGGTTATGGTTTGATTTTAAATTTTAGGTCTATGGTTAGGTTTAGGGGTTAGTGTTCAGGGATGCTTAGGGTTAGGGTTAGGGTTAGGAGTTACGGTTAGGGTTAGGAGTTAGGGTTAGCGTTTAGGGTTAGAGTATAGGGTTAGGGTTACGGTTAGGGGCATAGGGTTAGATTTGGGGTTATGGTTTGGTTTTAAGGATTAGGTGTAGGGTTAGGGTTAGGGGTTAGGGTTCAGGGGCCCTTAGGGTTAGGGTTAGGGTTAGGAGTTAGGGTTAGGGTTAGGATTTAGGCTTAGCGTTTAGGGTTAGAGTTTAGGGTTAGGGTTACGGTTAGGGGCATAGGGTTAGGTTTGGGGTTATGGTTTGGTTTTAAGGTTAAGTCCTATGGTTAGGGTTAGGGGTTAGGGTTCAGGGGGGCTTAGGGTTAGGGTTAGGAGTTAGGGTTAGGGTTAGGAGTTAGGGTTAGCGTTTAGGGTTAGAGTTTAGGCTTAGGGTTACGGTTAGGGGCATAGGGTTAGGTTTGGGCTTATGGTTTGGTTTTAAGGTTAAGGTCTAGGGTTAGGGTTACGGGTTAGGGTTCAGGGGGCCTTAGGGCTAGGGTTAGGGTTAGGAGTTACGGTTAGGGTTAGGACATAGGGTTAGCATTTAGGGTTAGAGTATAGGGTTAGGGTTACGGTTAGGGGCATAGGGTTAGGTTTGGGGTTATGGTTTGGTTTTAAGTTTAAGGTCTTGGGTTAGGTTTAGCGGTTAGGGTTCAGGGGGCCTTAGGGTTAGGGTTAGGGTTAGGAGTTAGGGTTAGGGTTAGGAGTTAGGGTTAGCGTTTAGGGTTAGAGTTTAGGGTTAGGGTTACGGTTAGGGGCATAGGGTTAGGTTTGGGGTTATGGTTTGGTTTTAAGGTTTAGGTCTAGGGTTAGGGTTAGGGTTTAGGGTTCAGGGGGCCTTAGGGTTAGGGTTAGGGTTAGGAGTTAGGGTTAGGGTTAGGATTTAGGCTTAGCGTTTAGGGTTAGAGTTTAGGGTTAGGGTTACGGTTAGGGGCATAGGGTTAGGTTTGGGGTTATGGTTTGGTTTTAAGTTTAAGTCCTATGGTTAGGGTTAGGGGTTAGGGTTCAGGGGGGCTTAGGGTTAGGGTTAGGAGTTAGGGTTAGCGTTTAGTGTTAGAGTTTAGGGTTAGGGTTACGGTTAGGGGCATAGGTTTAGGTTTGGGCTTATGGTTTGGTTTTAAGGTTAAGGTCTAGGGTTAGGTTTAGGGGTTAGGGTTCAAGGGGCCTTAGGTTTAGGGTTAGGGTTAGGAGTTACGGTTAGGGTTAGGACATAGGGTTAGCGTTTAGGGTTAGAGTATAGGGTTAGGGTTACGGTTAGGGGCATAGGGTTAGGTTTGGCGTTATGGTTTGGTTTTAAGTTTAAGGTCTTGGGTTAGGTTTAGCGGTTAGGGTTCAGGGGGCCTTAGGGTTAGGGTTAGGGTTAGGAGTTAGGGTTAGGGTTAGGAGTTAGGGTTAGCGTTTAGGGTTAGAGTTTAGGGTTAGGGTTACGGTTAGGGGCATAGGGTTAGGTTTGGGCTTATGGTTTGGTTTTAAGGTTTAGGTGTAGGGTTAGGGTTAGGGGTTAGGGTTCAGGGGGCCTTAGGGTTAGGGTTAGGGTTAGGATTTAGGGTTAGGATTAGGAGTTAGGCTTAGCGTTTAGGGTTAGGGTTACGGTTAGGGGCATAGGGTTAGGTTTGTTGTTATGGTTTGGTTTTAAGATTTAGGTGTAGGGTTAGGGTTAGGGGTTAGGGTTCAGGGGGCCTTAGGGTTAGGGTTAGGGTTAGTAGTTAGGGTTAGGGTTAGGATTTAGGCTTAGCGTTTAGGGTTAGAGTTTAGGGTTAGGGTTACGGTTAGGGGCATAGGGTTAGGTTTGGGGTTATGGTTTGATTTTAAGTTTAAGTCCTATGGTTAGGGTTAGGGGTTAGGGTTCAGGGGGGCTTAGGGTTAGGGTTAGGAGTTAGGGTTAGGGTTAGGATTTAGGGTTAGCGTTTAGGGTTAGAGTTTAGGCTTAGGGTTAAGGTTAGGGGCATAGGGTTAGGTTTGGGGTTATGGTTTGGTTTTAAGGTTAAGGTCTAGGGTTAGGGTTAGGGGTTAGGGTTCAGGGGGCCTTAGGGTTAGGGTTAGGGTTAGGAGTTAGGTTAGCGTTAGGAGTTAGGGTTAGCGTTTAGGGTTAGAGTTTAGAGTTAGGGTTACGGTTAGGGGCATAGGGTTAGGTTTGGGGTTATGGTTTGTTTTTCAGGTTAAGGTCTAGGTTTAGGGTGAGGGGTTAGGGTTCAGGGGGCCTTAGGGTTAGGGTTAGGGTTAGGAGTTAGGGTTAGGTTTAGGATTTAGGGTTAGCGTTTAGGGTTAGAGTTTAGGCTTAGGTTTACGGTTAGGGGCATAGGGTTAGGTTTGGGGTTATGGTTTGGTTTTAAGATTAAGGTCTAGGGTTAGGGTTAGGAGTAAGGGTTCAGGGGGGCTTAGGGTTAGGGTTAGGGTTGGGAGTTAGGGTTAGGGTTAGGAGTTAGGGTTAGCGTTTAGGGTTAGAGTATAGGGTTAGGGTTACAGTTAGGGGCATAGGGTTAGGTTTGGGGTTATGATTTGATTTTAAATTTTAGGTCTATGGTTAGGTTTAGGGGTTAGTGTTCAGGGATGCTTAGGGTTAGGGTTAGGGTTAGGAGTTACGGTTAGGGTTAGGAGTTAGGGTTAGCGTTTAGGGTTAGAGTATAGGGTTAGGGTTACGGTTAGGGGCATAGGGTTAGATTTGGGGTTATGGTTTGGTTTTAAGGATTAGGTGTAGGGTTAGGGTTAGGGGTTAGGGTTCAGGGGCCCTTAGGGTTAGGGTTAGGGTTAGGAGTTAGGGTTAGGGTTAGGATTTAGGCTTAGCGTTTAGGGTTAGAGTTTAGGGTTAGGGTTACGGTTAGGGGCATAGGGTTAGGTTTGGGGTTATGGTTTGGTTTTAAGGTTAAGTCCTATGGTTAGGGTTAGGGGTTAGGGTTCAGGGGGGCTTAGGGTTAGGGTTAGGAGTTAGGGTTAGGGTTAGGAGTTAGGGTTAGCGTTTAGGGTTAGAGTTTAGGCTTAGGGTTACGGTTAGGGGCATAGGGTTAGGTTTGGGCTTATGGTTTGGTTTTAAGGTTAAGGTCTAGGGTTAGGGTTACGGGTTAGGGTTCAGGGGGCCTTAGGGCTAGGGTTAGGGTTAGGAGTTACGGTTAGGGTTAGGACATAGGGTTAGCATTTAGGGTTAGAGTATAGGGTTAGGGTTACGGTTAGGGGCATAGGGTTAGGTTTGGGGTTATGGTTTGGTTTTAAGTTTAAGGTCTTGGGTTAGGTTTAGCGGTTAGGGTTCAGGGGGCCTTAGGGTTAGGGTTAGGGTTAGGAGTTAGGGTTAGGGTTAGGAGTTAGGGTTAGCGTTTAGGGTTAGAGTTTAGGGTTAGGGTTACGGTTAGGGGCATAGGGTTAGGTTTGGGGTTATGGTTTGGTTTTAAGGTTTAGGTCTAGGGTTAGGGTTAGGGTTTAGGGTTCAGGGGGCCTTAGGGTTAGGGTTAGGGTTAGGAGTTAGGGTTAGGGTTAGGATTTAGGCTTAGCGTTTAGGGTTAGAGTTTAGGGTTAGGGTTACGGTTAGGGGCATAGGGTTAGGTTTGGGGTTATGGTTTGGTTTTAAGTTTAAGTCCTATGGTTAGGGTTAGGGGTTAGGGTTCAGGGGGGCTTAGGGTTAGGGTTAGGAGTTAGGGTTAGCGTTTAGTGTTAGAGTTTAGGGTTAGGGTTACGGTTAGGGGCATAGGTTTAGGTTTGGGCTTATGGTTTGGTTTTAAGGTTAAGGTCTAGGGTTAGGTTTAGGGGTTAGGGTTCAAGGGGCCTTAGGTTTAGGGTTAGGGTTAGGAGTTACGGTTAGGGTTAGGACATAGGGTTAGCGTTTAGGGTTAGAGTATAGGGTTAGGGTTACGGTTAGGGGCATAGGGTTAGGTTTGGCGTTATGGTTTGGTTTTAAGTTTAAGGTCTTGGGTTAGGTTTAGCGGTTAGGTTCAGGGGGCCTTAGGGTTAGGGTTAGGGTTAGGAGTTAGGGTTAGGGTTAGGAGTTAGGGTTAGCGTTTAGGGTTAGAGTTTAGGGTTAGGGTTACGGTTAGGGGCATAGGGTTAGGTTTGGGCTTATGGTTTGGTTTTAAGGTTTAGGTGTAGGGTTAGGGTTAGGGGTTAGGGTTCAGGGGGCCTTAGGGTTAGGGTTAGGGTTAGGAGTTAGGGTTAGGATTAGGAGTTAGGCTTAGCGTTTAGGGTTAGGGTTACGGTTAGGGGCATAGGGTTAGGTTTGTTGTTATGGTTTGGTTTTAAGATTTAGGTGTAGGGTTAGGGTTAGGGGTTAGGGTTCAGGGGGCCTTAGGGTTAGGGTTAGGGTTAGTAGTTAGGGTTAGGGTTAGGATTTAGGCTTAGCGTTTAGGGTTAGAGTTTAGGGTTAGGGTTACGGTTAGGGGCATAGGGTTAGGTTTGGGGTTATGGTTTGATTTTAAGTTTAAGTCCTATGGTTAGGGTTAGGGGTTAGGGTTCAGGGGGGCTTAGGGTTAGGGTTAGGAGTTAGGGTTAGGGTTAGGAGTTAGGGTTAGCGTTTAGGGTTAGAGTTTAGGCTTAGGGTTAAGGTTAGGGGCATAGGGTTAGGTTTGGGGTTATGGTTTGGTTTTAAGTTTAAGGTCTAGGGTTAGGGTTAGGGGTTAGGGTTCAGGGGGCCTTAGGGTTAGGGTTAGGGTTAGGAGTTAGGTTAGCGTTAGGAGTTAGGGTTAGCGTTTAGGGTTAGAGTTTAGAGTTAGGGTTACGGTTAGGGGCATAGGGTTAGGTTTGGGGTTATGGTTTGTTTTTCAGGTTAAGGTCTAGGTTTAGGGTGAGGGGTTAGGGTTCAGGGGGCCTTAGGGTTAGGGTTAGGGTTAGGAGTTAGGGTTAGGTTTAGGATTTAGGGTTAGCGTTTAGGGTTAGAGTTTAGGCTTAGGTTTACGGTTAGGGGCATAGGTATAGGTTTGGGGTTATGGTTTGGTTTTAAGGTTTAGGTCTAGGGTTAGGGTTAGGGGTTAGGGTTCAGGGGGGCTTAGGGTTAGGGTTAGGAGTTAGGGTTAGGGTTAGGCGTTAGGGTTAGCGTTTAGGGTTAGAGTTTAGGGTTAGGGTTACGGTTAGGGGCATAGGTTTAGGTTTGGGGTTATGGTTTGGTTTTAAGGTTAAGGTCTAGTGTTAGGGTTATGGGTTATGGTTCAGGGGGCCTTAGGGTTAGGGTTAGGGTTAGGAGTTAGGGTTAGGGTTAGGAGTTAGGGTTAGCGTTTAGGTTTAGAGTTTAGGGTTAGGGTTACGGTTAAGGGCATAGGGTTAGGTTTGGGGTTATGGTTTGGTTTTAAGATTAAGGTCTAGGGTTAGGGTTAGGGGTTAGGGTTCAGGGGGCCTTAGGGTTAGGGTTAGGGTTAGGAGTTACGGTTAGGGTAAGGACATAGGGTTAGCGTTTAGGGTTAGAGTATAGGGTTAGGGTTACGGTTAGGGGCATAGGGTTAGGTTTGGGGTTATGGTTTGGTTTTAAGTTTAAGGTCTTGGGTTAGGTTTAGCGGTTAGGGTTCAGGGGGCCTTAGGGTTAGGGTTAGGGTTAGGAGTTAGGGTTAGGGTTAGGAGTTAGGGTTAGCGTTTAGGGTTAGAGTTTAGGGTTAGGGTTACGGTTAGGGGCATAGGGTTAGGTTTGGGCTTATGGTTTGGTTTTAAGATTTAGGTGTAGGGTTCGGGTTAGGGGTTAGGGTTCAGGGGGCCTTAGGGTTAGGGTTAGGGTTAGGAGTTAGGGTTAGGGTTAGGAGTTAGGCTTAGCGTTTAGGGTTAGAGTTTAGAGTTAGGGTTACGGTTAGGAGCATAGGGTTAGGTTTGGGGTTATGGTTTGGTTTTAAGTTTAAGGTCTTGGGTTAGGTTTAGCGGTTAGGGTTCAGGGGGCCTTAGGGTTAGGGTTAGGGTTAGGAGTTAGGGTTAGGGTTAGCGTTTAGGGTTAGAGTTTAGGCTTAGGGTTACGGTTAGGGGCATAGGGTTAGGTTTGGGCTTATGGTTTGGTTTTAAGGTTTAGGTGTAGGGTTAGGGTTAGGGGTTAGGGTTCAGGGGGCCTTAGGGTTAGGGTTAGGGTTAGGATTTAGGGTTAGGATTAGGAGTTAGGGTTAGCGTTTAGGGTTAGAGTTTAGGGTTAGGGTTACGGTTAGGGGCATAGGGTTAGGTTTGGGGTTATGGTTTGGTTTTAAAGTTAAGGTCTAGGTTTAGGGTGAGGGGTTAGGGTTCAGGGGGCCTTAGGGTTAGGGTTAGGGTTAGGAGTTAGGGTTAGGTTTAGGATTTTGGGTTAGCATTTAGGATTAGAGTTTAGGCTTAGGCTTACGGTTAGAGGCATAGGTTAAGGTTTGGGGTTATGTTTTGGTTTTAAGGTTTAGGTCTAGGTTTAGGGTTAGGGGTTAGGGTTCAAGGGGCCTTAGTGTTAGGGTTAGGGTTAGGAGTTAGGGTTAGGGTTAGGAGTTAGGGTTAGCGTTTATGGTTAGAGTTTAGGGTTAGAGTTACGGTTAGGGGCATAGGTATAGGTTTGGTGTTATGGTTTGGTTTTAAGGTTTAGGTCTAGGGTTAGGGTTAGGGGTTAGGGTTCAGGGGGGCTTAGGGTTAGGGTTAGGAGTTAGGGTTAGGGTTAGGCGTTAGGGTTAGCGTTTAGGGTTAGAGTTTAGGGTTAGGGTTACGGTTAGGGGCATAGGGTTAGGTTTGGGGTTATGGTTTGGTTTTAAGTTTAAGGTCTAGGGTTAGGGTTATGGGTTATGGTTCAGGGGGCCTTAGGGTTAGGGTTAGGGTTAGGAGTTAGGGTTAGGGTTAGGAGTTAGGGTTAGCGTTTAGGGTTAGAGTTTAGGGTTAGGGTTACGGTTAGGGGCATAGGGTTAGGTTTGGGCTTATGGTTTGGTTTTAAGGTTTAGGTGTAGGGTTAGGGTTAGGGGTTAGGGTTCAGGGGGCCTTAGGGTTAGGGTTAGGGTTAGGAGTTAGGGTTAGGGTTAGGATTTAGGCTTAGCGTTTAGGGTTAGAGTTTAGGGTTAGGGTTACGGTTAGGGGCATAGGGTTAGGTTTGGGGTTATGGTTTGGTTTTAAGGTTAAGTCCTATGGTTAGGGTTAGGGGTTAGGTTTCAGGGGGTCTTAGGGTTAGGGTTAGGAGTTAGGGTTAGGGTTAGGAGTTAGGGTTAGCGTTTAGGGTTAGAGTTTAGGGTTAGGGTTACGGTTAGGGGCATAGGGTTAGGTTTGGGGTTATGGTTTGGTTTTAAGTTTAAGGTCTAGGTTTAGGGTGAGGGGTTAGGGTTCAGGGGGCCTTAGGGTTAGGGTTAGGGTTAGGAGTTACGGTTAGGGTTAGGACATAGGGTTAGCGTTTAGGGTTAGAGTATAGGGTTAGGGTTACGGTTAGGGGCATAGGGTTAGGTTTGGGCTTATGGTTTGGTTTTACGTTTAAGGTCTTGGGTTAGGTTTAGCGGTTAGGGTTCAGGGGGCCTTAGGGTTAGGGTTAGGGTTAGGAGTTAGGGTTAGGGTTAGGAGTTAGGGTTAGCGTTTAGGGTTAGAGTTTAGGCTTAGGGTTACGGTTAGGGGCATAGGGTTAGATTTGGGCTTATGGTTTGGTTTTAAGGTTAAGGTCTAGGGTTAGGGTTAGGGGTTAGGGTTCAGGGGGCCTTAGGGTTAGGGTTAGGGTTAGGAGTTACGGTTAGGGTTAGGACATAGGGTTAGCATTTAGGGTTAGAGTATAGGGTTAGGGTTACGGTTAGGGGCATAGGGTTAGGTTTTGGGTTTATGGTTTGGTTTTAAGTTTAAGGTCTTGGGTTAGGTTTAGCTGTTAGGGTTCAGGGGGCCTTAGGGTTAGGGTTAGGGTTAGGAGTTAGGGTTAGGGTTAGGAGTTAGGGTTAGCGTTTAGGGTTAGAGTTTAGAGTTAGGGTTACGGTTAGGGGCATAGGGTTAGGTTTGGGGTTATGGTTTGGTTTTAAGGTTAAGGTCTAGGTTTAGGGTGAGGGGTTAGGGTTCAGGGGGCCTTAGGGTTAGGGTTAGGGTTAGGAGTTAGGGTTAGGTTTAGGATTTTGGGTTAGCATTTAGGATTAGAGTTTAGGCTTAGGCTTACGGTTAGAGGCATAGGTTAAGGTTTGGGGTTATGTTTTGATTTTAAGATTTAGGTCTAGGTTTAGGGTTAGGGGTTAGGGTTCAAGGGGCCTTAGTGTTAGGGTTAGGGTTAGGAGTTAGGGTTAGGGTTAGGAGTTAGGGTTAGCGTTTAGGGTTAGAGTATAGGGTTAGGGTTACGACTAGGGGCATAGGGTTAGGTTTGGGGTTATGGTTTGGTTTTAAGTTTAAGGTCTTGGGTTAGGTTTAGCGGTTAGGGTTCAGGGGGCCTTAGGGTTAGGGTTAGGGTTAGGATTTAGGGTTAGGATTAGGAGTTAGGGTTAGCGTTTAGGGTTAGAGTTTAGGGTTAGGGTTACGGTTAGGGGCATAGGGTTAGGTTTGGGGTTATGGTTTGGTTTTAAGGTTTAGGTGTAGGGTTAGGGTTAGGGGTTAGGGTTCAGGGGGCCTTAGGGTTAGGGTTAGGGTTAGGAGTTAGGGTTAGGGTTAGGATTTAGGCTTAGCGTTTAGGGTTAGAGTTTAGGGTTAGGGTTACGGTTAGGGGCATAGGGTTAGGTTTGGGGTTATGGTTTGGTTTTAAGTTTAAGTCCTATGGTTAGGGTTAGGGGTTAGGTTTCAGGGGGGCTTAGGGTTAGGGTTAGGAGTTAGGGTTAGGGTTAGGAGTTAGGGTTAGCGTTTAGGGTTAGAGTTTAGGGTTAGGGTTACGGTTAGGGGCATAGGGTTAGGTTTGGGGTTATGGTTTGGTTTTAAGGTTAAGGTCTAGGTTTAGGGTGAGGGGTTAGGGTTCAGGGGGCCTTAGGGTTAGGGTTAGGGTTAGGAGTTAGGGTTAGGTTTAGGATTTTGGGTTAGCATTTAGGATTAGAGTTTAGGCTTAGGCTTACGGTTAGAGGCATAGGTTAAGGTTTGGGGTTATGTTTTGGTTTTAAGGTTTAGGTCTATGGTTAGGGGTTAGGGGTTAGGGTTCAGGGGGCCTTAGTGTTAGGGTTAGGGTTAGGATTTAGGGTTAGGGTTAGGAGTTAGGGTTAGCGTTTAGGGTTACAGTTTAGGGTTAGAGTTACGGTTAGGGGCATAGGGTTAGGTTTGGGGTTATGGTTTGGTTTTAAGGTTTAGGTGTAGGGTTAGGGTTAGGGGTTAGGCTTCAGGGGGCCTTAGGGTTAGGGTTAGGGTTAGGAGTTACGGTTAGGGTTAGGACATAGGGTTAGCGTTTAGGGTTAGAGTATAGGGTTAGGGTTACGGTTAGGGGCATAGTGTTAGGTTTGGGGTTATGGTTTGGTTTTAAGTTTAAGGTCTTGGGTTAGGTTTAGCGGTTAGGGTTCAGGGGGCCTTAGGGTTAGGGTTAGGGTTAGGAGTTAGGGTTAGGGTTATGAGTTAGGGTTAGCGTTTAGGGTTAGAGTTTAGGCTTAGGGTTACGGTTAGGGGCATAGGGTTAGGTTTGGGCTTATGGTTTGGTTTTAAGATTTAGGTGTAGGGTTAGGGTTAGGGGTTAGGGTTCAGGGGGCCTTAGGGTAAGGGTTAGGGTTAGGAGTTAGGGTTAGGGTTAGGAGTTAGGGTTAGCGTTTAGGGTTAGAGTTTAGAGTTAGGGTTACGGTTAGGGGCATAGGGTTAGGTTTGGGGTTATGGTTTGGTTTTCAGGTTAAGGTCTAGGTTTAGGGTGAGGGGTTAGGGTTCAGGGGGCCTTAGGGTTAGGGTTAGGGTTAGGAGTTAGGGTTAGGTTTAGGATTTAGGGTTAGCGTTTAGGGTTAGAGTTTAGGCTTAGGTTTACGGTTAGGGGCATAGGTTTAGTTTGGGGTTATGGTTTGCTTTTAAGGTTTAGGTCTAGGGTTAGGGTTAGGGGTTAGGGTTCAGGGGGGCTTAGGGTTAGGGTTAGGAGTTAGGGTTAGGGTTAGGAGTTAGGGCTAGCATTTAGGGTTAGAGTTTAGGGTTAGGGTTACGGTTAGGGGCATAGGCTTAGGTTTGGGGTCATGGTTTGCTTTTAAGTTTTAGGTCTAGGGTTAGGGTTATGGGTTATGGTTCAGGGGGCCTTAGGGTTAGGGTTAGGGTTAGGAGTTACGGTTAGGGTTAGGAGTTAGGGTTAGCGTTTAGGGTTAGAGTATATGGTTAGGGTTACGACTAGGGTCATAGGGTTAGGTTTGGGGTTATGGTTTGGTTTTAAGTTTAAGGTCTTGGGTTAGGTTTAGCGGTTAGGGTTCAGGGGGCCTTAGGGTTAGGGTTAGGGTTAGGATTTAGGGTTAGGATTAGGAGTTAGGGTTAGCGTTTAGGGTTAGAGTTTAGGGTTAGGGTTACGGTTAGGGGCATAGGGTTAGATTTGGGGTTATGGTTTGGTTTTAAGGTTTAGGTGTAGGGTTAGGGTTAGGGGTTAGGGTTCAGGGGGCCTTAGGGTTAGGGTTAGGGTTAGGAGTTAGGGTTAGGGTTAGGATTTAGGCTTAGCATTTAGGGTTAGAGTTTAGGGTTAGGGTTACGGTTAGGGGCATAGGGTTAGGTTTGGGGTTATGGTTTGGTTTTAAGGTTAAGTCCTATGGTTAGGGTTAGGGGTTAGGCTTCCGGGGGGCTTACGGTTAGGGTTAGGAGTTAGGGTTAGCGTTTAGGGTTAGAGTTTAGGGTTAGGGTTACGGTTAGGGGCATAGGTTTAGTTTTGGGGTTATGGTTTGATTTTAAGTTTAAGGTCTAGGGTTAGGGTTAGGGGTTAGGGTTCAGGGGGCCTTAGGGTTAGGGTTAGGGTTAGGAGTTACGGTTAGGGTTAGGACATAGGGTTAGCGTTTAGGGTTAGAGTATAGGGTTAGGGTTACGGTTAGGGGCATAGGGTTAGGTTTGGGCTTATGGTTTGGTTTTACGTTTAAGGTCTTGGGTTAGGTTTAGCGGTTAGGGTTCAGGGGGCCTTAGGGTTAGGGTTAGGGTTAGGAGTTAGGGTTAGGGTTAGGAGTTAGGGTTAGCGTTTAGGGTTAGAGTTTAGAGTTAGGGTTACGGTTAGGGGCATAGGGTTAGGTTTGGGCTTATGGTTTGGTTTTAAGGTTAAGGTCTAGGGTTAGGGTTAGGGGTTAGGGTTCAGGGGGCCTTAGGGTTAGGGTTAGGGTTAGGAGTTACGGTTAGGGTTAGGACATAGGGTTAGCGTTTAGGGTTAGAGTATAGGGTTAGGGTTACGGTTAGGGGCATAGGGTTAGGTTTTGGGTTTATGGTTTGGTTTTAAGTTTAAGGTCTTGGGTTAGGTTTAGCGGTTAGGGTTCAGGGGGCCTTAGGGTTAGGGTTAGGGTTAGGAGTTAGGGTTAGGGTTAGGACTTAGGGTTAGCGTTTAGGGTTAGAGTTTAGAGTTAGGGTTACGGTTAGGGGCATAGGGTTAGGTTTGGGGTTATGGTTTGGTTTTAAGGTTAAGGTCTAGGTTTAGGGTGAGGGGTTAGGGTTCAGGGGGCCTTAGGGTTAGGGTTAGGGTTAGGAGTTAGGGTTAGGTTTAGGATTTTGGGTTAGCATTTAGGATTAGAGTTTAGGCTTACGCTTACGGTTAGAGGCATAGGTTAAGGTTTGGGGTTATGTTTTGGTTTTAAGGTTTAGGTCTAGGTTTAGGGTTAGGGGATAGGGTTCAAGGGGCCTTAGGGTTAGGGTTAGGGTTAGGAGTTAGGGTTAGCGTTTAGGGTTAGAGTTTAGGGTTAGGGTTACGGTTAGGGGCATAGGGTTAGGTTTGTTATTATGGTTTGGTTTTAAGGTTTAGGTGTAGGGTTAGGGTTAGGGGTTAGGGTTCAGGGGGCCTTAGGGTTAGGGTTAGGGTTAGGATTTAGGGTTAGGGTTAGGATTTAGGCTTAGCGTTTAGGGTTAGAGTTTAGGGTTAGGTTTACGGTTAGGGGCATAGGGTTAGGTTTGGGGTTATGGTTTGGTTTTAAGGTTTAGGTGTAGGGTTAGGGTTAGGGGTTAGGCTTCAGGGGGCCTTAGGGTTAGGGTTAGGGTTAGGAGTTACGGTTAGGGTTAGGACATAGGGTTAGCGTTTAGGGTTAGAGTATAGGGTTAGGGTTACGGTTAGGGGCATAGTGTTAGGTTTGGGGTTATGGTTTGGTTTTAAGTTTAAGGTCTTGGGTTAGGTTTATCTGTTAGGGTTCAGGGGGCCTTAGGGTTAGGGTTAGGGTTAGGAGTTAGGGTTAGGGTTATGAGTTAGGGTTAGCGTTTAGGGTTAGAGTTTAGGCTTAGGGTTACGGTTAGGGGCATAGGGTTAGGTTTGGGCTTATGGTTTGGTTTTAAGATTTAGGTGTAGGGTTAGGGTTAGGGGTTAGGGTTCAGGGGGCCTTAGGGTAAGGGTTAGGGTTAGGAGTTAGGGTTAGGGTTAGGAGTTAGGGTTAGCGTTTAGGGTTAGAGTTTAGAGTTAGGGTTACGGTTAGGGGCATAGGGTTAGGTTTGGGGTTATGGTTTGGTTTTCAGGTTAAGGTCTAGGTTTAGGGTGAGGGGTTAGGGTTCAGGGGGCCTTAGGGTTAGGGTTAGGGTTAGGAGTTAGGGTTAGGTTTAGGATTTAGGGTTAGCGTTTAGGGTTAGAGTTTAGGCTTAGGTTTACGGTTAGGGGCATAGGTTTAGTTTGGGGTTATGGTTTGCTTTTAAGGTTTAGGTCTAGGGTTAGGGTTAGGGGTTAGGGTTCAGGGGGGCTTAGGGTTAGGGTTAGGAGTTAGGGTTAGGGTTAGGAGTTAGGGCTAGCATTTAGGGTTAGAGTTTAGGGTTAGGGTTACGGTTAGGGGCATAGGCTTAGGTTTGGGGTCATGGTTTGCTTTTAAGTTTTAGGTCTAGGGTTAGGGTTATGGGTTATGGTTCAGGGGGCCTTAGGGTTAGGGTTAGGGTTAGGAGTTACGGTTAGGGTTAGGAGTTAGGGTTAGCGTTTAGGGTTAGAGTATATGGTTAGGGTTACGACTAGGGTCATAGGGTTAGGTTTGGGTTTATGGTTTGGTTTTAAGTTTAAGGTCTTGGGTTAGGTTTAGCGGTTAGGGTTCAGGGGGCCTTAGGGTTAGGGTTAGGGTTAGGATTTAGGGTTAGGATTAGGAGTTAGGGTTAGCGTTTAGGGTTAGAGTTTAGGGTTAGGGTTACGGTTAGGGGCATAGGGTTAGATTTGGGGTTATGGTTTGGTTTTAAGGTTTAGGTGTAGGGTTAGGGTTAGGGGTTAGGGTTCAGGGGGCCTTAGGGTTAGGGTTAGGGTTAGGAGTTAGGGTTAGGGTTAGGATTTAGGCTTAGCATTTAGGGTTAGAGTTTAGGGTTAGGGTTACGGTTAGGGGCATAGGGTTAGGTTTGGGGTTATGGTTTGGTTTTAAGGTTAAGTCCTATGGTTAGGGTTAGGGGTTAGGCTTCCGGGGGGCTTACGGTTAGGGTTAGGAGTTAGGGTTAGCGTTTAGGGTTAGAGTTTAGGGTTAGGGTTACGGTTAGGGGCATAGGTTTAGTTTTGGGGTTATGGTTTGATTTTAAGTTTAAGGTCTAGGGTTAGGGTTAGGGGTTAGGGTTCAGGGGGCCTTAGGGTTAGGGTTAGGGTTAGGAGTTACGGTTAGGGTTAGGACATAGGGTTAGCGTTTAGGGTTAGAGTATAGGGTTAGGGTTACGGTTAGGGGCATAGGGTTAGGTTTGGGCTTATGGTTTGGTTTTACGTTTAAGGTCTTGGGTTAGGTTTAGCGGTTAGGGTTCAGGGGGCCTTAGGGTTAGGGTTAGGGTTAGGAGTTAGGGTTAGGGTTAGGAGTTAGGGTTAGCGTTTAGGGTTAGAGTTTAGAGTTAGGGTTACGGTTAGGGGCATAGGGTTAGGTTTGGGCTTATGGTTTGGTTTTAAGGTTAAGGTCTAGGGTTAGGGTTAGGGGTTAGGGTTCAGGGGGCCTTAGGGTTAGGGTTAGGGTTAGGAGTTACGGTTAGGGTTAGGACATAGGGTTAGCGTTTAGGGTTAGAGTATAGGGTTAGGGTTACGGTTAGGGGCATAGGGTTAGGTTTTGGGTTTATGGTTTGGTTTTAAGTTTAAGGTCTTGGGTTAGGTTTAGCGGTTAGGGTTCAGGGGGCCTTAGGGTTAGGGTTAGGGTTAGGAGTTAGGGTTAGGGTTAGGACTTAGGGTTAGCGTTTAGGGTTAGAGTTTAGAGTTAGGGTTACGGTTAGGGGCATAGGGTTAGGTTTGGGGTTATGGTTTGGTTTTAAGGTTAAGGTCTAGGTTTAGGGTGAGGGGTTAGGGTTCAGGGGGCCTTAGGGTTAGGGTTAGGGTTAGGAGTTAGGGTTAGGTTTAGGATTTTGGGTTAGCATTTAGGATTAGAGTTTAGGCTTACGCTTACGGTTAGAGGCATAGGTTAAGGTTTGGGGTTATGTTTTGGTTTTAAGGTTTAGGTCTAGGTTTAGGGTTAGGGGATAGGGTTCAAGGGGCCTTAGGGTTAGGGTTAGGGTTAGGAGTTAGGGTTAGCGTTTAGGGTTAGAGTTTAGGGTTAGGGTTACGGTTAGGGGCATAGGGTTAGGTTTGTTATTATGGTTTGGTTTTAAGGTTTAGGTGTAGGGTTAGGGTTAGGGGTTAGGGTTCAGGGGGCCTTAGGGTTAGGGTTAGGGTTAGGATTTAGGGTTAGGGTTAGGATTTAGGCTTAGCGTTTAGGGTTAGAGTTTAGGGTTAGGTTTACGGTTAGGGGCATAGGGTTAGGTTTGGGGTTATGGTTTGGTTTTAAGGTTAAGTCCTATGGTTAGGGTTAGGGGTTAGGTTTCAGGGGGGCTTAGGGTTAGGGTTAGGAGTTAGGGTTAGGGTTAGGAGTTAGGGTTAGCGTTTAGGGTTAGAGTTTAGGGTTAGGGTTACGGTTAGGGGCATAGGGTTAGGTTTGGGCTTATGGTTTGGTTTTAAGATTTAGGTGTAGGGTTAGGGTTAGGGGTTAGGGTTCAGGGGGCCTTAGGGTTAGGGTTAGGGTTAGGAGTTAGGGTTAGGGTTAGGAGTTAGGGTTAGCGTTTAGGGTTAGAGTTTAGAGTTAGGGTTACGGTTAGGGGCATAGGGTTAGGTTTGGGGTTATGGTTTGGTTTTCAGGTTAAGGTCTAGGTTTAGGGTGAGGGGTTAGGGTTCAGGGGGCCTTAGGGTTAGGGTTAGGGTTAGGAGTTAGGGTTAGGTTTAGGATTTAGGGTTAGCGTTTAGGGTTAGAGTTTAGGCTTAGGTTTACGGTTAGGGGCATAGGTTTAGGTTTGGGGTTATGGTTTGGTTTTAAGGTTTAGGTCTAGGGTTAGGGTTAGGGGTTAGGGTTCAGCGGGGCTTAGGGTTAGGGTTAGGAGTTAGGGTTAGGGTTAGGGGTTAGGGTTAGCGTTTAGGGTTAGAGTTTAGGGTTAGGGTTACGGTTAGGGGCATAGGTTTAGGTTTGGGGTTATGGTTTGGTTTTAAGGTTAAGGTCTAGGGTTAGGGTTATGGGTTAGGTTTCAGGGGGCCTTAGGGTTAGGGTTAGGGTTAGGAGTTACGGTTAGGGTTAGGAGTTATGGTTAGCGTTTAGGGTTAGAGTATAGGGTTAGGGTTACGACTAGGGGCATAGGGTTAGGTTTGGGATTATGGTTTGGTTTTAAGTTTAAGGTCTTGGGTTAGGTTTAGCGGTTAGGGTTCAGGGGGCCTTAGGGTTAGGGTTAGGGTTAGGATTTAGGGTTAGGATTAGGAGTTAGGGTTAGCGTTTAGGGTTAGAGTTTAGGGTTAGGGTTACGGTTAGGGGCATAGGGTTAGATTTGGGGTTATGGTTTGGTTTTAAGGTTTAGGTGTAGGGTTAGGGTTAGGGGTTAGGGTTCAGGGGGCCTTAGGGTTAGGGTTAGGGTTAGGAGTTAGGGTTAGGGTTAGGATTTAGGCTTAGCGTTTAGGGTTAGAGTTTAGGGTTAGGGTTACGGTTAGGGGCATAGGGTTAGGTTTGGGGTTATGGTTTGGTTTTAAGGTTAAGTCCTATGGTTAGGGTTAGGGGTTAGGTTTCAGGGGGGCTTAGGGTTAGGGTTAGGAGTTAGGGTTAGGGTTAGGAGTTAGGGTTAGCGTTTAGGGTTAGAGTTTAGGGTTAGGGTTACGGTTAGGGGCATAGGGTTAGGTTTGGGGTTATGGTTTGCTTTTAAGGTTAAGGTCTAGGTTTAGGGTGAGGGGTTAGGGTTCAGGGGGGCTTAGGGTTAGGGTTAGGGTTAGGAGTTAGGGTTAGGTTTAGGATTTTGGGTTAGCATTTAGGATTAGAGTTTAGGCTTAGGCTTACGGTTAGAGGCATAGGTTAAGGTTTGGGGTTATGTTTTGGTTTTAAGGTTTAGGTCTAGGTTTAGGGTTAGGGGTTAGGGTTCAGGGGGCCTTAGTGTTAGGGTTAGGGTTAGGAGTTAGGGTTAGGGTTAGGAGTTAGGGTTAGCGTTTAGGGTTACAGTTTAGGGTTAGAGTTACGGTTAGGGGCATAGGGTTAGGTTTGGGGTTATGGTTTGGTTTTAAGGTTTAGGTCTAGGGTTAGGGTTAGGGGTTAGGGTTCAGGGGGCCTTAGGGTTAGGGTTAGGAGTTAGGGTTAGGGTTAGGAGTTAGGGTTAGCGTTTAGGGTTAGAGTTTAGGGTTAGGGTTACGGTTAGGGGCATAGGTTTAGTTTTGGGGTTATGGTTTGGTTTTAAGGTTAAGGTCTAGGGTTAGGGTTAGGGGTTAGGGTTCAGGGGGCCTTAGGGTTAGGGTTAGGGTTAGGAGTTAGGGTTAGGGTTAGGAGTTAGGGTTATCGTTTAGGGTTAGAGTATAGGGTTAGGGTTACGGTTAGGGGCATAGTGTTAGGTTTGGGGTTATGGTTTGGTTTTAAGTTTAAGGTCTTGGGTTAGGTTTAGCGGTTAGGGTTCAGGGGGCCTTAGGGTTAGGGTTAGGGTTAGGAGTTAGGGTTAGGGTTAGGACTTAGGGTTAGCGTTTAGGGTTAGAGTTTAGAGTTAGGGTTACGGTTAGGGGCATAGGGTTAGGTTTGGGGTTATGGTTTGGTTTTCAGGTTAAGGTCTAGGTTTAGGGTGAGGGGTTAGGGTTCAGGGGGCCTTAGGGTTAGGGTTAGGGTTAGGAGTTAGCATTAGGTTTAGGATTTAGGGTTAGCGTTTAGGGTTAGAGTTTAGGCTTAGGTTTACGGTTAGGGGCATAGGTTTAGGTTTGGGCTTATGGTTTGGTTTTAAGGTTTAGGTCTAGTGTTAGGATTAGGGGTTAGGGTTCAGGGGGGCTTAGGGTTAGGGTTAGGAGTTAGGGTTAGGGTTAGGCGTTAGGGTTAGCGTTTAGGGTTAGAGTTTAGGGTTAGGGTTACGGTTAGGGGCATAGGTTTAGGTTTGGGGTTATGGTTTGGTTTTAAGGTTAAGGTCTAGGGTTAGGGTTATGGGTTATGGTTCAGGGGGCCTTAGGGTTAGGGTTAGGGTTAGGAGTTAGGGTTAGGGTTAGGAGTTAGGGTTAGCGTTTAGGGTTAGAGTTTAGGGTTAGGGTTACGGTTAGGGGCATAGGGTTAGGTTTGGGGTTATGGTTTGGTTTTAAGATTAAGGTCTAGGGTTAGGGTTAGGAGTAAGGGTTCAGGGGGCCTTAGGGTTAGGGTTAGGGTTGGGAGTTAGGGTTAGGGTTAGGAGTTAGGGTTAGCGTTTAGGGTTAGAGTATAGGGTTAGGGTTACGGTTAGGGGCATAGGGTTAGGTTTGGGGTTATGGTTTGATTTTAAGGTTTAGGTCTATGGTTAGGTTTAGGGGTTAGTGTTCAGGGGGGCTTAGGGTTAGGGTTAGGGTTAGGGTTAGGAGTTACGGTTAGGGTTAGGAGTTAGGGTTAGCGTTTAGGGTTAGAGTATAGGGTTCAGGTTACGATTAGGGGCATACGGTTAGGTTTGGGGTTATGGTTTGGTTTTAAGTTTAAGGTCTTGGGTTAGGTTTAGCGGTTAGGGTTCAGGGGGCTTTAGGATTAGGGTTAGGGTTAGGAGTTAGGGTTAGGGTTAGGAGTTAGGGTTAGCGTTTAGGGTTAGAGTTTATGCTTAGGGTTACGGTTAGGGGCATAGGGTTAGGTTTGGGCTTATGGTTTGGTTTTAAGGTTTAGGTGTAGGGTTAGGGTTAGGGGTTAGGGTTCAGGGGGCCTTAGGGTTAGGGTTAGGGTTAGGATTTAGGGTTAGGATTAGGAGTTAGGGTTAGCGTTTAGGGTTAGAGTATAGGGTTAGGGTTACGGTTAGGGGCATAGGGTTAGGTTTGGGCTTATGGTTTGGTTTTAAGGTTTAGGTGTAGGGTTAGGGTTAGGTGTTAGGGTTCAGGGGGCCTTAGGGTTAGGGTTAGGGTTAGGAGTTAGGGTTAGGGTTAGGATTTAGGCTTAGCGTTTAGGGTTAGAGTTTAGGGTTAGGGTTACGGTTAGGGTCATAGGGTTAGGTTTGGGCTTATGGTTTGGTTTTAAGGTTAAGTCCTATGGTTAGGGTTAGGGGTTAGGGTTCAGGGGGGCTTAGGGTTAGGGTTAGGGTTAGGAGTTACGGTTAGGGTTAGGACATAGGGTTAGCATTTAGGGTTAGAGTATAGGGTTAGGGTTACGGTTAGGGGCATAGGGTTAGGTTTGGGGTTATGGTTTGGTTTTAAGTTTAAGGTCTTGGGTTAGGTTTAGGGGTTAGGGTTCAGGGGGCCTTAGGGTTAGGGTTAGGGTTAGGAGTTAGGGTTAGGGTTAGGAGTTAGGGTTAGCGTTTAGGGTTAGAGTTTAGGTTTAGGGTTACGGTTAGGGGCATAGGGTTAGGTTTGGGCTTATGGTTTGGTTTTAAGTTTAAGGTCTTGGGTTAGGTTTAGCGGTTAGGGTTCAGGGGGCCTTAGGGTTAGGGTTAGGGTTAGGAGTTAGGGTTAGGGTTAGGAGTTAGGGTTAGCGTTTAGGGTTAGAGTTTAGGGTTAGGGTTACGGTTAGGGGCATAGGGTTAGGTTTGGGCTTATGGTTTGGTTTTAGATTTAGGTGTAGGGTTAGGGTTAGGGGTTAGGGTTCAGGGGGCCTTAGGGTTAGGGTTAGGGTTAGGAGTTAGGGTTAGGGTTAGGAGTTAGGGTTAGCGTTTAGGGTTAGAGTTTAGAGTTAGGGTTACGGTTAGGGGCATAGGGTTAGGTTTGGGGTTATGGTTTGGTTTTCAGGTTAAGGTCTAGGTTTAGGGTGAGGGGTTAGGGTTCAGGGGGCCTTAGGGTTAGGGTTACGGTTAGGAGTTAGCGTTAGGTTTAGGATTTAGGGTTAGCGTTTAGGGTTAGAGTTTAGGCTTAGGTTTACGGTTAGGGGCATAGGTTTAGGTTTGGGGTTATGGTTTGGTTTTAAGGTTTAGGTCTAGTGTTAGGGTTAGGGGTTAGGTTTCAGTGGGGCTTAGGCTTAGGGTTAGGAGTTAGGGTTAGGGTTAGGCGTTAGGGTTAGCGTTTAGGGTTAGAGTTTAGGGTTAGGGTTACGGTTAGGGACATAGGGTTAGGTTTGGGGTTATGGTTTGATTTTAAGTTTTAGGTCTATGGTTAGGTTTAGGGGTTAGTGTTCAGGGGGGCTTAGGGTTAGGGTTAGGGTTAGGAGTTACGGTTAGGGTTAGGAGTTAGGGTTAGCGTTTAGGGTTAGAGTATAGGGTTAAGGTTACGATTAGGGGCATAGGGTTAGGTTTGGGGTTATGGTTTGGTTTTAAGTTTAGGGTCTTGTGTTAGGTTTAGCGGTTAGGGTTCAGGGGGCCTTAGGATTAGGGTTAGGGTTAGGAGTTAGGGTTAGGGTTAGGAGTTAGGGTTAGCGTTTAGGGTTAGAGTTTAGCCTTAGGGTTACGGTTAGGGGCATAGGGTTAGGTTTGGGCTTATGGTTTGGTTTTAAGGTTTAGGTGTAGGGTTAGGGTTAGGGGTTAGGGTTCAGGGGGCCTTAGGGTTAGGGTTAGGGTTAGGATTTAGGGTTAGGATTAGGAGTTAGGGTTAGCGTTTAGGGTTAGAGTTTAGGGTTAGGGTTACGGTTAGGGGCATAGGGTTAGATTTGGGGTTATGGTTTGGTTTTAAGGTTTAGGTGTAGGGTTAGGGTTAGGGGTTAGGGTTCAGGGGGCCTTAGGGTTAGGGTTAGGGTTAGGAGTTAGGGTTAGGGTTAGGATTTAGGCTTAGCGTTTAGGGTTAGAGTTTAGGGTTAGGGTTACGGTTAGGGTCATAGGGTTAGGTTTGGGGTTATGGTTTGGTTTTAAGATTAAGTCCTATGGTTAGGGTTAGGGGTTAGGGTTCAGGGGGGCTTAGGGTTAGGGTTAGGGTTAGGAGTGACGGTTAGGGTTAGGACATAGGGTTAGCATTTAGGGTTAGAGTATAGGGTTAGGGTTACGGTTAGGGGCATAGGGTTAGGTTTGGGCTTATGGTTTGGTTTTAAGTTTAAGGTCTTGGGTTAGGTTTAGCGGTTAGGGTTCAGGGGGCCTTAGGGTTAGGGTTAGGGTTAGGAGTTAGGGTTAGGGTTAGGAGTTAGGGTTAGCGTTTAGGGTTAGAGTTTAGGCTTAGGGTTACGGTTAGGGGCATAGGGTTAGGTTTGGGCTTATGGTTTGCTTTTAAGATTTAGGTGTAGGGTTAGGGTTAGGGGTTAGGGTTCAGGGGGGCTTAGGGTTAGGGTTAGGGTTAGGAGTTAGGGTTAGGGTTAGGAGTTGGGGTTAGCGTTTAGGGTTAGAGTTTAGAGTTAGGGTTACGGTTAGGGGCATAGGGTTAGGTTTGGGGTTATGGTTTGGTTTTAAGTTTAAGGTCTAGGTTTAGGGTTAGGGGTTAGGGTTCAGGGGGCCTTAGGGTTAGGGTTAGGGTTAGGAGTTAGGGTTAGGTTTAGGATTTTGGGTTAGCATTTAGGATTAGAGTTTAGGCTTAGGCTTACTGTTAGAGGCATAGCTTTAGGTTCGGGTTTATGGTTTGGTTTTAAGGTTTAGGTGTAGGGTTAGGGTTAGGGGTTAGGGTTCAGGGGGCCTTAGGGTTAGGGTTAGGGTTAGGAGTTAGGGTTAGGGTTAGGAGTTAGGGTTAGCGTTTAGGGTTAGAGTTTAGGCTTAGGGTTACGGTTAGGGGCATAGGGTTAGGTTTGGGCTTATGGTTTGGTTTTAAGATTTAGGTGTAGGGTTAGGGTTAGGGGTAAGGTTTCAGGGGGCCTTAGGGTTAGGGTTAGGGTTAGGAGTTAGGGTTAGCGTTTAGGGTTAGAGTTTAGAGTTAGGGTTACGGTTAGGGGCATAGGGTTAGGTTTGGGGTTATGGTTTGGTTTTAAGTTTAAGGTCTAGGTTTAGGGTGAGGGGTTAGGGTTCAGGGGGCCTTAGGGTTAGGGTTAGGGTTAGGAGTTAGGGTTAGGTTTAGGATTTTGGGTTAGCATTTAGGATTAGAGTTTAGGCTTAGGCTTACGGTTAGAGGCATAGGTTAAGGTTTGGGGTTATGTTTTGGTTTTAAGGTTTAGGTCTAGGTTTAGGGTTAGGGGTTAGGGTTCAGGGGGCCTTAGGGTTAGGGTTAGGGTTAGGAGTTAGGGTTAGGGTTAGGACATAGGGTTAGCGTTTAGGGTTAGAGTTTAGAGTTAGGGTTACGGTTAGGGGCATAGGGTTAGGTTTGGGGTTCTGGTTTGGTTTTAAGTTTAAGGTCTAGGTTTAGGGTTAGGGGTTAGGGTTCAGGGGGCCTTAGGGTTAGGGTTAGGGTTAGGAGTTAGGGTTAGGTTTAGGATTTTGGGTTAGCATTTAGGATTAGAGTTTAGGCTTAGGCTTACTGTTAGAGGCATAGCTTTAGGTTCGGGTTTATGGTTTGGTTTTAAGGTTTAGGTGTAGGGTTAGGGTTAGGGGTTAGGGTTCAGGGGGCCTTAGGGTTAGGGTTAGGGTTAGGAGTTAGGGTTAGGGTTAGGAGTTAGGGTTAGCGTTTAGGGTTAGAGTTTAGGGTTAGGGTTACGGTTAGGGGCATAGGGTTAGGTTTGGGCTTATGGTTTGGTTTTAAGATTTAGGTGTAGGGTTAGGGTTAGGGGTTAGGGTTCAGGGGGCCTTAGGGTTAGGGTTAGGGTTAGGAGTTAGGGTTAGCGTTTAGGGTTAGAGTTTAGAGTTAGGGTTACGGTTAGGGGCATAGGGTTAGGTTTGGGGTTATGGTTTGGTTTTAAGTTTAAGGTCTAGGTTTAGGGTGAGGGGTTAGGGTTCAGGGGGCCTTAGGGTTAGGGTTAGGGTTAGGAGTTAGGGTTAGGTTTAGGATTTTGGGTTAGCATTTAGGATTAGAGTTTAGGCTTAGGCTTACTGTTAGAGGCATAGCTTTAGGTTCGGGTTTATGGTTTGGTTTTAAGGTTTAGGTGTAGGGTTAGGGTTAGGGGTTAGGGTTCAGGGGGCCTTAGGGTTAGGGTTAGGGTTAGGAGTTAGGGTTAGGGTTAGGAGTTAGGGTTAGCGTTTAGGGTTAGAGTTTAGGGTTAGGGTTACGGTTAGGGGCATAGGGTTAGGTTTGGGCTTATGGTTTGGTTTTAAGATTTAGGTGTAGGGTTAGGGTTAGGGGTTAGGTTTCAGGGGGCCTTAGGGTTAGGGTTAGGGTTAGGAGTTACGGTTAGCGTTTAGGGTTAGAGTTTAGAGTTAGGGTTACGGTTAGGGGCATAGGGTTAGGTTTGGGGTTATGGTTTGGTTTTAAGTTTAAGGTCTAGGTTTAGGGTGAGGGGTTAGGGTTCAGGGGGCCTTAGTGTTAGGGTTAGGGTTAGGAGTTAGGGTTAGGGTTAGGAGTTAGGGTTAGCGTTTAGGGTTACAGTTTAGGGTTAGAGTTACGGTTAGGGGCATAGGGTTAGGTTTGGGGTTATGGTTTGGTTTTAAGGTTTAGGTGTAGGGTTAGGGTTAGGGGTTAGGGTTCAGGGGGCCTTAGGGTTAGGGTTAGGGTTAGGGTTAGGAGTTAGGGTTAGGGTTAGGATTTAGGCTTAGCGTTTAGGGTTAGAGTTTAGGGTTAGGGTTACTGTTAGGGGCATAGGGTTAGGTTTGGGGTTATGGTTTGGTTTTAAGGTTAAGTCCTATGGTTAGGGTTAGGGGTTAGGGTTCAGGGGGCCTTAGGGTTAGGGTTAGGAGTTAGGGTTAGGGTTAGGCGTTAGGGTTAGCGTTTAGGGTTAGAGTTTAGGGTTAGGGTTACGGTTAGGGGCATAGGTTTAGTTTTGGGGTTATGGTTTGGTTTTAAGGTTAAGGTCTAGGGTTAGGGTGAGGGGTTAGGGTTCAGGGGGCCTTAGGGTTAGGGTTAGGGTTAGGAGTTACGGTTAGGGTTAGGACATAGGGTTAGCGTTTAGGGTTAGAGTATAGGGTTAGGGTTACGGTTAGGGGCATAGGGTTAGGTTTGGGGTTATGGTTTGGTTTTAAGTTTAAGGTCTTGGGTTAGGTTTAGCGGTTAGGGTTCAGGGGGCCTTAGGGTTAGGGTTAGGGTTAGGAGTTAGGGTTAGGGTTAGGAGTTAGCGTTAGGTTTAGGATTTAGGGTTAGCGTTTAGGGTTAGAGTTTAGGCTTAGGTTTACGGTTAGGGGCATAGGTTTAGGTTTGGGCTTATGGTTTGGTTTTAAGGTTTAGGTCTAGTGTTAGGGTTAGGGGTTAGGGTTCAGGGGGGCTTAGGGTTAGGGTTAGGAGTTAGGGTTAGGGTTAGGCGTTAGGGTTAGCGTTTAGGGTTAGAGTTTAGGGTTAGGGTTACGGTTAGGGGCATAGGTTTAGGTTTGGGGTTATGGTTTGGTTTTAAGGTTAAGGTCTAGGGTTAGGGTTATGGGTTATGGTTCAGGGGGCCTTAGGGTTAGGGTTAGGGTTAGGAGTTAGGGTTAGGGTTAGGAGTTAGGGTTAGCGTTTAGGGTTAGAGTTTAGGGTTAGGGTTACGGTTAGGGGCATAGGGTTAGGTTTGGGGTTATGGTTTGGTTTTAAGATTAAGGTCTAGGGTTAGGGTTAGGAGTTAGGGTTCAGGGGGGCTTAGGGTTAGGGTTAGGGTTGGGAGTTAGGGTTAGGGTTAGGTGTTAGGGTTAGCGTTTAGGGTTAGAGTATAGGGTTAGGGTTACGGTTAGGGGCATAGGGTTAGGTTTGGGGTTATGGTATGATTTTAAGGTTTAGGTCTATGGTTAGGTTTAGGGGTTAGTGTTCAGGGGGGCTTAGGGTTAGGGTTAGGGTTAGGAGTTACGGTTAGGGTTAGGAGTTAGGGTTAGCGTTTAGGGTTAGAGTATAGGGTTAAGGTTACGATTAGGGGCATAGGGTTAGGTTTGGGGTTATGGTTTAGTTTTAAGTTTAAGGTCTTGGGTTAGGTTTAGCGGTTAGGGTTCAGGAGGCCTTAGGATTAGGGTTAGGGTTAGGAGTTAGGGTTAGGGTTAGGAGTTAGGGTTAGCGTTTAGGGTTAGAGTTTAGGCTTAGGGTTACGGTTAGGGGCATAGGGTTAGGTTTGGGCTTATGGTTTGGTTTTAAGGTTTAGGTGTAGGGTTAGGGTTAGGGGTTAGGGTTCAGGGGGCCTTAGGGTTAGGGTTAGGGTTAGGATTTAGGGTTAGGATTAGGAGTTAGGGTTAGCGTTTAGGGTTAGAGTTTAGGGTTAGGGTTACGGTTAGGGGCATAGGGTTAGGTTTGGGGTTATGGTTTGGTTTTAAGGTTAAGTCCTATGGTTAGGGTTAGGGGTTAGGTTTCAGGGGGGCTTAGGGTTAGGGTTAGGAGTTAGGGTTAGGGTTAGGAGTTAGGGTTAGCGTTTAGGGTTAGAGTTTAGGGTTAGGGTTACGGTTAGGGGCATAGGGTTAGGTTTGGGCTTATGGTTTGGTTTTAAGATTTAGGTGTAGGGTTAGGGTTAGGGGTTAGGGTTCAGGGGGCCTTAGGGTTAGGGTTAGGGTTAGGAGTTAGGGTTAGGGTTAGGAGTTAGGGTTAGCGTTTAGGGTTAGAGTTTAGAGTTAGGGTTACGGTTAGGGGCATAGGGTTAGGTTTGGGGTTATGGTTTGGTTTTCAGGTTAAGGTCTAGGTTTAGGGTGAGGGGTTAGGGTTCAGGGGGCCTTAGGGTTAGGGTTAGGGTTAGGAGTTAGGGTTAGGTTTAGGATTTAGGGTTAGCGTTTAGGGTTAGAGTTTAGGCTTAGGTTTACGGTTAGGGGCATAGGTTTAGGTTTGGGGTTATGGTTTGGTTTTAAGGTTTAGGTCTAGGGTTAGGGTTAGGGGTTAGGGTTCAGCGGGGCTTAGGGTTAGGGTTAGGAGTTAGGGTTAGGGTTAGGGGTTAGGGTTAGCGTTTAGGGTTAGAGTTTAGGGTTAGGGTTACGGTTAGGGGCATAGGTTTAGGTTTGGGGTTATGGTTTGGTTTTAAGGTTAAGGTCTAGGGTTAGGGTTATGGGTTAGGTTTCAGGGGGCCTTAGGGTTAGGGTTAGGGTTAGGAGTTACGGTTAGGGTTAGGAGTTAGGGTTAGCGTTTAGGGTTAGAGTATAGGGTTAGGGTTACGACTAGGGGCATAGGGTTAGGTTTGGGATTATGGTTTGGTTTTAAGTTTAAGGTCTTGGGTTAGGTTTAGCGGTTAGGGTTCAGGGGGCCTTAGGGTTAGGGTTAGGGTTAGGATTTAGGGTTAGGATTAGGAGTTAGGGTTAGCGTTTAGGGTTAGAGTTTAGGGTTAGGGTTACGGTTAGGGGCATAGGGTTAGATTTGGGGTTATGGTTTGGTTTTAAGGTTTAGGTGTAGGGTTAGGGTTAGGGGTTAGGGTTCAGGGGGCCTTAGGGTTAGGGTTAGGGTTAGGAGTTAGGGTTAGGGTTAGGATTTAGGCTTAGCATTTAGGGTTAGAGTTTAGGGTTAGGGTTACGGTTAGGGTCATAGGGTTAGGTTTGGGGTTATGGTTTGGTTTTAAGATTAAGTCCTATGGTTAGGGTTAGGGGTTAGGGTTCAGGGGGGCTTAGGGTTAGGGTTAGGGTTAGGAGTGACGGTTAGGGTTAGGACATAGGGTTAGCATTTAGGGTTAGAGTATAGGGTTAGGGTTACGGTTAGGGGCATAGGGTTAGGTTTGGGCTTATGGTTTGGTTTTAAGTTTAAGGTCTTGGGTTAGGTTTAGCGGTTAGGGTTCAGGGGGCCTTAGGGTTAGGGTTAGGGTTAGGAGTTAGGGTTAGGGTTAGGAGTTAGGGTTAGCGTTTAGGGTTAGAGTTTAGGCTTAGGGTTACGGTTAGGGGCATAGGGTTAGGTTTGGGCTTATGGTTTGCTTTTAAGATTTAGGTGTAGGGTTAGGGTTAGGGGTTAGGGTTCAGGGGGGCTTAGGGTTAGGGTTAGGGTTAGGAGTTAGGGTTAGGGTTAGGAGTTGGGGTTAGCGTTTAGGGTTAGAGTTTAGAGTTAGGGTTACGGTTAGGGGCATAGGGTTAGGTTTGGGGTTATGGTTTGGTTTTAAGTTTAAGGTCTAGGTTTAGGGTTAGGGGTTAGGGTTCAGGGGGCCTTAGGGTTAGGGTTAGGGTTAGGAGTTAGGGTTAGGTTTAGGATTTTGGGTTAGCATTTAGGATTAGAGTTTAGGCTTAGGCTTACTGTTAGAGGCATAGCTTTAGGTTCGGGTTTATGGTTTGGTTTTAAGGTTTAGGTGTAGGGTTAGGGTTAGGGGTTAGGGTTCAGGGGGCCTTAGGGTTAGGGTTAGGGTTAGGAGTTAGGGTTAGGGTTAGGAGTTAGGGTTAGCGTTTAGGGTTAGAGTTTAGGGTTAGGGTTACGGTTAGGGGCATAGGGTTAGGTTTGGGCTTATGGTTTGGTTTTAAGATTTAGGTGTAGGGTTAGGGTTAGGGGTAAGGTTTCAGGGGGCCTTAGGGTTAGGGTTAGGGTTAGGAGTTAGGGTTAGCGTTTAGGGTTAGAGTTTAGAGTTAGGGTTACGGTTAGGGGCATAGGGTTAGGTTTGGGGTTATGGTTTGGTTTTAAGTTTAAGGTCTAGGTTTAGGGTGAGGGGTTAGGGTTCAGGGGGCCTTAGGGTTAGGGTTAGGGTTAGGAGTTAGGGTTAGGTTTAGGATTTTGGGTTAGCATTTAGGATTAGAGTTTAGGCTTAGGCTTACGGTTAGAGGCATAGGTTAAGGTTTGGGGTTATGTTTTGGTTTTAAGGTTTAGGTCTAGGTTTAGGGTTAGGGGTTAGGGTTCAGGGGGCCTTAGGGTTAGGGTTAGGGTTAGGAGTTAGGGTTAGGGTTAGGACATAGGGTTAGCGTTTAGGGTTAGAGTTTAGGGTTAGGGTTACGGTTAGGGGCATAGGGTTAGGTTTGGGGTTCTGGTTTGGTTTTAAGTTTAAGGTCTAGGTTTAGGGTTAGGGGTTAGGGTTCAGGGGGCCTTAGGGTTAGGGTTAGGGTTAGGAGTTAGGGTTAGGTTTAGGATTTTGGGTTAGCATTTAGGATTAGAGTTTAGGCTTAGGCTTACTGTTAGAGGCATAGCTTTAGGTTCGGGTTTATGGTTTGGTTTTAAGGTTTAGGTGTAGGGTTAGGGTTAGGGGTTAGGGTTCAGGGGGCCTTAGGGTTAGGGTTAGGGTTAGGAGTTAGGGTTAGGGTTAGGAGTTAGGGTTAGCGTTTAGGGTTAGAGTTTAGGGTTAGGGTTACGGTTAGGGGCATAGGGTTAGGTTTGGGCTTATGGTTTGGTTTTAAGATTTAGGTGTAGGGTTAGGGTTAGGGGTTAGGGTTCAGGGGGCCTTAGGGTTAGGGTTAGGGTTAGGAGTTAGGGTTAGCGTTTAGGGTTAGAGTTTAGAGTTAGGGTTACGGTTAGGGGCATAGGGTTAGGTTTGGGGTTATGGTTTGGTTTTAAGTTTAAGGTCTAGGTTTAGGGTGAGGGGTTAGGGTTCAGGGGGCCTTAGGGTTAGGGTTAGGGTTAGGAGTTAGGGTTAGGTTTAGGATTTTGGGTTAGCATTTAGGATTAGAGTTTAGGCTTAGGCTTACGGTTAGAGGCATAGGTTAAGGTTTGGGGTTATGTTTTGGTTTTAAGGTTTAGGTCTAGGTTTAGGGTTAGGGGTTAGGGTTCAGGGGGCCTTAGGGTTAGGGTTAGGGTTAGGAGTTAGGGTTAGGGTTAGGAGTTAGGGTTAGCGTTTAGGGTTAGAGTTTAGAGTTAGGGTTACGGTTAGGGGCATAGGGTTAGGTTTGGGGTTATGGTTTGGTTTTAAGTTTAAGGTCTAGGTTTAGGGTTAGGGGTTAGGGTTCAGGGGGCCTTAGGGTTAGGGTTAGGGTTAGGAGTTAGGGTTAGGTTTAGGATTTTGGGTTAGCATTTAGGATTAGAGTTTAGGCTTAGGCTTACTGTTAGAGGCATAGCTTTAGGTTCGGGTTTATGGTTTGGTTTTAAGGTTTAGGTGTAGGGTTAGGGTTAGGGGTTAGGGTTCAGGGGGCCTTAGGGTTAGGGTTAGGGTTAGGAGTTAGGGTTAGGGTTAGGAGTTAGGGTTAGCGTTTAGGGTTAGAGTTTAGGGTTAGGGTTACGGTTAGGGGCATAGGGTTAGGTTTGGGCTTATGGTTTGGTTTTAAGATTTAGGTGTAGGGTTAGGGTTAGGGGTTAGGTTTCAGGGGGCCTTAGGGTTAGGGTTAGGGTTAGGAGTTACGGTTAGCGTTTAGGGTTAGAGTTTAGAGTTAGGGTTACGGTTAGGGGCATAGGGTTAGGTTTGGGGTTATGGTTTGGTTTTAAGTTTAAGGTCTAGGTTTAGGGTGAGGGGTTAGGGTTCAGGGGGCCTTAGTGTTAGGGTTAGGGTTAGGAGTTAGGGTTAGGGTTAGGAGTTAGGGTTAGCGTTTAGGGTTACAGTTTAGGGTTAGAGTTACGGTTAGGGGCATAGGGTTAGGTTTGGGGTTATGGTTTGGTTTTAAGGTTTAGGTGTAGGGTTAGGGTTAGGGGTTAGGGTTCAGGGGGCCTTAGGGTTAGGGTTAGGGTTAGGGTTAGGAGTTAGGGTTAGGGTTAGGATTTAGGCTTAGCGTTTAGGGTTAGAGTTTAGGGTTAGGGTTACTGTTAGGGGCATAGGGTTAGGTTTGGGGTTATGGTTTGGTTTTAAGGTTAAGTCCTATGGTTAGGGTTAGGGGTTAGGGTTCAGGGGGCCTTAGGGTTAGGGTTAGGAGTTAGGGTTAGGGTTAGGCGTTAGGGTTAGCGTTTAGGGTTAGAGTTTAGGGTTAGGGTTACGGTTAGGGGCATAGGTTTAGTTTTGGGGTTATGGTTTGGTTTTAAGGTTAAGGTCTAGGGTTAGGGTGAGGGGTTAGGGTTCAGGGGGCCTTAGGGTTAGGGTTAGGGTTAGGAGTTACGGTTAGGGTTAGGACATAGGGTTAGCGTTTAGGGTTAGAGTATAGGGTTAGGGTTACGGTTAGGGGCATAGGGTTAGGTTTGGGGTTATGGTTTGGTTTTAAGTTTAAGGTCTTGGGTTAGGTTTAGCGGTTAGGGTTCAGGGGGCCTTAGGGTTAGGGTTAGGGTTAGGAGTTAGGGTTAGGGTTAGGAGTTAGCGTTAGGTTTAGGATTTAGGGTTAGCGTTTAGGGTTAGAGTTTAGGCTTAGGTTTACGGTTAGGGGCATAGGTTTAGGTTTGGGCTTATGGTTTGGTTTTAAGGTTTAGGTCTAGTGTTAGGGTTAGGGGTTAGGGTTCAGGGGGGCTTAGGGTTAGGGTTAGGAGTTAGGGTTAGGGTTAGGCGTTAGGGTTAGCGTTTAGGGTTAGAGTTTAGGGTTAGGGTTACGGTTAGGGGCATAGGTTTAGGTTTGGGGTTATGGTTTGGTTTTAAGGTTAAGGTCTAGGGTTAGGGTTATGGGTTATGGTTCAGGGGGCCTTAGGGTTAGGGTTAGGGTTAGGAGTTAGGGTTAGGGTTAGGAGTTAGGGTTAGCGTTTAGGGTTAGAGTTTAGGGTTAGGGTTACGGTTAGGGGCATAGGGTTAGGTTTGGGGTTATGGTTTGGTTTTAAGATTAAGGTCTAGGGTTAGGGTTAGGAGTTAGGGTTCAGGGGGGCTTAGGGTTAGGGTTAGGGTTGGGAGTTAGGGTTAGGGTTAGGTGTTAGGGTTAGCGTTTAGGGTTAGAGTATAGGGTTAGGGTTACGGTTAGGGGCATAGGGTTAGGTTTGGGGTTATGGTATGATTTTAAGGTTTAGGTCTATGGTTAGGTTTAGGGGTTAGTGTTCAGGGGGGCTTAGGGTTAGGGTTAGGGTTAGGAGTTACGGTTAGGGTTAGGAGTTAGGGTTAGCGTTTAGGGTTAGAGTATAGGGTTAAGGTTACGATTAGGGGCATAGGGTTAGGTTTGGGCTTATGGTTTGGTTTTAAGGTTTAGGTGTAGGGTTAGGGTTAGGGGTTAGGGTTCAGGGGGCCTTAGGGTTAGGGTTAGGGTTAGGATTTAGGGTTAGGATTAGGAGTTAGGGTTAGCGTTTAGGGTTAGAGTTTAGGGTTAGGGTTACGGTTAGGGGCATAGGGTTAGGTTTGGGCTTATGGTTTGGTTTTAAGGTTTAGGTGTAGGGTTAGGGTTAGGTGTTAGGGTTCAGGGGGCCTTAGGGTTAGGGTTAGGGTTAGGAGTTAGGGTTAGGGTTAGGATTTAGGCTTAGCGTTTAGGGTTAGAGTTTAGGGTTAGGGTTACGGTTAGGGTCATAGGGTTAGGTTTGGGCTTATGGTTTGGTTTTAAGGTTTAAGTCCTATGGTTAGGGTTAGGGGTTAGGGTTCAGGGGGGCTTAGGGTTAGGGTTAGGGTTAGGAGTTACGGTTAGGGTTAGGACATAGGGTTAGCATTTAGGGTTAGAGTTTAGAGTTAGGGTTACGGTTAGGGGCATAGGGTTAGGTTTGGGGTTATGGTTTGGTTTTAAGTTTAAGGTCTTGGGTTAGGTTTAGGGGTTAGGGTTCAGGGGGCCTTAGGGTTAGGGTTAGGGTTAGGAGTTACGGTTAGGGTTAGGAGTTAGGGTTAGCGTTTAGGGTTAGAGTTTAGGTTTAGGGTTACGGTTAGGGGCATAGGGTTAGGTTTGGGCTTATGGTTTGGTTTTAAGTTTAAGGTCTTGGGTTAGGTTTAGCGGTTAGGGTTCAGGGGGCCTTAGGGTTAGGGTTAGGGTTAGGAGTTAGGGTTAGGGTTAGGAGTTAGGGTTAGCGTTTAGGGTTAGAGTTTAGGGTTAGGGTTACGGTTAGGGGCATAGGGTTAGGTTTGGGCTTATGGTTTGGTTTTAGATTTAGGTGTAGGGTTAGGGTTAGGGGTTAGGGTTCAGGGGGCCTTAGGGTTAGGGTTAGGGTTAGGAGTTAGGGTTAGGGTTAGGAGTTAGGGTTAGCGTTTAGGGTTAGAGTTTAGAGTTAGGGTTACGGTTAGGGGCATAGGGTTAGGTTTGGGGTTATGGTTTGGTTTTCAGGTTAAGGTCTAGGTTTAGGGTGAGGGGTTAGGGTTCAGGGGGCCTTAGGGTTAGGGTTAGGAGTTAGCGTTAGGTTTAGGATTTAGGGTTAGCGTTTAGGGTTAGAGTTTAGGCTTAGGGTTACGGTTAGGGGCATAGGTTTAGGTTTGGGGTTATGGTTTGGTTTTAAGGTTTAGGTCTAGTGTTAGGGTTAGGGGTTAGGTTTCAGTGGGGCTTAGGCTTAGGGTTAGGAGTTAGGGTTAGGGTTAGGCGTTAGGGTTAGCGTTTAGGGTTAGAGTTTAGGGTTAGGGTTACGGTTAGGGGCATAGGGTTAGGTTTGGGGTTATGGTTTGATTTTAAGTTTTAGGTCTATGGTTAGGTTTAGGGGTTAGTGTTCAGGGGGGCTTAGGGTTAGGGTTAGGGTTAGGAGTTACGGTTAGGGTTAGGAGTTAGGGTTAGCGTTTAGGGTTAGAGTATAGGGTTAAGGTTACGATTAGGGGCATAGGGTTAGGTTTGGGGTTATGGTTTGGTTTTAAGTTTAGGGTCTTGTGTTAGGTTTAGCGGTTAGGGTTCAGGGGGCCTTAGGATTAGGGTTAGGGTTAGGAGTTAGGGTTAGGAGTTAGGGTTAGCGTTTAGGGTTAGAGTTTAGGCTTAGGGTTACGGTTAGGGGCATAGGGTTAGGTTTGGGCTTATGGTTTGGTTTTAAGGTTTAGGTGTAGGGTTAGGGTTAGGGGTTAGGGTTCAGGGGGCCTTAGGGTTAGGGTTAGGGTTAGGATTTAGGGTTAGGATTAGGAGTTAGGGTTAGCGTTTAGGGTTAGAGTTTAGGGTTAGGGTTACGGTTAGGGGCATAGGGTTAGATTTGGGGTTATGGTTTGGTTTTAAGGTTTAGGTGTAGGGTTAGGGTTAGGGGTTAGGGTTCAGGGGGCCTTAGGGTTAGGGTTAGGGTTAGGAGTTAGGGTTAGGGTTAGGATTTAGGCTTAGCGTTTAGGGTTAGAGTTTAGGGTTAGGGTTACGGTTAGGGTCATAGGGTTAGGTTTGGGGTTATGGTTTGGTTTTAAGATTAAGTCCTATGGTTAGGGTTAGGGGTTAGGGTTCAGGGGGGCTTAGGGTTAGGGTTAGGGTTAGGAGTGACGGTTAGGGTTAGGACATAGGGTTAGCATTTAGGGTTAGAGTATAGGGTTAGGGTTACGGTTAGGGGCATAGGGTTAGGTTTGGGGTTATGGTTTGGTTTTAAGTTTAAGGTCTTGGGTTAGGTTTAGCGGTTAGGGTTCAGGGGGCCTTAGGGTTAGGGTTAGGGTTAGGGTTAGGAGTTAGGGTTAGGGTTAGGAGTTAGGGTTAGCGTTTAGGGTTAGAGTTTAGGCTTAGGGTTACGGTTAGGGGCATAGGGTTAGGTTTGGGGTTATGGTTTGGTTTTAAGGTTTAGGTCTAGGGTTAGGGTTAGGGGTTAGGGTTCAGGGGGCCTTAGGGTTAGGGTTAGGAGTTAGGGTTAGGGTTAGGAGTTGGGGTTAGCGTTTAGGGTTAGAGTTTAGAGTTAGGGTTACGGTTAGGGGCATAGGGTTAGGTTTGGGGTTATGGTTTAGTTTTAAGTTTAAGGTCTTGGGTTAGGTTTAGCGGTTAGGGTTCAGGGGGCCTTAGGGTTAGGGTTAGGGTTAGGAGTTAGGGTTAGGGTTAGGAGTTAGGGTTAGCGTTTAGGGTTAGAGTTTAGGTTTAGGGTTACGGTTAGGGGCATAGGGTTAGGTTTGGGCTTATGGTTTGGTTTTAAGTTTAAGGTCTTGGGTTAGGTTTAGCGGTTAGGGTTCAGGGGGCCTTAGGGTTAGGGTTAGGGTTAGGAGTTAGGGTTAGGGTTAGGAGTTAGGGTTAGCGTTTAGGGTTAGAGTTTAGGGTTAGGGTTACGGTTAGGGGCATAGGGTTAGGTTTGGGCTTATGGTTTGGTTTTAGATTTAGGTGTAGGGTTAGGGTTAGGGGTTAGGGTTCAGGGGGCCTTAGGGTTAGGGTTAGGGTTAGGAGTTAGGGTTAGGGTTAGGAGTTAGGGTTAGCGTTTAGGGTTAGAGTTTAGAGTTAGGGTTACGGTTAGGGGCATAGGGTTAGGTTTGGGGTTATGGTTTGGTTTTCAGGTTAAGGTCTAGGTTTAGGGTGAGGGGTTAGGGTTCAGGGGGCCTTAGGGTTAGGGTTAGGAGTTAGCGTTAGGTTTAGGATTTAGGGTTAGCGTTTAGGGTTAGAGTTTAGGCTTAGGGTTACGGTTAGGGGCATAGGTTTAGGTTTGGGGTTATGGTTTGGTTTTAAGGTTTAGGTCTAGTGTTAGGGTTAGGGGTTAGGGTTCAGGGGGGCTTAGGGTTAGGGTTAGGAGTTAGGGTTAGGGTTAGGCGTTAGGGTTAGCGTTTAGGGTTAGAGTTTAGGGTTAGGGTTACGGTTAGGGGCATAGGTTTAGGTTTGGGGTTATGGTTTGGTTTTAAGGTTAAGGTCTAGGGTTAGGGTTATGGGTTATGGTTCAGGGGGCCTTAGGGTTAGGGTTAGGGTTAGGAGTTAGGGTTAGGGTTAGGAGTTAGGGTTAGCGTTTAGGGTTAGAGTTTAGAGTTAGGGTTACGGTTAGGGGCATAGGGTTAGGTTTGGGGTTATGGTTTGGTTTTAAGATTAAGGTCTAGGGTTAGGGTTAGGAGTTAGGGTTCAGGGGGGCTTAGGGTTAGGGTTAGGGTTGGGAGTTAGGGTTAGGGTTAGGTGTTAGGGTTAGCGTTTAGGGTTAGAGTATAGGGTTAGGGTTACGGTTAGGGGCATAGGGTTAGGTTTGGGGTTATGGTATGATTTTAAGGTTTAGGTCTATGGTTAGGTTTAGGGGTTAGTGTTCAGGGGGGCTTAGGGTTAGGGTTAGGGTTAGGAGTTACGGTTAGGGTTAGGAGTTAGGGTTAGCGTTTAGGGTTAGAGTATAGGGTTAAGGTTACGATTAGGGGCATAGGGTTAGGTTTGGGGTTATGGTTTAGTTTTAAGTTTAAGGTCTTGGGTTAGGTTTAGCGGTTAGGGTTCAGGAGGCCTTAGGATTAGGGTTAGGGTTAGGAGTTAGGGTTAGGGTTAGGAGTTAGGGTTAGCGTTTAGGGTTAGAGTTTAGGCTTAGGGTTACGGTTAGGGGCATAGGGTTAGGTTTGGGCTTATGGTTTGGTTTTAAGGTTTAGGTGTAGGGTTAGGGTTAGGGGTTAGGGTTCAGGGGGCCTTAGGGTTAGGGTTAGGGTTAGGATTTAGGGTTAGGATTAGGAGTTAGGGTTAGCGTTTAGGGTTAGAGTTTAGGGTTAGGGTTACGGTTAGGGGCATAGGGTTAGGTTTGGGCTTATGGTTTGGTTTTAAGGTTTAGGTGTAGGGTTAGGGTTAGGTGTTAGGGTTCAGGGGGCCTTAGGGTTAGGGTTAGGGTTAGGAGTTAGGGTTAGGGTTAGGATTTAGGCTTAGCGTTTAGGGTTAGAGTTTAGGGTTAGGGTTACGGTTAGGGTCATAGGGTTAGGTTTGGGCTTATGGTTTGGTTTTAAGGTTTAAGTCCTATGGTTAGGGTTAGGGGTTAGGGTTCAGGGGGGCTTAGGGTTAGGGTTAGGGTTAGGAGTTACGGTTAGGGTTAGGACATAGGGTTAGCATTTAGGGTTAGAGTTTAGAGTTAGGGTTACGGTTAGGGGCATAGGGTTAGGTTTGGGGTTATGGTTTGGTTTTAAGTTTAAGGTCTTGGGTTAGGTTTAGGGGTTAGGGTTCAGGGGGCCTTAGGGTTAGGGTTAGGGTTAGGAGTTAGGGTTAGGGTTAGGAGTTAGGGTTAGCGTTTAGGGTTAGAGTTTAGGTTTAGGGTTACGGTTAGGGGCATAGGGTTAGGTTTGGGCTTATGGTTTGGTTTTAAGTTTAAGGTCTTGGGTTAGGTTTAGCGGTTAGGGTTCAGGGGGCCTTAGGGTTAGGGTTAGGGTTAGGGTTAGGAGTTAGGGTTAGCGTTTAGGGTTAGAGTTTAGGGTTAGGGTTACGGTTAGGGGCATAGGGTTAGGTTTGGGCTTATGGTTTGGTTTTAGATTTAGGTGTAGGGTTAGGGTTAGGGGTTAGGGTTCAGGGGGCCTTAGGGTTAGGGTTAGGGTTAGGAGTTAGGGTTAGGGTTAGGAGTTAGGGTTAGCGTTTAGGGTTAGAGTTTAGAGTTAGGGTTACGGTTAGGGGCATAGGGTTAGGTTTGGGGTTATGGTTTGGTTTTCAGGTTAAGGTCTAGGTTTAGGGTGAGGGGTTAGGGTTCAGGGGGCCTTAGGGTTAGGGTTAGGAGTTAGCGTTAGGTTTAGGATTTAGGGTTAGCGTTTAGGGTTAGAGTTTAGGCTTAGGGTTACGGTTAGGGGCATAGGTTTAGGTTTGGGGTTATGGTTTGGTTTTAAGGTTTAGGTCTAGTGTTAGGGTTAGGGGTTAGGTTTCAGTGGGGCTTAGGCTTAGGGTTAGGAGTTAGGGTTAGGGTTAGGCGTTAGGGTTAGCGTTTAGGGTTAGAGTTTAGGGTTAGGGTTACGGTTAGGGGCATAGGGTTAGGTTTGGGGTTATGGTTTGATTTTAAGTTTTAGGTCTATGGTTAGGTTTAGGGGTTAGTGTTCAGGGGGGCTTAGGGTTAGGGTTAGGGTTAGGAGTTACGGTTAGGGTTAGGAGTTAGGGTTAGCGTTTAGGGTTAGAGTATAGGGTTAAGGTTACGATTAGGGGCATAGGGTTAGGTTTGGGGTTATGGTTTGGTTTTAAGTTTAGGGTCTTGTGTTAGGTTTAGCGGTTAGGGTTCAGGGGGCCTTAGGATTAGGGTTAGGGTTAGGAGTTAGGGTTAGGAGTTAGGGTTAGCGTTTAGGGTTAGAGTTTAGGCTTAGGGTTACGGTTAGGGGCATAGGGTTAGGTTTGGGCTTATGGTTTGGTTTTAAGGTTTAGGTGTAGGGTTAGGGTTAGGGGTTAGGGTTCAGGGGGCCTTAGGGTTAGGGTTAGGGTTAGGATTTAGGGTTAGGATTAGGAGTTAGGGTTAGCGTTTAGGGTTAGAGTTTAGGGTTAGGGTTACGGTTAGGGGCATAGGGTTAGATTTGGGGTTATGGTTTGGTTTTAAGGTTTAGGTGTAGGGTTAGGGTTAGGGGTTAGGGTTCAGGGGGCCTTAGGGTTAGGGTTAGGGTTAGGAGTTAGGGTTAGGGTTAGGATTTAGGCTTAGCGTTTAGGGTTAGAGTTTAGGGTTAGGGTTACGGTTAGGGTCATAGGGTTAGGTTTGGGGTTATGGTTTGGTTTTAAGATTAAGTCCTATGGTTAGGGTTAGGGGTTAGGGTTCAGGGGGGCTTAGGGTTAGGGTTAGGGTTAGGAGTGACGGTTAGGGTTAGGACATAGGGTTAGCATTTAGGGTTAGAGTATAGGGTTAGGGTTACGGTTAGGGGCATAGGGTTAGGTTTGGGGTTATGGTTTGGTTTTAAGTTTAAGGTCTTGGGTTAGGTTTAGCGGTTAGGGTTCAGGGGGCCTTAGGGTTAGGGTTAGGGTTAGGGTTAGGAGTTAGGGTTAGGGTTAGGAGTTAGGGTTAGCGTTTAGGGTTAGAGTTTAGGCTTAGGGTTACGGTTAGGGGCATAGGGTTAGGTTTGGGGTTATGGTTTGGTTTTAAGGTTTAGGTCTAGGGTTAGGGTTAGGGGTTAGGGTTCAGGGGGGCTTAGGGTTAGGGTTAGGGTTAGGAGTTAGGGTTAGGGTTAGGAGTTGGGGTTAGCGTTTAGGGTTAGAGTTTAGAGTTAGGGTTACGGTTAGGGGCATAGGGTTAGGTTTGGGGTTATGGTTTAGTTTTAAGTTTAAGGTCTTGGGTTAGGTTTAGCGGTTAGGGTTCAGGGGGCCTTAGGGTTAGGGTTAGGGTTAGGAGTTAGGGTTAGGGTTAGGAGTTAGGGTTAGCGTTTAGGGTTAGAGTTTAGGTTTAGGGTTACGGTTAGGGGCATAGGGTTAGGTTTGGGCTTATGGTTTGGTTTTAAGTTTAAGGTCTTGGGTTAGGTTTAGCTGTTAGGGTTCAGGGGGCCTTAGGGTTAGGGTTAGGGTTAGGAGTTAGGGTTAGGGTTAGGAGTTAGGGTTAGCGTTTAGGGTTAGAGTTTAGGGTTAGGGTTACGGTTAGGGGCATAGGGTTAGGTTTGGGCTTATGGTTTGGTTTTAGATTTAGGTGTAGGGTTAGGGTTAGGGGTTAGGGTTCAGGGGGCCTTAGGGTTAGGGTTAGGGTTAGGAGTTAGGGTTAGGGTTAGGAGTTAGGGTTAGCGTTTAGGGTTAGAGTTTAGAGTTAGGGTTACGGTTAGGGGCATAGGGTTAGGTTTGGGGTTATGGTTTGGTTTTCAGGTTAAGGTCTAGGTTTAGGGTGAGGGGTTAGGGTTCAGGGGGCCTTAGGGTTAGGGTTAGGAGTTAGCGTTAGGTTTAGGATTTAGGGTTAGCGTTTAGGGTTAGAGTTTAGGCTTAGGGTTACGGTTAGGGGCATAGGTTTAGGTTTGGGGTTATGGTTTGGTTTTAAGGTTTAGGTCTAGTGTTAGGGTTAGGGGTTAGGTTTCAGTGGGGCTTAGGCTTAGGGTTAGGAGTTAGGGTTAGGGTTAGGCGTTAGGGTTAGCGTTTAGGGTTAGAGTTTAGGGTTAGGGTTACGGTTAGGGGCATAGGTTTAGTTTTGGGGTTATGGTTTGGTTTTAAGTTTTAGGTCTATGGTTAGGTTTAGGGGTTAGTGTTCAGGGGGGCTTAGGGTTAGGGTTAGGGTTAGGAGTTACGGTTAGGGTTAGGAGTTAGGGTTAGCGTTTAGGGTTAGAGTATAGGGTTAAGGTTACGATTAGGGGCATAGGGTTAGGTTTGGGGTTATGGTTTGGTTTTAAGTTTAGGGTCTTGTGTTAGGTTTAGCGGTTAGGGTTCAGGGGGCCTTAGGATTAGGGTTAGGGTTAGGAGTTAGGGTTAGGAGTTAGGGTTAGCGTTTAGGGTTAGAGTTTAGGCTTAGGGTTACGGTTAGGGGCATAGGGTTAGGTTTGGGCTTATGGTTTGGTTTTAAGGTTTAGGTGTAGGGTTAGGGTTAGGGGTTAGGGTTCAGGGGGCCTTAGGGTTAGGGTTAGGGTTAGGATTTAGGGTTAGGATTAGGAGTTAGGGTTAGCGTTTAGGGTTAGAGTTTAGGGTTAGGGTTACGGTTAGGGGCATAGGGTTAGATTTGGGGTTATGGTTTGGTTTTAAGGTTTAGGTGTAGGGTTAGGGTTAGGGGTTAGGGTTCAGGGGGCCTTAGGGTTAGGGTTAGGGTTAGGAGTTAGGGTTAGGGTTAGGATTTAGGCTTAGCGTTTAGGGTTAGAGTTTAGGGTTAGGGTTATGGTTAGGGTCATAGGGTTAGGTTTGGGGTTATGGTTTGGTTTTAAGATTAAGTCCTATGGTTAGGGTTAGGGGTTAGGGTTCAGGGGGGCTTAGGGTTAGGGTTAGGGTTAGGAGTGACGGTTAGGGTTAGGACATAGGGTTAGCATTTAGGGTTAGAGTATAGGGTTAGGGTTACGGTTAGGGGCATAGGGTTAGGTTTGGGCTTATGGTTTGGTTTTAAGTTTAAGGTCTTGGGTTAGGTTTAGCGGTTAGGGTTCAGGGGGCCTTAGGGTTAGGGTTAGGGTTAGGGTTAGGAGTTAGGGTTAGGGTTAGGAGTTAGGGTTAGCGTTTAGGGTTAGAGTTTAGGCTTAGGGTTACGGTTAGGGGCATAGGGTTAGGTTTGGGGTTATGGTTTGGTTTTAAGGTTTAGGTCTAGGGTTAGGGTTAGGGGTTAGGGTTCAGGGGGGCTTAGGGTTAGGGTTAGGGTTAGGAGTTAGGGTTAGGGTTAGGAGTTGGGGTTAGCGTTTAGGGTTAGAGTTTAGAGTTAGGGTTACGGTTAGGGGCATAGGGTTAGGTTTGGGGTTATGGTTTAGTTTTAAGTTTAAGGTCTTGTGTTAGGTTTAGCGGTTAGGGTTCAGGGGGCCTTAGGATTAGGGTTAGGGTTAGGAGTTAGGGTTAGGAGTTAGGGTTAGCGTTTAGGGTTAGAGTTTAGGCTTAGGGTTACGGTTAGGGGCATAGGGTTAGGTTTGGGCTTATGGTTTGGTTTTAAGGTTTAGGTGTAGGGTTAGGGTTAGGGGTTAGGGTTCAGGGGGCCTTAGGGTTAGGGTTAGGGTTAGGATTTAGGGTTAGGATTAGGAGTTAGGGTTAGCGTTTAGGGTTAGAGTTTAGGGTTAGGGTTACGGTTAGGGGCATAGGGTTAGATTTGGGGTTATGGTTTGGTTTTAAGATTAAGTCCTGTGGTTAGGGTTAGGGGTTAGGGTTCAGGGGGGCTTAGGGTTAGGGTTAGGGTTAGGAGTGACGGTTAGGGTTAGGACATAGGGTTAGCATTTAGGGTTAGAGTATAGGGTTAGGGTTACGGTTAGGGGCATAGGGTTAGGTTTGGGCTTATGGTTTGGTTTTAAGTTTAAGGTCTTGGGTTAGGTTTAGCGGTTAGGGTTCAGGGGGCCTTAGGGTTAGGGTTAGGGTTAGGGTTAGGAGTTAGGGTTAGGGTTAGGAGTTAGGGTTAGCGTTTAGGGTTAGAGTTTAGGCTTAGGGTTACGGTTAGGGGCATAGGGTTAGGTTTGGGCTTATGGTTTGCTTTTAAGATTTAGGTGTAGGGTTAGGGTTAGGGGTTAGGGTTCAGGGGGGCTTAGGGTTAGGGTTAGGGTTAGGAGTTAGGGTTAGGGTTAGGAGTTAGGGTTAGCGTTTAGGGTTAGAGTTTAGGGTTAGGGTTACGGTTAGGGGCATAGGGTTAGGTTTGGGGTTATGGTTTGGTTTTAAGTTTAAGGTCTAGGTTTAGGGTTAGGGGTTAGGGTTCAGGGGGCCTTAGGGTTAGGGTTAGGGTTAGGAGTTAGGATTAGGTTTAGGATTTTGGGTTAGCATTTAGGATTAGAGTTTAGGCTTAGGCTTACTGTTAGAGGCATAGCTTTAGGTTCGGGTTTATGGTTTGGTTTTAAGGTTTAGGTGTAGGGTTAGGGTTAGGGGTTAGGGTTCAGGGGGCCTTAGGGTTAGGGTTAGGGTTAGGAGTTAGGGTTAGGGTTAGGAGTTAGGGTTAGCGTTTAGGGTTAGAGTTTAGGGTTAGGGTTACGGTTAGGGGCATAGGGTTTGGTTTGGGCTTATGGTTTGGTTTTAAGATTTAGGTGTAGGGTTAGGGTTAGGGGTTAGGTTTCAGGGGGCCTTAGGGTTAGGGTTAGGGTTAGGAGTTAGGGTTAGCGTTTAGGGTTAGAGTTTAGAGTTAGGGTTACGGTTAGGGGCATAGGGTTAGGTTTGGGGTTATGGTTTGGTTTTAAGTTTAAGGTCTAGGTTTAGGGTGAGGGGTTAGGGTTCAGGGGGCCTTAGGGTTAGGGTTAGGGTTAGGAGTTAGGGTTAGGTTTAGGATTTTGGGTTAGCATTTAGGATTAGAGTTTAGGCTTAGGCTTACGGTTAGAGGCATAGGTTAAGGTTTGGGGTTATGTTTTGGTTTTAAGGTTTAGGTCTAGGTTTAGGGTTAGGGGTTAGGGTTCAGGGGGCCTTAGGGTTAGGGTTAGGGTTAGGAGTTAGGGTTAGGGTTAGGAGTTAGGGTTAGCGTTTAGGGTTAGAGTTTAGAGTTAGGGTTACGGTTAGGGGCATAGGGTTAGGTTTGGGGTTATGGTTTGGTTTTAAGTTTAAGGTCTAGGTTTAGGGTTAGGGGTTAGGGTTCAGGGGGCCTTAGGGTTAGGGTTAGGGTTAGGAGTTAGGGTTAGGTTTAGGATTTTGGGTTAGCATTTAGGATTAGAGTTTAGGCTTAGGCTTACTGTTAGAGGCATAGCTTTAGGTTTTTGGTTTATGGTTTGGTTTTAAGGTTTAGGTGTAGGGTTAGGGTTAGGGGTTAGGGTTCAGGGGGCCTTAGGGTTAGGGTTAGGGTTAGGAGTTAGGGTTAGGGTTAGGAGTTAGGGTTAGCGTTTAGGGTTAGAGTTTAGGGTTAGGGTTACGGTTAGGGGCATAGGGTTAGGTTTGGGCTTATGGTTTGGTTTTAAGATTTAGGTGTAGGGTTAGGGTTAGGGGTTAGGTTTCAGGGGGCCTTAGGGTTAGGGTTAGGGTTAGGAGTTAGGGTTAGGGTTAGGAGTTAGGGTTAGCGTTTAGGGTTAGAGTTTAGGGTTAGGGTTACGGTTAGGGGCATAGGGTTAGGTTTGGGGTTATGGTTTGGTTTTAAGTTTAAGGTCTAGGTTTAGGGTTAGGGGTTAGGGTTCAGGGGGCCTTAGGGTTAGGGTTAGGGTTAGGAGTTAGGGTTAGGTTTAGGATTTTGGGTTAGCATTTAGGATTAGAGTTTAGGCTTAGGCTTACTGTTAGAGGCATAGCTTTAGGTTCGGGTTTATGGTTTGGTTTTAAGGTTTAGGTGTAGGGTTAGGGTTAGGGGTTAGGGTTCAGGGGGCCTTAGGGTTAGGGTTAGGGTTAGGAGTTAGGGTTAGGGTTAGGAGTTAGGGTTAGCGTTTAGGGTTAGAGTTTAGGGTTAGGGTTACGGTTAGGGGCATAGGGTTAGGTTTGGGCTTATGGTTTGGTTTTAAGATTAAGTGTAGGGTTAGGGTTAGGGGTTAGGTTTCAGGGGGCCTTAGGGTTAGGGTTAGGGTTAGGAGTTAGGGTTAGCGTTTAGGGTTAGAGTTTAGAGTTAGGGTTACGGTTAGGGGCATAGGGTTAGGTTTGGGGTTATGGTTTGGTTTTAAGTTTAAGGTCTAGGTTTAGGGTGAGGGGTTAGGGTTCAGGGGGCCTTAGGGTTAGGGTTAGGGTTAGGAGTTAGGGTTAGGTTTAGGATTTTGGGTTAGCATTTAGGATTAGAGTTTAGGCTTACGCTTACGGTTAGAGGCATAGGTTAAGGTTTGGGGTTATGTTTTGGTTTTAAGGTTTAGGTCTAGGTTTAGGGTTAGGGGTTAGGGTTCAGGGGGCCTTAGGGTTAGGGTTAGGGTTAGGAGTTAGGGTTAGGGTTAGGAGTTAGGGTTAGCGTTTAGGGTTAGAGTTTAGGGTTAGGGTTACGGTTAGGGGCATAGGGTTAGGTTTGGGGTTATGGTTTGGTTTTAAGTTTAAGGTCTAGGTTTAGGGTTAGGGGTTAGGGTTCAGGGGGCCTTAGGGTTAGGGTTAGGGTTAGGAGTTAGGGTTAGCGTTTAGGGTTAGAGTTTAGAGTTAGGGTTACGGTTAGGGGCATAGGGTTAGGTTTGGGGTTATGGTTTGGTTTTAAGTTTAAGGTCTAGGTTTAGGGTGAGGGGTTAGGGTTCAGGGGGCCTTAAGGTTAGGGTTAGGGTTAGGAGTTAGGGTTAGGTTTAGGATTTTGGGTTAGCATTTAGGATTAGAGTTTAGGCTTAGGCTTACGGTTAGAGGCATAGGTTAAGGTTTGGGGTTATGTTTTGGTTTTAAGGTTTAGGTCTAGGTTTAGGGTTAGGGGTTAGGGTTCAGGGGGCCTTAGGGTTAGGGTTAGGGTTAGGAGTTAGGGTTAGGGTTAGGAGTTAGGGTTAGCGTTTAGGGTTAGAGTTTAGGGTTAGAGTTACGGTTAGGAGCATAGCGTTAGGTTTGGGGTTATGGTTTGGTTTTAAGTTTAAGGTCTAGGTTTAGGGTTAGGGGTTAGGGTTCAGGGGGCCTTAGGGTTAGGGTTAGGGTTATTAGTTAGGGTTAGGGTTAGGAGTTAGGGCTAGCATTTAGGGTTAGAGTTTAGGGTTAGGGTTACGGTTAGGGGCATAGGGTTAGGTTTGGGGTCATGGTTTGCTTTTAAGGTTTAGGTCTATGATTAGTGTTAGGATTTAGGGTTCAGGGGGCCTTAGGGTTAGGGTTAGGGTTAGGAGTTAGGGTTAGGGTTAGGAGTTAGGGTTAGCGTTTAGGGTTAGAGTTTAGGGTTAGGGTTACGGTTAGGGGCATAGGTTTAGGTTTGGAGTTATGGTTTGGTTTTAAGATTAAGGTCTGGGATTAGGGTTAGGAGTTAGGGTTCAGGGGGCCTTAGGGTTAGGGTTAGGGTTAGGAGTTAGGGTTAGGTTTTGGAGTTAGGGTTAGCGTTTAGGGTTAGAGTTTAGAGTTAGGGTTACAGTTAGGGGCATAGGTTTAGGTTTGGGGTTATGTTTTGTTTTTAAGGTTTAGGTCTAGGGTTAGGGTTAGGGGTTAGGGTTCAGGGGTTATTAGAGTTAGGGTTAGGGTTAGGAGTTAGGGTTAGGGTTAGGCGTTAGGGTTAGCGTTTAGGGTTAGAGTTTAGGGTTAGGGTTACGGTTAGGGGCATAGGTTTAGTTTTGGGGTTATGGTTTGGTTTTAAGGTTAAGGTCTAGGGTTAGGGTTAGGGGTTAGGGTTCAGGGGGCCTTAGGGTTAGGGTTAGGGTTAGGCGTTATGGTTAGGGTTAGGACATAGGGTTAGCGTTTAGGGTTAGAGTATAGGGTTAGGGTTACGGTTAGGGGCATAGGGTTAGGTTTTGGGTTTATGGTTTGGTTTTAAGTTTAAGGTCTTGGGTTAGGTTTAGCGGTTAGGGTTCAGGGGGCCTTAGGGTTAGGGTTAGGGTTAGGAGTTAGGGTTAGGGTTAGGAGTTAGGGTTAGCGTTTAGGGTTAGAGTTTAGAGTTAGGGTTACGGTTAGGGGCATAGGGTTAGGTTTGGGGTTATGGTTTGGTTTTAAGGTTAAGTTCTAGGTTTAGGGTGAGGGGTTCGGGTTCAGGGGGCCTTAGGGTTAGGGTTAGGGTTAGGAGTTAGGGTTAGGGTTAGGAGTTAGGGTTAGCGTTTAGGGTTAGAGTTTAGGGTTAGAGTTACGGTTAGGGGCATAGGGTTAGGTTTGGGCTTATGGTTTGGTTTTAAGGTTAAGGTCTAGGTTTAGGGTGAGGGGTTAGGGTTCAGGGGGCCTTAGGGTTAGGGTTAGGATTAGGAGTTAGGGTTAGGGTTAGGAGTTAGGGTTAGCATTTAGGGTTAGAGTTTAGGGTTAGAGTTACGGTTAGGGGCATAGGGTTAGGTTTGGGTTTATGGTTTGGTTTTAAGGTTTAGGTGTAGGGTTAGGGTTAGGGGTTAGGGTTCAGGGGGCCTTAGGATTAGGGTTAGGGTTAGGAGTTAGGGTTAGGGTTAGGAGTTAGGGTTAGCGTTTGGGGTTAGAGTTTAGGCTTAGGGTTACGGTTTGGGCATAGGGTTAGGTTTGGGCTTATGTTTTGGTTTTAAGGTTTAGGTGTAGGGTTAGGGTTACGGGTTAGGGTTCAGGGGGCCTTAGGGTTAGGGTTAGGAGTTAGGGTTAGGGTTGGGAGTTAGGGTTAGCGTTTAGGGTTAGAGTTTAGGGTTAGGGTTACGGTTAGGGGCATAGGTTTAGTTTTGGGGTTATGGTTTGGTTTTAAGGTTAAGGTCTAGGGTTAGGGTTAGGGGTTAGGGTTCAGGGGGCCTTAGGGTTAGGGTTAGGGTTAGGAGTTACGGTTAGGGTTAGGACATAGGGTTAGCGTTTAGGGTTAGAGTATAGGGTTAGGGTTACGGTTAGGGGCATAGGGTTAGGTTTGGGGTTAAGGTTTGGTTTTAAGGTTAAGGTCTTGGGTTAGGATTAGCGGTTAGGGTTCAGGGGGGCTTAGGGTTAGGGTTAGGGTTAGGAGTTAGGGTTAGGGTTAGGAGTTAGGGTTAGCGTTTAGGGTTAGAGTTTAGGCTTAGGGTTACGGTTAGGGGCATAGGGTTAGGTTTGGGCTTGTGGTTTGGTTTTAAGGTTTAGGTGTAGGGTTAGGGTTAGGGGTTAGGGTTCAGGGGGCCTTAGGGTTAGGGTTAGGAGTTAGGGTTAGGGTTAGCATTTAGGCTTAGCGTTTAGGGTTAGAGTTTAGGGTTAGGGTTACGGTTAGGGGCATAGGCTTAGGTTTGGGGTCATGGTTTGCTTTTAAGTTTTAGGTCTATGATTAGTGTTAGGATTTAGGGTTCAGGGGGCCTTAGGGTTAGGGTTAGGGTTAGGGTTAGGAGTTAGGGTTAGGGTTAGGACATAGGGTTAGCGTTTAGGGTTAGAGTTTAGGGTTAGGGTTATGGTTAGGGGCATAGGTTTAGGTTTGGAGTTATGGTTTGGTTTTAAGATTAAGGTCTAGGGTTAGGGTTAGGAGTTAGGGTTCAGGGGGCCTTAGGGTTAGGGTTAGGGTTAGGAGTTAGGGTTAGGTTTAGGAGTTAGGGTTAGCATTTAGGATTAGAGTTTAGGCTTAGGCTTACGGTTAGAGGCATAGGTTAAGGTTTGGGGTTATCTTTTGGTTTTAAGGTTTAGGTCTAGGTTTAGGGTTAGGGGTTAGGGTTCAGGGGGCCTTAGTGTTAGGGTTAGGGTTAGGAGTTAGGGTTAGGGTTAGTAGTCAGGGTTAGCGTTTAGGGTTAGAGGTTAGGGTTAGAGTTACGGTTAGGAGCATAGGGTTAGGTTTGGGGTTATGGTTTGGTTTTAAGTTTAAGGTCTAGGTTTAGGGTTAGGGGTTAGGGTTCAGGGGGCCTTAGGGTTAGGGTTAGGAGTTAGGGTTAGGGTTAGGAGTTAGGGCTAGCATTTAGGGTTAGAGTTTAGGGTTAGGGTTACGGTTAGGGGCATAGGCTTAGGTTTGGGGTCATGGTTTGCTTTTAAGTTTTAGGTCTATGATTAGTGTTAGGATTTAGGGTTCAGGGGGCCTTAGGGTTAGGGTTAGGGTTAGGAGTTAGGGTTAGGGTTAGGAGTTAGGGTTAGCGTTTAGGGTTAGAGTTTAGGGTTAGGGTTACGGTTAGGGGCATAGGGTTAGGTTTGGAGTTATGGTTTGGTTTTAAGATTAAGGTCTGGGATTAGGGTTAGGAGTTAGGGTTCAGGGGGCCTTAGGGTTAGGGTTAGGGTTAGGAGTTAGGGTTAGGTTTAGGAGTTAGGGTTAGCGTTTAGGGTTAGAGTTTAGGCTTAGGTTTACGGTTAGGGGCATAGGTTTAGGTTTGGGGTTATGTTTTGGTTTTAAGGTTTAGGTCTAGGGTTAGGGTTAGGGGTTAGGGTTCGGGGGGTATTAGAGTTAGGGTTAGGGTTAGGAGTTAGGGTTAGGGTTAGGAGTTAGGGTTAGCGTTTAGGGTTAGAGTTTAGGGTTAGGGTTACGGTTAGGGGCATAGGTTTAGTTTTGGGGTTATGGTTTGGTTTTAAGGTTAAGGTCTAGGGTTAGGGTTAGGGGTTAGGGTTCAGGGGGCCTTAGGGTTAGGGTTAGGGTTAGGCGTTACGGTTAGGGTTAGGACATAGGGTTAGCGTTTAGGGTTAGAGTATAGGGTTAGGGTTACGGTTAGGGGCATAGGGTTAGGTTTTGGGTTTATGGTTTGGTTTTAAGTTTAAGGTCTTGGGTTAGGTTTAGCGGTTAGGGTTCAGGGGGCCTTAGGGTTAGGGTTAGGGTTAGGAGTTAGGGTTAGGGTTAGGAGTTAGGGTTAGCGTTTAGGGTTAGAGTTTAGGGTTAGAGCTACGGTTAGGGGCATAGGGTTAGGTTTGGGGTTATGGTTTGGTTTTAAGGTTTAGGTGTAGGGTTAGGGTTAGGGGTTAGGGTTCAGGGGGCCTTAGGGTTAGGGTTAGGGTTAGGAGTTAGGGTTAGGGTTAGGATTTAGGCTTAGCGTTTAGGGTTAGAGTTTAGGGTTAGGGTTACGGTTAGGGGCATAGGGTTAGGTTTGGGGTTATGGTTTGGTTTTAAGTTTAAGTCCTATGGTTAGGGTTGGGGGTTAGGGTTCAGGGGGCCTTAGTGTTAGGGTTAGGGTCAGGAGTTAGGGTTAGGGTTAGGAGTTAGGGTTAGCATTTAGGGTTAGAGTTTAGGGTTAGGGTTACGGTTAGGGGCATAGGTTTAGGTTTGGGGTTATGGTTTGGTTTTAAGGTTAAGGTCTAGGGTTAGGGTTAGGGGTTAGGGTTCAGGGGGTATTAGAGTTAGGGTTAGGGTTAGGAGTTAGGGTTTCCGTTTAGGGTTAGGGTTTAGGGTTAGGGTTACGATTAGGGGCATAGGGTTAGGTTTGGGGTTATGCTTTGGTTATAAGGTTTAGGTCTAGGGTTAGGGTTAGGGGTTAGAGTTCAGGGGGGCTTAGGGTTAGGGTTAGGAGTTAGGGTTAGGGTTAGGAGTTAGGGTTAGCGTTTAGGGTTAGAGTTTAGGCTTAGGGTTACGGTTAGGGGCATAGGGTTAGGTTTGGGCTTATGGTTTGGTTTTAAGGTTTAGGTGTAGGGTTAGGGTTAGGGGTTAGGTTTCAGGGGGCCTTAGGGTTAGGGTTAGGGTTAGGAGTTAGGGTTAGGGTTAGGAGTTAGGGTTAGCGTTTAGGGTTAGAGTTTAGGGTTAGGGTTACGGTTAGGGGCATAGGGTTAGGTTTGGGGTTATGGTTTGGTTTTAAGTTTAAGCTCTTGGGTTAGGTTTAGCGGTTAGGGTTCAGGGGGCCTTAGGGTTAGGGTTAGGGTTAGGAGTTAGGGTTAGGGTTAGGAGTTAGGGTTAGCATTTAGGGTTAGAGTTTAGGGTTAGGGTTTCGGTTAAGGGCATAGGGTTAGGTTTGGGCTTATGGTTTGGTTTTAAGGTTTAGGTGTAGGGTTAGGGTTAGGGGTTAGGGTTCAGGGGGCCTTAGGGTTAGGGTTAGGGTTAGGAGTTAGGGTTAGGGTTAGGAGTTAGGGTTAGCGTTTAGGGTTAGAGTTTAGGGTTAGGGTTACGGTTAGGGGCATAGGGTTAGGTTTGGGGTTATATTTTGGTTTTAAGGTTAACGTCTATGGTTAGGGTTAGGGTTTAGGGTTCAGGGGGCCTTAGGGTTAGGGTTAGGAGTTAGGGTTAGGTTTAGGATTTATGGTTAGCGTTTAGGGTTAGATTTTAGGCTTAGGCTTACGGTTAGAGGCATAGGTTAAGGTTTGGGGTTATGTCTTGGTTTTAAGGTTTAGGTCTAGGTTTAGGGTTAGGGGTTAGGGTTCAGGGGGCCTTAGGGTTAGGGTTAGGAGTTAGGGTTAGGGTTAGGAGTTAGGGTTAGCGTTTAGGGTTAGAGTTACAGTTAGGGTTACGGTTAGGGGCATAGGTTTAGGTTTGTGGTTATGGTTTGGTTTTAAGATTACGGTCTAGGGTTAGGGTTAGGGGTTAGGGTTCAGGGGGTATTAGAGTTAGGGTTAGGGTTAGGAGTTAGGGTTTCCGTTTAGGGTTAGGGTTTAGGGTTAGGGTTACGGTTAGGGGCATAGGGTTAGGTTTGGGGTTATGCTTTGGTTTTAAGGTTTAGGTCTAGGGTTAGGGTTAGGGGTTAGGGTTCAGGGGGGCTTAGAGTTAGGGTTAGGAGTTAGGGTTAGAGTTAGGAGTTAGGGTTAGCGTTTAGGGTTAGAGTTTAGGGTTAGGGTTACGGTTAGGGGCACAGGTTTAGGTTTGGGGTTATGGTTTGGTTTTAAGGTTTAGGTCTAGGGTTAGGGTTAGGGGTTAGGGTTCAGGGGATATTTGAGTTAGGGTTAGGGTTAGGAGTTAGGGTTAGGGTTAGGCGTTAGGGTTATCGTTTAGGGTTAGAGTTTAGGGTTAGGGTTACGGTTAGGGGCATAGGTTTAGGTTTGGGGTTATCTTTTGGTTTTAAGGTTTAGGTCTAGGTTTAGGGTTAGGGGTTAGGGTTCAGGGGCCTTAGGGTTAGGGTTAGGGTTAGGAGTTAGGGTTAGGGTTAGGAGTTAGGGTTAGCGTTTAGGGTTAGAGTTTAGGGTTAGGGTTACGGTTAGGGGCATAGGGTTAGGTTTGGGGTTATGGTTTGGTTTTAAGTTTAAGTCCTATGGTTAGGGTTGGGGGTTAGGGTTCAGGGGGCCTTAGTGTTAGGGTTAGGGTCAGGAGTTAGGGTTAGGGTTAGGAGTTAGGGTTAGCATTTAGGGTTAGAGTTTAGGGTTAGGGTTACGGTTAGGGGCATAGGTTTAGGTTTGGGGTTATGGTTTGGTTTTAAGGTTAAGGTCTAGGGTTAGGGTTAGGGGTTAGGGTTCAGGGGGTATTAGAGTTAGGGTTAGGGTTAGGAGTTAGGGTTTCCGTTTAGGGTTAGGGTTTAGGGTTAGGGTTACGATTAGGGGCATAGGGTTAGGTTTGGGGTTATGCTTTGGTTATAAGGTTTAGGTCTAGGGTTAGGGTTAGGGGTTAGAGTTCAGGGGGGCTTAGGGTTAGGGTTAGGAGTTAGGGTTAGGGTTAGGAGTTAGGGTTAGCGTTTAGGGTTAGAGTTTAGGCTTAGGGTTACGGTTAGGGGCATAGGGTTAGGTTTGGGCTTATGGTTTGGTTTTAAGGTTTAGGTGTAGGGTTAGGGTTAGGGGTTAGGTTTCAGGGGGCCTTAGGGTTAGGGTTAGGGTTAGGAGTTAGGGTTAGGGTTAGGAGTTAGGGTTAGCGTTTAGGGTTAGAGTTTAGGGTTAGGGTTACGGTTAGGGGCATAGGGTTAGGTTTGGGGTTATGGTTTGGTTTTAAGTTTAAGCTCTTGGGTTAGGTTTAGCGGTTAGGGTTCAGGGGGCCTTAGGGTTAGGGTTAGGGTTAGGAGTTAGGGTTAGGGTTAGGAGTTAGGGTTAGCATTTAGGGTTAGAGTTTAGGGTTAGGGTTTCGGTTAAGGGCATAGGGTTAGGTTTGGGCTTATGGTTTGGTTTTAAGGTTTAGGTGTAGGGTTAGGGTTAGGGGTTAGGGTTCAGGGGGCCTTAGGGTTAGGGTTAGGGTTAGGAGTTAGGGTTAGGGTTAGGAGTTAGGGTTAGCGTTTAGGGTTAGAGTTTAGGGTTAGGGTTACGGTTAGGGGCATAGGGTTAGGTTTGGGGTTATATTTTGGTTTTAAGGTTAACGTCTATGGTTAGGGTTAGGGTTTAGGGTTCAGGGGGCCTTAGGGTTAGGGTTAGGAGTTAGGGTTAGGTTTAGGATTTATGGTTAGCGTTTAGGGTTAGATTTTAGGCTTAGGCTTACGGTTAGAGGCATAGGTTAAGGTTTGGGGTTATGTCTTGGTTTTAAGGTTTAGGTCTAGGTTTAGGGTTAGGGGTTAGGGTTCAGGGGGCCTTAGGGTTAGGGTTAGGAGTTAGGGTTAGGGTTAGGAGTTAGGGTTAGCGTTTAGGGTTAGAGTTACAGTTAGGGTTACGGTTAGGGGCATAGGTTTAGGTTTGTGGTTATGGTTTGGTTTTAAGATTACGGTCTAGGGTTAGGGTTAGGGGTTAGGGTTCAGGGGGTATTAGAGTTAGGGTTAGGGTTAGGAGTTAGGGTTTCCGTTTAGGGTTAGGGTTTAGGGTTAGGGTTACGGTTAGGGGCATAGGGTTAGGTTTGGGGTTATGCTTTGGTTTTAAGGTTTAGGTCTAGGGTTAGGGTTAGGGGTTAGGGTTCAGGGGGGCTTAGAGTTAGGGTTAGGAGTTAGGGTTAGAGTTAGGAGTTAGGGTTAGCGTTTAGGGTTAGAGTTTAGGGTTAGGGTTACGGTTAGGGGCACAGGTTTAGGTTTGGGGTTATGGTTTGGTTTTAAGGTTTAGGTCTAGGGTTAGGGTTAGGGGTTAGGGTTCAGGGGATATTTGAGTTAGGGTTAGGGTTAGGAGTTAGGGTTAGGGTTAGGCGTTAGGGTTATCGTTTAGGGTTAGAGTTTAGGGTTAGGGTTACGGTTAGGGGCATAGGTTTAGGTTTGGGGTTATCTTTTGGTTTTAAGGTTTAGGTCTAGGTTTAGGGTTAGGGGTTAGGGTTCAGGGGCCTTAGGGTTAGGGTTAGGGTTAGGAGTTAGGGTTAGGGTTAGGAGTTAGGGTTAGCGTTTAGGGTTAGAGTTTAGGGTTAGGGTTACGGTTAGGGGCATAGGGTTAGGTTTGGGGTTATGGTTTGGTTTTAAGGTTAAGGTCTAGGGTTAGGGTTAGGGGTTAGGGTTCAGGGGCCCTTAGGTTTAGGGTTAGGGTTAGGAGTTAGGGTTAGGGTTAGGAGTTAGGGTTAGCGTTTAGGGTTAGAGTATAGGGTTAGGGTTACGGTTAGGGGCATAGGTTTATGTTTGGGGTTATGGTTTGGTTTTAAGGTTAAGGTCTAGGGTTAGGGTTAGGGGTTAGGGTTCAGGGGGCCTTAGGGTTAGGGTTAGGGTTAGGGTTAGGATTTAGGGTTAGCATTTAGGGTTAGAGTTTAGAGTTAGGGTTACAGTTAGGGGTATAAGTTTAGGTTTGTAGTTATGGTTTGGTTTTAAGATTACGGTCTAGGGTTAGGGTTAGGGGTTAGGGTTCAGGGGGTATTAGAGTTAGGGTTAGGGTTAGGAGTTAGGGTTAGCGTTTAGGGTTAGGGTTTAGGGTTAGGGTTACGATTAGGGGCATAGGGTTAGGTTTGGGGTTATGCTTTGGTTATAAGGTTTAGGTCTAGGGTTAGGGTTAGGGGTTAGGGTTCAGGGGGGCTTAAGGTTAGGGTTAGGAGTTTGGGTTAGGGTTAGGAGTTAGGGTTAGCGTTTAGGGTTAGAGTTTAGGGTTAGGGTTACGGTTAGGGGCATAGGGTTAGGTTTGGGGTTATGGTTTTGTTTTAAGGTTTAGGTGTAGGGTTAGGGTTAGGGGTTAGGGTTCAGGGGGCCTTAGGGTTAGGGTTAGGGTTAGGAGTTAGGGTTAGGGTTAGGAGTTAGGGTTAGCGTTTAGGGTTAGAGTTTAGGGTTAGGGTTACGGTTAGGGGCATAGGGTTAGGTTTGGGGTTATGGTTTGGTTTTAAGGTTAAGGTCTAGGGTTAGGGTTAGGGGTTAGGGTTCAGGGGGCCTTAGGGTTAGGGTTAGGGTTAGGAGTTAGGGTTAGGGTTAGGAGTTAGGGTTAGCGTTTAGGGTTAGAGTTTAGGGTTAGGGTTACGGTTAGGGGCATAGGGTTAGGTTTGGGGTTATGGTTTGGTTTTAAGGTTAAGGTCTAGGGTTAGGGTTAGGGGTTAGGGTTCAGGGGGCCTTAGGGTTAGGGTTAGGAGTTAGGGTTAGGGTTAGGAGTTAGGGTTAGCGTTTAGGGTTAGACTTTAGGCTTAGGTTTACGGATAGGGGCATAGATTTAGGTTTGGGGTTATGTTTTGGTTTAAAGGATTAGGTCTATGGTTAGGCTGAGGGGTTAGGTTTCAGGGGGCCTTAGTGTTAGGGTTAGTAGGTAGGGTTAGGGTTAGGATTTAGGGTTAGTGTTTAGGGTTAGAGTTTAGGGTTAGGGTTACGGTTAGGGGCATAGTGTTAGGTTTGGGGTTATGGTTTGATTTTAAGGTTTAGGTCTATGGTTACTGTTAGGAGTTAGGGTTCAGGGGGCCTTAGGTTTAGGGTTAGGGTTAGGAGTTAGGCTTAGGGTTAGGAGTTAGGGTTAGCGTTTAGGGTTAGAGCTTAGGGTTAGGGTTACGGTTAGGGGCATAGGTTTAGATTTGGGGTTATGGTTTGTTTTTAAGTTTAGGTCTAGTGTTAAGATTAGGGGTTAGGGTTCAGGGGGCCTTAGGGTTAGGGTTAGGAGTTAGGGTTAGGGTTAGGAGTTAGGGTTAGCGTTTAGGGTTAGAGTTTAGGGTTAGGGTTACGGTTAGGGGCATAGGTTTAGTTTTGGGGTTATGGTTTGGTTTTAAGGTTAAGGTCTAGGGTTAGGGTTAGGGGTTAGGGTTCAGGGGGCCTTAGGGTTAGGGTTAGGGTTAGGAGTTACGGTTAGGGTTAGGACATAGGGTTAGCGTTTAGGGTTAGAGTATAGGGTTAGGGTTACGGTTAGGGGCATAGGGTTAGGTTTGGGGTTAAGGTTTGGTTTTAAGGTTAAGGTCTTGGGTTAGGATTAGCGGTTAGGGTTCAGGGGGGCTTAGGGTTAGGGTTAGGGTTAGGAGTTAGGGTTAGGGTTAGGAGTTAGGGTTAGCGTTTAGGGTTAGAGTTTAGGCTTAGGGTTACGGTTAGGGGCATAGGGTTAGGTTTGGGCTTGTGGTTTGGTTTTAAGGTTTAGGTGTAGGGTTAGGGTTAGGGGTTAGGGTTCAGGGGGCCTTAGGGTTAGGGTTAGGAGTTAGGGTTAGGGTTAGCATTTAGGCTTAGCGTTTAGGGTTAGAGTTTAGGGTTAGGGTTACGGTTAGGGGCATAGGCTTAGGTTTGGGGTCATGGTTTGCTTTTAAGTTTTAGGTCTATGATTAGTGTTAGGATTTAGTGTTCAGGGGGCCTTAGGGTTAGGGTTAGGGTTAGGGTTAGGAGTTAGGGTTAGGGTTAGGACATAGGGTTAGCGTTTAGGGTTAGAGTTTAGGGTTAGGGTTATGGTTAGGGGCATAGGTTTAGGTTTGGAGTTATGGTTTGGTTTTAAGATTAAGGTCTAGGGTTAGGGTTAGGAGTTAGGGTTCAGGGGGCCTTAGGGTTAGGGTTAGGGTTAGGAGTTAGGGTTAGGTTTAGGAGTTAGGGTTAGCATTTAGGATTAGAGTTTAGGCTTAGGCTTACGGTTAGAGGCATAGGTTAAGGTTTGGGGTTATCTTTTGGTTTTAAGGTTTAGGTCTAGGTTTAGGGTTAGGGGTTAGGGTTCAGGGGGCCTTAGTGTTAGGGTTAGGGTTAGGAGTTAGGGTTAGGGTTAGTAGTCAGGGTTAGCGTTTAGGGTTAGAGGTTAGGGTTAGAGTTACGGTTAGGAGCATAGGGTTAGGTTTGGGGTTATGGTTTGGTTTTAAGTTTAAGGTCTAGGTTTAGGGTTAGGGGTTAGGGTTCAGGGGGCCTTAGGGTTAGGGTTAGGAGTTAGGGTTAGGGTTAGGAGTTAGGGCTAGCATTTAGGGTTAGAGTTTAGGGTTAGGGTTACGGTTAGGGGCATAGGCTTAGGTTTGGGGTCATGGTTTGCTTTTAAGTTTTAGGTCTATGATTAGTGTTAGGATTTAGGGTTCAGGGGGCCTTAGGGTTAGGGTTAGGGTTAGGAGTTAGGGTTAGGGTTAGGAGTTAGGGTTAGCGTTTAGGGTTAGAGTTTAGGGTTAGGGTTACGGTTAGGGGCATAGGGTTAGGTTTGGAGTTATGGTTTGGTTTTAAGATTAAGGTCTGGGATTAGGGTTAGGAGTTAGGGTTCAGGGGGCCTTAGGGTTAGGGTTAGGGTTAGGAGTTAGGGTTAGGTTTAGGAGTTAGGGTTAGCGTTTAGGGTTAGAGTTTAGGCTTAGGTTTACGGTTAGGGGCATAGGTTTAGGTTTGGGGTTATGTTTTGGTTTTAAGGTTTAGGTCTAGGGTTAGGGTTAGGGGTTAGGGTTCGGGGGGTATTAGAGTTAGGGTTAGGGTTAGGAGTTAGGGTTAGGGTTAGGAGTTAGGGTTAGCGTTTAGGGTTAGAGTTTAGGGTTAGGGTTACGGTTAGGGGCATAGGTTTAGTTTTGGGGTTATGGTTTGGTTTTAAGGTTAAGGTCTAGGGTTAGGGTTAGGGGTTAGGGTTCAGGGGGCCTTAGGGTTAGGGTTAGGGTTAGGCGTTACGGTTAGGGTTAGGACATAGGGTTAGCGTTTAGGGTTAGAGTATAGGGTTAGGGTTACGGTTAGGGGCATAGGGTTAGGTTTTGGGTTTATGGTTTGGTTTTAAGTTTAAGGTCTTGGGTTAGGTTTAGCGGTTAGGGTTCAGGGGGCCTTAGGGTTAGGGTTAGGGTTAGGAGTTAGGGTTAGGGTTAGGAGTTAGGGTTAGCGTTTAGGGTTAGAGTTTAGGGTTAGAGCTACGGTTAGGGGCATAGGGTTAGGTTTGGGGTTATGGTTTGGTTTTAAGGTTTAGGTGTAGGGTTAGGGTTAGGGGTTAGGGTTCAGGGGGCCTTAGGGTTAGGGTTAGGGTTAGGAGTTAGGGTTAGGGTTAGGATTTAGGCTTAGCGTTTAGGGTTAGAGTTTAGGGTTAGGGTTACGGTTAGGGGCATAGGGTTAGGTTTGGGGTTATGGTTTGGTTTTAAGTTTAAGTCCTATGGTTAGGGTTGGGGGTTAGGGTTCAGGGGGCCTTAGTGTTAGGGTTAGGGTCAGGAGTTAGGGTTAGGGTTAGGAGTTAGGGTTAGCATTTAGGGTTAGAGTTTAGGGTTAGGGTTACGGTTAGGGGCATAGGTTTAGGTTTGGGGTTATGGTTTGGTTTTAAGGTTAAGGTCTAGGGTTAGGGTTAGGGGTTAGGGTTCAGGGGGTATTAGAGTTAGGGTTAGGGTTAGGAGTTAGGGTTTCCGTTTAGGGTTAGGGTTTAGGGTTAGGGTTACGATTAGGGGCATAGGGTTAGGTTTGGGGTTATGCTTTGGTTATAAGGTTTAGGTCTAGGGTTAGGGTTAGGGGTTAGAGTTCAGGGGGGCTTAGGGTTAGGGTTAGGAGTTAGGGTTAGGGTTAGGAGTTAGGGTTAGCGTTTAGGGTTAGAGTTTAGGCTTAGGGTTACGGTTAGGGGCATAGGGTTAGGTTTGGGCTTATGGTTTGGTTTTAAGGTTTAGGTGTAGGGTTAGGGTTAGGGGTTAGGTTTCAGGGGGCCTTAGGGTTAGGGTTAGGGTTAGGAGTTAGGGTTAGGGTTAGGAGTTAGGGTTAGCGTTTAGGGTTAGAGTTTAGGGTTAGGGTTACGGTTAGGGGCATAGGGTTAGGTTTGGGGTTATGGTTTGGTTTTAAGTTTAAGCTCTTGGGTTAGGTTTAGCGGTTAGGGTTCAGGGGGCCTTAGGGTTAGGGTTAGGGTTAGGAGTTAGGGTTAGGGTTAGGAGTTAGGGTTAGCATTTAGGGTTAGAGTTTAGGGTTAGGGTTTCGGTTAAGGGCATAGGGTTAGGTTTGGGCTTATGGTTTGGTTTTAAGGTTTAGGTGTAGGGTTAGGGTTAGGGGTTAGGGTTCAGGGGGCCTTAGGGTTAGGGTTAGGGTTAGGAGTTAGGGTTAGGGTTAGGAGTTAGGGTTAGCGTTTAGGGTTAGAGTTTAGGGTTAGGGTTACGGTTAGGGGCATAGGGTTAGGTTTGGGGTTATGTTTTGGTTTTAAGGTTAACGTCTATGGTTAGGGTTAGGGTTTAGGGTTCAGGGGGCCTTAGGGTTAGGGTTAGGGTTAGGAGTTAGGGTTAGGTTTAGGATTTATGGTTAGCGTTTAGGGTTAGATTTTAGGCTTAGGCTTACGGTTAGAGGCATAGGTTAAGGTTTGGGGTTATGTCTTGGTTTTAAGGTTTAGGTCTAGGTTTAGGGTTAGGGGTTAGGGTTCAGGGGGCCTTAGGGTTAGGGTTAGGAGTTAGGGTTAGGGTTAGGAGTTAGGGTTAGCGTTTAGGGTTAGAGTTACAGTTAGGGTTACGGTTAGGGGCATAGGTTTAGGTTTGTGGTTATGGTTTGGTTTTAAGATTACGGTCTAGGGTTAGGGTTAGGGGTTAGGGTTCAGGGGGTATTAGAGTTAGGGTTAGGGTTAGGAGTTAGGGTTTCCGTTTAGGGTTAGGGTTTAGGGTTAGGGTTACGGTTAGGGGCATAGGGTTAGGTTTGGGGTTATGCTTTGGTTTTAAGGTTTAGGTCTAGGGTTAGGGTTAGGGGTTAGGGTTCAGGGGGGCTTAGAGTTAGGGTTAGGAGTTAGGGTTAGAGTTAGGAGTTAGGGTTAGCGTTTAGGGTTAGAGTTTAGGGTTAGGGTTACGGTTAGGGGCACAGGTTTAGGTTTGGGGTTATGGTTTGGTTTTAAGGTTTAGGTCTAGGGTTAGGGTTAGGGGTTAGGGTTCAGGGGATATTTGAGTTAGGGTTAGGGTTAGGAGTTAGGGTTAGGGTTAGGCGTTAGGGTTATCGTTTAGGGTTAGAGTTTAGGGTTAGGGTTACGGTTAGGGGCATAGGTTTAGGTTTGGGGTTATCTTTTGGTTTTAAGGTTTAGGTCTAGGTTTAGGGTTAGGGGTTAGGGTTCAGGGGCCTTAGGGTTAGGGTTAGGGTTAGGAGTTAGGGTTAGGGTTAGGAGTTAGGGTTAGCGTTTAGGGTTAGAGTTTAGGGTTAGGGTTACGGTTAGGGGCATAGGGTTAGGTTTGGGGTTATGGTTTGGTTTTAAGGTTAAGGTCTAGGGTTAGGGTTAGGGGTTAGGGTTCAGGGGCCCTTAGGGTTAGGGTTAGGGTTAGGAGTTAGGGTTAGGGTTAGGAGTTAGGGTTAGCGTTTAGGGTTAGAGTATAGGGTTAGGGTTACGGTTAGGGGCATAGGTTTATGTTTGGGGTTATGGTTTGGTTTTAAGGTTAAGGTCTAGGGTTAGGGTTAGGGGTTAGGGTTCAGGGGGCCTTAGGGTTAGGGTTAGGGTTAGGGTTAGGATTTAGGGTTAGCATTTAGGGTTAGAGTTTAGAGTTAGGGTTACAGTTAGGGGTATAAGTTTAGGTTTGTAGTTATGGTTTGGTTTTAAGATTACGGTCTATGGTTAGGGTTAGGGGTTAGGGTTCAGGGGGTATTAGAGTTAGGGTTAGGGTTAGGAGTTAGGGTTAGCGTTTAGGGTTAGGGTTTAGGGTTAGGGTTACGATTAGGGGCATAGGGTTAGGTTTGGGGTTATGCTTTGGTTATAAGGTTTAGGTCTAGGGTTAGGGTTAGGGGTTAGGGTTCAGGGGGGCTTAAGGTTAGGGTTAGGAGTTTGGGTTAGGGTTAGGAGTTAGGGTTAGCGTTTAGGGTTAGAGTTTAGGGTTAGGGTTACGGTTAGGGGCATAGGGTTAGGTTTGGGGTTATGGTTTTGTTTTAAGGTTTAGGTGTAGGGTTAGGGTTAGGGGTTAGGGTTCAGGGGGCCTTAGGGTTAGGGTTAGGGTTAGGAGTTAGGGTTAGGGTTAGGAGTTAGGGTTAGCGTTTAGGGTTAGAGTTTAGGGTTAGGGTTACGGTTAGGGGCATAGGGTTAGGTTTGGGGTTATGGTTTGGTTTTAAGGTTAAGGTCTAGGGTTAGGGTTAGGGGTTAGGGTTCAGGGGGCCTTAGGGTTAGGGTTAGGAGTTAGGGTTAGGGTTAGGAGTTAGGGTTAGCGTTTAGGGTTAGACTTTAGGCTTAGGTTTACGGATAGGGGCATAGATTTAGGTTTGGGGTTATGTTTTGGTTTAAAGGATTAGGTCTATGGTTAGGCTGAGGGGTTAGGTTTCAGGGGGCCTTAGTGTTAGGGTTAGTAGGTAGGGTTAGGGTTAGGATTTAAGGTTAGCGTTTAGGGTTAGAGTTTAGGGTTAGGGTTACGGTTAGGGGCATAGTGTTAGGTTTGGGGTTATGGTTTGATTTTAAGGTTTAGGTCTATGGTTACTGTTAGGAGTTAGGGTTCAGGGGGCCTTAGGTTTAGGGTTAGGGTTAGGAGTTAGGCTTAGGGTTAGGAGTTAGGGTTAGCGTTTAGGGTTAGAGCTTAGGGTTAGGGTTACGGTTAGGGGCATAGGTTTAGATTTGGGGTTATGGTTTGTTTTTAAGTTTAGGTCTAGTGTTAAGATTAGGGGTTAGGGTTCAGGGGGCCTTAGGGTTAGGGTTAGGAGTTAGGGTTAGGGTTAGGAGTTAGGGTTAGCATTTAGGGTTAGAGTTTAGGGTTAGGGTTACGGTTAGGGGCATAGGTTTAGGTTTGGGGTTATGGTTTGGTGTTAAGGTTTAGATGTAGGTTTAGGTTTAGGGGTTAGGGTTCAGGGGGCCGTAGGGTTAGGGTTAGGGTTAGGAGTTAGGATTAGGGTTAGGAGTTGGGGTTAGCGTTTAGGGTTAGAGTTTAGGGTTAGGGTTACGGTTAGGGGCATAGGGTTAGGTTTGGGGTTATGGTTTGGTTGTAAGTTTAAGGTCTAGGGTTAGGATTAGGGGTTATGGTTCAGGGGGCCTTAGGGTTAGGGTTAGGTTTAGGAGTTTGGGGCATAGGGTTAGGATTTAGGGTTAGTGTTTAGGGTTAGAGTTTAGGGTTAGGGTTATGGTTAGGGGCATAGGGTTAGTTTTGGGGTTATGGTTTGGTTCTAAGGATTAGGTCTATGGTTAGGGTTAGGAGTAAGAATTAAGGGGGATTTAGGGTTAGGGTTAGGGTTAGGGTTAGGAGTTAGGGTTAGGAGTTAGGGTTAGTGTTTAGGGTTAGGGTTTAGGGTTAGGGTTACGATTAGGGGCATAGGGTTAGGTTTGGGGTTATGCTTTGGTTATAAGGTTTAGGTCTAGGGTTAGGGTTAGGGGTTAGAGTTCAGGGGGGCTTAGGGTTAGGGTTAGGAGTTAGGGTTAGGGTTAGGAGTTAGGGTTAGCGTTTAGGGTTAGAGTTTAGGCTTAGGGTTACGGTTAGGGGCATAGGGTTAGGTTTGGGGTTATGCTTTGGTTTTAAGGTTTAGGTGTAGGGTTAGGGTTAGGGGTTAGGTTTCAGGGGGCCTTAGGGTTAGGGTTAGGGTTAGGAGTTAGGGTTAGGGTTAGGAGTTAGGGTTAGCGTTTAGGGTTAGAGTTTAGGGTTAGGGTTACGGTTAGGGGCATAGGGTTAGGTTTGGGGTTATGGTTTGGTTTTAAGTTTAAGCTCTTGGGTTAGGTTTAGCGGTTAGGGTTCAGGGGGCCTTAGGGTTAGGGTTAGGGTTAGGAGTTAGGGTTAGGGTTAGGAGTTAGGGTTAGCATTTAGGGTTAGAGTTTAGGGTTAGGGTTTCGGTTAAGGGCATAGGGTTAGGTTTGGGCTTATGGTTTGGTTTTAAGGTTTAGGTGTAGGGTTAGGGTTAGGGGTTAGGGTTCAGGGGGCCTTAGGGTTAGGGTTAGGGTTAGGAGTTAGGGTTAGGGTTAGGAGTTAGGGTTAGCGTTTAGGGTTAGAGTTTAGGGTTAGGGTTACGGTTAGGGGCATAGGGTTAGGTTTGGGGTTATGTTTTGGTTTTAAGGTTAACGTCTATGGTTAGGGTTAGGGTTTAGGGTTCAGGGGGCCTTAGGGTTAGGGTTAGGGTTAGGAGTTAGGGTTAGGTTTAGGATTTATGGTTAGCGTTTAGGGTTAGATTTTAGGCTTAGGCTTACGGTTAGAGGCATAGGTTAAGGTTTGGGGTTATGTCTTGGTTTTAAGGTTTAGGTCTAGGTTTAGGGTTAGGGGTTAGGGTTCAGGGGGCCTTAGGGTTAGGGTTAGGAGTTAGGGTTAGGGTTAGGAGTTAGGGTTAGCGTTTAGGGTTAGAGTTACAGTTAGGGTTACGGTTAGGGGCATAGGTTTAGGTTTGTGGTTATGGTTTGGTTTTAAGATTACGGTCTAGGGTTAGGGTTAGGGGTTAGGGTTCAGGGGGTATTAGAGTTAGGGTTAGGGTTAGGAGTTAGGGTTTCCGTTTAGGGTTAGGGTTTAGGGTTAGGGTTACGGTTAGGGGCATAGGGTTAGGTTTGGGGTTATGCTTTGGTTTTAAGGTTTAGGTCTAGGGTTAGGGTTAGGGGTTAGGGTTCAGGGGGGCTTAGAGTTAGGGTTAGGAGTTAGGGTTAGAGTTAGGAGTTAGGGTTAGCGTTTAGGGTTAGAGTTTAGGGTTAGGGTTACGGTTAGGGGCACAGGTTTAGGTTTGGGGTTATGGTTTGGTTTTAAGGTTTAGGTCTAGGGTTAGGGTTAGGGGTTAGGGTTCAGGGGATATTTGAGTTAGGGTTAGGGTTAGGAGTTAGGGTTAGGGTTAGGCGTTAGGGTTATCGTTTAGGGTTAGAGTTTAGGGTTAGGGTTACGGTTAGGGGCATAGGTTTAGGTTTGGGGTTATCTTTTGGTTTTAAGGTTTAGGTCTAGGTTTAGGGTTAGGGGTTAGGGTTCAGGGGCCTTAGGGTTAGGGTTAGGGTTAGGAGTTAGGGTTAGGGTTAGGAGTTAGGGTTAGCGTTTAGGGTTAGAGTTTAGGGTTAGGGTTACGGTTAGGGGCATAGGGTTAGGTTTGGGGTTATGGTTTGGTTTTAAGGTTAAGGTCTAGGGTTAGGGTTAGGGGTTAGGGTTCAGGGGCCCTTAGGGTTAGGGTTAGGGTTAGGAGTTAGGGTTAGGGTTAGGAGTTAGGGTTAGCGTTTAGGGTTAGAGTATAGGGTTAGGGTTACGGTTAGGGGCATAGGTTTATGTTTGGGGTTATGGTTTGGTTTTAAGGTTAAGGTCTAGGGTTAGGGTTAGGGGTTAGGGTTCAGGGGGCCTTAGGGTTAGGGTTAGGGTTAGGGTTAGGATTTAGGGTTAGCATTTAGGGTTAGAGTTTAGAGTTAGGGTTACAGTTAGGGGTATAAGTTTAGGTTTGTAGTTATGGTTTGGTTTTAAGATTACGGTCTAGGGTTAGGGTTAGGGGTTAGGGTTCAGGGGGTATTAGAGTTAGGGTTAGGGTTAGGAGTTAGGGTTAGGGTTAGGAGTTAGGGTTAGCGTTTAGGGTTAGGGTTTAGGGTTAGGGTTACGATTAGGGGCATAGGGTTAGGTTTGGGGTTATGCTTTGGTTATAAGGTTTAGGTCTAGGGTTAGGGTTAGGGGTTAGGGTTCAGGGGGGCTTAAGGTTAGGGTTAGGAGTTTGGGTTAGGGTTAGGAGTTAGGGTTAGCGTTTAGGGTTAGAGTTTAGGGTTAGGGTTACGGTTAGGGGCATAGGGTTAGGTTTGGGGTTATGGTTTTGTTTTAAGGTTTAGGTGTAGGGTTAGGGTTAGGGGTTAGGGTTCAGGGGGCCTTAGGGTTAGGGTTAGGGTTAGGAGTTAGGGTTAGGGTTAGGAGTTAGGGTTAGCGTTTAGGGTTAGAGTTTAGGGTTAGGGTTACGGTTAGGGGCATAGGGTTAGGTTTGGGGTTATGGTTTGGTTTTAAGGTTAAGGTCTAGGGTTAGGGTTAGGGGTTAGGGTTCAGGGGGCCTTAGGGTTAGGGTTAGGAGTTAGGGTTAGGGTTAGGAGTTAGGGTTAGCGTTTAGGGTTAGACTTTAGGCTTAGGTTTACGGATAGGGGCATAGATTTAGGTTTGGGGTTATGTTTTGGTTTAAAGGATTAGGTCTATGGTTAGGCTGAGGGGTTAGGTTTCAGGGGGCCTTAGTGTTAGGGTTAGTAGGTAGGGTTAGGGTTAGGATTTAGGGTTAGCGTTTAGGGTTAGAGTTTAGGGTTAGGGTTACGGTTAGGGGCATAGTGTTAGGTTTGGGGTTATGGTTTGATTTTAAGGTTTAGGTCTATGGTTACTGTTAGGAGTTAGGGTTCAGGGGGCCTTAGGTTTAGGGTTAGGGTTAGGAGTTAGGCTTAGGGTTAGGAGTTAGGGTTAGCGTTTAGGGTTAGAGCTTAGGGTTAGGGTTACGGTTAGGGGCATAGGTTTAGATTTGGGGTTATGGTTTGTTTTTAAGTTTAGGTCTAGTGTTAAGATTAGGGGTTAGGGTTCAGGGGGCCTTAGGGTTAGGGTTAGGAGTTAGGGTTAGGGTTAGGAGTTAGGGTTAGCATTTAGGGTTAGAGTTTAGGGTTAGGGTTACGGTTAGGGGCATAGGTTTAGGTTTGGGGTTATGGTTTGGTGTTAAGGTTTAGATGTAGGTTTAGGTTTAGGGGTTAGGGTTCAGGGGGCCGTAGGGTTAGGGTTAGGGTTAGGAGTTAGGATTAGGGTTAGGAGTTGGGGTTAGCGTTTAGGGTTAGAGTTTAGGGTTAGGGTTACGGTTAGGGGCATAGGGTTAGGTTTGGGGTTATGGTTTGGTTGTAAGTTTAAGGTCTAGGGTTAGGATTAGGGGTTATGGTTCAGGGGGCCTTAGGGTTAGGGTTAGGTTTAGGAGTTTGGGGCATAGGGTTAGGATTTAGGGTTAGTGTTTAGGGTTAGAGTTTAGGGTTAGGGTTATGGTTAGGGGCATAGGGTTAGTTTTGGGGTTATGGTTTGGTTCTAAGGATTAGGTCTATGGTTAGGGTTAGGAGTAAGAATTAAGGGGGATTTAGGGTTAGGGTTAGGGTTAGGGTTAGGAGTTAGGGTTAGGAGTTAGGGTTAGTGTTTAGGGTTAGGGTTTAGGGTTAGGGTTACGGTTAGGGGCATAGGGTTAGGTTTGGGGTTATGGTTTGGTTTTAAGGATTAGGTCTATGGTTAGGGTTAGGGGTTAGGGTTAGGGTGCCTTAGGGTTAGGGTTAGGGTTAGGAGTTAGGGTTAGGGTTAGGAGTTTGGGTTAGCATTTAGGGTTAGGGTTTAGGGTTAGGGTTACGGTTAGGGGCATAGGTCTAGGTTTGGGGTTATGGTTTGGTTTTAAGATTAAAGTATAGGGTTAGGGTTAGGAGTTAGGGTTAGGTTTAGGAGTTAGGGTTAGCGTTTAGGATTAGGGTTTAGGGTTAGGGTTACGGTTAGGGGCATAGGGTTAGGTTTGGGGTTATGGATTGATTTTAAGATTAAGGTCTAGGGTTAGGGGTTAGGGTTCAGGGGGCCTTAGGGTTAGGGTTAAGGTTAGGAGTTAGGGTTAGGGTTAGGAGTTATGTTTAGTGTTTAGGGTTAGGGTTTAGGGTTAGGGTTACTGTTAGGGTCATAGGGTTAAGTTTGGTGTTATGATTTGGTTTTAAGGTTAAGGTCTAGGGTTAGGGTTAGGGTTTAGGGTTAGGGTTACGGTTAGGGGCATAGGGTTAGGTTTTGGCTTATGGTTTGGTTTTAAGATTAAGGTCTAGGGTTAGGGTTAGGGGTTAGGGTTCAGGGGGCCTTAGGCTTAGGGTTAGGGTTAGGAGTTAGGGTTAGGGTTAGGATTTAGGATTAGAGTTTAGGGTTAGGGTTTGCGTTTAGGGTTAGAGTTTAGGGTTGGGTTTACGGTTAGGGGCATAGGGGTAGGCTTAGGATTATGATTAGTGTTTAATCGCTACTGTTAGAGTTCAGGGTTAAGGTTAGGAGGGGTTAGGGTTAGGGTTAGGAGTTAGGGTTAGGTTTAGGAGTTATTGTTAGTGTTTATGGTTAGGGTTTATGGTTAGGGTTAGGGGCTTAGGCGTAGGCTTAGTTTTAGGGTTAGGTTTTAAGCGCTAGGTTTAGGGGTAGGGTTAGGAGGGTTTAGGGTTAGAGTTAGGGTTACGGTTAGGAGTTAGGGTTAGCGTTTAGGGTTAGGGTTTAGGGTTATGGTTACGGTTAGGGCCATAGTGTTATGTTCAGGGTAAGGTGATGCTGTCAGCAGCATATTATGAGTGTGACACTACTCCTTTTTTTTCAAATTCACCAAATCCCATCTTTTGCCTCAATGTGAATGGAGGCTCCAGCTGTTTATTTCCTTTTTAGTTTCATTGTTTCAGTCCTCTCAAGCTGTGTCAGCTTTAATAGGAAAGACTTCTCCTGATTTCATTTCCTGGATGGCAATGCTGGAATCACCCTGGGCACACAACTGTCAGTTAAACACATGCATGGAAGCAAGCAATTAGCAATATCTTCCCTTTCTGAGACTCTGGCCTATCCATTTATTAAAGACCAAAAAATGCAAATGAAATCTCTCCCTCTTTCTTATTGTTTAATAATAAACCCTTAATACTGGAGGGGAAAAGCCAGCTTCACAGCCAACGCAGTGGAGCTGGGAGTGGAGGGTCTGGGGTTCCCAGCTCCCATCCTCACCACCGTTTCTCACTTGCCTGTAGCTTTTCTGTACCATTCACTAAGAGGTTCCTTGTCTAGCTGGACAGCCTACTCTGGGCAGGAAACCTTCTCAGCCCTGTTCTTTCTAATAACAAGTGAAAAGTACCACAACTCATATCTGTTAAACCACTCATCACAGAATCACAGAATGGTTTGGGTTGGAAGGGACCTTAAAGATCATCTAGTTCTGACCCCTTACCACGGGCAGGGACACCTTCCACTAGACCAGGTTGCTCAAAGCCCCGTCCAACCTGGCCTTGAACCCTGCCAGGGAGGGGGCAGCCACAGCTTCTCTGGGCAACCTGTACCAATGTCTCACCACCCTCAGAGTGAAGAATTTCTTCCTTATATCTAATCTAAATCTACCCTCTTTCATTTTAAAACTGTTACCCCTTGTCCTATCCTAACACTCACTGATAGAGTCCCTCCCCATCTTTCCTGTAGCTCCCTTTAATACTGGAAGGCCACTACAAGGTCTCCCCGGAGCCTTCTCTTCTCCAGGCTGAACAACCCCAACTCTCTCAGCCTGTCCTCACAGGGGAGGTGCTCCAGCCCCTGATCATCTTCGTGGCCTCCTCTGGACCCGCTTGAGCAGGTCTGTGTCCTTTTCATATTGGGGGCCCCAGAGCTGGACACAGCACTGCAGGTTGGGGTCTCACGAGAGCAGAGTAGAGGGGGAGAATCCCCCCTCGACCTGCTGGCCACACTGCTCTTGATACAGCCCAGGACACAGTTGACTTTCTGGGCTGCGAGCGCACATTGCTGGCTCATAGTCAGTTTTTTATCCACTAATACCCCCAAGTCCTTCTCCGCAGGGCTGCTCTCTATCCACTCATCGCCCAGCCTGTATTTGTGCTTGGGATTGCCTCAGCCCCTGTACAAGACATTGCCCTTGGCCTTGTTGAGCTTCATGGGTTTTGCACAGACCCACCTCTCCAGTCTGTCCAGGTCCCTCTGGATGACATTCCTTCCCTCCAGTGTGTTGACCGCACCACACAGTTCGGTGTTGTCGGCAGACTTGCTGAGGGTGCCTCAGTCCCACTGTCCATGTCGCTGACAAAGACGTTAAACAGCGCTGGTCTCAACACCCACCCCTGAGAGTGCCACTCATCACTGCTCTCCACTTGGACATCAAGCTGTTGACCACAACACTTTGAGTGTGACCATCCAGCCAATTCCTTATCCCCCGAGTGGTCCATCCATCAAATCCATGTCCCTCCAATTTAGAGACAAGGATGTTGTGTGGGACAGTATCAAATGCTTTGCACAAGTCCAGGTAGATGATGTCCATTGCTCTTCCCTTATCCACCAACACTGTAATGCCGTTGTAGAAGGCCACCAAATTTGTCAGCCACAATTTGCCCTTAGTGAAGCCATGTTGGCTGTCACCAATCATCTTCTTATTTTCCATGTGCAATAAGATGATGCTGCTGCAAGAACAGCAGTTTTAATCTCGTATTTAAACAGAAATGTCTCAGGTAGGCAGGAGCAAACCTCCCTGGGAGCATCAAAATAGGTTTTTGAAGGCACAGGATGAACGCTGCTTCTCCTCCCACCTGTGGTACCACCATAGTCAAGGCAGAGAAAGTCCTGTCTGCCTCTGAAGATTTTGTCTTAGGTCACACTCAGAAGCTCAGTTCCGGATGGAAGGAGAAGGAACATGTTTGGTGGGCACGCATTCATCAGAGGTGCTCAGCGTACTCCCGAGCACACACAAAGTGAGGTGGTTCCAGAAACACCTAAATTGATGAAGTTCAGGCATATTTTTCCCTGATGGAATAGCAAAATCCAACAGAAGGCACCGCCAGCACCAGCCACCTGCAGAACTGTCTGCCCTCGCTCCAAAGCACAGCAACCTTTGAGCTTCTCCTCACAACAGCCATTAATTTTCATGTGGGAAATGCAACTTTCCTTTTCTCCTGTTCTCTTACGCTGCATTGACTTCACTGTTGTGACTGACACTTTAAAAGTTTGTAGGTTTGCCTGAGGCACATATCCAGCATAGAAAAATGTCTATCCAGACGGCTGAAGCTCAGCAAAGAGATAAGCGATTGAAAAGAGGGTCTTCTGAGGGAAACATCAGACAGTCTTAAGGTGGTCTGGAATTTCCTCCAAATCGCATTGTGCTAATCAGCAGGGGAACGATGCATGCAAAACTTTGTGATCTCATATATTCCAGGATAAATCTAATGCAAATCCTAGGGAATAAATTATATTACTGTGGATTTATTCAGATGTAACAGATCAACATTAGTCCCTGAGTGACTCCAGCATATCTTCCCTGTGTGTACAGTCTCTTCCCTGCTAATGCATCCCCATGGGAAGGAATGTTTCTTCTGCTAAGCGAGAAACAGAGATAAAAAACAATTGGATTTTGCTTGATGGGAGAATTTCAGGTGTACAATTGCTCTAGGACAGGGCCTCCTGTCTCAAATTAATGCAGATACGTAACCATGACCCCACGTGGAAAAAAGCAATAAGTTCAGATTGTGAGAATCTGAAACAGAAAATCCTCAAAGCTCAAGAGGATTCATTCCTCTGCATTTCTCTCCTGAAAACACCTTTTGCATTAATCCAGAAAGAGACCAATTGTCCAGTTTCTTGTAAACATGTACTCCACTTCCTGCATGCTTTAGGATGCATCAGAAATTAAGTAGCCGCTCATCTGACACCACCTCTTTCCCTAAACTTGCTGATTAGAAAGTGCTCCCAGGCAGAGCAGGGATTGTCTGAGCATTGTTTCTAATCTTGTTCCAAATGACACAGATAGTCAAGTTAACCAGACGTACTCCACACAGATCCCACACGGCAGAGCAGCTCCCAACCCTTGCCATGAGACAGGAGCAAGGGAACAGCGGGGCACGGCCGGATCCGGCTCCCTCCTGCTGCAGGTGGCTGACGAGAGTGACAGGCACAATAAAGTGAATACTTAATTGCTTAGATTTTGCATAACTCATTGTTTGCCACTAAACATCATAATTTAATGTGACTGTATTTCAGGTGACTCAGTAATTCCTTGCAATGACTCATCTTTCTAGGTGTTGACCAGGTAGCTTTTGCAATCAGAAAATCTCTGGGATGGGAAAACTTTCTCACCAGGGTGACTGCATGAGCAACATCAGGCTGCGTCAAGAGTTGGCAACTATGACCTAAAATCACCACCAAGTTTTTGCTCTCCTTTCTCATGCAAGCACCCCAATACCTTTGATCCCAGTTCACTTGGAGAAAGCAAGTGCAACATTCCACATGTTTTCTAATGACTCTGCATAAAGGGTTGGCAACTGTCCATGGCCCAGAAAGGTTTATTTTGTGGGGGAACCCAAGGCAAGAGTTTCTCTTCCATCTAGAGCACAGTGGACATTCATGCAGGAAAGTCATCTTTAATCCTCTTCCCATGTTTTTTGCAATTATATCTTCATAGGGATGACTGAAAGGAATCACAGATGTCCAAGAATCAAATATATTTGTTTCCACCTCACAGTGAGTTCTGCATCGGTGGGGAGGATGTTTGGGATTTTGGGGGGAGTGATTTTCAGTGTTAAATCTGTTCTGCCAAGCTCAGAATTCAAATTCATGAAGCCTTCACATTTAATCACAAATCTTTTCTACAATTAGGGAACAGTTCACAGCATGACCGGGATGAAAGAAAAAAAATTATCCTAAATGTTTCTCAACTTTAGCTGAAGGTTGGTCCCCATGTCTAGACACACAAATTTTCCTGCAGTGGTAAACATTGGTTTTGATTAGAAAATTGTTCTTGCTCCAATTCCAGTCTCGCAAGACAGAATTACTACTTGGCAGTTGAGATCTGAGAAAGGTCAGAGACTAGCCAGTTAAAAGTAATATTTTTCAGTTTTAATGAAAAAAATATTATTTGATGTATTTTTCTCTGTCCTCCTTGGAAGTAAATGTTGCCTTACTGCAAGGCTCTGACTGCAGTTATGCATCACATGGGAGGCCAATGGTAGAGAACAGCACTTATAGCATTAAAAATGCATTCTCCGTGTATCAAACAAAAAAAGCGTGCCTCTTGGCAGCATTGGTGGCCTAATTTTGGCTGCAGAATTAATAAAATCAAGGCTTCCACTGAAATTCCAGCATTGGCTCCTGCTGTAGCTCCTGAGCTGCAGACACATAGGGAGGCAATTTGGGCAGCCTTTGGGGACCCAGGGCTGTGGGTGCCCCCAACATCAGCCATGCAGAAGGCACCGTGCTTAGGCAGCACTTGCTGAGCATCCCAAGGGCTTCGTGGCCAGTGTGAATATGTGGGATTGATAACATATGTCTCCTGAAATCACCACGTTTTTTCTAAAACAAAACCACCCTGGCCAGCCTGGGCTGTCTCTGCCCACCAGACAGCCCAGGCAGTCCCAATAACGTCGGCAGCAGCAGTCACAGCAATGGTTTCTTGCCAGTGATGGAAAGCTGCCCTTGAGCGCCGCTGATGGGAGGCACCACGGGACCACAGAGCGGTTGCTTTGGTAGCACCCACACTGTCACTCATCACGTACCGGCTGTGTGGGTGGAAATGTCTCCATCTACTCAAAATGGAATCTCCATCTACTCAGAATTAAGCATTCAGAGCATTTGGAATTAGCTGACCCTGCCCCCAGAAATTGCTCACTGAGGGACTGTTATGGGTGATTCTTTTTTTTTATGGGAGAGGTTGATTTCAAAAAGGAACAGAGAAAGCAGAAGCTGTTTGTGATGCCAGCACAGGGCACAATGTGACAACAATGCTGAAGGCAAATCGGGGAGCATTACAACAATGCCCTCATAGCAAACCTAACGGCTATGTCCACCGAACCCACCCGCCCAGGACTGCTGTAACAGGAGTGATGGCTCCTCCAAGACTGACAAACAATAATGACATGAAAGCAAAACTTCCCAGTGCATGTTCCTCCCATCTCAGCTTCCCACTGAGACAGATGTGATTGATAGATTGGAACAAGCTGAAATTAAAGTATGAAATGGCATTACACACTGCATCTGCGGTAACAAACGGTAACTGTGTCCTCCCTGACATCCCGAGTAAAAGTTAGTACATTCATCACAGGACGCCGGCTTGACTAACAATCACAGAAATCATAATATTTAAGTATGTCTCAGCACTGCGAATATCCCCAGATCTGTCTGTGCTGAGTAGGACTGTGTACCATGAGGCCTATTAATGTGTGTGTTTTTTCTTGTACAGTTGTTCCATCCACAATACACACAAGCAACAACCCATGCTGCGACTGTGCATCATTGCAGACTGTAGCTGACATGTTCCTGAGAGATAACTTCAGGACTGAGAAACTACTCTGCAGCATTCCATGTAATTCTTTTATTTTTCTTAAGGAATGAAAATATAAGAGGCATTTTGATTAACTTAACTGTTGAAATGATTACAGTCTGCTTAGTGCACTTTAGTTACGGATACAACTAAACACCTACTTGCTGCTATCAAAAGAAGCAACATTACAAGACAATGCTGAATTTCCCAGTTTCAGTCAGCTGAGTGAGGAGGGGGAAAACCCAACAATACACCCAAAATAAGGAAGTCCTTCTCAATAAATGAGACATTCAGCCCAAGGAAGGGAAATCCTTACTTCAGAGGCCAGAAACAGCTTCTCAGAAAGGAAGGTCCTCCTTCCTAACATTAACCTCCTCCTTAGCTCAGTGTCTCCAGATTTGTCCATGGTATTCCTGGGATGCTGTTTCTGGAGCAGCTGGGGCAGACCTTAACAAGCAAGATGATGCCTTCATTATCTATAGGTGCTAATAGTTGTAAAATATTACATAAAACACATAGGAAAGTAGCATTCAGGAAATATTTTCTGTCAGCCATGAGCAAGGGAAACAATAAAATAAAATAAAATAAAATAAAATAAAATAAAATAAAATAAAATAAAATAAAATAAAATAAAATAAAATAAAATAAAATAAAATAAAATAAAATAAAATAAAATAAAAGTAAAATAAAATAAAATAAAATAAAATAAAATAAAATAAAATAGCACAGAAGCCCTTCCAGTTTAAGGAAAAGTGTACTTTCTCCTCAGCCGTCCCATACCACACATCCCTCTCTGAAACAGTTCAGCTGCACTATAAACCCCAGAGGCTTTTACTGGTGACTCTTTTCTACCTTTAATTTTGAGCACAGCCTGCAAATGGGGGCGGAGAGGAATCAACAGTCATTTTGAAAAAGAAAATGACTGAAATATTGAATGCTCCATTGATTGCAGCCCATGGCATGTAAAGTGTTTCTTTTATTGTGTTGTTTTGGAAGTGGAACTGCATGTGTGCTGCAGACCAGACTGCAGCACTGTCGCTGGGTGAGACCCTGGCCTGACTTCTTGCTCACACCGCATCAGGTCGGCACAGTTTCAGTGTTGTTGCCCTGGTTTACATCCGTGTCAAGGGGATGGGAATCCAGCCCTTTGCTGATGGGTTTTTTACTGTGTGTCAGGATTGATAACTATACTTTATAATCTATTTGCTTTTATCATGCAGATGGGTCTTTACTTAAATTGTATGTAGGAGATATGCATGTCTGCACGTTAGAGCTGAGTAAATGCTGCAAAATAAAATCAATCACTGAAAATGTTTTTTGAGCTCAGAAGGGCAGATGCTTGGCAGTCCTTGAGGAGTGCTATTTCAGGGGTTAAATATACTGTCATTGGCAAAAGGGTATGAGCTCATCAAATTTTAGCCTTTTCTTGAGAATGTCTCAGTCAATACACTGGCTGGGACTTCCCTATCTCACTTCAAGATGTACATCGTTCAACTCAGGGCTGTGAGTGGGGAGATCCCAGCAAACAGCCTCCCTAGGACACTGTGTCCATGCACATGTGTGTGTGCAGGGGATGTGAAAAGGATCGGAGTCAAGCTTAGACTGTGGCTGTCTTTACATCGGGACTGGCTGAGTTAGAGACAGGGTCTTGTGTTGTTTTATTAAAAAAACATTTGTCATATCAGTTCGAATCACATTCCTACAATTTACTTTATCCTAATAAGTAAGGGAAAAAGAGGCAGAATGGAAAGAACATGCATAAAGGACAGGGAAGGGGGAAGAAGGAATTTGCTCCTGCTGAAAGGTGACAATATGGATGCAGAGAGCAGGAATTAACGTGCTGTAGCCTGGGTATGAAAATGCCACTTGGGTAAAAGTCCCCCTAAGTCCTGGCCAGGACTCCATCCTCAGGGGATCTGCTGAAACTCCCAGCAAAAGGCCAATTAATGGCACTTATTATGATGGAAGTTATCTTTAGATAATTATTTATTTACAAATATAATCGATATTGTACTGCTTACACTGTTTGCTGGGAAACACTTTTAATAGTGCTACATGCTATCACAAAGCTACCTATCACTATATTTTATCCTCTCAAGCAAGAAAGAATATGACTGGAAGTTTCTGCATTAAACTGTTCACAACAGAAATTATCCTCTTATTTTGAAGAATGTCATACATGAATGAAATGCATTGAAAATGTTCCACTTTGTAAGGATTGTAATGATATTTAATTAAAATGTTTCTGATATGTTAACTATTATAATGTTTAAATATTTCTCACTTAGAAAATACTAGTGTTTTTTAAGCCATAAGTCTTGCTTTTGAGAAAATTAATTCAAACTGTTTGCAAATAAATCAGGAAAAATAGGAAAATGGATTAGTTTTAGGACCTACAAAATAGATACCAACTTGAAAAGTGAATTTTTTGCTCAAAAATAATTTCCCACTGTTCAAAAGCAGCTGTTTCCAGGGGGCTCCTTTCACTGTTGTCCCACATCCCAACGGACCTGGTGGGATGCAGGGTTTCAGCAGGCATCAGCAGGCTGGAGGAGCTGCTGGAGCAGAGTCTGTTCAGCTGAGAACACAAATCAGTATCAAAGTCTAATACAACCACAGAAGACCAAAGAGAATGAAATTGAATGGTACCATTTACAAATCTGAAATCATTATGGAAATAGTTACAAAAGCTTTAGAAAACTAGAAAGTGAAAAAGTACATAACAGCATCATTAAGTCTTTTTTATTATTATTTAAAACACCTTTTACTGAGCAATTTCATAGCTATGTTTTTACAATTTTCTGAACGTTTTGTCTCTCGGGCACACATGCGCTCCCAAACAAGCAAAGCACAACCAGGTCTTATTAACCACCCTTCCCGCACTGACAGCTGTGGCACAGCCCCTGCCAGCCTCTGCCCATTTCCAGTGTGGGACTGGTGAAATGTGTTCCTGAGCCCAAGGTCACACGTGAAGGACTGCTGGCATTAAAGATCTATCAGTCCTGACAGGTTTGTCCTTTTAATGCAGGCAACACGGGCCTGGGTCATCTTCTGTGGTCTGCTTCTGTAGCAAGGAAATCTATTCATTTAAGTTCACTTCTCATCACTTCACTTGGAGCTATTTTTTTGCCACCACACTCGGAATCTACTAATTGAGGATAATGTATGTTGTATATCTGTATGTACGTGCATATGAAAGTAAAATTGTTGGTACTTAGACAGAATGGCATCGAAAAGATTAGGAAAAGTAAAACCACAAAAAAATCCTTTATTCACAAAGAAAGAAAAAAAAAAAAAACAAACTGGGGAAAATGTCTCAGTGAATACATCATTTTCTCTCTCTGATATTAAGAAAAACTTTGCAATTGTAGTTTAGTTCAGTGAAACATTTGACTTCTCTGCTCACATCACCAGAAGGAGAATCTGGGAAGCAAATACTTCCCTCATTCTGTGTCTTCTTTCAAGATTCCAAAACATTTCCTTGTCTTAGGAAAATGTGGAAATAACAGGAATTTAATGATCTGAAAATCAAGGGATGGGAGCAGGAAAAAGTTTTGAACAATCTAATTGTTTAATGCAAGTCATATTAAACTATTCCATTTTATTTTTAATATTTTCTTTGTCAGTATTTTCAAGACAGAGATCTGATCTGAGTTTTAAAAATCTAACGCTGCAAACTGAAAAGTAAATTAAAAATAAAGAAATTCATTTTGAAAATGTCAAAACATTCTCTGATGATATATTCAAAGAACAATTTTACTTTTTTTTTTTTGGTTATTTGAAATATCTCACAAACAGTTCTAGTTCTGTTGGGTGAAACTATTCAAACAGGAAAAAATCCAACTGATTTAAAGGGGAGCTACTGGCATAACAAATACAGGAGATGCAAGAAAAACAAATGTATGAGTTATGTGGAGCAAAGCAAAGTGTAAGTTAGCTGTACAAATCCTCTACCACATACATTATTACAAATTTCATTTCTTTTTGAGTCAAATGACAGCCTGAAGCCAGACGTGCTCCTCAGCTGAGCATCTCTCAGCAGTGCTGAGCACTCCCAGGCTGGACTGAGACCAGCTGCCATCGGGGCAGTGCGGGCTGGACCCTGGCTGGACCCAGAGCAAAAGCCACATTCCCTGCAGAGCCAGCCCTGGGGTGCTGCAGGGACTGAGGTGATTTGGTCCTTGGATCTGGCCAGGGCAAGGCTGGACCTGAGCTCTTCCTTCATCAGTCTCCTCTGGCTGCCTGGGATCATGGCGGGGGAGCTGGGGCACAGGGTTTCCCCACTGCCACCATCCCCGATGCTGCTCCCCCACAGCCAGTCCTGGAGCCCCTTTGCCACTTGCTCTTTTATGCCTCTTTCACACCAAATCATCCATCTCACCAGGTTCACAGGTTGATGATGAACGAGGCCCAGGGTATCCCTTTGATCCCCACATTGCCTTTCTGGGCAAAACCAACCCCATCCGGAGGGACAGAAACTAAAGCAATGCTGTTGACGCCCACCACGTTATTTTGGTGTGCAACCTGGAGCCCAGGTCTGTTGTTGCTGCTCCACATGACTGGCACCACCCTGACAGCACCATCCATCAGTGCTGCCCATGCAGGTGCTGGGAAGACTTCTTCACCAAAGAAGCAACAGGAACATCCCTCCCAGAAAGGGGAAAGAACAGCCTGGCAGGACCGAAAGGGAAACGCAATCGAAATAGAAAAGCAATGGCCATCAGCACAGCAAAGCCAGTAGCCTTCTCCAGTGTCATTGCCCAGAGTTTTTCCTAGAAATAGCATAAAAACAGGCATGGCAGAAAATTGCCATTTCATTCTGACCATGACTGTAAAGAGAACCAACATGAAAACAGCCATCAAATACTTGATTTACGTGTCCAGCCTCAAAGCTACATTTGTAGAGACATGCTTCCAGTGGTGCTTTGGGAAGAGCTGTGTCTGGCTGGGGAGGGCTGCAGGGTCAGCAGCACAGGGCTCTGCAGATCTGCCTGCGAAGGCTGGTGTTCACAGGTGCATCCCTGACTTTGAGATCTGGCGTGGAGAAGGAGCACCACCGTGCACACCCGGCAGCCGCGGGGCTTGAGGAGGCACCCGGACAGCCCAGACCCACTCACAAAGTGGGGATCAACAGTGGCCTGACCCGAGGCTTGTGGTGGGGGCCCAACACTCAGTTCAGCCCACCTCTACTGCAACAGAACAGTGCAAGAACATTTTACATTATGTGTTTCAATCCTTTAAAAGTTAAGAAACAGATACCATTGTTTTCCTTGTTCTCTAAGTTACATTCCTTGTGTGGCCACAGAAGTGGTATCACTAGGAACATATTCTACTATCGTTATATTGAAAAAACAAAATATTTACTGGAAATATCTGTCTCTCAAGATACTAATCAAAGCAGGTTTTTGACATTTCAATCAGATTTGGGTGCTTCTGAAAACTATTGATTCGAAAAAATCCAGGACTGGCTCCCAATAACTGTGTTATTAAAACTGCACATCAGCAAAGGCATTTACTCTTTCATCCTCTATCTTTTGTACGCTTTGTTAAGTTAGAAACCCAAATCAGCATAAAATGCCTGCCAAGGGAAGGGAGAAATTTATTCAGATTTAATCTAGTGATTATGGTTCATTCGTTGCAAACAGCTCCTTCATCAAGGCCATCAGGTGAATTATTAACCTCTTCCATCCACAAATAGAAAAATGCCTTCAGTCACGAGGAAGCAATGCCGAAAAAAGGTTACACGGGTTATGTGCAGGCACATCGGAAAGGCGCACAGCAAGGCTTGCTCTGCAGAGGAAAATACTGCTTGTGGGGGGCAAGGGAGGCAGAAAGTGTCTGATGCCCCGTGAGGTTGACAAGGTGGCTGTCCTGGTGGGAGCAGTGACATCCTGGTGTCCTGGCACCTCTGCCTCCATATTGCAACACATGGCGAGAAAAATGTTGCTGGGAAGTGTTTCACCAAAGTGGCTGTTATCTCAAACATGACGTTATTGCAAATGAACTTCTGCTGCTCTCATCTTCCAGCACAGCAGAGAGGCGGCTGCTGCTTGCTAGCACGGAGCAGTAAGCACTCCTCGCAGGTTACTCGCAGGGTTACTACAGCCAAACCTCACCAGTTAACTCCCTGCTATCAGCACGGGTCTGGCGTGTCTCCAGCCCCTGGGGTGCACCCTGACATTAGTGTGACCAGTACTTTTAGCAGACCACTGGTTTCAAGCAGCTGCGGACCAGGCACAGAACAGGTAATACAGCTTCTGAGCAATTAATTCAGCACATAAATAGAGCAGCAGTTAGCAGGTGCATGATGCTGTCCCTTCTAGTCATCCCTGACACTGGTCTCCAGGCTCTGCAACAGGTAAGAATTTTGGGTGCAGGCTGTGGGAAGGGGATTCATGGCTGTGCTCGGGAGGGGGGCAGGAGTTTAATCTGGACTTTCTCCCAAGAAAAGGATTACTGGGGCCAACAAAGCCAAACAAGGTGGCAGAACGGCTCTGGCAGCAGTGGGAGGAAAGCCAGAGAGAACAGGTAGAGAAGCCTGTGTTGGGAAGGCTGGAAAATGAAGGGCTACGTGGGGTACATCAGTAAATTAGGATCAAGGTGAATTCATGGTATTCTAAAATATATGTAAGGGAAAGGAGTCAGAAGCAAAAATTAGTTTAAATAGAATGAGACATAAAACAATAAACTGAACTCATCAGTGTGTCTCCCCTGCCCTGCCTTTAGCAGGGTGCCTATCACACCAAAGGGAAGAACCCAGCAGCAATAGCAGGCAGCGCTTCTCCACCAACCTCTGCAGTGCCCCTCTGAAACTCAGATCCGTCTGCAAGGAGGGAGGACCTGGGACAGCCTCTGGTCACACTAGAGCAACCATTTGTTTCAGAATACAAATCAACCCCATATAAACTAGTACAGAAACAGCATCTTGCTTTACATGATGTCCTTAAATCATATTTTGTATTTTGCTATTATATCAGACTGCTGAGAGTTTTGAGCATAAAAGCTCTTGAAGTCAGATACATTTGACCACAGAATTTTATCTTTGGCCTGTGTACTTTTTAAAAAGTAAAATAATTACTCAAAGGTACAAAAAAAAAAAAAAATCTGGCATCAGCACCATGCAAGGAAATTTTACCCAAGGAGCTAAGAAAGCCTGGCGGCAGACATGTCATCAGACCCGCTGCAGTCACTGACCAAGGGAAGTTAGCACTGAAGGGGGGAGCTGGACACCACCACAGCTCCTGCCCCAGCTCAGATCCCAGCTGCTGAATGGGTCACGCTGGTAACGCTTGAGGCAGAAGTGACCACATTTGTTTGTTTCTTCATTTCAAAATGAATCTGCTGACAGAGGCAAAAACAAAGCAGAGGGCTGCCATGAACAGAGGGACACTGCTGTACCTCAGCTGCACCCACCATCGCCTCACTTCTGAAACAATTCATTTTTTTCCAAAAACCAGACACTAGCAGTGGGGCTGTATCAGGCTTTGAAATGTACTGCACAGCTTGGGGTGAAAAAAAAAAAAAAAAAAAGAAAAAAAAGTGACAATAAAAGCATGCTATAAACCAAGTTCACTACGCTGTTACACCAAGGCAAAAAAATCATTGAAATAAGAGACACCAGTAGGTCGAGCTTTACACATTTTAACTAGTCACCATTAAAGCAGAGTGTGGTTGTTTCCAAACTGTGTTTACTGCTTTCAAATCCTAGTTTAGAGCAAGGGCTCAGAGGTCTCTCACTAGAGAGGATTTCTCCTGCTTCTAATAAAAATTCCCATTTGGTGTGAACCCAAATAAGGGCAAATGGAAAAAGAGGACCTGTCCTTGCCTTTAACACGATCAATACAACTGCTGAAAACCAGCATGTATTTAATAAATGCAATGTAGATTGCTTTATTTGACCTTCTGTTCACAAAATAATTTTATTATATGTATGAAAGCAGCATACAGGCAATAAAATTATGAAAACATTCACAATACATAAATACACAGACCTGATGCAGGATGTATATAGTTCATTAGACTTTAATTCTTTTTCCTCTCAGTTCTCTTTTCCTGACAACACCTTTTTTTTTAATATATGTTATGAAAAACTTGCTCCAAAGGGTATTTTCTCCCATTCAGAAAACAAATAGCTTTCTTTGAAGCCGCTGAATATTAACACCCAGTGTTCCTGTTGCTAATGTTCACTGATTGCTTTTGGCGTTACAAAGGGAAAGCAGCAGGGAAAGACAATGAAGAAGTAGCAGGCTTTTTGGATTAAACATTGGCAACTTTTTTGGAGCTCATAGGACGTTTTTGACGTGGGGGCTGCAGTTCCATCCATATTTAGAAATGTCTTAATCCAAAATGGTAATGAGGCACTATTCCGTATTGAATGGACTATCGACATGGTAATTACTAAAATGTAATGTCCTCCTAGTTTCCAAAGTAAAGCACTAGGTACCTCACTTTTTAATTCTGACTGTGATACAGTAGCAGACAGACAGCATGATCCTGGTGGTACTGCAATAATACAGATGATAACGAGGTTTGGCATTTTTACTACCATTATAACCAATTGTGTTTGTTCAGAAAAGATATCCAAGACTTGAAATAAGAAAAGTCTGAGAAAGCTCTTTATCTTACATAAATACAAAACATTATATACTAAGAATTGTTATCTAAGAAGCTTTTCTTCTCAAATTGGATTCTTCTTAAGGTTGTAGTCATATTTAAGGTATTTACAGATCCACAAACTTGACATTCTAGCAAAGTCTTTGTAACATGAAACTTTTAAAAATAAATAGCAGCAATTTCTTTTATCTCTATAAGGGAAGAGAATTCACAACTCAGTCAACGCTGTTCCTATCTTTTGAAAGAAATCCCTCTTTAAAAAAAAAGCCCACAAGCAAATGAACTCCACACAGCATCGGTTTTGTTGATTCCTTCATCTCTTGCTGAGCTTCTTAACATTCCTACATTCCCCTCACCGGCTCTCCAGACTATCAGAGCTTGTAATAAAGTGCTGACTGGTTGACTGGTCAAAATGCAGTTATGACACTCAAAAAATATCCCATTATTTAGACATCTTAAATAACATAAATAAAGCTAGATCTGTTATAACATATGAAAAATATCAATTTAAAACAATAAATAAATAAAACCAGTATCAACATATTACCTCCCAAAGCTTTAAAAATAACCATTCTCATTATAAGGCTCAATTATTTGTCAGAAATAATTTTAAGAAGGCATCTACCTACCTTTATAATCCCTCAGTCTTTAATTAGGACCTGTTAACACCCACTATCACAAGACACAGCAATCTTTTAACTTCTAGTAAACATTAAATACTTAACATTTATCTTTTGCCTCATTTTAAGCTAGAAATTGGTTTCTCTGTGTAGAAAGAAGCAGTATTTTCTTTGTCACTGCACTGTATCTAAATTCATATATTTTCCTCAGCATGAACAGTACAGTTTAATATCCTTTTTTATAACCAATTTTCAGTATCTTTTTCAGTTTATTGTTTAAAATGCTAAATTTGCTTTGAATGCCAGGAAAATTAATTCTGGGCTTGGTGTAAACGTGTATTTCTCCCTAGAACTTAGCTTCTTACCAAAAAATCTTGTATATCTTTTTTTTCTTTTTTTAAGATTATTACAATACACACTATTATGTCTTGCTGGGTAAACCTTACTGTTCAGGTTTTATGCTGCCCATTTTGTGTAATGGGATTGATCTTTTCCAAAGAAACATCAGCTTCATAATCCAAGATACCCGACAGTGCTGGAGACATTTTCTCCAAGGTCTTAGATAGTTCACCCTCTTCTTCTTTTTTGAGAGGTTCTTCTTCCGGACAGATAATTGCATGTGGAATCAGATAAACCAGATTAGACTCTTTGGGGCTGGACCCTTTAGGCTCGTGTTGGCTCGAAAAAACAACTGCTCCATTATTGTTAATACTAACAGTCTCTATAGCATTGCTGGACATAGGGCAGAGCCTGTAGCATCCTAGCAGGGTCGAAAATGCCTTCCGGAAATCAGCATTGAAGGCATAAATGATGGGGTTGAGGGAAGAATTAGCCCATCCAAACCAAACAAAAACATCAAAGGTGGTGGAATTAATACAGAAAGCTTCTGCTCCCTTGGACGGTTGAGTAGGCTCGCAGAAAGGAATCATGCAGTTCAATACAAAAAATGGCAACCAGCAGCACACAAACACCCCCATGATCACCGACAAAGTCTTTAAAACCTTTGTTTCCCTCTTGAAGGACATTTTGAAGTTGCTCTCGGGTTGCTGGCAGTCCATACTGCTCCTGTTGCCACTCGTGTTCTGGCAGTTCTTGGCGTGCACTGCTGCTCTCTCCAAAGCTGAGATGCGTCGTATTTGCTTCTGAGCAATCCGGTATATCCTCGTGTAAGTTACTATCATGATGGCCACAGGTATATAGAAGCTAATTAGAGAAGAGGAGATGGCATACATCCTGTTTAGGCTAGAATCACAGTTGTCCATGCTTATACCTTGTAAACTGGCATTTAGGTCCAAAAAGCTTGTGGTTGTAGCCTTGTGCCAGTTCAGCTGCACAGGGATGAAGGAAATCAACACGGACAAAGTCCACGCCACGCTGATCATGATGAAGGCTGCCTTGGGGGTCATTTTCCTCTCGTACCTAAATGGGCTGGAGATGGCCCAGTATCTGTCCACACTAATGACACAGAGATTTAAGATGGAAGCTGTTGAGCACATAATATCAAAGGCCACCCAGATGTTGCAAAACGAACCAAAAGGCCAGAAACCGGCGATCTCAGCCACAGCTTTCCAAGGCATGACCAAAACTGCCACTAAGAGATCTGACACAGCCAAGGAGATGACAAAGAAGTTGGTCACCTTGGACCTGAGGTGGCGAAACCTAATGACAGCTGCACAGACCAGTGTGTTTCCCAGCAGCGTGGAGAGGATCAGCAGTGAGAGGAAGCAGCCCGTGAGGATCCGAAAGGAAGAGTCCCTTTCCACCAGCAACCCTTCCCCGTCCATAGTGGTGTCGTTCCAAGTCATAGTTTCTCCTGAGGGAAAATCATACCACGATTTTCATGACGACATCAGCTCCTTTCCTTGCAGAGATCAGAGACATCAAATGTCCATTAATTACTCATCACCAAACAGACCAAAGGTCCTTTCTTACGGTCCCTTCGCCCCCATACGGACTTCACCCACTTTGAATCATCCTGAACAACACTGAAAGCTCTATGAGCAGGAATTGAAAATGCACACATACAGTCCACCCTACGGACTGTTTTTTTAAGCAATCCCTTCAGAAACACACTGCACCACCCCAGCATGAAGTAGCCTAATTCAGACAGCTCACCTGTGAATGTTCTGCTGCTGTCCTCTGCAAATACACCCCACAGAGAGGAAAGCAATCACTTTTCCATGCTTGCATGTATTCCCACTTAACCAGGCTATTGATCGAGTGTTTCCAGCGTCCATTGCACTAGCCTTTCATATTTACTGACGCATACTATACAAAGTACTTTTTCTCTAGCTTCCTCAATGTCTCAACGATGAAACACTCCATCCTTCCTCCTCGGAACACTCCTGTTACAAAATGCATCAGTTCTCTGTTTCTGGGCAGCGTCAGAAAGAAAATCTTCACTTTGTTTCAAACTGGTGTACACTTCCAAAACAAAGAAAATAAACATACACTAGGTGTGTTTTAAAGGTTTTCAGTAAGAAGTAGCTCAGGTTGTTTAGTTTTATTTAAATCAGAAATGCTGGCTCCTACCTTTCACCTCTGATTCTCTGTTTGCTCTGGGATGCAGGGCCGTTTCTCCTCCTCTTTTAGTTTTGGAATTGCATAGCAAATCTTATATACAAAACCAACACAGAAACACTGCATTGCATCAGGTGTGTGTGTGTGTGTGGTTTTTTTCCCTGAAAGTGCAAATTGGCAGGGGAGAAGTAAAAACAGGAACCGGCAGAGTTAGACCATCAGGAGTTAGTTTTCAAGGGAGCAGCAGGTCTGTGCTGTCGGACCGTGCGTGACGGACCCCACCGGCGTGTGCCCAGCTACCTCCATCCCATGGCCCCTGCTGATCACTCTGCAAACTTTGTTGGCCAGGTCAGTCCCAGTCGCACTTTGTACATCCCGTCGAAGCAGCACATCAGGGCAAAGCATCCCAGGCAAAAGGCACGGTATTCCCAACACTGGCAAGAGCCGAGTACCAGTCCTTTCTTCAGTCGTTGACTGGAAGGAGAAAGAAGGGCGAGAGGAGGAGAAAGACCTGAGTGGCCTCCCCTCAGCCACGACGCGGGGTGCCACGACGGGGGTCCTCTTCCAGAGGGGCCAAGTCGCTTTAACACTCTGCTGCCAAGTTATAGCTCTCCATAACTACCCCGGAATAATCCCACCTCCCGCTCAGCGGGGCTGCTCTCCAGGGATCGGGTCCAGCTTTTACCATGCTTTTTCCCCTCTCAGAAAAGCGCAGGCGGAGGCAGCTCCTCACGCTCTCCCGCAGCCCGCCCCGGGCCGCGCATCTCCGGCGCCGGCGGGTCCCGGCGGCAAAGGCTTTCTTCTGCCCGGGGCTGGGCTCGGCTGCATCGCCCCTCCAGGAAAGGTCTGCCTGCCCGGAGCCTCCTTCCTAAAGGATTAAGACAAGGGAAAGACAGGCATGGAGGGCAACAAGCAAACCCCCTTCGCCTCCTCTAACACTTCGATCGGGCGCAGCTTCTCCCGGGCAGCTTCTCCACGGTTTTTTTGCCGTTCTGGGGAATAACGTCCCTGCTAATCAGGCAGCCGGGGCGAGAGGCAAAGCCGGGCTCCTGGAGCGGCTGTGCTGGAGCTTAGCGCAAACGGGCTTACTCTGCCCCGTCCGAGGTGCGGGACGCCTGGGGCGCTGCGCGATGCCTCGGCGCTGCGAGCCGCCCGGGTTCCAATAACTGATGCGGAATGTAAGTACCGGCACCTAACTCCGGGCTGGGCGATGCTCAGGAGGCGGGCTGCCGGCCGAGGCACCCGCGGCTTCCCCGAGCCCCACGGGAGGGAGCAGCATTACCCCAGGGCACGCTCAGGGGCGGGGGGGTGGTTTGGGGAGCGGCAGGGACCCGCTCCCGGCGCAGCGGGTAAGGGGCGGCGAGCGCGGCGGTACTCACCGGCACGGCGGGGAGAGCCGGGGCTGGCGGCGGGCTGGGGCCAGGGCAGCGCACCGCTCCGCGCCGCCTCTCCGCCGCCCGGCGCAGCCGCGGCCGCCGGGCTCCCTCTCCTGGGCGGCCGCGGCCCCGCAGGAGGCGGCCGCCAGCTCCGCCGGGGCGCGGGGCAGCCCCTCGGGGCAGGGAGGCTCCGCGCCGCCCCCCCCCCCCCCCCGCCTCCCCGTCCCGGGCCGAGCCCACCGCCGGACCGGCTTAAACCTCTGGCTTCGTACCACAGGGCAAGGGCACGGCCAGCCCGGGGGGCACGGGGCGGGGGCAGCCCAAGGCCGGGCTCCCAGCGGGGTGCAGCTGCCGGAGGACCCGCACCCCGGCTGACTGGTGTAGGCGAGGGGACAGCAGAGGACAAACAAACCGGCTCCGGCTCTTCGGACCCGACGGAGCCTCGGAGCGGGCACCCCCGGGGGCAGATGCGGAGTTTCGTGTCGGCAGAGGAAAGAAACCCAGAGCGAGGAACTGCCGTCCTTGCGCGCAAAAACCCGCCACTCTCTTCAAATCGTGTTCTCTACTTTGCAAAAAGCCTCCCGGCTCGGTAGTAAGCTCCAAAACCAGAGCGGTTATGTCCCGAACCCCTTCTTTCTCCAGAACGGTTTTTTTCTTTCTTACCTTAGCCGCAACAGGCAACGGAAGATGAACAGGATGATTTGCAAGTTGCTACTTTTGCATAAGAATCTTACTAAAAAAAAAAAAAAAATCAGAAAATTAAGATAGAAGACATCACAGGGAGGTTAAAAATCTCCTAGAAGTACAAATAAGCTCACAAAGTTGTCAAGATAAATTTCGTGGGGTTCAGCATCAGTGGGGTTGTTTTTGTGCCATCTATAATTTTTCATAATGTCAGTTAAAGCAGATACAGTGCTAAGCTAACCTTGACTAGCTAACTAAAACATTTGTTTTCTTTTTCCTCTCTCTTTCTCTTTTTTTTCTTTTTAACTGATTCTCAGCAAGTTCTTATTCCCCCCTTCTTATTATCCTGTCCTTTAATCATCATCCATCCCCAGAGGAGGGTGAAAATAGGCAAGAAAATTAATTCTGTGGTGTTTGGTAATAGATATCTCTAATGAATTCACTGAGTTTTCTTTTTCTATTTGCAAGATTATTTTTTTTCTCCTGTTCTTAAAGCACAGCACAGGTGAGGTTTACTGCGTGATACTTACCTTCTGAAACTGTAGCATGCTCCTGTTTTTCAGTAGAAACCCTAGGCTGAGGGAAACATTGCCTGCTTAAGAAATCCCTGAGCACATTTGATCTTATTTGTAACAACTTCCAGAGGCTTCCCCAAAATGGCTTTCTACTGCAGCCATCCTGGATTATTCCAGGGGAAATCACAACTCCAGAATACACAAAGAGCACAGTTTTCAAGGCATACTGGAGAGAAATGCTGAGGTACACAGTGCAGAGAAGAGAGCAGTGTGCTCTCTCTCAATCATCTGCTTATCAGCTCATGGAGCAAACTCTTTTTTTTCTGTTCATTCTTTCTAGGGAGTAGCCTTTCCTGAGGAAGAGGCTGAATTCACCGTGGAAAGAACCTAATGCTGCTCATATGGGTGAGGGTTTCATTTGAATCTGACATTTTAGAAAGCCTTTTAGCTTCCTACTCACAGCAGCCTATAAGAATCTCACAATCCTTATTTATTTGGCAATTCAAATACCTGCCCAGAAGTCAGAGCCTCCCTCCTGCCCCATCTCTAAGTTTTTGTGATCAGTTCAGGGATGACAATGAGGTCTGGCTCAGCCGAGACCGTACTAGTGGAGCAAAGCCCCTTCAACAGCTACGCAGGTTTTAACCAGCGTTTCATGCAGGGCACCCTGCTGTACTCATTTGTCACTTCAGCTAATTTGTAAGCTTTTAAAATTTTCATGACTTAATAGTCATACCCAGGTGAGAAACAAAAGTGAAATCCATTAAACTCCTATTATTATTTAAGTAAATTTAGTGGTGGGATTAGGCAGCCGATTGACATGACTCTGGGAGCCAGTTACACAAAGTATAGGGTGAATTTTCCTTTTGTTGTTCTCTGGCTAATCTGCCTCCAGCCAGTGAGAGAAGGATCAGCTCCTGTCCAGGTCGGGACTTGCTTAAAATTGCCATCAATAGGAGGATGGTGCAGGTGTTTCTTGGAGATTCAGAAGGAAGCACAGAGCTTGTTTAATTCTCCCTGGGTACCCACATAAAACAGCTGCTTAATTTTATTTCATGCTTTTCAATCACTACTGACTGATGCTGGAATCAAAGCAGTGCCCAGCAAAGGAAAGCTTTTGTGTCTCTGTTACCACCCTGTGAGGCACCTGCTCCTCCCAGGAGACTCTGGTTGGAGAAAGCCCTATTTGGTCCATATGAAGATTTTAAAATATAAATACTGAGTAGCACCGTGAGCCAAATGATCTTCATCTGAACAGTAATTAGCTACCGGAAGACCAAGACAGAGTTGAACAAAGTCCAGATCTTGCATTGAGAGATAAACATGCATTAATCTACAAAATAGTACACATACTAGAGCTGGAGAAAGGCCGCTTAATTTACAAAACAATATTACAGTACGTGGATACAAACTGTACTCACATCACTCTTGGGATGACTTTTTGAGTCTGTATGCATGGGATTTATTAAACATGAAATCAGCCGAGGCATGTTAGCTGAAATAATGTCTAAAAGAGATGTCAGGTTTCTAAATAACCGGTTATACTAATAAGGCGAGATAACTTTAGCCTCAATGTAACCTTCTCAGAAAAATCAAGGGTTCCTGGAAATCGAACAACAGCTATGAAAGATCAGTGAAGCACACTGGTTAAATTGATATTATCATGTTGGGCATTCCACAGGGAAAACCACGGTAGTGAGTACAAAAGCTCAGAGCAGAGAATAGCAGTAGAAAAAACTATTTGCTGCTAAAAAAAAAATCTCCAAGGATCTCAAGCTCATTCTTGAATGATAAAGATCCACCAGCAGGGAGAAAGGATCAGTGAGAGAAATTATTTCTAGTCCCCAAACACTGACAACAAGAGGCCTAAATATTCAGTATTGAGTGTGGGTGCTTTTTTTTTGACTGTAGAGCATATCCATCTGCAGCTGAACCTTAGAGTCATGGGGATTCAGTAGGACTGATCTCAAAAAGCACATCCGTGCCCTTGTGAATGTTGGCTTTTGAACTATTTCCAATGGCAACCAGTACACAAAGCATCCCTGGGTATCAGGTCACTGGTGAAGTATGTGCAGAAGTCTGGACACTGACAGGGAAAAGGAAAAAAGCCCAAACAGAAACACCATGTGTGAAAGTCTGAATTTAAATGACTCGTTTGAGGCAGCTAATTCAGACAGCAGCAGGGCTGGACACAAAGGGTAATCCAAGAAGGGTGTAAATGGGAAGGATTTGTTGGGCAGTGCTACTGGTTCCCGGGATCTGGAGCTCATGCACTGGCTGTGGGGTGCTCACGAGGCAGGACCAGACACTGCTGCTGCTCTGGCATCTCCCCTCCCTGATACACTGATGCTCAACAGTTGGAGGGCAGCCCCGGTCCCAGCTGGGACAGCTCACCTCCATCCCTGGGCCACAGTGGAGGAAGCCTGCAGAAAGGATTTTGGCTCTGTGGGCGATCAGGCAGCAGCCCCATGTCTGCAGAGTTCTGCACACAGAAGCTTTAGGAGTGGTGGAAAATCATAATTGGGTTGTTTGTAAAGGGAAAAGAGCAGTGTTCCCCTCCCATCCCTGCTCCTGCTCAGAGCCCGTTCAGGTTCTGTTCCCCCTTTGCTCCCTCACCAGGATCCCTCTCTACATTTGCAGTCCAAACCCAGAGCAAAGCTGGTTGGTTTCAGCTGTAACCCCCCAGATTTTACAGCAAAATGGCTATTTTGGAGAGAAGTGGAAGACAGGAAAAAAGGAAATACCAAGCCCGTGGCCAGGGATCCAAGCAGAAGCTGTCATCTAAACAGTCCCCAGCCTCCTGCCACGCAGGAGCCATGGGTAATTTAAGCTCGGTGTGATGCTGCCAATAACCGTGTTATTTAATCAACAGAGCTTATGCAGTGACTTTTTATGGGGTTTTTCCAGTTCCACCCCCTCACTCCCACAGGAGCAGAGAAAGAAAAGTTTTCCACAATGAACACTTGGAGTGACCCTTCCTCTCACAGCTCGACCTGCTCCGTCAAACCAAAGGCCGTTACTGGATCTTAAATCAGCCTGGAAATCGCTCAATCAGGGAAGCCTAAGATTTCCCCCCTTCTCTTTCTGGGATTTCCATCTGCCACACATATGGGGTAGGAGAGGAATTACTGCCCTGCCAACACTTCCCTCCAGAGTGGGTAGAGAGCCAAACTGCAAAGGATAATGAGAATAAATTAGAACTGAGAGGAGAGGAGAGCTCTAAGAAAAAAAAAAAACGCTTCCTCCGACTGCCTCGTCCCTGTGGCACGACAGAACAGTGCCAGGAAATCCACAGCAAACCAATAAGACCCCTTCTTTAAAACCTAATCTAACCCAACAAATACAAAATATCTCAAAATTTCTGATCATTTCACTGACAAATGTAGACACTCAATGTACTGCTGAATTTTATATTCTAATCCATGCATATAAAAACACTACGCAGCTGATTGCTGAGGACCTACTATATGAAATAGCACATAAACTAGTAAGTCAACACAAAAATACAGACTGGGCCATTGCCTCCCAATTTATGCTTTATTTACATATGCATATTTTTTTTAATACTGTAGAGCTTGCATTTTTTTCTTTCACTCTGCATTGGACAGACATTTTAGGCCCTCAGAAAAATTGGAGTTGAATATATGAATCAAAAGAAAAGTCACGGAAAAAATGACAGCACTTTCAATGTTAAAGATGGCTTTGACATATTAGTTAGTATCTCAGAAATTAAATAAAGCCAGTAATACAGAATGATTCATTAGAATGAAATTAATCTGAGAAATAATTAATTCTGAGTGGATGGATAAAAAGAATACAAATAGATGTATTAGCAGCAAAACTCCTCACAGATGAGTGCTACAGTGATTTCTAGCAAGAGTGGATGAAACTGCAGATAATTTTCTTAGCAGATGGCTTGGTAGGTGGCACTCTCCCCTCCTAAACTGGTGTTACAGATTTACTCCTGAGCTGCGTGCCAGCACAAAATGGATCCTTCCCCATATGCTAACACAGCACCTGATTGATGGATGGAGAAGAACTCTTTACCTTCTACCAGCAGATTTTTGTGGTTTTCTGGTGCAGGACGTGTGACAATGAAGAGTGTGCTCAGTACCTGCAGGAGCCCATTGCCCCTAAGGGTTAGTGGAGCAAGTGAGCAGTAGTTTGTACTACAGTTGATTATTAAGTCCACATTATTGCACATCCAGTATGGTCAGGCTCCAGAGCCCTTCCATCATCAGGCTACAAATCCTTGAATTAAAGATAATTAAACTAGTACTTACCAAAAAAATCGAAGCTGATACTGCACAAAGCATCACTTCTTGCTCGTAGTGAAGACTGACAGAAGCATTTCACACCGGTGCTGCAGGGAGTCACAGGAGCGGGCAGCTCTGCCAGGGACACCCAGCCTGGGCTCTCTGCAAGGGGGGCAGCCCCACGGTGCCCACGCAGTAGCGCAGCAGGTCCAGCTACAATTGACAGGGTCAACCAGCAGTCCAGCAATGTCTAGACCACTCCAGATGTCCCAGTCCTGCAGCTCTGCTGTCTCAGGCAGCATTTTCCCCTCTGCAGCTCCCCAGACAGTCCTGCTGCCGTTGTGGTGTTGCAGCTGTATCAACCCAGAGTCTCACCTTCAGGTTCTGGGATTAAATTGTTCTTGGAGGCAAGATTGTCAAAGTCCTTTCCAAATCACCCAGTCTGGGCCTGATGGCAGTCAGAAACATAAAGTTAAAACACTGGAACAATATTCCAAACAAGAATCCACACCAAGGTCTAAACTTTGGGCTGCTTCACTCCTCCTGCCACAACTTTCATTTGAACTTTTGAAAAAAGCAGGGATCTGACTGTATTACCCCAAACTATGATACAAACCCAAATTCACTTTCACCCTAGCTCATCTGGATCTGTTTTCCTGTTCCAGCCTCTGTGCCTGTTTTACCACATCAGGCAGGACTGTTTCATTCCAGCAGCATAGGCAACACGTCCCTCTTTGCAGCCTGCCTTGATGCCCTTGGCTTGTCCCTGCCCTGTGTTGCTGTGACAGTCTCTAACAGATAGTACTCTCTCAGGCTGGAAATGTTCCCTGAGTTTCATCATCCACTTGTCAAAATCTGTCTCAAGGTCAGGGGCCTTCCAAGTCAGCAAGTTCCCCCTGATCCCTTCCCACAAAGCTCAGCTGCCCAGAGCTGGGCTTGGTGCATGCTAGGGCTCAGCTCCGCCAACACAGGTATTCAGTGTCTCTTCTTCAGTTCATTAAACTTACCCTCTACATTTAGGAGACATTAAAATTAGGGATGTCTTGTAGGTACAAGTTACACTTTGGGAAAGGCTATGGTATCTCATCCTATCTACTTTCTGTCTTCACTTTCTTCCCCACTCTATAGATTTTTCTCCTCTGCTTTTCTCAGCATTACTTTCTAAGAGCTTCCCCCAGGTCTTTAGGAACTACAGGATGTACAGCTCAACCAGGATTTTTCCACTGACTTTCTTGCATTATTCTACATCTTCTTAGGAATTTCACATGCCTTTCTAGGATTTTCCTCTGAGAATGTCCCCTCCAGCTTTCTAGGAATTACCACCCACCGTTCAGGAGATTTCATATTGCTTTCTAGGAAACCTTTCTATTGCTTTGCAAGTATTTCTTTCACCTTACTAGGAATTTACATTTGCTTTCTAGGAATTTCCAGCTGCTCTTTAGAAATCCCTAATGCTCTTCTAGAAATTTCCCTGATGCTTTCTAGTAAGTGTGTACTATTTATAGGAATTGCCTTCTGCTTTCTAGGAGTTCCCTTCTGCCCTTTAGAAATTTCCCACAGCTTTCCAGGAACTGTTCATTTCTTTCTAGGATTCCTCCATTGCTTTACAGCAATTCCTCCTTGCTCCATAGGAAATTCCCTCCAGCTTTCTAGCAATTTGTAGCCAACTTTCTCAGAATTCACATTTTGCTTTCCTGGAGCACACCCCACCCCCCCACCCCCCCAAGCTGTCTAGGAATTCAATACTGCTGTCTAAGATTTTCCCATAATTTTCCAGGAGTTCCCTGTAGCTTTCTAGGAATTTCCCATGGTTTTCTAGACATTGTCCATAATTTTCTAGGAACTTCCTGCTCTCTAGGCATTTCTATCGGCTTTCTGGGTATATCTATCATGCGATGGCATGGTGTCAAGTGCTGTTCCATGCTGTTTGTGCTGTTGCATGCTATTGCATGTTGTGGCATGTTGTACGCTATTCTGAGTCGTCCTGAGGTATCTTGTTTCATCATATGTTGTGCTGCCACATCTTGTTCTCACCTGTTTGCTCGTATTGCCACACGCCTTCCCGTGTTGTTGTGGCATACTCTTGTGTGTTATCTTCTGCTTCTGCATGCTGTCAGAGGTTATCAAGCACCATCCCATGTTGTTGCAGGAAGAAACATTTGAGAGTGCATAGTTTTAATTGCTATTTTCAAAAGCCATTGGAAAGACTCAGGAGGTGAAATTATTAGGAGTCAGTGATAGCTGGTCCCTAGAGGATGATGAAAAAAATTTGTCAGGCCTGGTTGAAGCAGTGTTGAGACACTGTGGCTGTTCCCTGTGCCATACGTGATGGTGCTATACCTGCTCTTGCCCCCATGCTACATCCATTGCTGCATATTGACAGCACAGATCAGTCTGACTAGTCAAGAGTCTTGTTGCTGACAGCAGCTGGCACAGATGCTTCAGGGCATGAATGATCCCACAAGAGACATTTATAAAATAGCCCCATCATAGAGGAAATGGCTTCCTAATCCCCTTGAAAGGCGTGTTATCCCCTTAAACATAGCTTTATGTCCTTTCTAAATACAGATTGGCTTTTCATGTTCATTCCCTTCCAGTCTTATCAGATATAACTATGCATCTAAATAAATAGGAAAATTGAGTATGCATCAATTTACCTTGGCACAGTATGGCATGAGTAACCTAAAATTTGGTTCAAATATTGCAGATGGAGCCAAAACCTTTAACTGATTTTGCAAGCAATCCTCTATCAGCTTATATAAGGGTTTCATTACAGTTTATATTGCCAAAAAGTGTAGTGTTACTTGTCTGTTTGACCAAATTTCCCTTGATAATAGTTTATTCATTGTTAGCTGAGACTGGGAAAACAGGGTGGTGGTTTCTGATACACTGACACAGACTCTCCAAAGTCCCTAACTTATTTACAGAAACAATCGTTGACTCTATGGACACTCCTCAGACTGTACTGACGTCCCTTCCAGTCTGGGGTTTGGATTTTCTACATAAAATTAATGTACAGTAAGTCAGTAGACCATAGGAAATGCTGTATATACATGGCTCACCTCACCCGGTATTCCGCTCCTGATAGCAAAACGAAGCACAAAGCCTTCACAGGCACCTCCCCTCGAGTGCTAATGAAGAGTTCCCAGAAATGTTGCTGGTTTCTTCTGTCAAACCCCTGATAACAGCCAGCTTGGTGCCAAGGCCAGTTCCTAACACCATCTTCCGCAGCCAGCAGCTGAATACACCCCAGTTCCTTGCACTGCACCTTCAGGGCCGTCACCACACATCATTTCCCACCTGCTCTACAACTACTTTTTTTTTCATGGAGCAGAAATATCTTGACATATCTCACACTTGCCTTTACTCTCGTTGACTGCACGTGGAAAAGCTGGTCCTGCAGTGCCACTTACTGGACATTTTATGTTAATAAAAGCAATGTGCAGCATTCTCAGTTGATTCCCAGTGCCAAATTGGAATGGTAAAAAACATAAAAAGCATTAATGTCCAATGTAAATATTATGCATACAGGAAAGCTTGAGGAAAGCAAATACAGTAAATCTCATTTCTTAGAGGAAGCAGTAACTGTAAAGGAACAGAAATCCTCCTTTTGTGGTCAGCATAGGGAAGAATTTGCCCTGTAATAGTCCGGGAATTCTTCCAGGTGGAAACATGCAGATGGTTAAATTCATCCCTAGTTCAACAAATGTAAAGGACTGAGTGTACATGTGGAGGCTTGCAGGAGGCTTATTAATACATTCCTTGGGAAATAAGGCAAATGAACCGAATGCTTCAACATGAGCTGAGGTAGGGCTTATTTGATTAATCCAGCCGTAGTCTCTAGGTTCATGCTTTCTGTATGTACCATTAGTACTTGCACTGTAATTTAACCAGCAAGATGCTACACTCTGCATGAACCACTTGAGCTTACAAATTGTGCACTGACTAAGCTGCATGGATTGATCGCACGGGACTGTCAGTGTAGGGGTCTTTTTGGGCGACCAGAACTTTTGAAGAACAAATCCGCAATATTCAGCTGGAGATCAGTACGCTCAAAATGACATTCTGGGGTCTGTTCCTCCTGATCCTCCAAGGCAGAGAGCTGGCTGGAGACCATGGCAGCCCCTCCAGCCCACCCACCTGACGGTACACCAGGTCTCACCGCAGAATGGAAACAGGAGCAGGCCAAAACACACATCTGGATCTGAAAGCTGGCACATCCTCCTGGACGCTGCATTTTTTAATACAGCCAAAAACATTTTAGCATGAAAATCAATGCAGATGAAGAAACACATGTGGCCGGAGGTTAGATATTCTTTGTGACTACCCATATTCACCCATTTGCCTTCCAGTTTTGTGGCTTATGAGCAATTGTTGTTGGTTGGTCAGAGCCATCTAAAGACTTTTCAGGATTCATGGCAAAAAATCAGATTTGTTTCTCAGCAATGGGAGGAATGACTAGTCAAGTGAAAGAGGAGTTACATAGCTGTTCAAAACCATCTGCACTGAGTATAGAGCAAATGATTAACTCGAGGAATGAACACAGCTTTCCATGTAGCAACTCAGAGAAAAAATTTAGGTATTAATACATTTACATTAAAGAGTCTGCAAGCAGAGTTTCTATTGTAATGTCCAGAAAAGACCATGTGTAGTTTTAAAGCTGATTAAAAGTTAGTACCTTTGGCATATAAGAAAATTATTAGAGGCAAAAGACTTTAGTCCTCAGAATGTAAACCACAGTACTAGTTATAGCCACCAACAACTAACTTATTTCTAGGCACAACATCCAGCTGTCTCCATTTTCTGAATGAGATGTCTTTCCTGCTCAGTCATCGCAATGTTTTTAGCAACAAGTGTTAGGGCTGGATATCATCAAAGATGTATTCATCGTTGGATCTGTCAGTGGTCGTGGAGACTAGGGTCTGCCTGACAAGATTAAAAAGAACTGAAGACACTAGCAGTAAAGTACATAAATTGTGAAAAAATTTTGTTGTATAAGAAAAATGCAGTGTAAGGGTATCAGTGGCAGTTTTTACTCCTTCATGGTAGAATCTCACCTGGTATATTTGCACCTGCAATTGTCATATATATATCTGTAAGAGCTAAGTTGTGGAGCCACAGGGGAAACAGATAGGTGGACACTGAGATTTGATGTGTCTGAGTCAGAACGAAAGTTGAATCTTAACTTTTCATTGAAAATCATAAACTGAGTAGGCTAGTTAAGAGCTGAAAACAAACTCCAGCCTACACAATTATGGTTTTATGAAAAAAAAAAAATCCAATTTTTCACAGAGATTGAGTTATAGCAGCAAAGATTTCACCAGTAAGTTCATCTCCACAAACACTTAATACCTGGGGAGAGTTCTGGCTTTTTAATATAAAATTCCCATTTAGCATCCTGCAACAAGCAGTGACAGGGAGGTCAGAGCTTGCCAGCCCCATATTTAAAGTGTTTGAGTAGGATTGCTCTGCATACAGAGCTGCCACCCCTTCAGGGGTGAGACCTGTAGACAGAGCAGCGTTGTTACAAAGAGAATTTTAACAGAAGACCTTGGAGGAACTGGACTGGGTTATAGACAGTAGTTGCAATCGGCCTCTGTGTGTTGGCAAGTTTTTCTGGTCCATCAAAGCAGTAAACTAGCACCGTTTGCAGGCTGTACAGGGGATGCAGCACTGCTGTATCTGAACACATTTTACCACATTCCCAGAAGACTCAGCATTGGTTATGGGATAAGACCAGCTCATGTGTTGCTGACTTGTAACACTATCAGACTTAAGCATTGATGTGCTGATTCCTGAAAGGTGTGTTAGGAATCTAGTTTGTGTGTCTATCACCATGTTCATCAGGAAGCCAGGCTGGAGAAAGAACATAAACAGTGTAATTGAGTGTCCCTACTATTTTTATTAAATATCACATGATTGTACATCTAATGCCAAAGAGAGAAGCTATTGGATGCTATAAAGATAAAATGTGGATTGACTATAGTTACTAAAAGGAAATAAATGCTCTGAAATCCATTCTCAGCCTTCCAACAAAATCAAGGACCTGTGTTTAGTTGACATTTTTTAGGCACCTTACACAAGAAAATTCTCATCAGCTGGAACAGATTTCATAGGAGTGCATTGTTTTATTACTTTTTTTTCTTAGGGTTAGGGCCTAAGAGTAAATTCTTTTTCTAAGGGTTCTTTCACTGTGGTTTGCTACGAACATTTCCCCACTGCTGGCTGTTTTCTGCAGTACATATTAAAGCGGGAGTGATGAACATGAGAAAGCCAGGAGAAAGCCATTCTCGCCGTCCCCGGCTGCCTTGGGGCCACCGGCTGTCCTCCTCCGCCAGCGGCTCTCACTAGTGACCGACGACCCGTCTGTCCCCGACCCGGGCATCGCTGTCCCGCTACGGAGGTGGCCAGTAACGCTCCCGATAGCTCAGTCACACTCCGACAGCTTTTCTTTCACTAACTGTAACTTCAGGCCTGAGCTGCCCCCACAGCGCGAAGGGCGCTCAGCGGCGGCAGCGCCGCTCCCGAGGCAGCCCGGGGTGCTGGGGCCGCCGGGTCACCCCGGGCCTCCTCGGGACTCCCGGAGGGAGGCGGAGGGCGGGCGGACCGGCAGCCCCGTGCCGGCTCCAGCGGGACCGCCGCCCCCCGGCCCGGCCCGGCCCGGCCCCGCCAGGGCGGAGCGACGCGGAGCGGGGCGGCCCGACCGCCTGCCTCGGCCCCTCTTCCGGGCAGCGGGGCGAGGGGCGGCGCGGAGCCGGCAGCGCGCGGCGGCCGCGGTGAGTACCGGCGCCGGGACCGGGCAGGGGTGTCCCTACAGCTCGGGACCCCCGTGGGGCTGGGCCGAGGGCCGGGGAGCGGGCGGAGGAGCCAGCGCCGGAGTCACCCCCAGTGCCACCCCCAGTGCCATACCGGTGCCCTCCGCGGGGGCCCAGCCCCGCCTGTCACCCCCGTCCGTCCCCATCTGCCACCCCGGTCCCCTCCGCAGGGGACCAGCCCCGCTTGTCACCCCCGTCCTTCCTTCCCCCACAGGCCCAATCCCGCGTGTCACCCCCGTCCCCTCCACAGGGGCCCAGACCTGTCTGTCACCTCTGTGGCCCCTGCAGAGGCCTTGATCTGCGTGTCACCCCCGTCCCCTCCGCAGGGGCCCAGACCCGTGTGTCACCCCAGACCCGTGTGTCACCCCATCCCCCCCTAGGGGCCCAAACCCGTGTGTCACCCCTGTCCCCTCTGTAGGGTCCCAGCCCCATGTGTTACCGCATCCCCTCAGTGGCAGCAGAGGTGGTGTCCTGGCAGGTCCCCCCTCTCCTGGAGAGGTGCTGCCTGGACCCCCACAGCCCTCCCCTCCCACCTCCCTCGCTGCTTCCCCACCCGCTCCCCAAATCTCCCCTGACCACGAGTTGTCACCTGAGCGTGGGCTCTGTGTCACAGGGGGGTGCGTGGCAGCGACAGAGACCCAGGCCTGCAGGAACCAGCCTCCCTGCTGGGGGATCGCCCTTTCCAGGGGAGGAACACAACACGAACTTGGAGGTCAGACCCTTGGTAGCCAGAGGCAAGGATTTTAATTATGAGTATTGATTTTTTTTTAATTTATTGAATTATAAATAATATGTGATTATAGCGGGCACTGGAGGGGGTGAATACTGGCTTTGTACCAATGTTCATTTAAAAAAAAACATCTGTATGGATCCTATAAGAAAAAGATATATGAAATAGTGAAAACCTACAGAAGAGGGCCATGAACATGACTGGGTAGAGCCAGATAATCCTACTTCAGTTTAACAGGGGGGGGTTAAAAAATAAGGAACAGAGACAAGCTTGCAGCAATCAGGACTGAAATAAAATAAGAGCTTGCACTAACCCTTTTTAGCAAAGAATCTTTATTCTTCTTAATGAAGAGATGAAGTGAGCATGTGACGTGTCTCTGCAATATACCTCATGCGATGGGAGAAGAGGTGGCAAATTGAAAGGCAACACCGCTGAGCTGGCTGCAGCAACCTCTAACATCTGGAGGTAGCTTTAATGCAGAATGATGAAATCTCTCGTCAAGTTACACGCCAAAGATGGCTGCTGTTTTGAGGAGAGAGCCCCAGCAGCAGGCTCTATCCATTTAACACAGACTGCTGCTTTTGTTGCTAGGCTACAAGCAGCACGTACATTTATAAGCAACAAAAAAAAAAATAGTGTCTTGTAGTGTTGCCATGATTTGCCTTCTCCAGTGTTCAATTTGTTTGTATGTTTGCAGTAGGAAAAATCATAGTGCAGACAAAGATTTTTTTTTTCCTTGTGATTTAAATAGATATTTACTGGTAGAAGCTGTTTTGGGGAAGAAGAACTTGGCAAGTGGCTTTGTTAACATTTGGTGTAAGTACATTGCATCATACTTCTCCCAGTCATCAGCTGTCCTGCTTCTTTCAAACTGTGATAGCAAACGTAGTCCAAATAGAGGAATACCATTGCTCAATGACCCCGCTGAGTCTGATACGTCTTTTGCCATCACACAAAAATCCTTTCATTCCCTAAAAATCTGTTAGTGCTTCTCATTTGAACTAATTACACTGCCGTGATTGATCCCCCTGGAGAATGTATTGTGTTCATTTCTTTTCCAGAGCAATTAAAATATGGGCAGTAGCTGGGTTTGCCTTTCTGCTGTTGCTTTGCCAATGTGTCGTAGTTTTAAAGTAGAATAGGTCACCTTTTACTAATCAGAGGGTAGCTAATCTCCTGTCCTTTCTCCTAAGCTGACATAGCAGCTGCTGTGGTGGGCATTGCTCGTGGAAAAGAAAAATCTGAGTTTGTTTAGGCAAAGGAGCCCCAAAAAGGGCCACTGTGTTATTTGAGGAATAAAGAGGCCTAACAGGATCCCTAAGTATTTCTCTATCAAAGCAGCATGAGAAATGCTTAAAAAAACCCTCAGCTCTGCAAAAACAAGCAGCCTTGGGTGCTTTGGTTTATAAACATGTCAGAGGAAGAAGAGAAGCTGTTCTTCTCCCCATTTTATAACAGCAGGTACTTTTCTCAACCTCGATTTTTCAGCCTACGTCTCTCATTCACCAGAACAGGGTGTTGACAGCTGGACATCAGGCTGTTAGGGGACTGCTTTGAAGAATGGAGATCTAGGGACCTAAGTGTGTCAAATCTTTTTTTCTCCCAGTGAATCTGCACATGAAACGTTTTCAGCAGCACCTGGTTCTAACTTTTGAACTATTCCTATTCTTTAGGATTCTGGTAAGAAAGAGGTACTGCTGTTACCTTCTATTTTTACTGGGTTTTCAGGGAAAAGCCTCACTCGTTTTTCAAAAAAGGAACCCTTAGTTGCCTCTAGGAGATTTTGAGAATCATGATCTGACCCAAGCACCTTCACATCACCTGAAGTTAGGGGTCTAAGTCCTGGTAAAGGACACCATACAAGTTACATCTTTCTTTTTACACTCTTTTCTCGTTGACTAAGTTACTCACTTGACCTCCTGTATGCAGGCTAGTTTGAATTCTTTTCTAAGCTAGAGTACCCAGCGTGTCCCATGCTTTGTAACAGAGGGTTGCAGGTTGCAGTTTGGGAGTTGGGCACCAAGAAGTGAGATGTCGCAATGTTTATTATCACAATTATATCTGCACTGCTTTTGGATGGACTTCTCTTCAGACTTCTCCCTCCCCCAGCTCAGTTTTTGCTGACTTTCTGAAATTGCATGCAAGAGAGGTGAAAGGCCACTCTCATTAATAGAGTCCGCTTCTGCAGGGAAAGGTGCAGGAGGTTATAATCTGGACTCCAACCCCCGTAAAAGCAAAGAGCGACGGAAAATTCTGTGTAGAGAGTGAAGCAGAACCCTATCGGGTACCCAATCTAAGGATGTTTGCCAAAGGATCCTCACTGAAGAGAATTCAGGCATTTGTATCTGTTGAGGAAAGCCTGCTTCTGGGGTAGTTCTCAGGCGAGTTTCTCTCACAAATATTCTCTCTTACAATATTGCACTCCTGGCAACCTAAGCTATCTGCATCTCTCAAGGAATGTACATTTTGCCATTAGGGATGCTTCTTGACTCAGAACAGTGACTGTAGCTTTAAAAATGTGTATTTAGATCAGACCTAGAAAATTGTGTTCACAGTTATACCATTAAGAAATTTCTTTCTCTGTTGCTCTACTCCCAATTTTAGCTTAGATACTGGAAAAACTAATGACATACCTGACGAAGTTTCTTAATTGTGGAGTGGATTTTTTTCAAGATTTGGGTAAAAATACAAAGTGTCAGTAACATAAGAAAATATAAATGGTTCCAAGGAAGGTAGCAAAGCTGCTTTTCCTCGTTCATGCACTGCTGCATGAGTTGCCCAGAGTTTCTGAGATCATGTGCTCATCTGGATTATTCAGTCATGCAATGGGGTTTAAAATAAATGATCAAATGTCTGCGTTGTTCAAAATCAAGTGGTATGTTACTGTCTGAAATAAATAGTCTTTGCTATTCTTTTGGCTATTGCTTTGGTTTGAAAAGTGATTATATGACCTTCAATATGATGCTTAGAACGTGAACTTTGAAAAGGAACAGCGGAGAGTTGATCTCCTGACAACTCCTGAATCTGCATTTTGTAGAATTGCTGCAACTGCTGTTGTTAACCTTTAAACAAGGTTTAAAGTCTTCTACTATTGCTGGTACTGCAGCAATATCTAAATGTAGCCTTTGTACTAAAACTTTGTGCTGTTTTTTATGTAATTATTTTTCAAGAGAGGCCACTCTCACTTATTCTTAAGTCCTCTTTTTCCCTCCAGTTAATGTTAGTATTAAACATTAGATCATGAACTGGCAGATGATTGCATCTGATCAGAGGGGGCAAGAAATTTGGGTGTGCTTGGTACTGCGGCTTCCAGCTCAGTTCAGTGTCACTTTCTGATTGAAATACAAGATGAGAAGCATAGTCAAAGAATTATTGATTTAAAATGAAGATTTTTGTAGAAGGTTATTAAAAATATGGAGTTGAGAGATTCTCTTCAGATAAACAAAGACCTCCATTTTAGCCAGTGAGTTCTACTCACTGTTTGTTTTTATTTTCTGATTACTAGGGTTGGGAGAGCGTTGGGGAGAGAGATGAGGAGGCAGCAGCAAGGAGATTTGGTGAGAGAGTGGTAGAGGCAAGGCTGGCAGTGAAATTTGCTTTAAAGTGCTTGGGAAGTGCAGTTTCACACAGCGGTGTCCCCTCTCTGATCTGCCATCTGTATCACCATAGCTAATTGCCTCCAGTCTACAGAACCATGTCTTCAGCGCAACTTTTGGTGCCAAGTACGTGGCAAGCTGTGGCCATTTCTTTAGCTTGACAGTCATATGTTTATGAAAAACTTTATGAACACACGATCGCAGTTGTGATTCTGAAAATATGCCTTGATACATAGGAAGAGCCGCAGTGTGAAGCACATGGATAATCAAACCTCTGCGTCAGTACTGGGGAGCTAAACAGTGCCAAAAATTGTTCCCGGTCATGGGAACACGGTCCTCCGTATTGTTAACTTGCTGGAACGCAGCGTGGAGTGGTTTTGCTCAGGACAGCTGATGCTCACCCAGACAATCCGGCAGCACAAGGGAGGATTTAGCTGCTCTTCTCCATGGGCAGTTTGGACACAGCCACCCTAGTTTGGAAACTAAGAGGGTTTAATAATATGAATGTACCAGAGAGCATAGTCCGTTCTTTATTACTGGTTTAATTTACTAGTTTGAACTATTATCAGCTTCAGGGTTTGCAGGTACAAGTGGTTCTATTAAATGCCTAACCGATCTGTTTGAAACACCGAAAATATGTATTATTTCCTTCCTTACTGCGTATTTTCCATGATAGATGTTAACTGTTTGACTGCATTATGATGTTGTCTTTTATCCTTTCCGGTACTGCTGATCCTCCCATGTGAACATGACCTCAGTGACATTTCAGTATGGATCATTACAGTATCTTATGTGTTTGTAAAATTAATGTTGTTTTCCAAATCCTCTGTTAATGATGTTGAGGAAGAGAGTTGTTTCAAGATCAGATTGGGTAATTTTGCTGCTAGCCTTTCCACCTTAAAATTTAAGGTGCTGTTGATTCAAAGTTTTGTCCAGTTTCACAGGTGGTCTCCCCTCTGTTGGTACTTATGAATAGTAACAGGTGCGGGAATAATAAATTCAGATGTTTATATATAGGCAGTTAAGTGTTAGGTAAGTTGTGGAAGTTTGCCTTCATTAGCTGACTGTAACAAAGCAAACATTTTTATCTTTGTTCTAGAGGATTTCTGCATTTGCTTTCCAGTCCCTTTGCAAACTTTCTACTTATCTCAGAGTTCAGATGGATTTATTTTAATTTGATTTAACCCAAATGTCCTTTATTTTTTCTTTTAAAAAGAATTCTATTATGGACATATGGATAACGCAAACTTAAATCTTGGGCACACTTAATGTATATGGACAATTATATCACTGAAGGTAGTGGAGTTACACCCTTGACAAAGCATTAAAATAATAATAATAGTTTTATTACAGTGCTTTTGTCATCGAGTATTTGAATAGATTAGGTAAACAGCAGCACCCCTTTAAAATAGTATCAGAAAATTAAGGTGACAGCTAAGTAAAATACTGTTGCAGCAACTTAAATTGAGGATTTTGTACCTATTTCTTGCAGTTTTACAGTGTCAGTGTTTAAATACAACATAACTTTAAAAAAAAGCTGTACAGTTTATGATGATGACTGCATGGCTGTGGGATAATGTATTGATGAGAACATTTTTATGCACAGTCGACATTTTTACTTTGTAGTTGGACATTTTGTTTTATAAGAGGATCCCTTTGAAGTACAAAGGCATTTTATTGGCTTATGTTTTTGCTTTATGGGATTTATTTCCCTTTTCAGCATTTACTAATAGGGGCTGATAAGTCATGAGTAGCATCATGCAGTCACTTTAATACAAGAGGTGGGGCTTTTATTCTAAAAATACTTTGCTGGAAAACTTGTAAGTTTTCAAGACAGAAATTCACTGGTTCTCTTAGGCACCATTTTAACGGGTCTGTGACTCAGAGTCCCGAGACTGGCAAACTCAGCGAGTTTTTTTTACGACACTGCAAGTTTTATGTGTCTCCAAATTATGTTATTCTAATGTCTGAACTTTTTACGCTCCCTTGTATGCATGACATCTGTTCCTTCTCTGTGGGCATTGGTGGCCCCTGTCCACAGTCTTTATGATTTTTATTTTAAACTTATTTAGAACAGCATTGTTCCTACGTATATTCTTAAAGTGCAAATCAATTATGTCAGTCACATCATTTAGAAGAAAATGGTTTTGTTTACTTAAATAGCTGTCACCTAAAGTTTTGATCCCTCTTTGCATGAGATCTAATCTTTTGCAGGGTGGACACCTGTCCTGTGTCGTCCGTCCCCCCCCCCCATCCTATGCAGTACTGGAGGCTAAATACTATTCTGTATCTTTATTAAGATTAGTAATATTAAAGTCAGTGTTTTCTGTGGCTATCTTTCTAAACAGACACAGTGATTTCAAGCATGATCTTTTGTTGTGGCACATGCTAAGGGTCCTCCGTTACCTTATGTCTTCCATTTTCCTGCTAGGTTGCTTTTTGCTGCTGCAGCACTAACCCTTTTTTGATAGATTTACAAACAGAAGGAGAGACCAAAGCATGTGCCAACATGCTTCTGCTAGCTTACTCTGGCTAGCATGGGTAACAGCAGCGAGAAAGGCATGGAAAAGGAGTTTTACCTTGTGCTGGTAACCAGAGTGGTTGTGTGTCTCTGGGGTGCTTTTACTGTTCTAGCATGTGTTACAGCCACCCTGTCTACTCTGTTACCCCTAATACTTAGGTCATGTTAGCTCTTTCTACCATCTTTTTTTTTTTTTGCTACATTGACACACAAAGACTGGGAGTTTTTCCAGTTTACAGCAAGTTGGGTCTCTCTTGCACCCATTTTCTTGGTCCGTAATGTAGACTTCCAATACCTTGACTCTGGCAAACCAAAATGTTTAAAATTATTCATGCTTTATATTTCTTGTTCATTGTCTTCCCTGCAGATTTAAGGCTAGGCTTCAAGATTTGCATTACACCTGGCTCCTCCTGCATCTGCAGGTCCTAAACTTGAGCAAAATGGTAACCCAAGGTGGTCACTGGTTAGTCTGTTGAAGGAGCCTGAGGGTGCAAGACCTTTTGTGCTCCCAGGCCTTCTACTGTGCCAGTTCAACACACTAATCAAGGAGGCTGAGCTGGCCTCTCTTTTCTTTCTGCTGCATTAGTTTTCTGCTAGTGTAGTAAGTTATATCAGCACACATGGTTCAAGGAGCATCAGAGCGGACACAGAGTAGATCAAATGGGAAGGAGATAAAGATAGGACATGAAAGTGGTAAGTCTTCTATTTTCTGTAGATCCGCCTTCACTGGGGTAGTCTAAATGAAATGGAGTGAAACGATCCTGAATTGAACCATGAACCATCTGCAGTGAAGGCAGATTCTTACTGTTTAGATTTCTTATTACTAAAGGACTTGGTTTTGTGGACAGAGGTATCTAAGTATATAAAAACTGTTCACAGACAACCCAGTAGTATATATGCTAATCAGAGTGAAAAGAAAGAAAAGAGCTTCTATTTATGGACTGCTTTATTAAGCATTCATTGTAGAGCTTTAAACAGATTAACATAAGTATCCTAAGCAGTTTTTATTGTTAATGAAACTGATATTTCAATTATAACAATACTTAAACTTGGACTTTCCTACAAATAATATACCAATAGGGAAGTACTCATAGTATGATTTACCAGCCCTGATGTAGAGATTTTACTTTTTTTTTTTTAATGTGGAAAAGAATTTTTGAATAAATGAGTTCACCCAGCTTTCATAGGGTGCTGCTTTGCAAAACCAGCAGTTACCATTTTAGACCAGAAGATGGTCTGGTTTTCCACAATATATCACTGTTCACAGGTGGGTGTCTTTAACAGTATAGTACTAAGAAAGGGAAAAGAAACCTAAGGAGCATCTCCTGTTCAGGCACTCTGCATGAGAACTCTGTTCTCCAAATCTGTCCTGAGTCTTTTTTCATTTCTGTGATTTGTGTTCATTCTGTGACATGCCTGGTGAGAAATGTGTCAGATGAAAATAATCCTGCTAATCCACAGGTATCGTCTTATTGTGGCATTTTAAACTTTCATAACTGTGGAAGTACTTACAGCAAACAAGAACATGGAATAGAAAAACAAGAAAATTCAGCTGGAAGTGAGGGATGAATTCTCTGCTTCTTATCCAGTGCCTTTCATCTCTCATCATTACTTTTGTGAAATAATAACTTGTGTCTTGCCATATCAGCACTACTTAGAGCACAGGTCAGGAGTTCTAGGTTCTTCTGTCATTTGTGACTTGGACTGTGGTCTTGAGCCAAGTTATGTTATTTACTTGTTTCTTTTACCTGTGTGTGGGGGGAAGGATGCTCCTTAACAGTGCTGGAAAGCTGGTAACATCTCTAAATGTCTTTGGAGTAAGCTGCAAAAAGAAGTAGTGTTAGGTTTTACTGGTCTGATGTCAGTTATTTATAATTCTGGTACAAATGCCTTCATGCTTCAGGGTTAGCTTAGTAAATGATGTATTGCTATGGCACCTTATTTTCTTGAAGTTTGTAAGATTTATTGTTTCACCGTAGGGAAATCCTGTCTCAGCATATAGTAAAGACCATAATAAAAGCTGCTGTACAGTAATGAACTTAACAGTGAAAGGGAGTGGAAGAAGCAGGAAAAGATTACTTTCCCATACTATACCACACTTATTAGCCTTCTAGTATGTTGGGAAGCTTTAGGACCTTCCCTAACTTGATGGTGAAACTTTTAAGATCTCAGAGCTGTTGAATCACGACTGTATTTACTGTAAATTGGAGCAGCAACGCTGATGGTCCTTGTATACTTGCTTTATGCTTACTTATTTGAGTTAATGACTGCAAATTTTAATACACGAACAGGCCTTTGGAACAATGTTTTTCTTGAGGTCTCTTGTACCAAAGAAAAACTGAAAGCCACTAGGGAAAAATGACGTAGTGAAAGAGCAAGAAAGTGTATTCAGTAGGCCAGATTTAATATATTAAATAAATTTATCAATGTTCATTTTAATCATTGAAATGCATATTTGGCAGCTATTTCTATGCAGCAGTGGATCACCTCCTGAACAGGTAAAACACTATAGAGCAAATAGCTTTTAAATATTGCTAATGTTCACCAAATACAATCAGCATGTTCTTCTGTTGCACCTCACAGTACCATTTTACTGTATTAAACTAAAAGTATGTGATAACCTACTGCAGCAAATAGCTCATATTCCATGTAGTATACACCTGGTGGGAAAGAAGACACTGCACTGCAGGAGTCTTCATCGTACCCAGGGCTTCAGAGCTGCTGCTTGGGGTCAGTGCCAAGTGAACAGAGATTTTTAACTCTTAAGAAAGGCATAAATCCAGCTCTGTGTGCTCCGTTCTCAGTCAGGTCGGTGCTGGTCGTAAGAAGGTCTTAATTTTTGTTAGTACAAACTGGCTTTATTTCGTCACTTGTTCTGGTTTCACATATATTTTCACAATACAGAAAGAGCACTGCATTGGGTGGAGACGGGCATAGAGAACCCTGGCCTTGTGATTTCAGATGATCACGTGTTTTTAACAGTACCATTTTCTGGAGATACTTCAGTATATTTTCCTTTATCCAAGCATTCAGAATGATTTATGCCTTTGTCAAATAGCTGGGGGGTGTTAATTATTGCAATAAAAGCTGTGAGAGCTTATACTGTTTTGGGAGTCTTTGAAACAACCTTGCACATGATGACTTGGAGTAGAAACTGGGAATTTTAAACTTGTCTGGAAAGGATTAATTGAGCATTTAAACTCTTAATACAGTTTATCAGGAAAAAGCAAAAGCAGTCCCACTGGTGTCCTACCTGCAGCCTGTGCTGTCAGTTCATGATTGTCCAGAATTCAGCAATATCTGCAGCAACACAGCTTGGTTTTACACAGCTGCTCTCTACACTGCAAAGGCAAACGGCTCTGCTTTGCCAGTACAGCTCTGAGTTTCTCCTGATGTAAGGAAAATTTAGAGAGCAGGTAGTTATAATTTTTATGTGATTTTTAATCGAATTAATTTAGCATGTGTAAAATTCAATAATAAGATCTGTTCTGTAGAATTGGAGATTATTTGTTCAAAGAAAAGCTTGAGTCTGGTAGAAAGCAGAGATCTTTCTTATTTAATGTTTTTGTTTTTTCACTGTTCTATCAGAAATAATACCAGCTAAACATAAAAATAATACATAAAGATCCTAAAACTTTTTTTTGTTTTTTTCAGTTGGTAAAAACAAACTCCTTGAGTTTTTAATAGAAACTGATTGTTTAACTTAAAGAAACCTTAATTACCAATAAATGTACAAAAGGAAGGATGTTTTTATTGAGTGGCACCAAATTAGGGTTTTCTAATAAATTTGTAATAAACTTATTTAGTAATACTAGCTGATATATAACATTTCCATCATTCAGCTGTTAATCATGCTGTGATTGTGAAGGACAACCCTTCATTATTATTTATTTAATCCATTCTGGCTTCTCAAAATTTGGTGTACTAGCAGTAGGTTACTTCGCTTTCTTCATTACCACACGTGCAACTTTGCCTCAAATATTCAGTAGTGCTGAGTAGAATGGTCTTGCCAAATCCTCTTTAAACATTGCTTATCTTCGTGTATAATGCAGTTATTCTGCATTTTTGCAACCTTATCTTTACAGCTTTACAGTCATGTCTGGTGCTCAGTGCCATCAGGCTTATGCATACACAGTTTCTATTGACTTCCTGAGCACATGTAACATTGAGAAGAATTTGAGCAATCTGAATGTCATTGGTGGTTCTTCCTGGCATATGAGAAAATCAAATACTTCCCCTATTGTTTGTACGGTACACCATAAAATAGTATGTGGCCACTAGGTTTTCATTGTCATTAAATCACAGTAATAGCAACCACAGAAGTCCTAAATAATAGTCATGCTTGTGCTATTACATAAGCATAAAAATGTTAAGTCTGGGTAAATGCAGGGAAGACAGACTTTTCCCTGAATAATTCCCACTCTGAGAGCCATTCAGAATGATAAGTGGTTCAAGGCAGAATAATTTTTTACACAGTCCTCGACTGCTTAAAAAGTTGATTTCATGGTGCCTGTGAGAGATGTTACAAAGGTGTATAATCTCCTTCTTGTACAACTATGAGCTGACTTAGCTCACTTTCAAGAACAGACTTTTGGGGAGCTTTTGGGTGGTCTTTTTTTTGCTAGAAATGCTGGTCTGTAGTGTCTTGTAAATATTTGTTAGTTTCCTCCTCCTTCCAGTTGCTTGAAGCTGATGAGTTAGGGATGGTTATGATAGATGGGGAGAGTTAAGCCTTTATTTCTGTAGAAGTTTACTTTTTCAAAGACTTCCAAGTTTTTCCACTTGAGGTAGAAGAGAAGGATCATAATTACGTTTGAGAGATGGACAATAACTTCCTCAAATTTCATGAATGGTCTCTCCTTTTCTCCCATGAAGTTCATGGGGTTTTTTTTATGATGGAGATGCTTTACATGATTAGTTACTTTCTTTTTGTGAATTTTTTTCTGTTCTTCATTGTAAGTTTCATCAAATTGACCAAAATGTCTCAGACAACTTCATGGTGGTCTTGAGTTAAAAAGAAAATACTCTTCAGTGGCAGCTTACACCATATGTATCAGTTGTCCTCATGGTGATGTTTTTCCTATTAAAACAGAAAAAATGCTATGTGATATCATCTGTATTTTTAGAGATCAAATTTACTTCAGCCATTTGAATTACAAGCATTATTTGGAGGATGGTCTTTTTTTTTTTTAACTGGCTATTGAATATGCTGCAGAAATTTCTTGAGAAAGTTAAAGTTCATATAACTTGTGCTATGCAGGGACTGTCCTTTCATTAGATGAAGGATTGAAGTAAACTTAGTCATCCTGAAGTAATTTTTAATTTTCTGGGCTTTAGGCCCCATAAATGCACAACTATGTTAGTTCAGTGCCCTTCACTGTAGTTCTTTAACCATCTTTGAAGTATCATTAGGAGATCTGGTCATGTGTTTATAATGTGGCAAATTGTTGCATTATATAATCTTTGTTTGGTTAAAACATGGATTTAGAGAAACAACATTTATTAAAATAAATTGTTGGGTTTGTGTTCCTAATTTTTGTTTTGTTTTGCTATGCCAGAGAAGTTAACTGGATTTTATTAAATATTTCTTCCGTCACTGCACTTTATAGGAGCTCTTCGGGCATGTCTTGAAATACTGAATTTCTCCTTCCCTTCAAGACAGTATTTTCAGCAAACACTAATTCATCATTGAAATAAAGCACACTTCTGATTAGTATATTGTTATTTATTAATAAATTTCTATATTTTGTTAGCATCTGCCTCATCCTCAGATATTTGTACATGATGTACCTCTATCTCATAATGAGATACTCGTACTCTTACAAAGATGTAATATATAAATGTCTTGGGGAAACAGGCACAGAAACACATCTGTAGACATTTAAGTAATTTCTTGCTTCTTTAGTTCTATCAATTCCAACCTCACTAAAACCCATGATGATAACTGACATCATCAGTTTGGTTTTTTTAATCTAAGCATAACCACTTTTCATCCTGCAGATTGTAGATACATTATGAAATAAGTGGAATTCTGAATTGCAAATTTTCATGTTTTCTTCACAGAGTTTTTGAAGATGTCAGCAGATATACCATTAAATATTAATATCAAGGAGCCCCGATGGGATCAAAGCACTTTTGTTGGACGAGCCAGTCATTTCTTTACTGTAACAGACCCCCGGAATATTTTGTTATCTGATGCCCAACTGGAAAATGCAAGAAAAATTGTGCATGATTACAGGTATGGCCTTGATCACTTTTACTGCTGTCCCATAAAGTCCATGTCAATGATAAGTACATGGTTATATATTTAAAACGAAATATTTAAAACACTGTATTCATTGCACCACTCTTTCTTCTTATTTCGGAGTTTGACACACTTTGCTTTTTAAACAAACTGGCTAATGAATGGGGAAATTATGTCATCTGAGAACCCCTGTAAAGTATTTTGAAATACAAAAGTGTCTAATTCTGAAAATAGTTAATATGACAACAGAGTTTAAAACTTCCTCTTATGTGTTCTAGTTTGGAGCAAGTAGTTTCCTAAATACTTTCAAAGTAAATTTTCAGAGTTTCATGCTAACGAATCCAGAGATTTTAGTTCTACATTTTAGCTCTAAAATCTAGTACAAGTTTGAGTAAACAAAAATTTGGTGCTGGATATATGGACTTAGCCAACATAAGCACTGCTGTGAGTTTTGATTCTTTTTACTTCACCAGTCCATTTAAAAGCTGAAGATCTACAAGCCAACTATGAGGTTACATTAACTTAGCATGAACATCCCAAAATCCTCTGATGTCACATTTGTCACTGGAGGTTGCAGCATTTTATAACAGTTGTACTTTTTGCTGTTGCTTGTTTTGTTTTTTAACTTGTCCCAAGACAAGGTATCGTGGCACCTGGCTTGACAGAAGATGACTTGTGGAGAGCAAAATATATCTATGATTCAGCCTTTCACCCAGACACTGGTGAAAAGATGGTCTTGATTGGCCGAATGTCAGCTCAGGTACCCATGAACATGACTATCACAGGTTGTATGATGACCTTTTATAGGTAAGTGATGGCAATATAACATAAAATATTTGCCTACAAATTAGATAAGTGAAAATCAATGTTTTTGTCAAAAGACCATTTTGGAAGATTTATGATAAATGTTTTAAAATGTAACATTTTGCTTCCTTTTCTCTTTCTGCATTCCCTCACACTGATTAATGATTTCCTGTGGAAGTAGTTGAGAGATAAGCCCTTAGCCCCTCTCCTTCACCATCCCACTTTTCCTCAAACTGGGAAAATTGAATGTTCAAAAATCCCATCCATGTAGGAGAGTTATGTGGAGGACAAAGAGGAGGAGATACCTGGGAATTTCTAACCTTAGAGATCTGGCATGTAGGATGTTCTGTCTGCCAAGTGAGTACTCAGTATGCTTTGGTCCATCAGCCATCAAGTTTCTCCCGCTCCTGTTTGTTCCTTCCATTTCCTCAATAGTTCTTGAATCACCAGTACAGTGAAGCCCACAGCAGAAGCCAGTATCATCTGTTAGTAGACTCCATGTCAGAAATATTTTTGTGACACAGTGCTTTGTTAGCAAGAACTGGTGGGAGGTTCAGGGGAAATGACAATAGTGTTTCTGATGCTGAGATTTTACAAATTCTTGACTCACACTCCAGAAGGGCACAGCTATTTTGAATGGTGCGTATATATGTGTGTGTTTTTAAAAAGCAGTCAAGAATATGAATAAAGCCATCAGTACAGCTGCCCATTCACAAGCACTGCTTCCTGTTAACTGCTTATTCTGTTATGCATGTTCTGTTATTATCTTTAATACTTATAGCAGCTATATACCTTTTCTTTGCATTATCGGTAGTCACTCAGATTCAAAACTAGGTGCTTTATTAGCCTGGAAGACATTGGTTTCTTTGGACCAAACGCTCAGCAGTGCAAACAGGATCGTGTAGAAGCCCTTGGATGATGCAGTGTGGCCTCCATCTTACTGCACATCACTGTGTTCTGGTTATTGCTGGCCACTGGAAGAAGCAAATTCCTCGTTACACCTACGAGGGCTCTTGGGCGTGCAGTAAGGCAATGTGAGTCCCACCTAAACTTTATAGCAGGCCTAACATCCTCTACACACTAGTAGCAAGGAAACAGGAAAAGATGAGACAGGAAGAGTTGTACATGCACAGGAAGAAAGAAGGAAGAACAGTAGTAGTGATGGAAAAAATCCAGCTAGTTTATCACTTTGGCATCTCATTCAGATACTGGAAACCAGAGGGAATAAGAGTACACTTTCAAATCTTCCAAATTTTTCATTTTTTTTCAATTTAAAGAAATAACATATCTTCCCATTTCAGAACCAAAGCCTCATGATATACACACACACTTTCTACTCTAGCATCTCCTCTTTGCTTTCCCATCTGTTACAGAATAATTGCTACAACTACTGCTTCTTTAGCACTCTCAATTTCCGTATCAGCCCTCCAATGAGAACCATGTTCCTATTGCCATTACTGCCTGTGTTATTAAATAATTTAATTACGTATAAGCTTTAAAGTCCTATGAAAAGTTATTTTAATAATTAGGAAATAGTTTTCAGTAGCAACTGCTATTTTTGGTAGCCTGGTTCCCCTGGCAGATTCTGGTGGAGCAGAATCTTCAGTGGTGTCTCCACTGGGGGCAAAGTTTGTGGTCTTGGTACACAAGGAAACACTTTTCCCCTGGTATACTCCTAGCCTCCAGCTGTTTCTGCATCAGGAACTTTCTGATCTAGAGGTAGTGTTTTATTTAATGGCCCTTAGTGAATTTCTTTTTCATAAGTTTGTCCTGTTGTTTAGATAAACTAACTAGTTTGAGAGCAGAAGCATTAATCGCACCACGAGACAGCCCTGTACATTGTGAAAAAAATTGACTGTCACTTTTGTAATTTATCAGCATAACTATTTGTAAAATGATTATATCTGCAGTTTAACAGGGACTACATTAGCTTGTTAAACGGGGACTCTGCAACTTGTACAGAATATTGTTTTTTTCGCTGCCCCCCACCCATGCTGACAAGTTAGCAGCTTTTTGTCCTAAGGCATCTGCATACTGGCACTGACAGAATTTATAAGGATTCCTTGAAGCTTTTGTTTTGGTTTGCTTTTTTTTGATGACTGGTCATCTGGTTCATGCTGTACTGAACCTGAATAATTTCTGTGCTGTACCTGTACTTCTTAAACATGCAGGTATTTTCATGAAAATAACTTTTCATTTTGGAGTTAAGTGTCTTTTAATCTGTTTCTACATGTGACTGAATGTTTTAGTGTCACAGGGATTTATTAAAAGGCATCATAATAGCTTTTTGAAGACTGAGAGGATAAACCCTGTCGCCTAAAATCCACCTCTCAGTCACTTATGGAGCTTCCAAAGACAACTAGCAGGCTGTAAAGGAATAATAACCCTGGGAAAGTATTCTAGAAATTAGTGTTTCATATTTCTCTGTGTGTTTTTCATAGAGCAGTTTGCTATAATGCTTTTGTTACTACAACAAACCATTGTCCCAACTGAACCTTGCTATTTAATCACAATACTTTTAAATTCTATTCTTCGTAGTACTTTCATTGTCAAGACAGTATCTCTTTGACTGTATTGTTTCATTCAGATAAACAAGAACCTCTGCATGCTTACTGCTTGCACTGGCTTTTCTTGATTTGCCATCATTTTTCTGTGCTGTTGATTCAGCTGTGTTTTTAATAATAATAATAATAATTGTTTCTCTTTTCAAGAACGACACCAGCGGTGGTTTTCTGGCAGTGGATTAACCAGTCGTTCAATGCTATAGTGAATTACACAAACAGGAGTGGTGATGCCCCAATTACTGTCAGGTCAGACACTGAACCACATACTTCTGATGTGTTTGTAAGTTGCTCTCTGATGTGCTGGAACATGGTTGGTCTTTAAAGTTTGAGGTGATAGAGGGATAAGTGTTTTCACCTGTGCTTTTTTTTGATTTGATATGCACAGATGAGAAGTCTGAGAATCGTGGAGGTGAGAAACTCCATTTCTGCCCTTAAGATAAGCCTAAGCACCTTGATCATAAGCACTTAATGGTGTAGGATTTAACAGGAGTCTGTGTGCATTGCTCAGTCAACCATTTGAAAGTTCCTCATTGGTTTGGTGTTATCCCAGGATTTTTCTAAGTTGATGTTTTGTGTGGACCTTCGGGTGTCTCTCTGTGCCATCTTCCCAGTGCCCTGCAGTATAGCACACACCACCCTGTGTGCTTATTTACAAAAAGAACACTTCAAGGAACTGGTCTGCACAGGACTTGTTTCTACTTGAAGGCAAAGACAGATATTAAATAGATGCAGAAAGCTAGAAATCTTGAATAGGAGACTGGAATTGCAGTGCTTGACTTTCTGGTTTTGAGGCTGAACTGCTTATAGATGTCCAGGAGGAAGCAGTGGATTTGAAGATATACAGGCACCTCCTAGCTGGGAAGTATGTAAAGTGTGTTTTAGGGCAGATTGGGTTGGATTTGGGTGTTTGCAGCATAGCTAGTCTGCATGTATGGGTTTCAGTACAGCTGATTTTAATTACTGTTGTAGACATGGCCTTAGAAATCCAAACTGATTTTATTAGTTTAAGCAATTAGGAAATTAAATACAGAACTAAATCCTTCAAGGTGTTCATTCAGACACATGAGAAAATGCTGAACAGATAGCAATGCAGAACCAGCAGAACCTGATTCAATGTTTAGATGTTGCATGTGATTTTTACTGCTAGTGAAAGAAAAGTGTTTAATTTAGTGAATCTTCCATCCACATCTTATTGCAGTATCACAGAAAGGTCTACTTCTTGGGGGGGCGGGGGGGTGGGCACGTGGGCACGTAACTACATGTGTGAAATGTAATTATTTTTAGAAGTGACATAAATGTAGTTGTGCATGTGCAAACGTTTTTATTTTTGTTTTAGCCAGCTGGGTACAGCCTATGTTTCCGCTACCACGGGTGCTGTCGCAACAGCTTTAGGACTTAATGCACTAACAAAGGTATTGCTGATATTTTTTTCCATTCTTAGCTAGACTTCGGTGTTCTATGAGATGCTAACAGCTCATTCCTCCTCCTATGTATCTGTGTCATGTTGTGCACAGCTCTCAGTATGGAGTTGTAATGGCCTTTGGAAGCTCCCTTCTTTAGATTCCAACCTTATTTTTGCCCCATGTAGATGGTTCTGTATGTATTTCAAACACCTTGTCCTCCTTGTATGTATATCAAACAGCCTTGTGTCTTGATAATACAAACTGTATCTAATAAGGTGACTTTTTTGCAGTTTCTTTTTTACATATCAGAGTATCTAATAGCATTTGAAAGTTAATTAGAGTGGATATGTAGTTGCAACAATATGGACTCATTATCCCATAAACTGTATAGGTGTGTTTTTAAGGTGCAGTATCACTTCTACAAACATGGATGCCTACTCCAGACTGGCTGAAGAACTTGTCAGAGGTGCTGCTCTTAAATGCAGAAAACTCAAATTCTTTAAACAAGTGCACAACACAATCAAGGAAAAAAGGTCCTTTACCAAAAAAAACCCCAGCAAAAACGTATTTTGTACTCCTCTGCTTATGTTTTAATGTACTGGGAGCGGTATCGAATTGACAAATTATTTGAGAGACTATTCTAAGCAGAGGAATTAAGGTTATATAAAACATTGATGAAATGAATAGCCTTCATAGTCAGTGCCTTTAGATGCAAAGCAGCTGGTATGGATGTTGCTGGCTGTGACCTTGCCCACAGAAACACTAAAGGTCTATTTAGTGTTGCTCTTGGGCTGACAGGCATGCTCAGAAGCTGAAGCTTCTCTGCAGTGATACTACTAAATTAAGATTGTTTTTGCCAGTCTCCTGCCACTGCTCACTCACAAATATTTATGACTTATGTCTTGTTTGTTTGTTGTTTTACCTCTGCCCCACCGGTGAGTTTTCATTGAGTTTTAATTTAAAGGAAATAAGTCTGATCTATCATTAGCACACAAAGCATTTTAATATGACCTTTGGGAAAGAAAATGATTATATAATTTTTTAAATTTTTTGTCTTTTTTCCCTCTCTATGTGTTTTACAGCATGTCTCACCTCTTATAGGACGGTTTGTTCCTTTTGCTGCTGTTGCTGCTGCTAACTGCATTAATATTCCACTAATGAGACAAAGGTAGGAAAAAGAACAAAGATCACTCATTCTAGAAGAAAGGATGTTATTGAGTTTTTAGATCAGCAAGTTACTAAATAAAGCACATTATATATCTTTAACTTGTTTCAGAATCTTGCAAAAACCTCATGCATGATCTTGTTTTGACTGATTAGTTGTGACAGATATGAAACAGAACATCTTCACTCTCTTCAGAGAAATATCCATAGAGTTCTTTAGTCTTAGATTTCAGAAACCAGGTACTGGTCCTTCAAAACTTGGTCACATGGACCCTTTAATACAAACTCCACTTTGGAACAATACAGTCATTTCAAAAATGGTGCTTCAAAACCCACATGCAGAAGTTAGTCGTAGAAGTCAGGCTCTGCAGTCCTGCTTAATCATCTGAGATTACAAAAATATGTACTTTCTCAGAAACAAAATTTCATATGTATTCTGATTTGACTAGGACTAATAATAGAAGTGGGGGAAAACAAATGAAAAGCATCCTCTTATAAACACAAGGTTATGGGCAGAAAAGGGAATATTTAAGGTTTGTATATACAATTAAATTCAATCCATGGTAGCATTTTATCTCTTAGAAAAGATGAGGAGAAGAATGGAAGCAGTCCTCAGTATATCTGCCCTTCTGTCTGCTTCTCACTCCCCTAGAAGTTCTCCCCAATATGTGAGTTTAACACCTAACCCTGCACTTGAGCAAAAGATCTAATAGAGAATAATACAGTTACAGAAATGTAGTTTGTTTTGTGCGTCCTTTTATACTTTCAAATGAAACCTCAGACTAGAATGCCAGAGGGGAATTTTCACAAAGACTTCTGTTTTAGTTCAGTGGAACTAATCTTCCTGTATTCCCTGTGTTGTCTGGCAGAAAGGACAGACTACTTCCAGAGCGGGCCAGAAAATTCCACTTTTCTGATTGTTTTTTTGAGGGAACCTCTCCCTTCTGTGGACTGCAGAAATAACACATCTCCTTTCCTCCCCCTTGAAATGCATGTGACCAGGCTCAAGCAGCAGATTGCTGTTACAAATATTCAGTTATTTACTTTTCAGTATATTTTTCCCTAAGATCTTTCTCTGCCTTTTGAAATTTTTGTGCCAAAGAGCATTACAAACAAGCTAATTTGGAAAATAAAATAAAAACCGTAATTCTTGTAACTGACAATTTTAAGGGGACAAAAAAGGTGAATAAATGCATGTCAGTCACTGCTTTATTTTTACCCCTTATTCAACAGGGAACTCAAGTTTGGAATCCCTGTCACAGATGAGAACGGAAACAGACTGGGTGAATCAACAAAAGCAGCTCAGCAGGCAATTACCCAGGTGGTTATATCAAGGATTCTTATGGCTGCTCCTGGCATGGGTAAGAATAACTGCAGTCATGTGCAGCTCCTGATTATCAGTTCCTAATGTGAGAGAGTGCTTAAATTCTATTTAAGTGATTTTTTCTCAGAGGCCAAATTATCTTACAGTCATGCAGGCAGTATTTACACTTCTGTTAAGAAGTTCCACAGAGAAATGTGTGTTTCTTACTGTGAAAATATCCACAGTGTGTTACACTGAAGTACAGCAGAAAAGCTCCTGGGATACTTTTGCAGAAGAGGTACAGATAACAAAGGAATGATAGCCAATTCCACTTGAGTGAAATTGGTTTAAAGAAGAGTAGATGCTTTGACCAGTGCCAAGTTACTGAGCTCAGGTTCAGTAGCACGTGAAATTAGAAGTTTTGCCTACTGGGAGAATTTATCTCTGTAATACCAATCCAGTATCTTGAATTGGCAATGTGAAATGGCAGCGTGAAATGGAAGCTCAGTTAATGACAAAAGGCTGTGAGAATTGTACTACGGTATTAGTTCATCTTAACAGAAAATTAAAACAAAGTGCCTTTTTTTCCCAAGATTAATGCTTTTTTTTTCCTTTTCTCATTTGCAGCGATTCCTCCCTTCATAATGAATACATTGGAGAAGAGAGCCTTTTTAAAGGTTAGTCTTAGACAATCTTTGTATATGTATTTCATATCCTAAGTTAATATTTTAATGGATTTAAAATACTTTCTGAGTCTTCATATTTGCCTCCCACACACTCTGGGAGCACAGCACTGTAGAGCTTGCTTTACAGCTGTCGCTTTCTTTATGCCTTTTTTAGACAGGGATTGCTTGGTTCTTTTTATCACAGTAAAATATAACATTAAGAAAATGTGAAATTTTTGTTATCTTTATAATTGTTCTTAAAATGCAGAGTTCCTCCTGGTAAATAAACCTTCCTTGTACTGAGACTTGGAATACAGTTTATGAGAAAAATATTCAAAATTTTAATAATGCTTTTTTCTCAAGATAGCAATAAGGAGGATTTACTTAGCTGCTGTAGTAGCAATTTGACTTTGGAAACAATAGTGATGGTAATAATCTCTTTGAAAATTATCCTTTTAAATTTATTGGATTAGCAAGTTCAGGGTAGGCATAGAATGGGCATGCTTCATCAAAGATTACTTATTTTCTATATTCTGTTTATACTAATGTAGTGTGAAGTCAAACACCTGATATTAGTAAATATGTAAACTAAATCAACATTATGCACTGTGTGTACATGAGAGGGCAAAGAACAAGAATTAAATTAATTATGGGGTTGTCTAACACATGAGAAATACTATTCAGATGAGGAGCTCTATAATTCTTTACCAGTAAAGGGAGTTTCATCTTCACCAGCCAATATCACTGATTTACTTACTGTGTATCTCCAGGCAAAGTTTCTGCCTGTGAAACCCACCCAACAAGCTGGGAACAATAGCCTAAGAGAATCTGTCTCCTTCCTCTTAGAAGAAGTTAGGAAAAGAAAGTGAGGTCTGAGTCTCCACACCCTCCCTTGGAAAAGTGGTTTGGGTGGGGACTGGGAAGACAAGCAGGGGAAGTTGCCTGGTTTTGGTTGTCTAAGATAAAGATTTCTAAAATATTTAAATCATATTTCTTATTATTTCTGCCCTTCATTTTTCTTGTGCATACCCCGTTACGTACACCATTTGAAAGTGCTTCTGTACGTATAAATGAGGCATTGGAAAGAGGTCCCAAGTGCCTTCCAATTTTAAAAACTACTTTTTCCTGAAATGCTTTGCTTCCCTCCCCCCTTAACAGAAAACACTATTGCGCAGAATGTAAAAACAGGAAATGAGGCGTTTGAGTTTTAGAGTGAAAGTCAGTGTGTGCTGCTCACATCTCCTGAAAGAAGTGAGACTGCAGCACATCCAAATACACTATTTGTCTGCAGCGTAGAGAGCCCTGTACTGATTTGGCTAATTCTTAATTGCTGATTTCTTTTGACCCATACCCTGTTTGCAGAGTAGCTTTAAGCAGCTTGTGATACTGTTACATTCTTGAGAATGTATTACCTGAAACATTAACCCTTGTTTAAAAAAAAAAAACCTCAAATTTAGAGCAAGGATTATTTTATATGTATTTGACATAGGAGAAATGTCACAAATGCTATCAACTCAACTGGCAAATACAAAAATGGCATTTGTCAAGAACTTGCAGCAATCCTCAGGGTTTGGAGACAAGTATCTATTGTTTTTGTGTGGTATAATCAATATAAGGGTGTTGTGAATTTTTCAGATCAGCAAAAATGAGCGATTTCTTCGGTGACTACTCAGTGGTCTTTGGTACCATCATGACCGTTTATGCTCACCTGTTCCTCCCCCTCAGCCTCAAAGACTGTGAGTTCAGGTGAAACACTGCTCTGCAGGTAGTCAGTGGTAACACTTGGTAGAGATTAGTATTAAAACCATTAAGGAATGAGCTGCATTTTTAACACGCAGCTTCTGCATGTCCTCTTGAGGTTTCAGAAGCACCATCCCATTTGCAGTACTCCAACACCATCCACGCAATGCTTTACTAACTCATTATTCTTAGCCTCTGCTTTGCACATCATCACTCTTGAAAATAATTCTTGTATGCTTGCCAAAGCCTATTAAGCCACACACAAGGCCAGAAAATAGGCAGATGGTTGTGAAATAATGCAGAAAATAGAATTATGTTCTGCAATAAGAGAGAGAGAAAGAAATGCTTCTGGGATGCTGGTCTCAGTGATAGCAGGCTATCATCCTCTGGTATTTGAAATAAGATGTAGGTTATGTAGCACTATTCATCCCCCATATTCCAACACTGTTTTGCACAGGGACAATTTTGATGGTAACGTGAGTATGAATTAACAATATTCCCAAAAGTTATTGCTAGAAAATGACTGAAGAACGTTTTTAGAACACAAGCACATATTACTGCTTCAAAAAAATCTAATTATTTCTTGACTTGAAAACATATTTTTTGTGTATATATATATATATGCTTTTGCTATAGATTTCAGCGGTGGCTTTGGCTGCCTTTTATGTGATTCTGCAGTGTAGTAGTTCTTGATTAGGCCGTATAATGTCTATGTTCATTATCCCTGCTGACATACACTTGACTAGTTCTGTGCAGAACCAAGTTATTTTATCTGCTGCAGCAGGAGAATCCATAAACAACCTTGCTCTGAGGCACAGCATTTATAGATTTTAGTTACCTGTAACCTTTCTCCTAAGGAAAGAAATTGTTTTTTATCTCCATAGAAACTTCTGAAAGTTCCAATCGACACTGACGTTTTAATTTATATTACTACTCTTACAGCTTCAGCTACTGTTTCTCTCCTGTTCTGCATACAATCAAGTTGATTCCAGAAACTTCCTCATATATCTTTAAAACAAGCTCCTTGAGGTCTCTTAGTCTGCAACTAAAATATGAATTCAAAATAGTCACAAAACTACAACAGAAAACCTTTTTTTTTAAGCATCATTCTTGAATGTCTTATGCCTTAGAGTCCTCCATGCATTCCTAATTTAACTGTCATTTCATTTATTTATTTTTTTTTAAAAATCAGGCGTAACTAGCCTGGGAAAGCTGACAGATTTCTTAGATCCAACAATGGAAGGAAGCAGTTAGAAAAAAGCTGATTCTCCTTACAGCTTTTGTTTGCTTAATTATCATTTCTCCATTTTCTCTGTTTGCACTAACCACTGCAGATGCCATAAAGACATCTGGAAATTAAAACCTAATTCATGGGGAACTGTCTTCTTCCGGAGTTAAATGATAATTCTCTAACACAGCAAATTCTTCTGGTGTCTTGTACTTCTCCATTTTATCTTTTTGTAGGGATGTACAGCCTACATTTGAGTTTTGCTTTATTGTTTTACACTGTTCCCTGGACAACTCCAATTCTTAATATTGACCTCCCAGTGTTAGTTTTACCTCACCATCCTTCTTGATTAGTGCAGCCTGGTAACATTCTTGAAAAATAAAGGCTGCAACTCAGATCAAGTGCCTTGGCAAAAAATGTTCCGCCACATGAAATGGATGTTGTTTATATTGTCTGTACTAGTAGACACTTCTCAGATTAATGACCAACTCTGCTAAAGGCATTCAATCATCTGTTACTCTCATGATACCTTACAAGTCTTTTCAATTATAAAATCATATTTGAGGCTTTTCTGTTATGTATCTCAAGTCCCTCCCTCACACTGCAATGCATAGTATCCCTCTCCCTTAATTCTCCTCAGAGACTGAAGTAATTTGCAGTAGTGTTTGTGTTCCCAAATATGTGTAATATTTACCAATGCCACAGTCCTCCATCCCTTGCACTGTCAGTCACACCATCACTTGTCATGAACTCTCCCAAAGTATAAAATGTAAAGCATTTTGAGTGAATTTATCTCAGCTGAGAGTCAAATGAAGGTGTGTTTAGTGGGATGCCAGCACAGCAGAGCACTGCTGCATTCACTCTTTCTCCTTCTCCCTGTTGCTGTCTTTTTCCATTTGTTATCTGTTGTTGCAGATTATTGCTGAATTGCACAGTTCTTCCTGCACTCACTTCCGGATTATGGATTGACTCCAGGGGAAAAAAAAAAAAAAAAAAAAAAGCAATCTTCTACATTTCTTCTTCCTTGGGCTCTGGAGAGTTTAATCCACACAGGCTTGTTTTCCATGCCTCTTATGCTGCTGTGACCTTCCTTAGCACCAAGCTTTGTCCTACAGAGCTTTCTGAAGTTCTTTTTTCTATTTCTACTGTCAAATAATGCCCATCTTTTGTTCACCCGCTTCTCCTGTCACTTCTACATTTTAAGAAATGCTTCTTGCAGAAAGAATCATCTTTGTTGAAAACATCATCCACTGTAACATGGTTTTTAACTCAGCTGGTTTTTAAAATCAACTTCCTGTTATCGTAGCAGTTGTGTATGTCCTACTTACTGGAGACACTGATTTTATTGTATCAACAGAAGGCTATTGCAGCAGTGTTGTTTAAACAGCTCTGGTTTTAGTTCATTAGTAATTAATTTCAACTAAAATTCTAACATGGGGGGGAGTGGATTCCTAAACCATTTAAAGGCCTACAAGAAAACGATCATATTTCTTGAAATACGTTCTGCAAAAGTGACAGGAATGAGGAATATGCTAAAAATGCATCCATAGTTTATGTGTTGCTTTTTCACCCCAATCCTTCTACCCTTTTTTCCTTTAATATAAGGTGAACTCTTGCAGAACTGGCATGTAGCAGCAGACTGTGCTACAGGGGCAAGTTCCTACACATCAAAGCGAATCATAAGACAGGAGAAAAGGCATTTTTCCTTGACACCTCCCTTATTTATGGTTGGTGGCTGCAGTTGCTGTTGCTCAGAAAGTAAATCTCCAGTTTCAAGTTAAAACTATTTGATGTCACCAAAGAGATAAGAACTGTAACCAGACCTAGCCTCTCTTCTTAGGGATGCCTGGGCAAAATTCACTGTGCCCTTAGGAGGTGTGCGGGCCTTGCACCTGCAGCACCGCTCCAGGCTGTGGCTGTGGCGCTGTAGCTTGCCCAAAGAAATGGCCCACGTATTCAAGATCAGGTCATAAGTAAAAGAGGCAACCACCTATTGTAGTTTAAGGGACGCTCACTCAGGATGAGTGTACATTGATATCACTGGGAATTTTCTTGCTACTTTTCAAAGGGATTGGGCTCTCAAATTGGAACTCAGTTTAAAGTATGCAGGTAATTGTTTTGCCTTCATTGTGTCCAAGACCCTTTTATGTACAATCTGTCTCTTACAATACAAGAACTCCAGGAAAGTGGGAAGCGGGGGAGAAAAGATACCATACTTATTGTGTGTGGTTTATTTTTAACAGAGATTTCCTTGGATGAGTGCTCCCATTCAAGTTGGATTAGTTGGATTCTGGTAAGTGATTTTCTTTAGGTTGTGCCTGCTATTTTAAGAGATACTTGTAGGGTTTTTTTGGAGGAAGTAGCAATATTTGCACTTTGTTTAAAGAAAAAAAAGTTGAGAGAGTTAATGAGTCTACAACAGTTATTTCACTTTCCCATCTGTAACTGATAATACCATATTAAAAAGAAAAGCCGTTAGTAATGAAGAAGCTGCCAAGAAAAGCAGAGGGAGAAAGAAAGGGAGTGGCAAAAAAAGGCATGTAGCAGCTAGATTAGAAAAGATGCTTTGGCTACTACCTCCATAAAGAGTAATAGGAATCTCATCCTGTAGGTTGGATTATTGAAACATTTGGTTAAGAGAGTTTCTTTTGCTGTTGTCTGGCATTTTATGTTGTCATGCACACCAATGCAAAACACTGAAAGGACATCAAATGATAATTTTATACACATTTGCAAGCATGGTATTGATGCATTTAGTACATAGTAGGTTAAATGATTTCATAAGTTATAAGGCAGTGAGAAATAAAGGTTACATAGCACTTTATGGAACTTTACCTCACTGTATACAAAAAAAAGCTTTCTGCCTAGAAGACCATGCATAAGGGTTTCAGATTGTCTTTTAGCACCCTAAATATTGTAAACCCATTTTTGTCTCCTCTAGTCTCGTGTTTGCAACACCCTTGTGTTGTGCACTGTTTCCTCAAAAAAGGTACGTATTCCTGTTACATTATTCTTACTTTAATGTTACATTCCCAAGATGCATGCAAGGTACTGCAAAAAGACAGAAACAAGTGGTCATTGCCTCCTAGAGCATAGTCTTAATTCCCATATAACAAATGTGATAAACATGAGAATATTCAGAGAAGTAATAACTATGTTACTCATCAGTAATATCGAATAGTTGAATTGGGCTCATTTGTTTACAAACTCCTAGCAGCTTGAGATGCAGCTACATAGGGATAGTGAACAAGAGGTTTGGGTGAGTAGTTTAACAATGCTATTTCAAGCTGAGAAGTTTGAGCTTGATAATACAGTTAAGAATCACTGGAATGATTCATAAAAAAGGCTCATGTAGTCCAAACAATACATTCATGTCCGGTAAGGTTATGGCTTCATTAAATACAGTCAGAGCCCATTTTATTTTCAGCTGGAAACTCCTCTGGTTATACAGAACAGCACTTGACTATATGTGCTTATTTGTAATTTGATTAATATTCTTCCAGAAATAATTCTTCATCAATACACGAATAGCTCAGTACTGAAAACTGTCTTAGAAACAATATTTATTGTAGCTGAAATCATAATGAAACCTGGATAGGTTACCTACAAACAAAGTTAGCTCAATTTGCAGTATGAACAGGGTCTTAAATTCAACTGGGCTGTCCCTCTTATATTATTAGTGGTTGTCTAAACTTGACAAGCTGCCACAGGTAGCTTAAAGGATGCAAGCTGGAGCTGAATCCATTAAAATATTGAGCAACTAAAGTAGCTTTTGACTTCCAGAAAACAATACCTAATTCTCATCTGATGCAACTGAGTATAAAGCAGCAGTCTGACACCATCTGTTTCCCTGCCTGGCATGGAGTAGAGAATTGTGATAAATAAGTGTCACTAGGCTACTTGGAGATGGCTTAACAAACTAGCATAGCAAGTGTGGTACAGTTCTTGATTTTAACCAGGGCTTTCCATTTCACAGGAAGATTAGACCTTAAACTGTATTTAAGAAATTGCAGCTGTTTAAGTGACCTGGCAGTTTAATTCACTTTACCGTGAGATGACTCTCAAAAATAAACCTTTTATTCAATTGAATAAAATCAGGCAGTAAGTTAAATATGCAAATACATTATATTTAATAAAAACAACTTTAGGAAGTTAGGTTTCTGTTGCCAGCAACAACCTCAAGCAACTAAGTAGATTCCTACCCTCCTGGTAGTAGCAACAGCCATTTCTTGACTCTACAGACTACCTTGTTGCCTTTTAAGCAGGGATTAAGTTGCCCTTGGTCTGTGAGTATGAGTCCTTCATAAGAAGTTAGAAAAAGATCTGAAAACTCTTTTCACAATGCAGGAAGTTTAACCAGATGCATTGTCCATCTTATTTTACATTCAAGTGCTTGTTATATATAACCATTTTACTGTTTCTTTTGCTTAGTTCTATGTCTGTAACACGCTTGGAGCCAGAATTGCAAGCCAAGATCCGAGAGAACAGCCCTGACCTAGAACGTGTATACTTTAATAAAGGATTATAATTCAAGGAAGGGAAAATATCTTTTAAGGAGGATCTTGTGAACTTATTTGTGAGTTATGTGCCAACGTAGTTGAAGATGAGAACTCACTTTTAACTTGTCCTTTTGTTAAACAACTTTGATTATCCACATTTTGTATTTAGACTTTCCTCGTTGTAGTGTTTAAATTACAAAAGGTCATTTTGTCCACTTTGGTATCGATTAAAAGTTTAACCATACATATCCAAAAATGTTTACATAAGCTCTCAAGCAGCTACAATAATAAACAAGCACACAAAGAAAAATAGATGCTATTATATTGAATTTGCCACCTGTTCCAGTAATAGTGGGGCAGGGATCTCTTTGTGAAAAGTCATAGAGCAACTGAACGAAGTTGCCACCCTCTGCCAGCAACAGGACGGGTGGCTGAACGTGACAGAAGGTTGTGCAGGAAGGGCTTTTTACCAGGAGGTTGGTTGGGTTGTAGGTTTTCCCTGTTGGCACAGAACCGTTTCTTTAAGGTAGATGTTGGGGGAGCCTGGAGCTTCTGTACAGTGTGGTACTGTTCAGCAATACAAGCTGCTTTCTTCCGCAGGTCTAGTTTTACCAGCATCATGTTGTTCTGCAGTTCTGCCAGTGTTTGGTCCTGAGAAAGGGAAGGCAATATATATGTAAAGATACAGCAATCTGCCTAACTCCCTGGTTACTATGAACTGAAGAGGATAAATTGCCTTTGCCAAAATTCGCTAGCTGATATTGCTAAATAAGGCCATGCATAAAGGCTTCTACTGTCAACAGTGTAGCAGTTCAATAACAAAATAGGAACAGTAAGGCTAGGAAAAAGCTGAATCCATCCTGCTGCAAGTGTGCTGCCATAGCAACTGTGATAGAGTGAAGTGGATAAGGAAAGGAGAACTCAAATTCTCCTACTTTAAGTGCAGGCTGTCAGTTAACTGAACAGGGACAATTTGGTTCTCCTTTGGAGAGTTAAATATGCAGTCCAACTCAACCATTGAAAAATTAGCAATATAGCTCCCTTAATGTAATAGACAGTATTTGTCTAAAGAATAAGTCATTTTTATCTGCAGCTGCAAGAACCTAGGTTATTCTGCTGACTGGCAAAGCGCATAGACTAAATCCCCCAGTGCAACCCACAACAGAACAGACACATTACCTGTCGAGCCAGAATGTCATCACACATACAGAGGGCTTCTCGAAGTTTCCCTGCGCTGGTACTGTGGCAGCACGCCCTCTCTGCAGACTGAAGAGACTCCCCAAGCTTTTGTAATTCTGAACGCAGCAATCTGACATTCTACAGGAGAAAGAGATTTAGTACAACAGCTACCTTTGACATTGCTCTCCAAACAAAGCCACTCCAAGGTCATTCAGACATGCAATCCTGAGGGAGGATCCCATCTGAGCGAGGTATGCTGGGATTACAGATACCACAGCTTTCCACATATCTAAGTAAGGGTTTGTTTTAAACAGACCCATTTCAACTTCAACCATTTGTTTGAAAACTTGGAAACAGCAGCTCCAAACACTGTTTAAACTGGCATCCACCTTGCCCTCTAACACAGAAATGGAGTTACCTTCTGTCCATCTTCCAACTTCTTGTCTACATCCACAGTAATGGGTTTGGTGGAGGGAGGTGGCTCCAGTAATTTCTGGTACTTGCGCAGCTCTAGGAACAAAGTAGTGAACAATAGTACATTAAGCTTTCAGTTTTTCTGAAGTCAGGACTTCCTTTGAGACAAGCTGCCACAGGCAAGCTGAGAAAAGCTTTGAGTTTGTGCAGATATGCACAAACATTCCAGGCTTCTCCCTTTCAGTTACGCAGAGCGACTTTATAATTTGAACAGGGAGATGATCCTGCCCTAAAGTCCATTTTCATGTAAAAATGAAGTGAAACCCTGTCCCATCCAGCACATTATCCCTATTATCTGCAACTTAGAATACTGGTTTCAGGATCTCTGAATCCAGCGTACCCTACTGGAAAAAGTACCTCTAACCCTCTACAATTGCTTGGGCGTAGTCCAGAACCAGTGCAGCATCACTGCCTTACCTGCTGTTGCAGTATTTAACTCCATTTGACATTGCTCCAGTTTGGCTTTAGTATCTACCAGCTCCTGCTGCAGAGCGCATGAGGTAGCCACTCGCTTTGATCGACGCAAGCTTTGCCCTGACTCCTTTTGCATAGTATCCAGGCTCTCCAATTTTTGTTTTGCCTCCTGCAGAGCAGCTTGGAGCTCCTCAATCTTCTCATCACGCTCCTTTGAAAGCAAGTTTGTTCAAATATTCAACAGGATTTTCTTAACACAGCTTTTCTGAAACTTTCAATGTCTTTCTTCCAGGAGACTTTCTCAATCACACACTTCACACATTGGACCCAGCCTTTAATGTCCTTTAAGTGAAAACAGTGAACCCATTTCCTGGGAGCCTAAACCACCTTTTTTACACCCTCTAAAGACAAGGGATTTTGAGAGTTGGCATCTTCAGAGAGGTCTGCAGCGAATCCCAGAGGCCACTCAAATGCCATAGCATGAAAAATATAGACAGGTCCAAGCCCATCATCACAACTAAGTGTAAGAAGAGAAATTCACAGAACTTGTGTTAATCTGAGGAGTGCAAAGCAAGCCACTAGCTAAAAGTGAAAGGGGGGGAGAGAATCATGTTGCACAAATAGAGTCGTCAGAATGGTTGCAACATTAACTTCCAGATTAAGGGCTGAAAATTAAAAAGCCTAGTAAACTACATAAAGCAGTAGACAAGAAGCAAAAATTGTGGATCAAGCTATCAAATATCACAAAAAGATACCACAAAAAAACAAAATCTTTCAGTTTGCATAAGTCACCTTCCCAGACTCAAGTACCCCAAGTCCCTCCCCAACCCACTGCCACTTTCCTGATGTCATTTCATTGCCCTGAACAAACCTGGATCTCCTCCTGGTAATAGTCAGTCAGTGACTCCTTCAGGTTATTCAGTTTATCCTCATACAGTTCCTCCAGCAGCTCCTTCTGAGCATCCACATGTTGGCTACAAAGAGAGCAAACTACATGTCAGGGTCTGGCAGTTCTTGGTACTGCAGCTCACCCTGAACAAAGGGAGGGAGATCACCATAAGCTGTACCTGCACCATTGCTCCTTCTGTTGCATGTGCTCCAGCATCTCATTGCAGATCTCCTCACGGAGACGCATTTCGAGTTGCAGCTTCTCCTGCCGCTCTCGCACCAGCAGTTCTCGTGCAGCTTCCACTACACGCAACAGGTCCTGGAGGACACAAACTCCATTGCCCACACTGCACAACAGACTTCAGACCTAGAATAAACTACATGGTCCCATATCTGTAGGCTGGGGTGATCTAGGTTTAAGATTCTCTTTAGTCACTTGGAAAGAGAAGTTGCAAAATTTACTCTTAATTCCTCTCCTGTGAGATGGCTTAAACAGCAGTGAGCTCCACATGGAGCTATCTCCAGAGCAGCTTTCCCTACAGCATGGCCCAGGGATGCACCAGCATTTACTACCTTGCCACACTAGAACTGAAGTCTCTGTAGGTTTAAGACTTCCATCTCGATCTTTCAGCTATTCCAGCTGCCCAGTTTAAGTATCTAGGAAGTTTCATTCTTTTTCCTCAGCTTAGCCATCTGTTTTGCATGTTTTCTGATCTCTAGATTTCCCTTGCAGACTAGGGATTATAGGTCTGCACCCGAGCTCTTACTGTCCCTATTCCACAGATGACAAAATGTTTCCAAATTAAGCATGTCCTTCAGATTCAGACCAATGTGGAACATTTTCCTCATGGATTCCAGATTTCCTGAGTCCCATATCCTTCTGAGGTTCTCTGTCATCTCTTGGTATAGTGCTGAGCTCCAGCCCCACCTCCCAGGCCAAAGCTAACAGTCCTGTTCTTGCCCCTCTATCCATAAAAACAAAACACAACCCACCTCTTTCTCATACATGGAGACATCTGCTTCATCCTTACTATCATCTTCTGATTCCACTTCTTCCTTTCCGTCTGCCTCCAGACCCTGGCTGGTTCGCCTGTTGTGCTCTTTGATGATTGATTGTATGGATGGAAGTCCCAGCTTTGTGGGAGGTGCCTGAACAAGCTGAAGGGGAAAGGGCCATCATTACTAGTCAACAAAGCCTGGAAGTTGAGTAGGCTTTAAACCTGGCACTTATCTACAACCTGTCAACCCTTCCAGTTTAGCAGAATCTGGAAATACTGTAAAGGTAATAATCCACTGGAGAAACATAGGGTAGACTTGCAAGCATTCCCCCTGCCTTGTGATGGAAAGGGGCCCGTTCCCACAGAAGCAGGATGTATCCTGACCATGCTGTGATCCTGGCACGTGCTACTTACCTGGCTGGCAATGGCTGAGAACTTGGCTACATACAGAGTTTCATCATATGTAGATGCACACTGGTTGATGTTGACAATCATGCAAGAGCGCCCACGTCCAGTGAAGAAACCCTGGAACACGCGGGTTAGCTTGCTGTCCCGGAAGGGAACCACAGTCTGCTTCAATCTATAGAGAGAGACAAGAGTGAGCCCAGGGGAAAGCAAAACAGCCTCCCCACACCCTCCCTCTGGAGTTCTGGATGCGCACCTGGACTGCTGGTTCTGGCGGAGGGCAGCAATGCAGCGACCCAGTGTGTGGAGGGAGGTGTTGATGTTGTTTGCTTCTTTCATTCGGTCCCCACTTTTCTGGTCTTTGCAGCGCTCTGACCCTGCCAGGTCACACAGGGATAACCTGAAGAAAACACAGACCATATTCACATGAGCTACTAGGTTTGTCCTGTTCTGACAAGATTTACAGTTCAGACACTCTGTGATCACCTGCCCTGCTCACCTTCCCAGTTTCCCCATAAGGGCACAGAAAGCTCTTCTGGTGTGTGTGGGCTGTTGCTGGGCAGAAAGGCCTACCCGCAGTGTAGGGGTTACACAAGGTAGTACCAACATGAGCTTTGTGATGTCAAGTTGAAAGATCCTTTGCCAGTCCTCAGGACAGCCACTTCCCAGATACTGAGACAACCTGTTTCCAGATAACTACATCCCAGGAACAGGCATCAGCAGCACTTAAATCAGTCTTGCTGCAAGGGCAAGGTTACTGACATTTACCTTCATTCAGAAAGCCTGAGAACTACCTCAAGGTGTACTTTGCAGTACTCCTCACAAACTCCTCAGTCAGTTCCAAGACTTAAGAGTGGGAACATTTACTCCTTCAAAGTACTTTCAACAAAACCTTCCTTAAGGTACTTCCCATACCCCAGGTCCACAATAAAAGAGGCAGAAAAGTTGAGTCCACAGACAACACCCCCAAATCCTAGAAAGCATGAAACTTACTCGCTGATTTTTGGAACAATTTCACTGCCACCTCTTTGCAAGTGCAGAATCCGAATGGAGAATACACTGTGACTGTAAAGAAACACGCAGATATTTTAAGAAGGAAATGCAACCTTTAAAAACTCCTCAGGATTGTATTTTTGCCTAAACAACCCCCCTTCCCCTTCAGACCTGCGACTGGAGTTCTGGTTCATGTGGGTGCTAGCAAAACTCTGATTTTTCCGACCCAGTTTCAGGAGCTTCCAGGCCTCATCAGCATCCCGGACATTGATCCAGTTCAGATCTGGAAAAGCAAGCACGCATTGGGCAAGGCAGTTAGGAGACTGGTAGAAAACTTGTTTATCTCAGCCCTGACTTCACCATTGCATTTCCTTGATATTAACAAACTTAACATTCCCATAATCCAGACATCAGAGACCTCTGAAGGGCCATAGAGGACATCACGGTCCCCAGTGCATCACTGCTAAGCCACCCACCCAGCCCTCAAGTCTCCCTAGCAGGCCACTAAACATATCTTTCAGGTAAATCTACCTTTCACATAGGGGTTGCCAGTCTGGTCTTCACAGAGCCGCAGTGTCTGCCTCTTGCGGTTCTGGCCAGGTACAGCTGGTTCTAACAAGTCATAGATTAACTCATTGTAAATCTCAAAAAAGGAGACCCAGATGGAGAACTGCATATCTCCTGTGTTGGTGAGTGAAATGCGATCCAAGTCGGCCCAGCGAGGGCCCGGTTCTGGGGAAAAAGAGAAAAAAAAAAATCATGCCTGCAACTTTTCACAGGTCCAACCTGAATGGATTAGCTGTAGACTGAGATATCTTTCTTCAGCAGGAACATTACCCCAGACTCAAATTATCCTATATACCTTGTCTCATTTGGACCTACTCTAATGCCTGTCCCCAGTGAGACAACCTAAAGCTTCCTTCCACAGTATCATCCTTTCTCTGTGAGGACTTTTTGCATACTTGATCTTGACTCCAGGAGTATAGGATATTTCAAACATGAACTCTTCCCTGTGTAAATTTTAGTCCTTGTTCCCTCAATTACTCCATGCTTCTGGATACCTAATCAGCCAGTAGTTCCTAGGTTTGAAAGTCTGGGCACAGTGTTCAGTGCAGCATGTCAGTTTAGCACCCTGCTTTACAGCTATCCCCATCACATGGCATTCAGCTGCTCAGAACCATATCCCTTGAATGAAGTAAATGGGTGTCAATTAACTTTAATTTCATAAGGCTTGGTTATTATGCAGTGGTGAATTCTTCATCTGTTGGCAAGACATACAAAGTTCTTCAGCCCTGACATTCTTATCTGTCAAAGGGAAAATTTGTGAGACTACAGCACCTTTGCTCCCTTACCCACAACATAGCATCCAAATAGCCATCCCCCTTTCTTCCCCCACCTTCCAACAACAAGAAGCAGGTAGTATACCACGTGCTTCCAGACATACCTTCTGTCTGGCTGACGTCTGAATGGTTCGTGAGTTGGCTAGATGAAGAGAGGCCAGCAATTCCACTGTCAAAACTGCCACTGGTGGTGGCCTGGAGCTGAGATTCAGCACTGTGACTCCTTTTCAGTGGCGTTAACAGCTCCCCCTGGAAGGAAACAAAGAACAAGAACATATATGTAGTATGACACCATCCTTACCCTATTATTAAATCTCCGAGAAGCTGCATGCTTACCTCCCACAGACCCCCCTGCAGCATGGTCTGCTTCTTGGCCTCTTCCTGTCGCACCTGCCTGCTGTCCAGCCAGATCACCTCATTGGAGAGGGAAGGCTTCAGATCCATAGCTTGGTACAGCTGGTCCCCCACACTATTGAAGATGACCGCTAAGGAGCGAGGCAGAATCCCCCCATCTTTGTTGCTGCCTGAAGCAAGGAGAACCAACAAGCTGAGGATTCACATGTAGAAGCAGACAACTCCCTCAACAAGCTACTAACACCTAGTGCTTTCCTTACCCTGAATAGTGTGAGTCTTCCCTGAATTGGTGATGCCATAGGTGTAAACCAGCCAGTTCTGCCCATTCAGTACATCCTTTACCACCTGCTTCATTGTCTCATCAAAGAACAATTTCTGCCCCACATCTGGTCCAAAGATCTGCAAACAAGACCCGTGAAAAATGGCCTCATGTGGATCTTTCCTGTCTTTTGACTGCACATGGTTGTTCAAGTGATAATACGTAGCCCTTTGTTCCCTTCACTAGCCCCACATCATGAGCAACAAACCCACCAGTAATTCCAGTCCAAGTCCCCTGCAAAAACAAGCTGTTCACTTGCTTAATCCGGTTATATCTGGCATCACTACAGCCCCTAGTATGTTTAGAGCCTCATGAGCAAAACAAGAATCTGGCATTTGCTGCCAAAAAAGTTGTCAGGATCAGCTTTAAGAGAGAAAAAATAAGGAAACAGCAACAGAAACAAACTTAAGTAGAGAGGATTGTACAAGTATACAGTTCATACAGTGCATTGGAATCAGTGTGTGCTAGTAAGCCAGCTTTTCAAGCTCTAAGGCTGGTTTAAGCTCCAAAAACTTTCAGATGGATTGTTTGTCCCAGTTACCTACCTGGGTGAAAGAGAATCTGTGTGCTGCTTGTCCCACTCCGCGTTCTGTGCTGCGCATGGTAAAGGAGTCCTTAGGGGCTTTTAGAAGAAGGGTCTCTGAATTCTCAATGCAGACACAGCCCTAAAGAACACATAAAACCCCATCATCACAATGGCTTAGAAGAGGCCATAGCATAGACAGCAAAGGATGATAGCATCTCCCAGCAGGCATACAGCTCAGACTGCTTCATTCAGTGTCTCACCTGGTCTTCCCCTTTTTCCACTTCCGTAGATTTCAGAGGTCGAACTCTCAAATAGACCTTTAATTTTCCATTATTATCTTCAGCTACAGCCTGCAAAAATCAGCACAGGTTAAACATGGTAGCCAGAGGCAGTGCACAACCATCCATCAGAACAGGAACCACAGCATGGCACACACGCGTGGCTGCCCTAACTAGTGCTCAGTAACTAATGGACACTTCTTTGGTCCCAAAATCCCCAGCAATGCCAGAAGCTTTCTTAGGCATTTCCAGGCACACCAGCATTTCTTTTGTTTATCTAATGAATCAGACCAACAACCTGAAGACCTGACACCAAAACCAGCTCCCAGACCAAATACCACACAAAGAGGCATTGTGTTAAGAGGCATTTACTGACTGTGCCCTTCACAGTACGCTGCTCATAACAGGAACTGCTTCCCCACAATGCAACATTTTGTTCTACTCTCTTCTGAAGAATTTGTTGACCCTGCATCACACCATCTTTGTACAGAGACACAGCAGCCACAAGTCAAAACACTGCCCTGTTTGTGACAGAAGAGCTCCCACCTCACCTGCTGGCACCCCTCCAGATCTGGAGAGATGGCAGAGAACTCTGACAGCAGGTCCTTGCGCACATCAGCCCCAAACCCTGTTGCTGTGGATTCAAGAACAGGGGAGGCTGCAACATCATCATCAGAGAACAGCCCTGGGGAGGCAAGTGCTTGCGCCATGGCGTCTCACACGGCTCCTGGAGAAAATGGGGGAAGAGTAAGGATAGGGTGATGTTACTGCAGTCTTCCAGGAGTCCAAACTTTGCTTCCCCACGTGTACACCCCACTACATACAGTCTGCCCACCACTACCATATCTTTCTATTCCCCACGAACAACCCACTCCCACACGGAACCCTCCCTCCACGCACACCCACACCGACACACAGGATGCCGCTGCAAACGCACACGCACCCCCCGCAGGACCCAGACAGACCACTCAGACACACGGACCGCCACGCTGAGCCCCTCCGCACAGACAGAGACACCCACACCCACCACGAGAGACCCAACAAACATAACACACTCACAAACCACACACAGAGCTCCACACTGGCCGCCCCCCACAACACACACCCCCCTCCCCAGAGACCAGCACGCGGGGCCTGCCCACACAGGCCCAGACGGCCCCACGGCGATTCTCCGCACGGACGCGAAACCGCCACCGCCGCTCCCCACAGACCCTCCCCACCCAGCCCTCACGCTAGCAGACCGCTACAAAGGCCGCCCCGCTCCTTGCACGGACCCGACCACACCACGGCCCGCTCCGCCACCGCCGCCTCACGCCCACCTCAGCCCCGCGCGGTGCCTACTGTTGGGGTTTCAAACCTCGCCGCCCGCCCGCTCCGCCAATGGGGGCCCGCGCCCGCGCGGCGGCCAATCAGCGCCCGCCGTGGGGCAGCGGGGGCGGGGCCCGAGCGATCCGCCGCTCGCGCGCCCGGGGAGGCTACGGGGTGCGCGCGCGCGCTTCCCAGCGGGCTTTGCGTGCGGCTCCGCCCTGCTCTCCCTCGGGCCGGGCGGGGAAGATGGCGGCGGGGACGGGCAGTGAGTGCGGGGCCTGTCGGGAGAAGGCGGCGGGGAGCGGGGGGGGCGGCGGAGGGGGAACGGCGGCGACGGCCCGCGGCAGCGGGACCGGGGCGGGAAGGGGGTAGGGGAACGGCCCGAGGAGAGCACAGCGGTCCCGAAGGGAGGGGGCGGGGCCATGGCTGTGCGGCGGCGGGAGGGGCGGGGCCGGCGGCGGGGGCGGGGTTCGCGGTTCGGGGGCGCTGCCAGGGCCGCGCACTCCTCCCCCTCTCCCGGCAGAGCACAAGCTGCTGAGCGCCGGCCCCACGGAGCCGTGGTCCATCCGCGAGAAGCTCTGCCTGGCCTCGTCCGTCATGCGGAGCGGGGACCAGAACTGGTAAGGGAGCGGGACGCGGCGAGGGCGGCGTCTTCCGCCGTCGGGTGTGCGCGGACGCGGGGCTCCCGGCGCAGAGCACGGGCTGGGCTCTACCGGTGCCGGGCCTGTCACCGTGCCGGTCCGATCTGCCGCAGCTAGTCATTAACACCTCTGCTTTCTGTTCAAAACAAAGACGGGGGCAAAGGTGGAAGCATTAGAGCTGTACCTCGACGGTCTTTTTGCTTCTTTTGTAACTACTCTGTAAAAACAGAAGTGTGTTAAAACAGAGTGGCACGTTCATAAATTGGAAGAGGTGAGTTGTGGTTGAGAAGGATGTTTGATAACGCATTCCTGTGCACTGCTGCTGAACTTGCAGCTCTGTTTTGCTGCCTTTTCCCCCCTCACCAAAGTAAGGTTTCCTTAGAAGCTAGAAACTTGCTTTTCGAAGCAAGGGAGTGAAGCTGTGATTTATTAGGAACAAGCAAATATTTTTGAGTCCAAGAGCTATACTTGAGTAATTCCCAAACCTAAAAACTCTTCGGCAATTTAATTTTATTTATGGGGGCTATTCAGTTACGGATTCTCTACATGCTAGTTGGGGAAGAAGGTAAGTTGACAGCATCTTGCCATTTCTCTCCTGTAGGGTATCAGTCAGCAGAGCTATCAAACCTTTTGCAGAGCCAGGGCGCCCACCTGACTGGTTTTCCCAAAAGGTAAGATACTGACATTTGATTCTTGGAAAAAGTGAGTTCCACAGCATCATGGTTTAACCCCAGCCAGCAACTAAGCCCCACACAGCCACTCACTCACAGTGTGAGTCAGAAGATTAAAAGGGAGAATCAGAAGAGTAAAAGGGAGAAAATTTGTGAGTTGAAGTAAAGGCAGTTTAATAGGTAAAGCAAAAGCCACACACACAAGCAAAGCAAAACAAGGAATTCATTGACCACTTCCCATCGGCAGGCAGGTGCTCAGCCATCCCCAGGACATCAGGGCTCCATCACACGTAACGGTGACTTGGGAAGACAAACACCATCACTCTGAACATCCCCCCCTTCCTCCTTCCTCCCCCAGCTTTATATGCTGAACATCACACTATGTGGTCTGGGATGTCCCTGGGGTCAGTTGGGGTCAGCTGTCCCAGCTGTGCCTCCTCCCAGCTCCTTGAGCACTCCCAGCCCCCTCGCTGGTGGGGTGGGGTGAGAGGCAGAAAAGGCTTTGACTCTGTGTAAGCACAGCTCAGCGATAACTAAAACGTCCCTCTATTATCAACACTGTTTTCAGCACAAATCCAAAACACGGCCCCATACCAGCTACTATGAAGAAAATTAACTCCCAGCTAAAATGTATTTTTTAAAAAAAAGATAGCAAAATCATTTTTAAAAAAACAATTGTATTTAAATCAGATTAAATACTTCTTCCTGTTTCTGAAATGAATTTGAGTTTAGTGTTGGTTAGTGTTAAGAAAAACACAAGGATGATCAAAGACATGAAACAGCTTCCTTGTAAGGGATGGCTGAGTAAGGTAGAACCCTTAACATAAAAAAGAGATGAGTAACAGAAATATGACAGATGTCTGCACAATCAGAAGTGGCATGCTGAGGATGAATAAGGATTAATTATTCAGTGCTTTGTCCAGTACAAGATTTAGAGGCTATTAAGTAAGACTAACAGGAGGCAGGTTCAAAGCAAACCTAAGGAGATTGTTCTTCACCAGGCATGTAATTAAGCTGTGGAATTCCTTCCCCCAGGAATCTGGATGCCCATGTATTTTGGTGTGTCCTGCTGTTTGGGCAAGCACCTGGGATTTTTGTTGCATTAAGGGACAGAGATTAAGAGAATCAAGGGAGGAGAAGTTGGGGGGTTTGTGTTGCTTACTGTTTCTGTTAAGTGATGAAATTGACCTTGATATAATGTTCTCTTCTCCATCGAAGTATTTTTGGTTCCTGTTCATGGATGGAAACATTACAGCTACAGTTTTCCTAATCATGCTTGCTTGCTTTGATTTCTAAATTGCCAGCTGGGAGCATCTGTTCATTAGCTTTGTTTTGAAGATCAGCCTGGGCAGTGCTAGAGTAAAAGAGTGAATACACTTCCTCACTTTGAGCTAAGCTAAACTATAGCCATGTGGGAACTCTGGAGAAGACTGTCATATGTGTTCCTAAAGTGTAAGACCTCTGAAGAAGTAGGAGTAACTGTAGGCTTTGTTGATAGGCCTTCCTTTGCTGAAGCTGCCTCTTTGGTGTCCTCTGACTTTCTTTGTTTCTTCCTAGCACTGTGCATCTCAGTATTCAGAGCTCTTGGAGACTACGGAGACCCCTAAGTGAGTACAAAGGCTGACACAAGTGCAGTCTGGAGCAATTTGTGGTGGACTTACGGTTCTTACAGCAAAGTACTTGATAGTGCTCCTGCACAACAGCAATGAGCAAATTCAGTTGTGAGAGCTGGCGTGAGGGACAGTGAGATCAGGGTATGGCAGATGGGGGAGGTTGGCAAGCCCAAGGTATTTCTTAGAACGTGCCTCCCATACGTCTTTGTCTTGTCTCCTTTTTTTCATAAGGCTGAAGTATTTCAGTATTACGTGGTTCTAAAACTGGTCACTGTGTACTTGATAGTGTCTTCTATATGCCCCTAGTGTTGTTACAATACATGGCAGGGTAATTGGGGCCTCTTTGCCACAGCTCCATTTCTAAGAGTTGCAGTGTGCATTTGGGGACTTAATGCGGCAGAAAAAACCATTTATTTGTCTGGAATAAAACACTTCATGTTAATCTTACTGATCAGAAGCTTTAGACATGACATTTTCATTCAGAATAAGGGTAGAAAAGGCAGCAAGAGTGAGAAGGGGAAATGTTTTGTATTTGCCTCTATTTTGCAGCGGTTTCTTACAGTTTTCTTATCAATGCTATCACTACAGCTTGGTGGTCTCAGATACTTCTCACTTGTAACTCCAGGCATTTTGTTTTGGGACTTCATATCAAATTAAATTAAAGGCAGGGTGTTTAAAAGTAGTATTTGTTTGTGATAGTGCTGAATGATCTTCAGCGCTAGAGTTGCAAAGACAAAGGACTTAGCAGGGTTATTAGAGAAAAAAACAGATGTTTCTTCGTGGGTAGTAAGAATCTTCTCTGAAGTGGAATGTTTGATTTTTTTTCAGATGGAGAATTTGCGGTAGGTTTGCATCTTTGGTCTATTCTTGAAGTCTGTAACACTGGACACATTTAAGAATTAGATACATTTTTCAGAAGAGATTGTTTGAACATGGTGCTATTCAGTATCATTTAAGGGAGATTTGAAGAGGTTGATTTTTATGTGCATGTGTGTGTCAGGAAAGACAGCAGCCGTTTATGAAAGGAGAACTGGGGTTTTCTGTGTTTCATGTCTGAACTGTTTTATTCTTCAGGAGAAAACGTGGTGAGAAGGGGGAGGTTGTGGAAACTGTGGAAGATGTTATTGTGCGGAAACTGACTGCAGAACGAGTTGAGGAATTGAAGAAAATGATTAAAGAAACACAGGAAAAATATAGGTATGTGGCAGAGGTGTTAAGCTGTAGTGCATCTGAGAGTCCTGTCTTGGAAAAGCGGCCTAAGTGGGATAGTGCTTGGGGTGAAAATGCTGCTTAGGGTGTATTGGTCAGTGATAAGTAAGTAAGAAGATTTTCTGATTACAGGCAACTCAAGAAGGATGCAGAGCTGATCCAGGCCGGACACATGGATAACAGACTGGAGGAGCTGTGCAATGAGATTATGATGTGGGTTATTTAATTATTTCCATGTTATGCTTTCTTCTGGGATTGTAGTTCCCTGACACTGTGTGTTCGTCAGACATCTCTCACTCTGCGTACTTTGGCTTAAGAGAAACGAGGCAGCTGGGCAGATGCATTGGCCTCTGAGGGAGAACTTAGTTTAGACTGGGGGGCACCAGCTTGTGTGGAACATCATTTGGAGTTTCTCAGTAAAGAGTTTGGTAATGGCGTGCAACATCATGATTGCCTCCTCTGTTTTGATAAATCAGTTGGAAGTGAAATTTCCTGCCAAGTGGGTCATTCTCTGACTGACCTCTGGCTCTGCTTCCCTTCTGGGAGGATTTGAGCCTGAGTCCAGAGAGGCATTTCATTGTTGTCTGGAGATAATGGCATGGGGGTCAGTAAGCTGATTGCAGAGGAGGAACTAAGGGCAAGTGGGACACTCTGTGACAGTAGGTTTTGGTTCTGTGTACAGAAAGAAAAAAATGGAGGAGGAGGAGGCGGAAGTCAAGAGGAAGGCTACAGATGCTGCTTATCAGGGTAAGCTGGAAATGAGCTTCCTTACTTCTCAGAGAGAGATACATATATTCATAAGAACATTTGGGAAATTAACTTGAATCTTGTTAAGACCTGTTCAGGATGAATTCCTTGACCTAGGTTTGGAGAGAAAGGTTGCGTTTGCTTTCCAGCACTATATTTGTAACAGGGTAAAATGCAGAGACTTCTGAGAAAGGAACAAATTCTTCAGAAAAGGTGTATCTGAGAGGAAGCAGGATTAGCAAGGAGCTGTCTGTTAGAATGTTGGGCTTTTCACCCCTTTAGTTTTCCCTATAGTTTTACTGTTGTCTGAAGATGAAAGGAAGAGAGATTGGTACTGAATGTTTTATTCATTTATAATTCTCGGGGCAATTCAGTGAACTAACCTATCAGTGGTGGGAGGTGGCGAATACTGAGCTGCTAGGGAGAACTGAAATTAAAGTGCATTACCCAATGCTGGTATTATTTGTGAACTGAGCCTAGTGTGGTGCAAGAAATTTCTACAATATATTTTCTTAGGGTTCTTTAGGATAAAGTCAGAAGTAACTCTCAGGGACTGTCCAAGATGGAGTCATGGAATCTCACCTTTTTTTCTGTTCTCTTCCAGCTCGTCAGGCCATTAAGAATCCGCCACGACGATTGACAGGTGTGATGGTTCGCTCCCCTGCAGGCTCAACCTCCCCAGGGGGAGACTATGCTCTGGGAGATCTGTCTCAGCCCGCTGTGGATGAGGCCAGTCCAGGGGTAAGGATCCTTCTCATGGTAAGAGGGAAAGACCAGCCTGGGACATGGGGCTCTTCATCCATCATGGAAAAGGAGCCTGGGGAGAAGCCCTTGCCTTGTCTCGCAGACTTTTTGCTGTGGTAGTGCTGTAGTGTGGTTGATGTACAGTGCTGCTCGAGATACGTGTCCTCTTCCATGTCTGTGACGATCAGGTGCCTGGATCAGAGGCTGTGTAGGGGCATCTGTGGGCTGGCCAGGCAGTCTTCTGTGTGTGTGCCTGGGAAATGGCACTACAGGGCAGGGAAAGGGTGAGAGCATATGCCTGGAGTAGATGTAGCGAGTGAATGGAGTAGGTGTCTGTGGTGTGCTGGATCAATGCTCTTGGGGGAAGGAGCAAGTGGGGCTAGTCCGTGTGGTGGAGTGTGGCTTTGAACAGTGTGGTTTTTCTCTTTCTCAGGTCACTCCAGGGACATTGCCCAGCACCCCAGTTGCCTCCTTCATTGGAATCCCTGACACCCCTCCAGGCTCTGCTCCCCTGGATGCCCCCATGACCCCAGTCACTGATGATTCACCCCAGAAAAAGATGCTAGGACAAAAAGCAACTCCGCCTCCTTCCCCTCTGCTCTCAGAGCTGCTGAAGAAGGGCAGTCTCCTGCCCACAAGCCCCAGGCTGGTATGGAGCTCTCTGCTCATATATGCAACCACACAAACTCCCACTGAAAAAGGGGGAGCTGCAAAGACTTTTTAAAATCATACAGTTTTTGTGAGAGTCCCAGCAGAAGTGGTATCTGAGAGATATAATTACCCCCATGAGCCACAGAGGTGGGACCCTTTCCCAGCGGTACTGTGGGTGCAGGACTGCAGGGATCATTCAGCACATAGGACTGGCTGCCTCCCCTCAGTCTCAAGGAGCTGGAGTTGCAGGCTTTGCTAGAGGAAATCATTCTCCCTGCGGGGAGGGAGCATGTTAGTCAGCATTGTCCTGATCAGCCTCCGTGGAGGTGTTCTTGATGATTTCTACTTTGGGCTCACCAATCTTCTTTACATCTTGGCAGGAAGTTGAGTTTCAGTATTTGTAATGGGTCTTAGCATAGAAGTAGGGAGTCCTTTAATGGGGTTTATGACCAGTATTGAAGTGCACCAGTTTTCTCCTAATTGTAGACAGTTATTATAATCACTGTGATGATGATCCACATCTGGTGTTAGTGACTCTGGAAATCTTACGAGGGCAACCATTGCTGACACTGTTCAGAGCCGTCTGAAAATAGCAGCCATTGGCCTGCCCATGGTATGGGTTCCCTGTGTTAGTGCTTGTGTGATGGAATAGTTATATTGCTGTTGACTTTCTTTTCTTAATAGTTAGCTCTGTGGTCTTTTCTATTTGTTACCTTAGGTAAATGTTCCGTGGGTTCTATGTTTGCAGGGTGCAATGTAACATACAGTTGAGCAAGGAAAGGTAGTGGCTGTGGAAGGCTGGGTTTTCTTTGTATTGACAGGACTGTTTTACATCTGCCTCAAGGTCTGTCATAGGTTTACTGTGTGACCTTGATAGCGTTACTTTCTACCTTGGTGTTTCAGTTTCCCTCAGCTCAAAATAAGGGATAATTCTATGCCATCTCAGGGTGTAGAAAGACTGGTATCTGTGTTGTGAGGCCCTTGAAGAGAGGGACTAAAGTAGAGCAAATGATGTTTTTGGCCTGACTTCAGAGGAAGGTTGCACTGCAGTGTAGCTGAAGAACAGCTAGTTTCAGACTGTCATGTTGTGCACTTGCATAAGGAGCCTCAGGCAGGGACTAGACTGGACAAAAAGTGCAGAAGAAATGCTGAGACAGCAAACGATGGACATATTCATGGATATCTGGCAGAGATTCACTGATGTGATGGGAACTTCAGTTGTGTCCTCCTTTGGCAGGTCGGTGAAAATGAAATGGCAGTGGCTTCTGGTCACATGAACAGCTCAGGAGTCCTGCTGGAGGTAGGAAGCGTCCTTCCAGTGCTGCACAGCGGGGAAATGCAGTCGGCACCTGGTGCTGTCCCTGCATCTCCTGCTGCTTCAGGTAACTCAGGACTCTCCCTGTACAGTTCTCCCTTCACATGTACCTTCAGACTGTTCTGTGAATTTTCTTTGCAGAGATACGAAGGACATCTGGTTTTCGGGCTTCTTTATGAGTTGTATTCCTATTTCTGTACCCCCATCCCTCTCATCCCTACTTTTTTTTAAGAAGGCCCTAATCCTTACAGAAAAAAGAGTGACTTAAAATGACTGAAACAGTTAGGCTTGATTGGATCCTGGTCCATACAGTCTAGTTTTCTGGTTTTAACACTGGCTAATTCCAGGCATTTCAGTGTAGAAAGAAAGGGTTAGTTGACAGGGAGTTTTGAAAAAAATGGTCTAGTACCTGATTCCTGATGTGTCAAACTGCAGCTCCCTGTGAATCCGGAGAACTCATCTGTCTTACCTCTGCTTTAGCTTAGAGGTCTGTTGAGGATTAGACCACAGTGGACTGTGAGCTCCAGAGTAAGTTCCACAGAGTGGGGGGGTGAGAGGGACAGTGCAAGTCCTTGTATTGGGCCTTTTCAGAACAACTCATCTAAGGTGAAGGTTTTTCTCAGCTCATGCTAACCAGTGGCTTAATCACATTGTCTGCAACTGAAGATTTGTGCCACTCATTCATCTGTAATTCCATATGAATAATCTCACTTTCTTTATCCACGTCTGTTCTTTAAAACCTGTTAGTTTGGTCCAGACAGTTCAGTAAATTCAGACTGGAAGTTACAGCTAAGATGAGTGGCAACCTCTGATATAAGAGGAATTCTCCTGGAAGGACCCATAAAGAAATACCCTCTACTCCCTTCCATGCTCCTGTGATGACTGTTTGTCTTGGCTTACCTTGTGTGGTTCTCTCAGCACTATTTTTCAGATTTCCCATAACTATATTGGGATGAGCCTTTGGAAGGGCATCTCTCTGCATGTGTGACATAGCCTGTCCAGCCCTTACATTGAACACAGTGTCCCATAAGCTGCATGATTCTGTCTCACACGAAGGAGTCATACATTTTTGGTGCAGGTTCTCCCTATAGCTTTTGGGACTGTTTATAGGTACCTCTCAGTGTCTTTTTCCCGGAAGAAGCCACCAGACAGTGAAGAGCCCGGTGGTGACTTTGTGGACTTCAGTGGTGGCTGCTTCTTGCTCATGTGCTTTTCCCTTCTACTCTCTGTTAGGTGCTCCTACGCTTTCCCGGCTTTTAGAAGCTGGTCCTGCACAGTTCACCTCACCTCTTGCTTCCTTCTCCGCTGTTGCCAGCGAACCTCCAGCTAAGCTCCTGCCACCCCCCGTAGAGCCTGTGTCCCAGGCAACCATTGTCATGATGCCCACGCTGTCAGCACCATCCGTTGTGCCACCAGCTGCAGCTCCAGAAAGTGTAGCCACAGGTGCGTTCCTGAACTACGCACTCGTAGGTCATGCATTGCTGGAAAACAGAAATTCCCTTGGGATCAGCACCCAGCGAGCTCTCAACTGGTCTTTTATCACCTCGGACTTGCCGTCCTTGGTGAAAGAACAGTTACGGCTGGGTTCTGGAATAAACAGATGGTTTTAAACAGGATATGGTGGGTGGGGGTGCTAATGGTACGTTGCTGGATTATGGTTCAAGGGCTGGAATCCCACCTTATCTCTACTGTGGGAAAGCAAACCTGTATTTGTTTTTTATTTTTCTAAGCTATGCTGTTGTGGGTGGACCTGGGATACTTGTGGTTGGTGCTTGGTCTTATCTGTTGCAGTATTTGTTTGTGTGGGCTTGACTTCTCCAGGCTGGTCTCTGATTGTCACTCTTATCCTTGTGCAGTGAGCCAGCCAGAAGCCTGTGTTTCCATGGAGGCAGTGTCTGATTCCCATACAGTGACAGTGTCCATGGACAGCAGTGAAATATCCATGATCATTGATTCCATCAAGAAAGAGTGCCTGGGGTCTGGGGCTGGCAGCACTGCAGGGTCTTCCAAAGATCACTGCATGGATGGGAAAGAAGACCTGGATTTGGCTGAGAAAATGGATATTGCGGTGTCCTATACGGGGGAAGAGCTGGACTTCGATACTGTTGGAAATATTATAGCTATCATTGAAGACAAGGTAAACAGGCAAAGCAGAGTGCCAGTGCCTTTTGTTCCACATCCAATTAAGTTAATCTCAAGTGATTACTATTCACCAATTTAGTTAGTTTAAACAAGCAAGAAATAACTATTCCAAAATGCACATTCTCACCAGCATTGCCCAGATCAATAGGAAATGACCCTATGACACTACTGCTGCTAGTCTGCCATATTTAGTCTGGTGCTTCTCTTCAGAGTGCAGAAAGAAGTCTTTCTTCCTCATGTTGGGTAGGGTTTGGGTCACGTCTCTGGCAGACACATGAGCACTGCTTGGAGCATGCTTTCCAGGAGTGCTGTATTTCTGAAACCAAAGCTCCACAGGAGACTCTGCAAGGAGTGATATGAGTCTGGCTGCAAAAGGCAACTTTGTAAACCCAGTACACCAGGTTTTCCACAGTTGTCTCATTACCAGATAACATGAACTTTTTTTTTAATCCTCCTTTCTGACCTTGGCCTGCACTGCTGTGTGTTTGTTTTGGCAATAAAGGTAGACGACCACCCTGAAGTCCTGGATGCAGCAGTTGTTGAAGCTGCTCTGTCTTCTTTCTGCGAAGATACCGATGACCCTCAGACCCTGCCTGGCCCATGGGAACACTCAATTCGTCAGGAGCACGAGAAACAGGCCCAGATACCCCAAGTGTCTGTGACTGTGAAGCAGGAGAGACTGGAGTGTGAGGAGCCAGAGGCAAAGGGAATTCGAGACCTAATGGTCATTGGCGAGCTGGGATCAGAAATAAAGACAGAACCTGCAGAGCAGGAGCAGAACCAGTTGGACCCTGAGGAAACCATACCAGCAACTGCAAGAGTGACAGAAACACCAGAGCTTAGAAGTCAAGAGATAGAAGAGGATCAAAGAACAGCTGTAGCAGCAGGAGAGACTTCTGAAATTGAGATAGAATCAGCCAAGGGAGAAGATGCAGTGCACAATACAGTGAAGACAGAGGTATGTGAGCAGAGAGGCTGGCTGGAACTGGTGTGGGGAAAGAAAGGAGCAGTTGTGGCAGGTAGGAGAGAAGTTTAGAGGAAGGATGCCTGCTGGGTTGAAGGTGACCCTTCAATGAATGTGACTGACTGTTTTCTTGGGAGTCATGCTGCTGATCTGTTCGATCTGCAGAGAAGCTCTCTGCTTTAGGCAGTACCTTTGTGTATCTCCCCCCACCCACGTGCAGAATTGCTGTTGGGAAGGTGCTCAGTGAACTTCATTGCCTTGAGTTAGGTTAGGGTGAGTGAGATGTGCCCACACCTTCACTGAAGTAAGCTGACACAAACATCTAGATTTGTGCATTTCTCTTCCCTCCAGACCCCACCTGATGATGATTCATCCCCTCCACAAGTCCCAAATGTGAGTGAAGACTCCTCACAGGCTGATGTTCAGCACAAATTTGAGCTGTCAGGTAACTTAATTCAGCTAGGAAATCTTTTACATGCAACATTATTAGCTGGATAGTTGTCAGTGATCTGGTTCAGGTTTTTTTGGGGAGGAGGGAGAAAAGATATGTGTAGGAACAGTGGTAATTACTGCAGGACAGTAGGCATTGGTGCAGGAGCTTTTGTAGGAAAGACTGCTGTGGAGAATCAACCTTTCTGCTTTTCTTTCTTTCACAGAGTCAATGAAGGAGGAGGCCCAAGTCCTGTTTAGGAGTCAGATGAAGGTAATTCCCAATTGGTTGTTCATCTTGAGGTTATTAGTAACATCTCACTGCTGCTGCTTCCTAGCTCCCATCTGCTGAAAAGCAAAGCTTGCGTTCAGCTTTTTGCGTTGAGAGGTGGGCAGTCTGCAGTTGGAGCTAAAAGGGAAATTGCTTCAGGCGCTGTAAAGCTCTGTGTGTGTGTGTGTGTTTCTGTGTCTGTGGGGGGAGGCAGGGCAGGAGAGAGTCAGTAGGATTTTGTGAAAGTGCCTGTACAGTTGTCAGCAGCGTAGCAAGAAAAACACTTCGCTTGCTGAACCCTGGTTGCTTTGGAGGCTCTGAGTTGCTGCTGTAGCTGGCTGTGGGGACTCATGAACTGTATGTTTCAGGATGGGCAGGGTGAAGAGGATGATGAGGATGGTGCCAGTGAGGCTGCCAGTTTGGAAGAACCCAAAGAAGAAGATCAGGGTGAAGGATATCTGTCAGAGATGGATAATGAACCCCCCGTGAGTGAGAGCGATGATGGCTTCAGTGTCCATAATGCACCTTTACAGTCTCACACGCTAGCCGACTCCATCCCCAGCAGCCCAGCCTCCTCGCAGTTGTGAGTATCAGTGACGCTCTCAGGCACGCAGGTGCAGATCCCACACTGTTCTGTGGAGGGAGTGTAGGATTCTCATTTCTATTTTGCTGACTGAGTGGGTCCAAAGGGGGAATTTCTTGATTTGTCTGATTCTCCTTGCTTACAAGTATAAGTGTGCAGACAGCACCATAGTATCAGGTCCCGTTTTTTTCTTACTGTCTTTAGCATGGATTAGCATAGGTATGTCAGAAGCAAAATAAACCATAAAGTTTCTGCTCTGAGGCAGTATGCAGACTCCTGAAGGAAGTCCTATTCTTTTCTTCCCAGCTCAGTGTGCAGTGAGGACCAGGAAGCAATACAGGCCCAGAAGATCTGGAAGAAAGCCATCATGCTAGTTTGGAGAGCAGCAGCTAATCACAGGTGAGTTTGATATCTTGAGAAGTGGCAGAAAGAAGTGGACTAATCCTAGGCAAATCTGCTGTCCCATCTCGGAGGCTCATCTGCCTTGGTATTGGGAGGTGGTGAATCATACCATTAGCAGACAAATAAACATGAGAGCATGAATATTTACCAGCAAGGACAGGGCACTAAGTGGACTCCTTCTCTCTGCAGGTATGCTAATGTCTTCCTACAGCCTGTAACTGATGATATAGCACCAGGCTACCACAGTATTGTGCAGAGGTGAGTCTCAGCAGTCTTCTGTCACTGGAACTCTGTATATCTGCATATTTGTGTAGGGATTTCTGGCAGGAACGATGCAGTTTTTGCCTGCCATGCAGACTGCAAGACTTGGAAAATTATTTTTTTCTGGCATGTTTCAGTCAGAAACGGATTTCCCCATGAAAAGGGTCGTCTTCAGTAACAGATACATGTGTTTACACAGCCCTGTCTTTGAATTAAGTACACTGACTTACACAGAACATTTTTTATCAGTAAGGTCGTATGTGACTGATCTGCTTCTTCCAGTTTCTACCCAATGATAGGATTTAATCTTTGAAATTCCAAAGACCTGTCTTTCTTAATCAGCATTTTGTACTGTCCCAGACAGTGGACTCTTCTGGAAGAATTACCAGAATCCCCTGCTAGCCCCCAAAATCTCTCCAAAACAGTTCAGTGGCTGCAGCTCTAGCTCCTTAGTTAAGTCTCCTTCAGTGATGCCTGAAGAAGGCAAATGCCTCTCCTGAGGCATCTGTCACACCATTGTTACCATTCATTGGTAACTGCTGAACAGCTTGTGTCTTCTGACCCAAGGCCTTGGTACTTGGGAACACAGCCTGTGTGGGGGAGAACCCATTTGGCTAAATTAAAGAGGTGGTCTAACTAGACATGTTACAGACCCAGGACTGTTGGCAAAAGAGTGGGGAAAGAGTTAAATGTTTCTGTTGCTATTTTGACTGCATTTCTTTCATAGGCCAATGGATTTATCCACCATCAAAAAGAACATTGAGAATGGGCTGATACGAACCACAGCTGAGTTCCAGCGTGATATTATGCTGATGTTTCAAAATGCAGTTATGTACAACAGCTCTGACCATGATGTGTACCACATGGCTGTGGAGATGCAGCGAGATGTCCTGGAGCAGATCCAGGTAAAGTACTGAGCTGAGGCTAGTGCAGGACAGAGCATCTGCCTTGGTCCATAAGTATGGGAAAGACTTCCGGATGTGAGACCACAGTCTCACAGTGTCTTTGAATGAAGTAATCCCATCTTTCCCTGCATCTCTCTTGTGCTAGCTCAGGTGTTTGTGGTGAACTAGATTGTGGATAAACTAAAACTAATGCAGCAAAATGGTTTTTAAGTTCAGCCCAGACCAATTTCAAATGTAATTTCCTTCAGGGAAATGCTTAGGCCAGCAAGAACCAGGGTGTGGTTTGGGAAGAGAAACAAGCAACAAGAATGGTGAATGACAGGGGACGCGATTGCTTGTTTTGGTGGCTGTGCTGGTTTATGCTGGTATAAAATGTACATGAAACTGTGTCCTGTAAACGTATGCCATTTAAAATTTCTTGTGAAGTAGACTGTCCCAACTGGCAGGGCTAACAAGAGTTTGAACTAGGGTTTTATAGTTCTTCAGGACTTGTGGTTTCTGAGGTAAACGGGGGAACTTATTCTGAGCAGCAGACAAGGAACTGAAACTGCCTCTGACCCAATCATTGCCAGCCTGTGGTTTGTCATAGTCAACTGACATGCACTAACTGAGCTTGTTTTGCCAGAGAATCTTAACAGAGTGTGGTTTTCTTGCAGCAATTTCTGGCCACACAGCTGATCATGCAAACATCGGAGTCAGGGATCAGTGCAAAGAGCCTGCGTGGGCGAGACTCCACTCGCAAGCAAGATGCTTCGGAGAAGGTGAGAATGCTGGCACCCTCTGGAAGGGCACTTGACATCTGTTGAAGTATCCCAAGATACTGCATGAAGTTCCCATACCAAAGAGGCAGAATGTTTTTTGAGATTGCAGTGGCTCCAGCATCTTCACGTGAACAAATTTTTCTTTAAATGTGTCCATTGATTAGATTTCAGCTCTGGAGTTATACATCATCCCAGAGGCAGGTCTTATGAGTTTTTTCTGTAATCTCAACAGTGCTATTCCCTGTTTTTAAAAGCAGGTGATAGAAATTAGGAAAATTAACAAAGTATTGGAAAAGGTGTGATATGTCAGGAAGGTGAAGGTGTAGAGAATTGGAAGGCTCGCCTCTGCTGTGTCCTTCACTTCCTATTCAGATTTTTAGAACCAGGGAGTCGCTGCAGTCTGGCTTGGTATGTAAAACACACCAGAGAACCTTTGACTTCCGCAGCAATCTAAACTAATAGGTTTGTTTGGGTTTTTTCTTCTGTGAAGACACATCCAAACTTGATTAAATAATCTCAGGTGCTCTCAGCTGGTGCACACAACACTGTGACAGCAAGGACTGCCTGCTTAGTTCCTGTGGCACCTGCACAGTGCCAGAATTGTTTGGTAGACCAGGCCTTGCTGTGACTGAGGAGGGAATATCCCTTTCCTAGCATTCTGACTCTCGCAGTATCCCTCTTTTGTCCGTTTTTATGTTCCTGCTGCATAAGACTGATGCCATGCAGGAAGGGGAGTGGGGCACGTGTTTCTCTATGCTCATGTGTGGGCTTAGTGCTTCTATGTGGTGTGTGCATTTCCATATCTGATATCTGATAAGTCCTTCTGTTTGGCCTTTTAACAGGACAGTGTCCCAATGGGCTCTCCTGCCTTCCTTCTCTCTCTCTTTGTAAGTATTGAAAGGCTCCAGCAGGTACTGCAGTACTGCTGGCAGTGTGCTCTGCTCCTTGTCTGGGTGATCACTGCACTGTCACAGCATCCTTAGCATTGCAGCGGTGTGTGTTTAACTTAGGGGCTGTACTACCATGATCATTAGAGAAGAAACATCTCAGTCCCTTATTCTCAGCGTGGGTGAGTGGGAGGGGCTTCACTCTTTTCTTCTGGTTCCAAGTGTTCTTGTTTTGTCATCTGCCTTTGCTTTTTTCCACAACTTCTCTCCTGCTTTATTTCCATGTAAGTGGGAAGACAAAGTGGTGCAGTACTTTAGTTCCTACATCTCTCATGCTTATACAGCTGCCCCTTCTGCACGTTCGAGACAGTACAAAAGGTCTTGGGAAAGTGAGGAGTCAGCTGTGTACTCCTTTATCATTCATGGTCCAGAAAGCAAATAAGATGCTCCGCAGAAATACCTTGCTCTGTGCCTGTGGTGATCTGGAAGTGTCTGGAAAAATATTCCCTCCGGGAAACCCCAAGTCTCTGAGTTGCGGGGAGGAGAGAGGGGAGGAAGATGGAGAGTTGTTTTTTTCTCTCGCATATATCTAAAGACAGAGGAGTACTCCGGGAGAGTCAGCATGTCAGCCAGAGGGAGAGGGCAGCGGATCAAAGGAAGCTCTCAGCTCGCCTTCTGCTCATGGAAAGGAGCTGTGCGGAGAAACTAGGGAGCTAGTGCCAGGGTCACTCAACTGGAGGAGCACTTCCCGTAGGGATCAGCAGCTGATAAGGTAGGTTAGTCAGCAGTTTCCTCTTCCCATCTTAAGAGCCAAGCTAGAATCTGCCGCTTAGGAGAAAGCCTGCACTGTACAGGCTCCAAAAGCATCTGTCTGGGCAAGAGCCTTGTTGCCTCTCTCTGCCCTGGCTGCCAGCAGCGCACAGAGATGCTGCAAATCCCAGCACCTGTGCTGTGTCCGGAGTGAATTTTAGGTAGGTCTGCAGGCAGGCCTCCCCAGGCCTTCTTAGGACAGCTTCCCTTTCTCCCATTTGGAAGGCATGAAAAGTTGTTGCCAGATGCACAATTCCTTACCTCCCCGAGAGCTGGAGGAAGTGTTCCGTGTTTAGGGTTGCATAACTCTCTCTTTGTTTGCCTTGTGATTAGGACGGAGGCACCAGAGGGCGTCGCTGTGCCATCGAGGCAGACATGAAGATGAAGAAATGATGCTGCAGGCAGACAGAAAATCCCAGCACCTGGCATCCAGAGCTGGAGTGCAAGCAAGATGCTGTTAACAGCTGTTGGAGGAGGAAGAAAAGCTGCAGGTCCATTTCTGGGACCTGGTCCACCTTCTTTGCTTGCCCCTCTGAAAAGCAGTGTCTCGTCAGAATGTGTAACCCAAAGAAACTTCCCCAGAGGGGAAGGCTAGCCCCCCTGCCTGTTTTAGGGCAGTTGTCTTGGGCTTCATCAGTGTTCTGGTGTTAGCTAGCAACTGGTGGCTCGTATGTACTGTAATGTGAAGTGTACAGATTTTTACTAGTGATGTGTAAATGTGTATGTATATTAAAGTCTGGGAACAAATCCAGTGTACGGTGTGCAGTGTCCTGAGCATCACAGCTCTCTGCAGTAAGGAACGCTGGTTTTGTACAAGCGTGCATATCTGTCTTGAATGTCTGCAAATACAACTCTCTTCCAGTTACCCTACAGCACACAAGCACGGCAGAGCTTTGACATTAGAGACAATCCGTTAATCATGGGAATGTTGCATAGTGCTTGGATGGAGGGGAAGATACCCTGCTTGAGTGTGTGAGAATATGGCACTGTTGTGATGAAACAGGAGATCTAACCATGAGAAGTTAAATATTAGTCTTGTTAGAGCTTTCCTTAAGAGACCAATGTATTGAAATGTACCTTACATTGTTTCCCTGGAGATTTGTAAAGGGTGCACTAGTCAAGAGTGAAAATCTGTGATTCCAGCAGCTGTAGGCATGCCAGTACCTGGTTCCGTATCTGAGCTTGTGAACTGTTTCTCTTTACTGGAAAGTACAGTTCTTTTCCTCAGCAACATGGATGTTTAACTGAGGTTTAAGTTCTCAGTGACAGTTTTCAAGTTACCAGCTTACTTTCTGCTCATATAACCTGTGAGAGTAAATTTATGTATTTTTTGCCCCCATGACCTTCCAGAAAGAAAAAAACCCCAAAATGTTACCCTTCCTGCTGCTTGCACCAGCTGGGAGTGGTCTACGCTTCTTTGTGCAGCATGTACAGGGTGCAGTTTTCTGAAACACAGACAGCAGGAAACAGTTGTTGTGATTAAGACCAGAGGGATTGTTACCATACCTCGATTTTCACAAGTTTTGTGTTGAAGTTGGTTGTGCCTGCTCTGTTGAGTCCCATGTTTGGCTTGGGTATATTTCCACCAAGGCTCACTCTACATTTGATGCTAGAAATGTAGAATCCTTTGGTTTGCTTACTGGGTTAAATTTCCTTTGCTACTGAAATTGGGAACAAATTTCTGACTTGAATTTTTATGGCCTCAGTTTCCAGAGATTACAGGTTGTTAAGTTTGTAGCACAGAGTTACAGCTTTCTTTTGGTTTCTGGTATTTTATGGAATAATTTAATTTGGAAGGGACCTCTAAATGTTTTATCTAGTCCAACCTGCTGCTCAAAGCAGGGCCAGCTTCAGACGTAGCTCAGGTTGCTCAGAGCCTTGTCTAGTCAAGTTCTGGAAACCTCTCCCAAGGATGGAAGTTTCCTAACCCCTCTAGACAATTTGTTTCAGTGCTTACCCACCCTCATGGAGTAAATATTTACCTTATGTCCAGTCTGAATTTCCTTTGGTGCGGCTTGTCATCACTGCCTCCTCCTCTTTCACTGTTGGCCACTGAGAAGAGTCTGGCTCCGTCTCCTCTGTAACACCTCTGCCCTGTCTTTGTCCGTGTTGAAAAATTGAAGTTGCAGCACATGGGGGGACCTTTATCATGGCCACTAGTAATTTGCTTTCATTATGGAAAGCACTGCTGTTCGTTCCTACCCTTGGTTTCTTCTCTTAACCAGGTATTTTACCCTCAAAGAGTTTTTTCTCTTGTCCCATAACATTTTAATAGCCTTTAATGATGTTTAAGATCTTTAAAAATCTAAGATACGATGTTCTTCCACAGAGCCCCATTGCCTTTCCCAATTCATCATCTTGCGTTCTAACGACTAACTCTGTTCTTCCTAATACTTTGTTTCAGTCCATCTAGGACAGAGTTCAGGCTTACTGTGCTGCATCTCACAACAATCCACCCTTTTATAGATGGATAATAACAATCACATCTTTCTGTTGTGCTGTGGCTAATTTAAATGACAGGTTACACGGCGTAGGTCTCATGTTATATTTAAGCTTCTTTAGGACTCGCAAGTGAATCCCAACTGGTTTTAAGGTTTAGTCCCTCCTTCAAATTGTTCTAAAACCTCCCCTGTTGACATTTTAATTAGAAACAGTCTCTCAGACCCATCCCAAGAGAAAGTCTCGTGTGATCTCTGTGGCAACTGCTGATAGTGATGATTAATTTGGTTTTTCCAACTGGCCCTATTTTCCGCTGAGATGTTTGGCACTGATCGTGCGTCATCCTCCCGATCATCTGGCGGCTCTCTGCTTCTGATGTTTTTGATGAGGTTTGTTGTTGTTTGCTTTTATGTCTTTAGCAAATTGTTCTTCTTTCGTTTTTTTTTTTTTTTTTGTGGATTCTACATTTCATTTTCTAGAGTTCAGGCTTTTATCATTTTTCTTGTTTTGACATGTAAGTTCCTTTTAAAGGCCGTCTTTTTTATTTCTAACAGCTTTTTCTTGTATCGGCGAGGGTTGCGCAGTGTCTGATCTCTGCAAAGTGAACTAAAACTTTCCAATTTGATAATGATTCCTTGCTGGTGACTTCTGTAGCCAACATAATTAAGAACTTTCAGGCAGTTCTCAATTAAAAGTTGAAGTCTGTATCATTTTATCCCTTATTTTTTTGTACAGAATTGGTGTGGAACTAAGCAGTCTGTAATTATTTCATTCATCCCGCTTGTCTTGCACTAATGCTGCTGTTCTGCTCTCTGGCATCTTGAGTCTTCCAAGATTTAGTAAAACTGAACATAAGGCTGAAGATTGATGAAGATCAATTTTTAATTGATGCTTATGCCCAAGCTCCCTAGGCTTCTTGATTTTTAAATGCTTATCCCTCTCAGCTGGAGTACAGAAAGATGATCACAAGTGATTGGATTACCTTAGGCTAAGGCTTTTCTGTTTGGCTGAGCTGCGGTGGCTGGTTCTGCGTGTGTGGCCAGCTCTGCTGATGGTGCAGGAAGGCGCTTTAGGCACAGGGTTACTCTTCAGATGATATCACAGTTTGCCCAACTCCTTCAGCTGGAAGCTGAGAGCAGGTAACGTTATCTCTCACCTCATCAAATTTTATCTGCTTCCACTGAAGTTAGCTTTGAAAGAGGTTTCAGAAGGATGGCCTTTCAGATCCTAGCTCTGCTTTTAAGTTCATAAAATAAGCAAACAAGTTTTCTCATCCCAAACCCAACGGATTCCTTATTTCTCCCAGGTATGCACCATAAGCTTTATTTGTAGCTGTGCTAGCAGTCCTGCGAATGCAAAAGGAAGTCAGTCAGAAATGTGCTTGTTCAAAATTCTGGAAAAATTAGGTTGTACGTAATTAACTGAAAACTCTAAGGACACTGCTAATTAATGCATAGAATTCTCCATAGGTAAAGCATTCGTGCAGCTGAGTTCAGTAGCAAGATACAGATTTCTCTACCAAACATCTGTTTACTGTGGTTACTGTGACTCTGTAAGCAACTTCCCAGACTTAGAGAAATCATAGTGGACTCGTGCAGTAGAAGACACATGGGCATGGGCTAATGAACAGAGATTAAATTAATGGTTTCTTACTTCTTAAGAGAATGCTAACTTTTATTTTATTAAATGTGTAGAACTGTCCTCTGTCAGCATGTGACTCTGCATGGTTATAATTCTTCTGGCTCAGATAGATACACAAGGTATCACCATCCAGCTAAATCACATCTGTCACTTTCAAAGCAAAGTGTCTGTAGGGTTTGTAATAAGTTATTTCCAGTATAAAAATGTCTCAAGGGGCAGCAAAGGAATTTCAGTGAGTTGTCCTTGGAGTCACTAGTTGTTCACAACTGTCAGCAGCTCAGGAGCCCCAGCATAACTTGGTTTGAGCTTGCTGCTGGCTGCCTTCAGCACCTTATATATCTAGCATCCAACAAAGCTGCATGCTCCAAAGCAGCTCAGCATCCCCTGAGGACAGTAACCCACTGATGCCTGAGCTGGGGGAGAACACAGCAAAAGCACCAGAAAACCTGAAATTCAGTTGCTCTAAAATGTCAGTTTGTGTTGCAGAGCTACAGCCCTGCCACGTGCTGTGAAGTGTGGGCTCAGGTGTAGGCTGCTGGCCTCACAGAATCCTTCCCATACTTTGGCTGTCTGAGTATGTCAGGAAATGAGCTGGGCTTTGCAGTTCTGGATCAGGGTACAAAGAAATTGCTGTCTCTCTCTTTATGTTTGTTTGCAGATGGGCCATGCCTGGGTGTGGTGGGCGTCTGATACGGAGTCTCCCAGCGAGTCAGAGAAGAACAGTGATTTCCAATCTCTTCTCAGCTGGGATGCAAGTTTGGATCTGGACGTGGGGAGCTGGAGGAATACTGAAGAGGTGGCCATGGGGAAGCTAGGCGAGAGCAGCCCAGAGGCAGGCCACGAGCTGGATCTCAGTGACCCTCTCTGGGAGGATGATAGTGAAGACTACCAAAAGGCAGAGAGACCATGTGAAGATGACAGTCTTCTCCAGTTCTTCTCAGAGGTAGGACTGTTTGGATGACAGGAAGGTGGGTGGCATAGTTCAGGCCCTTCTGAAACATTTTTGTTTTCAGGGTCTCCACCATCCTTACACACAGAAACAGTCTGGGGGAGGAGCAGATGCCTGGAGTTCACTTGCTCCCTGTCTCAAGCCTAGCCCTGCCTTCCATTTAAAGCTGGCACCACAGCCAGGCAGCTGCTTTGCCAAAACAAGCTCACCCTAAAGCGCAGAGATGTCAGTGAACTGACACTGTAATAATAACACAGGGCTTCATCAGAAGATTTTGCAAGGATTCCTAAAAATGGAAAGGCATTCGTGAGTGAAAGCAAAAATAGCATCTGTGCTGCTTATTTGTTCTTCCTTTTGCCTCCACAATTTGAAGCAATACATTTCTGTGTTGCAGGTAACCCAGATGATGGAACCTCTCCGCATTAGCAGCACAGAGTCATCACAGACTCGGGGGGATTATTGTGGCTCTGGGAAGCAGGGTGATGGGGAAGATGTGAGGTGCCAGGAAAAGACCACAAGAACAGCAGTCTCAGGAGCAGAGGAAAATCAACAACACATTCTGGCAGAGGATGAGAAAGAACATTTCCCAGGAAGAGAGGTAGGGGAGAGGTGGTCCTAAGAGATCCACTGGTCCTGGATGAGAGACGAGACAGTGAAGGAAATCAGCTCTAGAAGAGATAGGGAAGTCCCAGGTTCCAAGTGGAGAGACAGGGACACAGAGGAGGAGACAGCAGGGAGGAGAATGCAGAAGAAATGTATGAGAGGAAGGATGTTTTTTATGTATGGATCTTTATGAACAGGAAGCTTGTTGCAGATCAAACCCTCAGATGTGAGTTGGAGGAATTGCTCCTTGGCAGTGTAAAGGTGACTCATGAGAGCTGGCAGTCTGCTCTCAGGTTTAAGGCAAGACTGGAATACTTGCCTTGTTCTAATTGCTGTGTTACGCAGCACACAGTTTGGCTGGTTTCAGGCCCACGTGGCTGTGATAGCAATAACCATCTGCCCCTGGAGACCGTCATGTCTTGGAAGCAGGCACTGTCTAGCCTGGGTTTGCATCAGTCCTGTGTCTAGGGGGGCTGTGGGCTCCCACCAGCCTGTGAGATGTTGCTGGGACAGATAACATAGCAGTGGAAGAACAGTGCCATTTTTCCACACTCACATTTGTTCCCTTGCAAACTTAGACACCAGAGACAGAAATAACTTCCAGTGTTCTCACATTGTACCTGTTCAGTCAGGACATGTTAATTCCAGTGGTCAAATTCAAACACAGCACAATGTCCACTTTCTTCCTGAGGAGTCTGCTCCATGCTTCAGATCTTCTGTTGAGGAATTCTCGGGTGTCTCTGCACATAAGCCCACTTCTGGACTCCAAAGAGCCTCTCTCCCTGCACCTGTCACTCCCTACATTTTATTGGCAAATCACTACACCAACAGCACCACTCTCCTTCCTGGCTGAGTCTATTCTCTGTCATATTCGTGTAGGAGTTCGTGAGGAAACAACCTTGTTGTACTCTAGGGGATCCTGTTATCTGTGTCTTGAGCTTTAACAAGCCTGAGGCAGTCTTACCTCAGCTCCTGATTGCCCTCTCACATCCATGACTCTTCCCAGAAAAGCAGGCAGACACAACACTGGGCACCAGTCAGCTCCAGTGTTTGTGTTAGCCAGAGGTGGTTATGATCCAAGAGATCAGACCCAGCTCTCACTGGAGTACTGGGCAGCATGGTGAAGGTATGAGACTGGATGCAGTAAAGGGATGTGCAGCAGGCTGGCTTCTAGATAAAGGATTCAGGTGATGGGCTGCCATTTTATACTTATATTCCTTTTCCTCTGTGCTCTTCAGGATGAGACTCAAGAGACACCTGGAGAACAAGCTTTAAGTGAGCTGCATCCACAGGAGATGAGTAATCAGGCGCAGGATCAAGATGATAGTGATAGCACCTCTGCAGCCCCGGTGCTGGACTCCACAAGCCCTGCCAACATGCAGCTGTAAGTAGTTCCTGCTCTCTTGCAGGCACATCAGAACAGAGTTGTTTCCCTTGTCTCACTTGAGGACAAGCATATGGCACAGGTCACATCCAGGAAGGTGAAATAGCCAAGGAGGACAGAAAAGAAGGAGGTAACTTGTGCTGTCTCTGTGAATCTGCCAGAATTTTGGGGCATTGATCCTAGGCTGAAGGGAGAAGAGTAGAGATTAGATAGAAAATACATGTTTCCTCAAGGCCTTGTGTGAGCTGGACATCATGCTTTGTCAGGCAATGTCCAGTCCAGCTTCTAAGAGGGGCATTACCAGCTCCCTTCAGGCAGGTGCAGGTGGGTCAGTCACATGCAGGCTCTGCCACATGTGTGATCACCTGGGCTGCCTTTCGAAGGAAAACCATAGTTTCTTGGGATGAGAACTGAATAAAAACCACCTCAGTAAAGTTCTGAACTTCAGAGTAGCGTGAGCTTTTCTATCCAACTTGATCCTGGCCTTTAGAGCTGCTCAGCTCAGATCTTGTTTCTGCCTATTTTCCAGCACCTTCCTGCATTCTGGATGTTTAGCTGTGCATTCAGATGCAGAACACTTCCACCATCCCACCCTGAGAGGCTTTGCGTAGCTACAGCAGAGGATCTGTGCGCTTCATCCACCTGGATGTGGCGGGTGCTAGGAGAATTGCCACCTCCTACTTTGTCTCAAGTGTGATGATTTGCAATATATTCCCTCCACAGGGTGCAGCTGAGCTGGGATAACCCCCTGCAGCATTCGCTCTTCAAAAGAACTCTGTTGTCCATCTGGAAGATGGTAGTCAGTCACAGGTATGTGGGGGAAAAGGGTTGGATTGACATGGCTCTTGAACACATTGCCCTGACTTCCAGCTCCTGTGTCACCAAGCCGTGTCCCTCCCCTCCATGACAGCCACCAACAGGCTGGCTTGTCTCTCCATGGCTTTGCTTCTGGCTATCCTCACAGCAAAAACAGCTGCATGCTACAAAGCTGGAGAGAACACTGCATATTTATTTCCTCTGCTTAATGTGGCAGAGCCCAAATGTTGCTTCCTACACAGCTGGCACAGCCAGCTTCAGCGCGGGGCTCAGCCTCCTCCCATGCCTAGTCATGCCAGCCACCAAATACTGGCTGTTCCTAATCGGCTGTGGCCCTCATGGCAAGCAGGGAGAGGCAAGCTCTGGCCTGTGTTGCCATGTCTTTGGCGGAGATGCGTGCAGAGATCATTCTTTGTGCTTGTCCCTGTAGATACAGTGGCCCGTTCCTGAAGGCGGTGTCAGAGAGACAAGCCCCTGGATACCTGGATGTGGTGAAGAGGTGAGTTTGTAGAGGAAGTGCTCACTAGTTGATTTCTCTCCATTTTTTCTGTCTTCTCTGGTTTCCAAAGGGCCAGTGGGACGTTTTCCTTCCTCCTTTTCCAGAGTTTGGCTGTCACCAGCATCTCCCACTGATTTCTTTTATTAAAACTCCCTTCTGGGTGATTAGAACTTGGAAACTTGCACCGACTCTGGTGCTGATAGGAATTGTGCCTGCCCTTTGCTGGTATTGCATGGCTGACTTACTCCAGGCACAGTCCATGCAGCTGTAAGCCCTGCCTGAACAGGGATTCAGCTTCTGCAGGTAAGCAGTTCTCCATGCTGGAAGCGTGTGCCTCAGTCAATACCCTCTCCTCATCCACTACTTGCTCCCCAGTTGTTTTACTCTCAGTGGAGAACTGGGTCATAAGAATATTTCCCAGAGAGATTAAGGGCATTTTTCAGAGCTGAATCATATTCTATTCTGGTCACAGTTGTCGTCTCTGCAGCCATTCATTTTCTCATTCTGTCAAAATAAGGGAAGTAATATTTATTCTCCATCATGTTCCCCTTATTAGCACTGCTATTTTTGCTAGTGGCAACATTCAATTTTAAGGGGTTTTAATAGATACCTATTTTAGTAACTTCTCTTTCTCCACTAAGACCTGGACTGACTTCATGAAGACTAATTACTAGAATCGCTCTGCTTGCCTTCTCTGGAGCTCAACATCAAATTTTTTTTAGAGGTGACTGCTAATGACCTGCCAAGTTGATTGGACAGCAAGTGTCGCATTGGCCGAACTTACTTGTCTGACTTAGAAGAAAAACATTTCTCACTCCTCCTCTTTGTCCTGAGCAATAAAATTGATTGAAAATAGCTGTGGTTTTGGGGCCATGCTGAAACAAGAATAAGCACGTTCATGCAGAGCCTGAAGAATGCCTGGCCCTGGGTTGCAATTTAATTTTCCTTCTGTCTATGTTTTGTAGACCCATGGATTTAACCAGCATAAAGAGAAGACTGACAAAGGGACACATTCAGTCCATGGCCCAGTTCCAGCGTGACCTCATGCTGATGTTCCAGAATGCGGTGATGTACAACAGCTTCAATCACCACGTGCACCGCATGGCCATGGAGATGCAGCGAGAGGTCTTGGAGCAGCTCCAGATGTTGGGTGAAGCTCTCCTGTGCTCAAGGGACAGGCTGGAGTGGGGGAGAAGGTAACAAGCCATGTCCAAGGCCTGTTTCTTTTGGAGCAGTGTGGCCTCCCTGGCTCAAGAGGTCTGCTGGGGCTCAGGGGATGTGCTGACACTGCAGCCATGGCCTCCAGCAGACCTAGTTACCCCCCAGTGGTGCCTGCCGGGTTGATGGGATAAGGAGCAAAGTGGTTTTGAGGAGGGGTGTCAGAAAAGAAACCTCCTTTCCTCCCTGGGAAAAGCAGCAGCGTAGCCCTGCAGTGAGAAAACCTTCCCTGGGACAAAAAAAAGAGAGCAAATCATCTTTGTGAGGCGTTGGGATGAATGAGGGCCCAGCCCCGTGCAGGCGGCTGGCCGCACACCCGGGGTGCTGCAGGAGAACTCCGCTCTCCGCTGCCTTCCCTGGATGTTTGCGGCGGCGCAGTCTTGGGGTTCAGTCGGGGCTGAGCGTTGCCCCCCCCCCGCCCCCCCGTGTTGTCTCAGGCTGTGAGGGCCCCACAGCCCCGCGGAGCTCCGGCCTGCACCCCGTGGGGAGGCCAACGCCAACCGCACCCCAGTAAAGGCCCGTGTTGAAAACTTGTCCACGCGTGTTTGACCCCGCGGCGAGGGGGGGGGGGGGCAGTGGGGAGGGAGCCGCGGGGGGGGAAGGCCTCGGGCTGCGGGGGAGGGCGGGCGGCAGGAGGCGGGAAGGCGCCATTGGCCAGCGCGGTGGGCGGGCAACGCCAGAGGAGGTTGCCGATTGGCTGGCACGGACCTGGAGGCAGTCAATCACTCGTGCTGCGCCGCGCGTGCCCCGGAAGCAGAAGCGGTGGTGCGGCCCGGCCATGGCGCGGGAGAAGCAGCCGGAGGCGGCGGCGGAGGCGGAGGGAACTCCCGAGCGGTCGTACCGGGAGCAGCTCGACTACCTGAACCCCATCGCCCAGCCGCTCGCCTCCCGCAAGCTGACGCGCAAGCTCTACAAGTGCATCAGGAAAGGTCTGAGCGGGGCCGGGCCGAGCGGGCTCGGGCCGTGGCGGCGCAGCCCCCTCACGGTGTGCTTCTCTTGCAGCGGCCAAGCACAAACAGATCCGTCGCGGTGTGAAGGAGGTCCAGAAGTTCATCAACAAGGGCGAGAAGGGGTAAGCGCTGCCCTGGCCCCGCTGCCCCGGAACGGCATGGCCCGGCCTGGCCGCTGACACGGGCTTTCCCCTGCAGGATCACGGTGCTGGCCGGCGACACGCTGCCTATCGACGTGTACTGCCACATCCCCATCATGTGCGAGGACAGGAGCATCCCCTACGCATATGTCCCTTCCAAATCGGTAAGAGGCTGGGGCTGTACGGCCGGGAGGAACCAGCCCTGGCAAAAGGGCACCCGGTGGGCAGCACCCAGCCCGGGCTGTGGCAGGAGCCTTCCCGGGGAGGCACAAATCTGGTGCCTGAGTAAAGCACCCAGTGGTTGTGGCCAGGGCACGAGAGGGACAAACAGTCGCAGCTCAGATGCAGGAGTGTTTCACGGTGGGACCACAGAACTGTTTGCCCTGGTCAAGTCCCTGCAGCAGCTGGAGTGGGAACTCTCTGGGACAGAGCCAGGGTCCATTTTCCCCACTTAGTTATGAGCTGGGATCAGGCTGCTTGCAGAAATGAGATGCTGGCCAAGGTGTAGTGTTGGTGGGACATCCTCTGCTTTGTAGCCTGGAAGCTGGGGGGGGTCAGTGTCTTTGGGACTTCACCCCCGGTACAGGCAGCTCTGCAGACCCTGCTCCCCGCCCTGGGGAAGGGGTGCAGCGCGTGAGGCGGGTGCCCGCCCAGCGCTTCGCTTCCAGGGTGTAGGAGACGAGCTGGGAAAAGGGTTGTTAAACCCAGCACAAGTCCAGAGGATTTGAGGAACTGGCAGAGACGTCTTCCCTGCGTTAGACTGGGGCACGAAGCGTGTTGTCTGGGTGTCAGACCTCCCCTGGGAGGGGACCCCATGCCCCCCAGCCTCCCCCACGGCCTCGCTCTATTCCCGCAGGACCTGGGAGCTGCCGCCGGCTCAAAGCGCCCGACCTGTGTCATCATGATCAAGCCCCACGAGGAGTACCAGGAGACCTACGATGAGTGCTTGGAGGAGGTGGAGGCCCTGCCCCTGCCACTGTGAAGAGCCGGGATGGGCTGTGCCCCGTGGGGCCCCCATTTGAGGGGAGGGGACACACACAAACACTGCCGAGAGCACTGACCGGGGGGTGATGAGAGCTGTGGGGGTGAATAAAGGTGTCTGTGGGGTTTGTAGGACGCGGTCCCGGCACTCCGTACTGGGGAGCGGGTGTGCGGGGGGGCGCTGGGCCCGGCGGGGGCAGCCCGGGCCCGGTGCGAGGGGCTGGCACGGCTGGAGGTCCGCCGCGCCGCCGGGGGGCGTCCGCGCTCTGACCCCATTGCGGGTGGGGAGGGGGTGGCCGGCAGGGACCACTCGGGGGAGGGGAGGGGGACGTTTTCCTCGTGGGGTCTCGGCTGGGTTAAACCATTCCCAGGGAGGGGGGCGAGGCCTCTCCCGGCGGCAGCGCCCGCCCCCGCGGGGCCCAGCCGGTCGCGCAGGCCCCGGCCCTGCCGTGACTCAGCCCGCTGCAATGCCCCAACTGGTTGTGCCGCGGGCCGCCTCCCTCCCCCTCTCCCCCCCTCCCCGACGCGGCGGCTCCCCGGCAGCCTGGGCGGGGGGACCCCAGAGGGAGGCGGCCCCACTGCCCCCTCCCCGGGCACAGCAGGGCCGAGGCCAGCCCGCACCCCCCTCGTGTGGCTGAGCGCCCCAGGTACGGCCCCGCAGCGCTGCAGGAAAGCAAAGGCAGAGGCCAGAAGACTGAGATCTGGGTTTATTGCAGGAAAGGCCGAGGAGAGCTGAGCTGGGCCTGGCCTTCACGTGGCTCCGCTGTTACAGGCATGGAGCAGGGCTCCTTCCAGCACCTCTCGACCTGGTCTCCCCCAGCAGTGGTCCAGCTCCTCAGCTACCCCTCACCCACCCCAGGAGGGGTGATGTGGGGATACCACAGCCTCCTCCCCAGCTTGAGGAGCACCCCAGCCCCCTGCCCCTCCCCAAAGGCCTCCCCGTGCCACAGGGCACCAGGTTCCCATCCCTCCTTGACCAAGGCACTCGCCCCTCTCAGCTCAAGGGCTGCCTGCTGGGAAGCTGCATTAACCACCCTCCATTGCAGAGCAGCCCCAATACTGGTGACATGGAAAGCCCTAACAGGGGTGCTGGGGCAGCTGCCCCCCTCCCAGCAGTACCAGCACTTGTCGAGCTTTCCTCCTCTGCCTTCCCAGTGGCACCAACACAGACCACTGCAGGCACAGGGTACCGCCACAGCACCACGTCCAGGACCCTGCTGACAGGGCAGCCACTGCAAGCAGCAGCTGGAATCCCCACAGCAAGGCAGCAGGGTTGGGGACAGGACTTCAGTCTCTCCTTAGCAAGAGATTAAGTTACCGGGTTGTAGGGAACAGGGGCAGCAGAGCAGGAGGGACAGGGAATGTCTCACAGGGCGCTTGCCTTCTGCCCCCACGGCAGAAGGAATCACAGGGCAAATGCCTCTGGAGTCAGAGCACGGGGCACATGCAAGACCCCCACCCTGGCACAGATGACCCGCCCTCTCCAGCAACACCCCCCAGAAGGGCCTGAAGCACTGCAAGAAGGAAAAGCTCCCTTGTCGCAACCAGTCCTTCTCCCCAGGGCAGCGCCGAGCGGCCAGTCCTTGCGCAGACCCTGAGATCAGCCCGTTGCAGCAGCAAGAGACTTTCCCCCTTCACAGTCCCACCGGCTCCCACTGCTCAGATCTTCGAGGACTCCACCCTCTCGATCCACGGCGAGTCAGCCCCGACGTCCCTGGGCTCCGACCGCAGCTGCCGCAGCTCCCGCTCCAGCGCCTGGCTCCGGTGGTACATCTCCATGTAGCTGGCCTGGAGCTCCCGCTGGTACCGCAGCACCTTCTCCTTCTCCTCCTGCCAGGTTTTTCTCTCCAGCTCAAAGTTCACAGCCTGCAGCTGGCCCTGGCGCCGCTCCCGCAGCAGCTCTGCCCACAGCCACTCCACCTGCCGCTCCAGGGGCTCTGCCGTGTCGCTGTGAAGGCCCCGGCACTTGGAGTCATCAGTTTCGCAGCCAGGGAAGTCCTGGCACGCCGGCATGGGGTCATCGCCCAGCGGCAGCGAGGCGCCGGGCTCTGCGGGGCTCTGGAAGGAGTCTGCCAGTTGTGCCAGCTGGGAGTCCCTGGCCTGGACCTCCGCCTTGGCCTCCCGCAGCTGTGTCTTCAGGGTGAAGATCTCACCCAGCTTCTGAGCCATCTCCTCCTGGGTGTCCCGGAGCTGCTGCTTCAGCAGGGAGATCTCTGCGGCCTTCTGGCACACCTGCAGGACATGGGCAAGCCATGAGGAAGGGTTGGAGAAGCAGGACCCCAGGGGTGGCAGCAGCCCAGGTTGTCACCACAGTACCCCTGGGAAACCACGAGCATCAAACCTGGCTCATCCCCCCTGTCCCGTGGCTACAATTGACACCAGCGCAGGGAACCGCTGCTCCTGTCCTGGCTCCATGGCCAGGAGGGTGGCAGCAAGGAGGGAAGGAAGGGGACTCACCTCCCACTTGGTCTCCTCCAGCTTGGGGCTGACACGCTCGCCCTGGGGCTGCCTGAGCTTGGGCTCCTCGCACTGGCACTGCTGCATGCTCAGCTCCTCCTGCAGCCGCTTCTTCTCCTGCTGCGCCTTGTAGAGCTGCAGCTGCAGCGCCCGCTGCCCACGCTGCGCCTGCTGCGTCACCTGCTGCAGCCGGGCCATGTACATCTGCTTCAGATCCTCCAGCTCGTCCAGCCACAGCCGTTGCTTGTCCTCAAACGCCTGCCAGCACAGGCAGACACCGGTGAGGGTCCGTAACCTGCCCCTGTGCAGGGCAGCCCCAGAGAGGGACCCCAGAAGTTCCCGTGATGTTGGGTCCTCTTGCACTTGGACATTCCCAGCCCATCGCCCACTAAAGCAGGACACCAGCTCCTCCACTGCTCCTTCCACCCAGGCACCGCTGCCCTGCACCCCTGCCCAGGGCACCCCCAGCCCCACAGCTCACCTGCGTGAAGGGGTCTTCAGTCTCACTAAGGCTCCTCTTGAGCTGTCGCAGCTCTCCTCCCGTCTCCTGCAGCCGGTCCTCCAGCTGCTTCACCGCATCCTCCAGCGAGTAGGTGAACTCGTAGGGCGGTGGGGGCTCACCAGGGCTCTGCAGCCGGCTCAGCGTGGCCATGCTTTTGCAGGACAGGGGCACCTTCTCAGGGGCCAGGGGGTCCCTGGGGCTCCGGGAAACCCTGTCCAAGGAGCCCCCGATGTGGTTGATGTGGCCCATGGAGGCGCTGAACTGGCTCTGGGCAGGCTTGAGGCGGGAGCCGTAGGAAGGGAAGCTCTGGATGGAGTTGTGGCTGGAGTCAGAGGCCTCATCCAGGCTGATGGCATGGAGCAGGTGGGTGCGGAGCGGGCCGTGCTGCGAGGGCGCCGTGCTGCTCTGCGACAGCAGTGTGTGCAGGCTCCCGTTGCTCTTGGACAGCTTCTGCCCCTTGGATGAGGACAGGCTCTGCATGGAGACCAGCCCCTTTCCGGCTACTGCCTTGAAGGCCGAGGGCCTGATACGGCACTGAAAAACAAGAACGAGGTCAGGACAAGCCCAACAGCCTCCACAGGCACCTGGAGCCAGGTAAAACCCGCCTGCTCCCTGCCCCATATCCCTGGACATCCTCAAATCCCCAGATCCCATCCAGGGCGCAGACCTTTCTGCTCCAGCCCCATCCTCTCGCACAGTGGGACATATTTCGGAGCCCAGCATGGTTCCCACAGCCTCACCTTGTCGAAGCGGCCCCTTTCAGGCAGGGAGCTCTTGGAGAAGTCGGCCCCACGGTGATGCTCACGGGAGCAGCGCTCAGGGGACCGGTTCTCGCGGTCGCTCTCATAGTCCCGCTTGTAGCAGGCGCCCGACGTCTGGTGCTTCCGCTCCGACCGCGTCTCCTTCTTGGCCCCGTGCAGGTAGCCAAAGAGCTCCCGCTGGCTTGGCCCCTTCCGCAGCAAGCCATCGGGCTGCCGAAGCCCCCGCGAGCCCCCCAGCTGGGCCCGCAGCTCCAGGGGGGACAGATCCTGCTTCTCCACCAGGCTGCCCACGCTGCCCATGCTGCCGACGACGCCGACGGGCTCTGAGGAGAGGTAGGTGCCAAGGACACGGGTGTCGGGCTCACAGGTCACAGGACCCTGTGCTGCTGCCATGGAGAATTAGAGAAAAGCCCGGTACCAGCACTGCTGAAGGAGAGACAAAGTCAGCAACGCCGAGCAGCCGGGACTTCAAAGCCCCCTTGGCACCCCCTTTCCCAGCTGGCCCCAAGGACCGATATGGGCTCCTGGTGCTGGAAAGGACCCACCGAGTCCCAGGCAGCTCCCTGGGGGACCCGGAGTCGAGCGAGCAGGGCACCGCCACGCAGCATGCACCGGGCAAGCTGCGGCGGGGCCAGGGCTCCCCCCTGCTGCCCCCCCCATGGCGGAGCGCCTCCCTCCCACACCCAGCCCCACCTCCCGCCCGCGGCCGGGGCTGCCACCAAAACAGGCACCTGCCGCCCAGCCAGGCGGGCGAGTTCGGGAGCCGGCAGCACCTGCCCAGGCCTGGCGCCAGCCCCGGCCCGGCGGCACCCAGCCATCCCACCAGGACCTCAGGGTCTGGACACCCACCTGGATATCCCTGGGGATGCCCAGTCCCAGGGGTCATTGGCTCAGCCTCCCCAGGGTGCGCAAGGCACGGGCATCTCTCCTGCCCCACGGGGAGTCTTCCCGCACGGCATGGGCTCCCGTCCCAATGCAGGGTGAGCTCCCAAGCTCTCCCGCAGCCCTGCTCCATCCACGGGTGCTCCCACCCCAACGCCGGGCAGGGATGAGGCGGCCACAGCCCAGCTGCTGTGTGTGGGGGGGGGCGGACCCCGTGGCCGGACATGGCGGGAGGGCGGCGGGAAGGGGCAGGATGTGGACGGGACAATGCAGCTTCCTGCGCAGGTGGCTGGGGGAGGAAGGACGAGGATGCCTTCGGCCTCTGCTCCAACTCCCCAGCGCCAGGGAGGGGGACTATGGCCCTCACAGCCCTTCACGGGCAGCCCTGGCGAAGGGGACACGGCTAGCATGGTGGGAGCCAGGCAGAGCCCCCACCGTGGCTCCCAGCCTCGCCGAGGGCTCACGGGCCGGGTTACACCCAGGAAGCTGCCCTGGTTCTCAGCACCACACGCCGGGTAAACAAACACCCCGCTTTTAATTGCTGCCACGCACAAACCTGTCTGACAGCTCCCGGCCTGCGCTGTCACCTCCCTCCGTGAGCCCAGCACCTGCTTCGGGCATCGGCACCCCGAGAAGGGCTGCAGGGACAGAGCCTCTGGAAGGGTGCGGGCTGCCTGCGGTGTCACCGGGTGTGCACGGGGGTGGGGGACATGGATGTCCCCATAGGGGGAAGCTGGCAGCATCCAGCCGCCGGCACCGGGGCATCCACCGGGAGCAGCTCGGCCGAGCCCCGCAGCGGCTCCTCCCGGCACAGTCGGCCGAGGAAGTAGGTCAGGTTGGGGGAGGTTTGGGAAGCGCCGGGAGAGCCCGAAGGTGTCCTGCCTGCGGCGGGAAGGGTGTCACCCCCCAGGCGCCAAAACACCGGTCCGGCCAGCCTGGCTCCTTCCCGGGATGGCGGACGAGATCTGGTCCCGATCCCAGCCCTGTCCCCGTCGAGTCCTGCCCGGGCAGGAATCGGCCACAAACCCCAAACCCTTTCCCATCCCCTTCGGGCGTGAACCGGGAGGCGCTGCGGGGAGGCGCAGGGAGGGGGCTGCGGGGAGGCGGGCGCGGGGTTCCCCGCGCCCGCCTCCCCGCAGCCCCCCCCCTGCGCCTCCCCGCAGCCCCCACCGAGCCCGGCCGGAATTTCCGGCACGGAGAAGGCGGAGGGGGAGGTCGGTCCCGGGGGCCGGGCCGGGCCGAGCGCGCTGCAGCCCGGGACAAAGCACCGCACGGCGGAGAGCACCGGGAAGGGCCGCACCGAGGTTCCCCTGGAGGCGCATCGGAGCTCACCGAGGGCGGCGGGGGGGGGGGGGGGGGCGCACCGGGGCCCCCCGGGAAGCGCCCCGGGCCCGCACTCACCATGCCGGCGACGCTGCGATCCCGCTCGGCTCCTCTCCCCGCTCCTTCCCTCGCCGTGTTTGAACGCGCCCCTCGGCCGCGGCCGCGCGGGCAGCGGGCGGAGCCGGCACCGGCAAATCGCGGCGCGGAGGCGGGCGGCGGCGGCACGGAGGGGCGGGAGGAGGAGGAGGAGGAGGAGGAGGAGGAAGGGGGGCGGCCCGGCCGTACCCACCGGCGGGGCGGGGCCCGGGGCGGGCTGGCTGCCTGCAGCGCCGAGCACCCCTAGAGTAAACCCCCAGCGCGGGGAGACACCACTACCCCCCACCTTCACCCCACCCCCCCAAAAAAAAACCCCACTCCCTCAGCTACAGTCTCGGCACCGGCAGCAGCGGCTCAAGTCGCCAGCCGGCCCCCGGTGGCCCTCACCGTGGTGGGGGGCCTGTAGGAGCACCCCGGGCTCAGACTGGTTCGCTGGGGCAGGAGAGCATTTTCCTCAGCCTCGTCGGCTGCACCAAGCCCCTGTGGAGGGGACAGGGGTGTCAGCTCCGTGGGATATACTTAGCACCCTCTTCTTGCAGGACAGCCCCGTGTCCCCCCACCACAGCACCCACGGGTGGGCAGGAGGTGCCTGTGCTGCAGGGGTCACTCCACAGGCCATGGCACGCCGCGGCGGGGGGCACGGAGTACCCCTGTGGGGCTTCCACCTGCCCCAGCGCCTGGCCTGGCGCCAGTTGGACACGACACGCTTCATCCCTCTGAATCAGCCCTGCCACGTCCTGGCCGGGAGCCGGTTTTGTCACTCACCACCCCTGCAGCGTGCCAGGCGCAGGGAGCGGGGATCCCGGCATGGGGCAGACCCGGTCACCGGGTGTCCCGACCTCCACAGGGAGCGGGACACTGCAGCGGCCCTGCTCCATCCCCACGGCAGCCCGTGCATGGTGCCCGTCCCTCTGCGGGGAGGGATCGCACCCGCTCTGTCCCCAGCCTGGGTTCGGGGACACGTGCATCCAGCGTGCTCGCACACCAGGGCCCCGCTCGCTGCCAGCTCCCCCCGCCGCACACCAGAGTCCTCAAGCTGTGCTGCCAGTGCTCACCCACACACACACACTGTCCCTGGTCCCAGCTCGCCAGGCTCACATGCTCACATTATCCTCTGTGTGGTGCCAAGGCACACAACCGCTCCCTCCGTCCCCGGCCTCCCTGTTCCCCGCAGCTCCTTTTCACCGCCCAGCTGCACACCAGAGTGGCAGCACGCGGCCTCTGAATAGGGGGGCCCTTCGCAACGGTGCTGTTTCCCAACTTGCTGGCACCAGGAACGCGTCCGCGATGCCGCAGCCCTCTGCCTGGAGCTCAGCCACGAATAGGGCACTCCCAGCAGCCCATGGGGACAGGCAGATGCCTGGAGCAGCAGGCAGTAACGGCATCCCACCAGGGCCTCGGTCCGGGCAGGTTGCAGTGATGCTGGGCTGACTTCAACGGGTGCTGGTCGCGGCCGCACCCCTCCTTCCCGTCTGCCCTGTTTCCTGTCGCCACGTCTCCACCACGGGCTGTGCTCCCCCGAGCCTGTCTCCCTGGGATGGCGGCTCCCACAGGGCCCTGGGGCTCAGCCCTGCCTGGGACACTCCAGTGGCCAGGGATACCCCATTCCCTGGGCAGAGATGCTCCTGCCTTCCGTCAGCTTTTCCCCAGCCTCCTCTCTCCGCTCACCTTATCCCCCCGGCCCCTCCACATCACAATACTACAGCAATTTCATGAGGCCACCAGCAAACCGCTCCAGGAACCACTCGGTTTAATACAACCCTGCAATAAAAGCCAGCAGATTGCTGTGCCCATGGCAGCCCCCGCGTGGCCTCACTGACAGCAATCTGGGCCCCAGAAGGGGGGATCGCAGAGGGGCAAGGCTGTGACTCCACAGGCTCTCTATGCCCCCAAGCATCCTGACCCCCTCCTCAGGGTTGCTGAGAGCATGGGAACACCAGGAGGCCTCCGGCTCAGCTCCGCAGGGCTCCCGGGACAGCAGGCAGGGTGTTATCCATCTGCAGAAAGGCGATGGGGAAAAATCTCATTCCCTCCCGCTGGGCCATTGCTAATAACGAAGTGCGTGGGGGAGGGAACAGAGCTGAGCGACCTCCGAGTCACATTCAGGGCTATAAAAGGAAGCCGGGTCTCCAGCACGGTGCCTCTTCCACAAAAGCAACCAGAGGATGAGGGGGCTGCGAGCAGAGCTGAGAAATAGCTGCCAGGCAGCGGGAGAGGAGCCTTTAGCGCTGAGCGAAGTGCGAGGTGCACATATGCTCTCTGTTTCTGCACATCTACGTCTTCATGAAACCTGCCCGAAACTGTGTCATCTATTTTGAACAGCACAGAGAAATACTTTGATCTGCCTCCACCAGCCCTGGCTGCGGTTCAGGCACCGGTAAGTGGCTGGAATACAGGTAGGTGGCTGATAAAACCTTTGTGATGGAGAGACAGGAGTGGGGCTGCTGGACCGACATCTTTTTTCAGCCGACCACAGCGAGGGACATGACAAGTTCTGGGAACACCTCTGGAGCAGTGCACTGTGTGCCCAAGTCCACCTGCAACCTTTGTGCCAGATACCAGTGCTGCTCTGGGGTGGCTGGGCTGGAGAGACCATTGGGAGCTCTTGGGCAGCGCATCCCCACATCGCCCTGGGGCAAGGACAGCTCCAAGCTGGGGAGGAGGACACGCTGGGCCTGCTTGCACCTTGGATGATGCAAAGCAGCATGGCCTGATCCTCACTGCCCTGCACCACCACCTCGACTCCTTCCTCAGGAGGCAGCCCCCAGCACACCCCAGTCCACAGGGCTCCAGACTCCTGACCCAGCTCCAGAGCAGCACGGAGAGCAGACGGCACCAGATCTCTCCAGACGCCTCATCCTGCTGCCCCTACATGGTACACGACCCCCACGCTTGGCTCTGATACTTTTGCCTTTCTCAACCCGACGCTCCTCCCCAGAGGTGCCACATCCCTGGGTCCGCTCATCTTCCAGGGATGGCGACAGCTTCTGTCTGGGCACCCAGCAAAGAGATCACTCCGGGAAGCGCCAGGCAGGGGATGAGGACAGAAGGGGGCCAGGAAACGCAGAGGGCCTGGTGCCAGCGCTGGTGACAGGGCTGAATGGAGGGGTACTGGCTGCTCAGCTGGGTCTGCCCAGCTTGAGGAGGCAGCAGCGCCCAAAACGCATGCCAAGACCCCAGAGCCAGCGCAGTGCAGTCCCCCACATGGCACCATCTGTGAACCAGCCCAAGCACCCTCACTCGTGCTGGAGAGGAGCCCAGCGCTGGCAGGGGTCTCCCTTGAGAGTCGTTGGGCATCTCTGCCACCCCCCAGCAGATCAGGGTGAGCGGCAGCATCCCAGAAGTCACAGTGCCTGTTTGCTCCCAGCACGAGCAGGCACAGACCAGCCAGGCTCCATGGCCGCTGCTCCCACCTGGGGCTCAAGAGCTGGGTCCCGAGCAGGGCGTGCAGCCCCGCTGCCCAGCTCTACACATCCCACTTCGCAGCAAAAGGAGCTGGTGTGGCAGATTTCTACCAACCCCAAACAACTGGCAGCCCCCAGTGCCCTGCCTCACCCATTGGGACCTTCCCAGCTTTCCCACCTCCTGGGTCCAGCACTGCAGAGCACCCAGGCACGTTCCCAGCAGCCAGAGGAGGACATTCACCTCCTCCTCCTTGTGTCTCCTATCCCAGGGCACTCTCCCAGCACACAGCATCCGTGCTTCTGCCACCTCCCGTGGGCTGCTCTTGATCTGACAGCAGCAGGTCCCCACGCCACCGCAGGGGTTGGGGTCTTGGGGACCCAGGGTTTGCAGGGTGCATCTGCCTGGTCACCTCCTGTTCACCAGCACCCCAAGGCTGACACAGCCCTTTGCCCAGGCACCTTCCCTGAGCTGTTCGCTGACCCAGACAAGCCACATCCACAGTGGAGGGCTTGAGCCCACAGCAGAGTCCTCACAGGCCTCTCCAGCAGTAGGGGACCAGCGCTGTGATACCCTCACCAAGTAAATATCCCCCTACCCTGCTGGAAGGGGCAGCCCAGGCCCTTGTCCTGCCATGCCATGGGAGAAACCAGCCTGGCAGCGAGGCAGGGCCGGGCAGCTAGCGTGAGTGGGTGAGATCTGCATTCTGGGCACCCCACAGCCTTGCCTCTCCCTCAGCAACCCAACCTCCCTGCTCCCACCTCTGAAGGGAGCTTCCCAGCCCCTGCCTTGCCCAGAGAAGCTCTTGTTCCTCTCGACTCCAGGGGGCTAGGGGCAACCATCCTAATTCCTGCACTTCACCCACGCCATCGCCCCAGCTCCACCAGCACTGCGGTGAGCCTGGCAGCCAGTCCTTCCCAGGACACCTCCCACAGGGCCAGAGCAGATCCCAGTTCCCCTCAGCACTTCTGGGGGGCCATCAAATTTTCCAATCCCCCCAAAAAGGCTGAGGCAGCACGTGGTACAGAAGACAGGCAAAGAAAGGAACAGCTCAGCCAGCAGCCTCCTCCTTACTCCACAGAGAGAAGTCCTGGGCTACCTCAACTGCTGACATCCAGCAGAGCTGCGGATGCTGGGGCGCAGGGCACGGCTCAACCACAACCGCTTCCTGCAATGAAGCGACCACGGCACAGCCCTGGGGGTACCTGGCAGCTGAAACACAGGCACCATCTCACCCGGAGCCCATTTCAGACCGGCTTGGCCTCTGAACCAGAGCAGATCGCATGCCTAGACAGAGCATAGCCAGGGCCAAGCCAGAAACGGGTGTGCTGAAGCCAGTAAGGTGAAGGGAGCAGGAAAAAGGAGTGGTGCGGCCCAGCCCAGGGCATTCACAACTCACAGGTGCCCTGACAGTTCTTTATTGTCTTCTGAGCTGGGTGGCAGCTCAGCCATGTCCAGTGCAGGAAAATTTCCTCCTGCACCTGCCCTGGAGGCAGCACCAGCACCCGCAGCGACACCACCGAGTCCTGCTCTGAGCCTCTTCTGTTGGTCGCAGCGAAGCCCGGTTCTCGGCCTTTTCTGTTCCTCTGCGTCTCGCCAGCACTGCCATGCTCGTCTACTGCAAAAATCCCACCTGCTCCAAGCAGCTTGGCGGCAGCCCCGGCGTCTCGGCACAAGCACAGTGGCACACACGACTGGCACACGGGAGAGAGGCTCAGCCAAATGTGCACCAAGGGGTCTCGCTTGCGTCACAGTCCAGCAAGATATTAAGGACGGTGCAAGGGGCTCCTGCCACACTCAGAGCTGTCCGTGACTCGATTCGGTACCTCACGTTGTTCAGACCTCCCTCCCGATCCACCTTAAACTGTTCCTGAGGAAGAGAAAGACCATTCAGCCCGTGCTGCTTTCCAGCAGAGGGGGAAGCACCCAGTGCTGGAGGGACAACAGAGCTGTCAGGGGAGGACACAAGCAAGCAGGGCTCAGAGCACGCAGTGATCGCAACCCGAATCTCCCGTGGTTCCCCTTGACCACACTGAGGTCCCACCTGCTTCTGCGCAGCGATGCGCTTCTGGTCTCTCTTCCTCCAGGCTGGGTCATGCAGGTGCTGGAAAGTCTCGTATCCAGTCGTGATTCCAGAGGGACGGCGAACCTGGAAAGAGAGCAAACTTCTGTAAAGCTGATGAAAAACTTGCTGCATCTGCTACTGGAGGGGGGAGCACAGAAGGGCTGCCTTCCCCAGGTCCCAGCCTGGGCAGCTACAGCTGGGGACCAGGTGGGGAGACAAGGAGAAGGGCAATTTCAACCTAGAAGGATGGAGCACCCCTTACCTGGAGACCGGCTCCTTTAATACGTCGATAAAACTCGTCGTCCTCCCGTCCCCAGCCCCAGAAGCGGTTGGACATGCCATTGCACTGGAACGAGAGGGGCACCACACTGGCCAAGGTCCGGTCCAGCACAACTCCACACACCGCAGACGAGCAGACACCAGTATCGCAAGCCCTGAGCACCAGCACAGCCTCCCCTCTCCTGCCCGCCACCAGCTAGCACCTCAGGCTCTGTCCCCAGATCATTTTGACTCCTTTCCCCACCTCCCAAGCGTGGAGCACAAAATATATGACTGTTCACCATGACAACGTCGTAGCCCCTGCCCCAAACTGGCCAGGACATCCCACCCACGTGCTCACCATCTCATAGTGCTGCTTGGTGAGCAGCAGGATGCCGCCCACGTAGGTCTTATAGTGGTAGAGCGGGTGCAGCTCTGGGGATGCCACGTGGAAGGGTCCTGCCTCCGGAAAGCCATAGTCCAGCTGCTCGTTGAGGGGCAGGAGATCAACGTCATGCATTGCGATGTAGTCGGTGTCATTGCCGCTCTCCAGGAAGCCCACGTTGATCAGGGATGCCCTGTTAAACCTGCCACGGGACCGGGGACTCTCAGTGCCACGCACAGCAGCCACCATCCCTTCATGTGCCCCTCCCGTGCTCCTCAGTGCTAAACGTTCGACTGATCCCCAAACGGGGACACACACAAACACAACATGGAGCATGGAGTGCCACAGCTGCCCATCCCAAAACTGCACCCCTGCTTCTCCCTACGCAGGCAGCACACGCTGAGCCCAACAGTGACACGCAGGGGTTTGGCCACTGCGGACCCCAAGGGGCTACAGCAAGCCCCGTCCTGCCTGAGGCCAGCTGGGGAGCTGCACAGCACCCACCGGGGCTGCAGGCAGGTACTGCACAGTGGGCAGGGGATAAGCGATGGCATTTCCAAACACCCCATGGTATTTCTTTGAATTTCAGCGTCCCCAGACATTTGCTGCTATAGACCTGTAACACTGGGGAGAAAGCTGAAATATCTGGAGGTAGATAATTCTCTTCTTGCTTAGGAAGAGAGAAGCAAAATTCTGCTTTGTCCTTTACAAGCTTTAGAGTGAGTAAATTTGGGTAGAGGATCACACTCCAGCCCTGACTCCCCGTTGTCCAGGCCCTCCGCTTCTCCACACCACCAGAGGCGAGCAGGAGACCCTCTCAGCAGGGACAAAGTTTCGGAGAAGAGCCCCCTCACTCCCTTTTCCTGCTGGGCTTCGCTGCGGCGAGGGGAGACGCTACCTGAAATGATCCACCTGGTTGAGGATGAAGATGTGATGGCGGATCCTCTTCTTGCTCAGGAAGCGGTGCATGTAGGGCACGAAGGCCAGCAGCTCCTCGAAGCGCTCCCGGAAAGGGACGAGCAGCGCCAGGCGGTGGGGACCCCACGACGGCTCGTCCTCCGCCGGCAAGAGGGGGGACTGGGGCGGGCAGGGCTGGCGGGGGGGGACCCCCCGGCTCTGCCCGCCGCCGGGGAGCGGCCCCTCGCCCGAGCAGCTGAGCTGGAGCCAGAGCAGCGAGGCGAAGCCCAGGAGCAGCGCCAGGAAGAAGAGCGGGAAGACGGAGAATCTACCGGGCAGCAGGCCCAGGAGCGGCGGAGACCTGGGGCACAGCGCGGGGGGGTGGTCAGCGGCCGGCTGGGACCCCCCCCCCCCCCCGCACACCCGCCGGGACCCCCGAGCCGCCCCCCCGCCCCGCCCCGCTCACCCGCCGCCGCGCAGGCGGAGCGCGGCCCTGCGGCGGGCCGGGCCCATGGCGCTCGCCCGGCCCCGCCGCCCGGCCCCGCCGCGGGACACGCTGGCTGCTCCCCGCCGCTTCCCACCCCCCCCCCCCCCCCGGAAACGCGGCCCGGCCCCGCCGTTCCGCCCCGCTCCCTTCCGCCCGGCGGGGCGGGCCGGGGGCGGGCCCGGGCCTGCGGGGACACACGCACACCCCCCCCCCCCCCCCCCCCCCTCGCCTGCCGGGGCCTCCCCTCCTCCGGGAACCGCACCGGGAACCTCCGGGACACCCCCTCTTCCTCGGCACCCCCTTCCCGGAGCCTCCGGGAAACACGCCGCGCCCCCCGCTCCAAATTCCCCTGGGATGCTCTAGGGACAACCCACCACCACGCTGGGATCCCCTCCCCAGCCCAGCCCCAGCCCCCAAGGATACAACACACACCACCACCCCCCGCCCCGGGCCCAAGCTGCCCCATACTGCAGCCCCAGCCCCCTCCCGGGGCTTCCTACCCGCCCCCCTCCAAGCAGAATCCCCCCCCCCGCCCTTCTCCCACCCCGGACAGAGCCAGAGCCGCAGGTGGTGTCAGTCCTTTAATGCCCCACTCACAGCCCCCTCACATTCACACCCGCCACGGCTCCCCCCCCCCCACCACGACAGGCAGCACGGCAGGTCCTGTCTGGCAGGGGGAGCACTGGAAAAAAACAGGGGAGCGACCTCCAGGCTCCCCCACCGCCAGCCTGGGGGCCCCAGTGGGCATCACCCCCATCGGTCTAACCTGCCGGACACCAAGGGCCAGGCAGGGGTTACAGCCAAACAGACAGATAAGAAAATACTTCTGGTATTTCTCAGAAACAGCTTTTAGAAACCACAGTTTTTACAGCTCCCCATAGAAAAGATGGGTTTTGGGCACAGGCCAGGGCCCAGGTCTTCGCCTAGTAGAAACGTTTGTTCCGCTCCTGGCGTTTCTGGAAGACCACAGCTCCCACCACAGCGCAGATGATGATGCCCAGCAGCGCGCAGAGCAGCAGCAGAAACACCTTCCAGCCCGTCAGAGGCCCGCTTCGGAAATTCCCCGTTGGGTCATCCACGTTGTCTGGAAGGGTAAGAACAGCTACAGAGACCAACCCCATCCCAGCTCCAGCAGGGTCTCGCAGCTCTGATGTCTTTAAGAGTCCAGCCCCGGCATCCCAATCCCCCACTGAAGGTTTCCAAAGCTTAGAGACTCACCTTTGGGTGATTTAAGGAGGCTGACCCTAGGCTCAATCTTGGTCCAGTCAACAGTCTCATCTTCTAAAGGGTGCTCCACCATGAGCTGGAATAGCTTCATAGAGATAATGTCGTGATTGTCTAGGAAATAACCATCAGCACCAAATGCTGTCAGAAGCTCTGAGAGATGTCCGTGCACTCAGAGCACCCCTGGAACTGTGCTCTGCCAGGTCCAGGTCTCCTTCCCTCTCAAGCCACCCTCACACCCCAGGTATCAAACTCCAATTTGAGATGTTCTTTAGCTCTTTAGCTCCTTTCTCAGGCCACAGGTCCCTACCCAACAGCGTTTCAAGATTTTAACAATTCAGGGAAAAGAAGCTATCAAAGCTATCCAATGCATCCATAGCATTACATTCCAGGCTCCAAACAGCAGGTATTCCTGCAAGCAAAGCCCCCTCTCACCAGACAAATCTCCAGTGCCAGCAGAAGCACCAAAGAAGTAGCCGGTGGGCAACTGCACCCCTGCAATGTCAATGCAGTTCTTCCATTCGTTCTTGTCTTCCACATCGGTCATCACCTGCAAGACCAGGGGAGCGTCACACCAGGAACACATGCTGCTATCCTGCCCACCTGCAGCTCACCCACTGACACAGCAACACACCCCCCCTCAGCACTGCCCCACGTCACGTGCATGAGACACCCCGCAGAAGGTGTCCGCCACATCTCACCGTCAGGCGACCTCGGGAGTACCGAATTGCCAGGAAAGTGTCGTGGTTCTGGTTCCGAAGGTCAGCAGTGCACCCCGCCAGCTCCGTCCAGCGCCCGTCCTTACTGTGGTCGTATGTCAGGGAGCCATTGTTCACCATGGCAGAGATATAGGGGAACACGCGCTGCAGGGAGGAGAGTGTGGCTGCTTTCAGTCTGCAGGTGCTTTTGAGTTGCAGACCAAGAGTCACCTTCCCCTGCCTGGTCAGAAACCTCAGCGAGAGCAGGATTTCAGCCAGGCACAGCAACAGAGCCACAGTTCTGCTGCACAGTCAGCTACGGAGGGCAGAACAATGAAATCAAGGTTCATTTTCCACCTAAAGCTGCTTCTAAACTGAGTGAGAGCTTGTTCGGGCTAAAGCAGAGTAGCCATTTCTGACCTTCTGTATCCAGACCTGTCCTGAGCCCACACTGTACCACGTAGCCAGGGCAACAAGACCACCCCAAATTTGCAGAGTAAGCACCAGACCGGGCAAGAAGTGTAAGAACACAGCCCAAGGCCCAGAACGAGCAGAAATCTCACATAAGCAGCACAACCACACTCAGGGCTTTGTAGTCAGTAGATACATACAGCAGGAGAGGCCAACTGAAGCCAAGAATTCACCTCCCAGTGAGCATCAAAACAGGGAGATGGGTCATTTCCTGGTGCTTTATGACTTAAGTATCACACTTTTGATGCAATAGATCTCACTAGCACATTTTCTGATTGTGCCATAAGGAGATCCACAAACACAGAGCAGGACAGAAGGACCACCAGTCCCCATGGGACTGATCTGTATTTTGGCCACAGAGAATTCTGGAGCAAAAAGCCAGCCCATGAGTTTCTCTTTTAGAGACACCCAGGGTGCGAAGAGAGAATAAGGCCAGAAACAACGTGGAATGAGCAAACAAAGCACAGAGACGTTCAAGAAAAGACATCTGGGATGAATATACTCTTAGGCTGATTCCTCTAACTTTACTTAATAGCTGGTGCATAGTTTACATCAGCCCTGTGCCGCCCTCTCAAGCAGAAGGGAAAAGACCTGGGAAACATCTGTGTATTCAGCGACAGAAGATGGAGCAAGGCCCTTCTTATCTCTGCTAATGCACGTACAAACTCTTCCCTTTACCAGTTCCCATAACAGGAAGAGCAGCTCACTCTCACATGAGGACTTTTCCTTGGTCCAGGAGTGAAGCACTCAGAGCACGAAGCTGTCAGGAAACAGCCTCCTCAGCACTGAGTGAGCTCCCTGAACTACTCACCTCTGTGGCCTCATCGTTGGGATATGTATCAAGGAAAACAGCCAGTCCATGAAAGTTGTCCTTGCTGCCAAAGACAGGACCTGGAACAGGGCAGAATATCGGAAACAGAAGGCTCTCAGAGTATGTGCTCTGAGACTTCTACTGAAAAGAGCTGTAAGAGCTGTTTATTGCCAGGCAGATGACTGAGGGCACCTGTTCCCAGGGCAGAAGATGCAGGACACACTATCCCCATCTAGTGAAACCCTCAAATGCCCTCCCTGGCAAGTAACCTTCCAGGACAGGGGCAGCTCCCCAGGCAGGCAGCCCCAGCTGTGCACCGTACCTGGTACCAGATGCTCCTGCGTGTACCACAGCGCCAGGCCATCTCCGTGTAGGTTCTTCTTGCCAGCTCCGTGGATCTTGAAGTGGATGTGGAGCTCCCAGTCCTTGAGGAAGCAGGGCTGTGCAAAGAGACCACCCAAGGGCATCAGGTCAAGAGACGGGACAAGTGCTGGGGCCGCCCTAGGCCCCGCCGGGCCCCCGCACCCCCCGCTGGACTCCCCCCGGGCTCTCACCACACGGTTCCAGATGGAGCCCTCCTGGCTGCGCTCGTCGGGCGTCAGGCGGACGTACTGGCTGGTGACTATGGTGCTGCCCTGGAAGTCCCACAGCGGCATCGCGGTGGCGGAGCCCGCGCCTGCAACGGGCAGAGAGAAAGCGCGGCTCAGCCCGGGCCGCCGCGGGGCGTCCGTCCCGCCCGCCCAACCCCGCGCTCACCCTGATACGGCTTCATCAGTGAGTGCTCCCGCTTCAGGTGCTCGCTGTTGCCGTCCGTGAGCTCGGCGGGCGCTGGGCGCGGCCCGGCCGCCGCCAAGAGCAGCGCCGCCGCCGCCAGCAGCCCGCCCGCACCCGCCGCCATCCTCTGCTTCCGCCTTCCGGCGCGTCGCTCCCGCCCGCAGCCCCGCCCGGGAACGGCAGCCCACTCCGCCAATCAGAAGCCTCTACATCACCACGTTCCCGCCTCCGCGGGTGAGCGTCGCTCCTGCCCGCCTATGGCAGGGGAGGGGGCGGGGCCAGGGCGGGGCGCATCTCCCGCCGTGCTCTGGGCGGGCAGCGGGGAGGGGGGGAGGAGAGGCATAGCACCTCCCGGCGTGCACTGCGCGGGGGCGGCGGCGCGCAGCATGCCGGGAGCTGTAGTCCTTCCTCCCTCCTCGTGCCAGTCACGTGCGCGCGGGAACGTGCGCGGCTCGTGCCGCCCACTGGTCACGTGACCCGCTCCGGCGGCGCTGCTGTCCCCGGCAGCCTGTCGCCATGGCAACGCCTCACAAGATGGCGCTAGGTGTTAGGGACGGGGCTCGGCCCCGGCCAGCCCGGGAACGGCCCCAGCCCCCGGGTCCCGCAGGCCTCGCCGGGCCGCAGAGCAGCACCGCGGGAAAGACTGGCCGAGGCAGCATGGAGGGCACAGGCAGCTTTATTGGGGACTGCAGAGCGGCCTGTCTGCGGGCAGGGCTGCAGCCCAGGGCCTGGCGCAGCAGGAGGCTCCCCGAGCGCCGCTGCGGCTTGTCTCCCACCCATCCCCAGACGCACAGGCACTCAGCCAACGGCAGCTGTAGTGGCCGGGGAGCTGCATCTTCCAGCCCTCGGGTCAGGCATCTTCAGTGCAGCGACAGAAACCCCAGCTTGGGTGCGTTTAGGACAATGCGCTTCCTAGGAGCTCTTGCAGAGCAGCCCCTCTCCGTGGCATGCACAGCGTGGCTGCAGCCAAGGCTGTGACCAAGGAATGAAACCTCTCCATTGGTGACTGCCCAGCCAGGTCCTCTCTGTGTCTTAGTGCTTGTCCCAGGTCCTGCGCACACGTCGGGGCTTCTCTGGCCAGCAAAAGATACCAATCTGAGGCTTTCCTGAGCCAGCTGCTGTGGCTGGGGCAGCACCAGTCACATCCTACAGGAGCAGAGGGCAATCCCCACCATTCAGCTGGCTCTACATGCCATGTCTGAGAGCATAGCAGGTGCCATGGTGGGGTGCCCAGCATGCCCTGAGCAGTGTGTGCGTTGCAGCAGCCTGTGCGGGGTGTACCAGCAGTGTGGATGGATGAGTCCTGAGCAGGTTCTTGTTCTGAAGGTGTGCAAGCCCTTGACACATGCTTCCCTCCAACAGCACGGGGGCTGCAGGAGGGTCAGGGGGTGCAAGGAGCCCATGGAAGCCCAGGAGGCAGGAAGAGGGGAAGTGACCGATTAGTGAAAAACTGGGTGGGAAGCCCATCTGAGCATGGCAGTCTGAGGCTCAGGGCCCAGCCAAGCCTCTGTGAGGAGTCTAGGGACTAGGGGGGTTGGCTATGGCTTAGAGACCTGCAGCTCAGTCCCATCTGGCACTTCACAGTTTTTACTTCTTCCTGTTCATGATCTGGCTGGAAATCCAGTTCATCCCATCCTGGAGGGAAGAGCACAGCCCCAAGAGCATGGCAGGTCCTTGGGTCCTCTCCCACCTCTGCAGAGCCTGCAGGCCCCCATCTCTACCTGCACTCCTTCCCCAGACAAGGCTGAGCAGGCCTGGATCTGCCATTCTCGGTCCCGGTAGGTGTGGAGGCTCAGCCCTTCTGCGATTTCAGCTGCAGGTGCTGCAGTCAGTAAGTCCTGCTTGTTGGCAAACACCAACAGCGGGACCCCCATGAGAGACTCCTCCTCGGTGAGCTCTGCCAGCTCCTGCCAAGAGACAGCCATCTCCCAGGGCTGCTGCCCGCTGCTGCCCTCCTCCACGGAGCTGCCCAGGGCAGGCTGGGACACCTCAGTCCCCCAAAGTGCCTCACTCCTCTCTCTCTGCTGCTCTTATTGCAGCTAAAGAAGCTGTGAGGTCATGACATCCTGAGGGAGAGACATGCACACCTGAAGCTCCATCTGCCTGAGATGCTGGGGAGGGAGAGCTTGGGAGCCACGTGCAGTACTACCTGAGGGCTGAAGCACTCCTGGCACCAAGAGCCTTGGGCAAAGGGCAGCTACAGGAGGCTGCTGTCAACTCCATGCTGTCTGGCACACCCATGCTGCCGTCTGGTGCTGGTATAGCTGAGACTGGCACTTGGAGTCTCACCTTCTCTTCTCCAGCTTCATTCCCAGGGTTTGTAACTCTGAATTTCCTACTCATAAGCCTTTGCTGGGGTGTATCGCTAACCTGGCGCTGGGGAGGTGGGAGGAGGGCTGGCGATCGAGGGATCACTCTCACAAGGGGCAGAGTCAAGCCCATGTTGGGTACCCCTGGGGCACCACACCCAGCTCGGGGGGAGCTGCTGGGCATGGATCTGCCATAGAATGGGGTGACTCTGTGTGCCACGACTCTGATCACGAGCCCTTCTCACATAGCTCTGGGGGCAGCTTGGACCCCACAGCAGTGCTGCTGCATGGTGGAGGGAAGTCTTGCTCCCTACTCCAGTCTCAAAGAGCTAGTGCCAGATGGGTGTGAGCCCCAGGACTCCACAGCCACTCCCCACCAGACCCCTCATACCTGCCCTGTCTCCTCGAAACGCTTCTGGTCTGCACTGTCAATGACATAAATCTGCCATGGGGACAAAAGGGACAGTCAGCGGCTCCTCCTCTTCAGCTGCACAGCCCTCTGCCTTCTGCAGCGGGCCGCATGCCTCTGCTGGGGTACAGGGCCCCGCACAGAGGACACAGGTCTCCTCGCACGGGGCTAGGGGGGGCTGCAGGCGGCCACCCCACTCACCAGCAGGTCTGTGCTGCCCAGATACTTCCTCCAGTACGGGCGGATGGAGCGCTGCCCCCCGATATCCCAGACGTTTAGCTTGAAGCCGTGCGAGTGGATGCTCTTTATGTTGAACCCCTGTGTGGGGACATGAACCCCAGCATCACCCAAGGGGAGGGTAGGACCTGCCATCCTCCCGCTGCCTGTGGCCCCCAGCAGCACCTACCTGGGTGGGGGTGATGGTGCTGACCTCCTCAGACGCCAGGCGTTTCAGCAGCGTGGTCTTCCCTGCATTGTCCAGTCCCAGCAGGACGATGCAGAGCTCTTTCTCCGGGGGACCCTTCAGCCTCTGGATGACGGAGAGCAGCCCCTGGGAGTGTGGGGTGCTGGGGGAGCCCTGTGCAGAGCACCCTCATTTCAGAGGGCGTAGCTGGGTGCTCTGTTGGCCGTGGGGACCCTGTGTCTATGGCTTGAGTGAGCTCCAGGCTTCCAAGGTGTCCAGGCTCAGGGTAGCCCCACAGCAGATCCTCCCAGCCCCAATCCCCCCCCAGGTGTGCTGTCCCTGCCCTGGGAGCCCCGCCAGCTCCTGGGCGTGCTGGGGGGACATGCTCAGGGTAAAGCCCTGGTCCTGCTCTGCCAGCCCACCCAGCACCACAACTGGGAGCTGGTGCCAGGTGCAGTGGGCTGTCACCGGACCCCACTTACCTTCTGCACATCACCCATGGTCTGGGAGTTGCTCTGGCCCGTGGCACGCCTCGGGAGCTGCCGGGGGCTCATCCCTGGGGCTCGCCAGCGGCTGCGTGACTAGCACACACCCCATCCTCAGGGGAGGAAGAGGATTACGGGCTCCAGAATTAGCTGCTGTTTCTCCTTTTACCCACAGCATTAAATAATGCCCTCGGCAAATCCCCCAGCCAGCTGTCACCCCGATGTCACCTACCCCCGGGATAAACCAGGTCCCATCAGGCTGGGGCACTGGGGCACAGGGTGTCCCTCTCCCCACGGGCCCAGGCTCCGGCTCGGGGTGGCAGCACAGTGGGAGGATGCAGTACCCAGGCACCACGGGCATCACTGCGGGCAGAGCATGGTGGTGGGATGGAGCCCCACAGCCAGCGGGTGATCCCGGGAGAGGCACTGCAGGCCCAGCCTCTGAAGGGGGATGCTGCCTTTTGCTCAGGCAGCAAACACAGGCCACAGGCATGGCCATGTCCTGGTGCACAGGGCTGACACAGCCTCCCAGGCGAGGGGGTGATGCCTCAGCACATCCCCACGTCCCGCCCTGCCCAAGCAGGGTGAGGCAACACCAACACCCATGAGCTGCCCCCTCGGAGGGTGGCAGGAGGTAACGCCTGAGGCTGGAGCTGCTCAAGGCCACGTCAGCCACTTTCCGCAGCAACCCGCCGCTGTCAGAGGGAAACCACTGGGCCCTGGAGCGGGTCGAGGGCTGGGCTGTCAGCAGCTGGAGGTCAGGGATGGCACAGGACAGGGGTCTGGAGGGGCACAGGCACCTTCCCCAGCAGCCAGCCCAGCCCAGGTGAGGCAAGAGGCTCCTGAGTTTGACATTTGGATTAAATATATTAATTAAGCGATGTCTTTGATTCTTGCATGCTGCAGTTCGGTCCTCGGATCAGGTTTCCTAGCAGAGAGGTTATCCTTGTGGTGAGGACCGTGAGTCACGCACTCTTGGTGAGACATTTTTATTTATAACTCCTGTTGCAAAGCCAAGCCAAACAACACAGCTACACTCTGACAAAGGGAAGGGGAGAAGCACAATTGCCCCCCATCCCACTGCTGCTCCGTGCTGTGGGGGGGGGCAGAGAGGCAGCAGCAGGGGCCACCCTCCACTACCCCCTGCCCGGAGACCCTGCCAGGGCTGCGGTTGCTAATGCCACGCTGCTTTTGTGCACGTTCACAGTGGGAACACTTCATTTTTCTCTGCATAGATCTGCACCCAACTTAATGTTAGGGTTCTGCTTTTGATAGGTTAATCACCCACCTTACGTCCCAGTTATTAGCATTTCCATGAGTGGGTTGCCATGGTGCTCTGCGGTTTATCCTGTAACTGTTAGTTACTTATATTTCCTAACAAATATCCTAAAATATCCTCAACTGGTTTGTGGTTGCTGATCAACATGGAACCCCGACCTTAGGAGATGGGCAAAACTGCTTAGGCATCAGTTTGGTGACTCGGAGCTGCACGTCCACCGCTCCTCTCTGCCAGGCTCTGCCGGTGTCCGTGGCGCAGGCAGCTCTCCCTGAACGCCAGCTGCTAACGGCAGCAGCAGCACCATGGCCCTGGGGCCACCGCAAGCAGCACCAGGCTGGTGGCAGGGTGTGCTGGGCATGTTGATGCCCCCCTGCCCCTGCACCCCCCTTCCCTCGAATGATGTGATGCCCGGAAGGAGACCCCCGGGCTGCCTGGGCTGCTGAGAGTGGTGGTGATGGGGTGGTGACCCCCGGGCAGCACAGGCCGTGCTGGTGGTGGGGACTGAGGGGGATGGGGACAGAGATGGGGATGGGGATGCAGATGGGTCACGGATGTGGATGCAGATGGAGACAGGGATGGGGATGGGGACGGGGATGGGGATGGGGATTGGGATGGGAGCAGGGATGCAGATGGGTCACAGATGTGGATGAAGATGGAGACAGGGATGGGGATGGGGACAGGGATGGGCACGGGGACAGGGATGGGGACGGGGATGGGGATGCGGCGAGGCCGCGGCGCCTCCTGGCCCGGAGCCGGAGCCGGTGCCCATCGGGGCGGTGCCGGGGCCGGCGGCGGCGGCGGCGCGGGGCGGGAGGGCGGCTCCGCTCCCCCCGCTGCGGTCTCGGTTCCCATGGCGACACTTCCTGTGGCAGCCGAAAGCGGTAGTGCCGGGGAGCGCCGCGCCGGGCCGGGCCGGGCCGGGAGAGCCGCGCCGCGCCGCCGGCCGGGGATGCTGCGGGGCCGCGGGCCTCGCCGGTAGCGCGCTCGGCCGGGCGGTGCCAGGCATGCAGGGCAAGGCTAAGCTGCTGGTGGTCCACAACGGCCGCATGGTGAGTCCCGGGACCGGCCCGGGGCGCCCGTCCCCATCCCCCGGGGCTGCCCTGCGCGGCGGCACGGCGTGGGGCCGAGTACGGGGCAGGCAGGGGGGTGCGGAGTGGATAACGGGCAGGCAGAGGGATGTATGGGGCCGGGTAACAGGCAGGCAGAGGGGTGTGGAGAGGATAACGGGCAGGCAGGGTGCTGTGCAGCTGGGTACTGGGCAGGCAGAGGGGTGTGGAGAGGATAACGGGCAGGCGGGGGGATGTGGGGCTGGGTACTGGGCAGGCAGAGGGGTGTGGGGCTTGGGTATTCAAAGCAGACAGAGATGTAGAGGAGTATTAGGGCAGGCAGCAGTATGTGGGGCTGGGTAGCAGGCAGGCAGGGATATATGGGGCTGGGATAATGAGCAGGCAGGGGTTTATGAGGCTGAGACAGAGATATAAGTGGGGATGTATGGCACTGGGGTAATGGGCAAGCAGTGATGTATGGGGATGGGGTAACAGGAGTCAGCAGTGCTGGTGGGGATGGTGCTGGGTGGCACAGGCAGGGCAGAGCTGTGTGGGTGTGGGCAGCAGGGATGGATGAGGAAGAGCAAGGAGCTGGCAAGATAGGGGGGTGTGGGGCTGGGCTAATGGCAGGCAGGGCTGGGATGTGTGGGGCTGGGGTAAGGGGCATGGCAGCAGCATGTGGTGTGGGGTAGCAGGGACAGGCAGGGCTGGGATAGTGGGGCTGGGATGGGAGCAGGCAGAGGGTGTGCGGGGCAGGCTGGGGTGTGTGGGGCTGGCAGGGTGGGGGGCACTGGCCAGCCAGGTCGAGGGCACCGCTTCAGTGTGGCCCCAGGCAGGTGACGAGAGCCAGCACTGTGCAGGGTGTGCTTAGCTGGGCTTTGACTGCAGAAGCTCTGCCCATCTCCCTGCCTGCTGTGGGTCCTGGGGTACCGCATCCCCGTGGCTGGTATCTGCGGTGGCACTCGGTCCCCGTTTTGGGGCATCTGCCCTCAGTAGCCCCAGGCCCCAAGGAAGGAGGGAGCAGGCAGTTTGCCTGCCTAGGGCTGTGGTTGTCCTTCCTTCCCTCCCCTCCTCCCCTCCTCTTCCTGTGCCGAGGAGGCTGCTTCTCTCCTCCCCGGGGCAGTGGTGGCAGGTTACATCTGATAGCATCTGCCCTTTCCCAATTGCTGGCCTCGCCCCAGGGCAGTAGATGCACAGGAGGTGGGAGAAAAGTTGCACACCCCTTGCAAGCCCCAACCCCTACTCACTGCCCCCGGGTTGGGAGCCCCATGTTTTGCTTCTGCCATGGGGCAGCCATCCCGGTTGTAGCAAAACACCAGAGCAGTGTTTGCCAGCAGCCAGTGTCCCTTGCTCCTGGGTTCCGACTGCGCTTGCCCTGATGCTGCTGCCTGCCCGGGTACCGCTCCACCGGGCTGGCAGCCGCCGTGTTGTCCCTCTCACGTCTCTTCTCTCCACCCCCGCAGGGCCCGGCTGTGTCGGATGGAGGTAAGGCTGCTCTTTGCTCTGGGACAGGAGGCCAGCATCATCTTCAGGGGAGGGGGAAGCTCACAGCCAGCCTGGTGCCAGGGGCACAGAGCCAGCAGAGAGCCAGGTCCTGTGTCAGCACAGGCTGTGCCGTGGGCACATGGCTGGTCCCCCGCAGTGCTGGGCTAAGCCCTCTGCCAGGGACTTGCCTTAGTCCCCCATCCTTCCTGCACAGCCCTATTGTGCCTGTCCCTCCCTTCTGGCTGCTCAGCTGGCACCCTTGGGTGCTGGGGGCTGAGGGGCTTCCCAGGGTAAGCAGAACCTGGGTGCCAGCTAGCCGCAGACTCCCTGAAGGAGTCTGTCTGTCTGGCGGTGTGTCTCATTGTGCATCAGGTATCTCAGATGGCCCATCCGCCGATCTCAGCCCCGCTGCAGGATCCTTCTGGCATGGGGTGCCGGTGCCTGATGCTGCCACCTGCACGCACAGGGTGTGCGCAGTTATGTCATGTTTCGGACAGGAGAAGGGTGGGGAGCCCAGCAAAGCAGCAGCTTGCTGCCTCCTCTGCTCCCTCTGGCTTTGCCGGAAGAGCCCTGTTTCCATACCCTTACTTTCTCTTGCAAATGACCCTCTGCTCCCTGGAGCTCACCCGCCAAAAGTTCAAAAGCTGGGGTTGCCCCTGGGAACTTCCATCTCTTTGATGGAGGGACTCCATTTGAATGCATGGTCACCTTCCCTTTCTCCAAGGGAGGGTTTCCCCAGGGTTGGGAGCCGCGGGTGACACTTTCTGTGCCCTCTCGCTGGGTTTGTTCTTTGTTGTGGGTGGAGGAATGGAGAAAGTAAGGTCAGGCACCTCTACCCATCCTCCAAGCTTCCCTCCATGTCGTGTGCCCCCCACGTCCCCTTCCACCCTGCTTTCCCTCCCCAGCTGGGTGCCTTTCCTATGCATGCGCTTTGTTCCCCTGGGAGATGAGTCACATGTGGAGTCACCGTGACACCCTGGGGAGGGGCGGATGGCCAGTGCTGGCAGGGAGGGCTGTCACGCTGGAAAGTGCCAGCTGTGGCATCACGGCACTCAATCCACTGAGAATGCCACGGTGATGCTCCTCACATTCCCTACCTGAGGGCTCAATGGCTCCAAGGGATGGGGTGGATGAACTTGCTGCAGATACAAAGGGCTGCTGGTGACAGGGAGTGATGCTGGGAGACACCCAGGGAGTCAGAACTGACCCTTTTTCTCTCAGAGTTAAACGCCTCCAGGGCCCGTGGCAGCAACCACAGTGTAAACAGCCTGCCAGGACCACCAGCCACCTGTGGTTCTGCACAGGGCTCTGTGGTCAGCTGGGCCGAATCCTTCGAGACACTGCTGCAGGACCGCGTGGCTGTCACCTACTTCACTGTGAGTACCACAGCCCCGACCTCGGTCCCTGCTCCCGTCTGCCGCTGGCCACCAGCTGTCTCACAGCCACAGTGCCGGCCAGGCCAGCCCCTCTCTCTGCCCTGCAGGAGTTCCTCAAGAAGGAGTTCAGCGCTGAAAACGTCTACTTTTGGCAGGCATGCGAGCGCTTCCAGCAGATCCCAGCCAGCGACACGCAGCAGGTACTGGCCTCTGCGCAGCCACAGCGTGGCTGAGCCTGGGTCACACAGCTGCTGGGAGGGATGCGGGCAGAGGTGGAAGTAGCTGTCGTGCCTGCATGTCCCAGCGTCCTGGCAGACCCCTGTTCTGGGCGGCTGAGCAGGCTGGGGGCTCTTGCCGGAGGAATAAGGAGCTGGATGTGATTTGCATCTGAAAAGCCACACTGGGGACCCATGGAGCAGGGCCGCTTCTCCAACCTGGCCTGGCCAGAAGGTGGAGAGTACTGCTGGGAGGACAAAGAGTCCACGGGCAGAGATCTGGACTGGGGAACGTGGGGACAGAGCTACGTGGCTGGGGGGGACAGTTCCTACCTTGGGCTGTACCTCCACGGCGATACCAGCGTGTTGTGCCCAGAGCTTGGTGCTGGGTGGGGGTGGCTGGCTCCAATGCCCGTCCTGAAGCCCCGGTACTGAGCTGGTCGCACAGGGGACTTGGCCCCTCAGATGGCTCTGGGGGATGAGCCAGGGGCTCCCTGCAGGGTAGCAGTGAGGAGGGGCTCCTGGCCTCAGCCAGACCCCCCCTGTTTCCCTAGCTGGCCCAGGAGGCACGGCGGATATACGATGAGTTTCTCTCCAGCCACTCGGTCAGTCCCGTGAACATCGACAAGCAGGCCTGGATTGGGGAGGACATGCTGGCCAGCCCCTCCCCTGACATGTTTCGTGTCCAGCAGCTCCAGGTACCAGCACCACCCGTGCTCCACCCCACCCGCAGGGTGGGGTCTGTGGGACCACCCCACGCATCACCCAGCATTGCTGCTGTTGCCGTGGGGCCATGCCATGGGGCTGGAGAGAGCTGTGGGTGGGAAGGTGTCTTAAGCAGACACATCCTCCCTTTGCAGATCTTTAACCTGATGAAGTTTGACAGCTACACGCGCTTTGTGAAGTCCCCACTCTACCAGGCCTGCCTGCGGGCAGAGAGCCAGGGGCAGCCCCTGCCCGACCTGCGGCCCCACTCCCGCAGCAGCAGCCCTCCACCTGACCTCAGCAAGGTGAGCAGGGAGGGAAGGGGGGCACGGGGACCTGTCCCTTCACCTGAGAAAACTGTCCTGGGTCCCTTCCCTGTGGCTTGGAGCAAACCCAGCCCCAGGATGAGGACAGAGGAGCAGTCAGGGGACTAGAAAAAGGGAGGGGGCAGCCTCGGATGTCCCCACACTGAGATGTTTCTCCGTTCACCCCAGAAGTCGAAGCTGAAGCTGGGCAAGTCCCTGCCACTGGGCGTGGAGACAGCAGGCAGTGGTTCCAACCGCAGCCCCCGCCGGTCCTTCAGGAAGGGAGAGCGGCGGGAGCCCTCCTGGGCAGGTAGGTGCTGTGCCGAGTGGGGCAGAGGGGCCGTGCCACCCCCAAAGGGTGCCCATGGTCCCCACCACTGTCCCTCTGTCTGTCCTAGAGGGGGGAGAAGGTGGTGGGAGTGCCATGCTGTGGCGAGAGTCCCAAGGCTCGCTCAACTCCTCGGCCAGCCTGGACCTGGGCTTCCTGTCCTCGGCCAGCACAGCTGCCAGCCCCTGGACCGAGGTGAGTTGTTGCCGCACTGGCCCCACGGCATCACGCTGCCACTGGCTGGGCTTATCCCATCGCATCCCTCCTGCAGGGCCATCGGAAGAGCCTGGGGGGCAGCGAAGCAGAGCTGCCATCTAAGTCCATGAAGTACTGCTGTGTGTACCTGCCCGACGGCACGGCCTCGCTGGCCTCCGTCCGGCCCGGCCACTCCATCCGTGACATGCTGGCAGGGATATGCGAGAAGCGTGGCTTCAGCCTCCCCGACATCAAGGTCTACCTGGTGGGGAACGAGCAGGTAGGGTGGGCAGAGGGGAGAAGGGGGTCCTGCCAGTGGGATTGTCCCCAGGCTGGGACCATGTGCTGTTCTGCTTTCTCCCTCCTGATGGTTTGGCTCTTGCAGAAAGCGCTGGTGCTGGACCAGGAGTGCTCTGTGTTGGCAGACCAGGAGGTGAAGCTGGAGAACAGGATAAGCTTTGAGTGAGTGGGAGCTTCAGGGCTGATGCTGTTACCCGCACATGTCTGGTCCCTATCATGCGTGGCCACACACGATGCCCCACACACAACCCCCCAGGCAGTCCCCAACGCCCTGGCTCTGCCCTTGCCTGTCCTGCCTGTCTGCGTGCCTGCAGACAGCCTCTTCTCCCCCTCCGCAGCCTGGAAATCTCCTCCCTCAACAAGACCATCCGCATCACGGCGAAGTCAACTAAGCGCATCCGGGAAGCGCTGCAGCCTGTGCTGGGGAAGTACGGTGTGAGGATGGAGCTGGTGCTGCTGCGGCGGGTGAGGGCTCGCACCTCGGTGGGGTCTGGGGCTTAGACCAGGGGCTGCTCGTGGAGAGTCACCGGTGTTTGAGATGGGCTGTGGCACCTCGCTGTGGGCTGGGGGGGACTGGTGGGTGTGCTCTGTGCTGTGCAGCCCGTGACCTGGCAGGGTCTGGCCGGGGAGGTCACAGATCCTCAGCCTGGCTGCCTTTGCCGTGCCGCAGCGAGCGTGACGCCGGCTGGCTCTTCCCGTTGCAGCAAGGTGAGCCGGCTGCGCTGGACCTGGAGAAGCTGGTCAGCACGGTGGCTGCTCAGAAACTCGTCCTGGAAACACTGGCAGGTAAAGCGTGCTCCCTCGACAAGCCGTGTCCCCCTACCAAGCCACGTGCTCCCGCAGAGCACCCACAGAGCCAGGCTGCTTCCTGCTGGCCATGGCTCCTGCTCCCTGGGATGGGCTCCATCCTGTCAGCAGCCGGGCCAGGACCGGGGCACTGGCATGAGGTGCTGAGCAACACTTACCTTGCAGACATGCGAGTGATGGAGAGCACCGAGGCTGTGGCTGCCCCCTCCCCGCTCCGGAGTGAGGTGAGCTCAAGATCCCACTGCGCCAGTCAGAGATTCCCCCATGGCTGCTGCTGTGGTCCGTGGGGAAGGGGTGCCCCGCTGCGACCCCCGCACACGCTGTGGGGCTGGACAGCGGGTGCCAAGGCTGGAGTCAGGCTGCGGGAGGGTGATGGGGATGTGGGCTGGGGGAGTGCTGCCTCCTTGCCCCATCACTGAGGCCTGGGCTGCTCATCGCAGGAGGGAAGCCCAACAGGAGCAGAGCCAGACACACTGTGGGAGATGCCTTCCTCCTTCTCCCGGCCCCGGTCTTCAGCTGCCACAAACCTGAACCGCCGCACGTATGACCTGGAAGGTGAGACCTGGTGTGTCTGAAACCTGAGGGGCTGGGGCAAAACACAGAGTGAGGGATGCAGGGCCCCTGGTCTGCTGGGGATGGGTGCAGGGTCCCGTGAAGCTGGGGATGGGCGATGGGGGACTTGGGGTCCCCCGGTGCGCTAGGGATGAGTCCCACGGGTGCTGGCATGGAGCAGGGAGAAGGTGCAGGCACTGTGCCTGGGACTTGTTCAGGGTCACATCAGGTGGAGAGGGCAGCCGAGGCGTTAGGACAGGAGCCCGACTGCTGGGCTCAGGTGCATGACCTGCATTTCCCCCAGGGCTGGTGGAGCTGCTGAACCGTGCCCAGAGCTGCCGGGCCAACGACCAGCGTGGGCTGCTCTCCAAGGAGGACCTGGTCCTGCCTGACTTCCTCCAGCTCCCCGAGCAGGACAACAGCGCCTGCGAGGGGTCAGATAAGCCCGATGCCCCTCACCCAGGCTCCGAGGGAAACAGCCACCCACCGCCCACAGAGCCCATGCCAGCTCAGCCTCCAGTCGACCACGAGCTCCGATGAGTCCTGCTGCACATCCGCACCCGGCGCGTGGTGCCCCCGGGCCATGCCGGGCTTCGACACGGGGCTCGACGGCCCCTGCCCTCCACTGCCGACACTGCCCGGACCGCAGATTCGTCCACGTCCTGTCCCAAACTGTCGTGTCGTGTCACTGTGAGTGATTGAGCAGCTGCCATGCCCCGCGGTGGGATCACATCCTGGTGCACGTCAAGGGAGTCCTGTACATAGTTTGAACCCCTGTTGCGAAGCACTTTGCAACGTCCCACACATGCCTGGCACTGTCCTGCCCAGTGCCTCTGCCTGCTCTGCCTGTGGCAGAGCTGCCTGCCCAGCAAATCCTGCCTGTGCCGGGCTGGCACAGCCCTGCTGACTCTTTGGATGGGAAAAATCACCCTTCCAACCAAAGGGCGTGTAGGATAGAGAGGGTGGGTGGGGTAGCAAGGCAGGCTCCAGCCCCAGACCCCAGTGCTGTGGGCAGGCAGTCAGGAGAACATGTGTCTGGAGCTGAGGGCCGGATCCGGTCCCTGGCCCCCCAGGAACAGGTCTTCCCCTGTTGTTGATGTGTGGGTCTGCCCTTCCTGGGGAGGGCTGGTGCCCCAGACAGGTTGTTACCATCTGCACTGCATGTGCGTGGCTGGGCCTGATCCTGCCATGATAGCACTGTCGTTGCAGAGCAGGGCACCAGGTTCCTGCCCCAAGCAGATGGAGGCAGACCCAGCAGGTCGTGCCAAAGAAGCCTTCCTCCTCCCCGCAGGGAGACCCTGCATGGGCAGCTGCTGAAGCAACCTGCAGGAGCAGATCCCTGTAGGTCCCCTGCCCCAGCCTGCCTGGAGCTGTGGGTGCTCGGCCCTTGGGGACAGGCCTGTGGGGTGCCAGAGGAATGCAGCACCCCTGGGTGCTGGGCATCTCAGCCTGGTGTGTGGGTACCCAGCATGTGCTCAGCCTGGCATCCCTTCCAGTGGCTGTTCTGGGCTGTAACCTTAATCCTGGCTCTGCCAGACCTGGCTGTGCCCTGTTGGGTCCCCATCCCCAGCAGCCTGGTGTTCCCAGAGGTCCCAGTCCCAGTCTGTGATGGAGACAGCCCCCCGACAGCAGCCAGAACATCCCTCCATTGTCTGCGCATGCTGAGGCGCTTCCTGGCTGTGCCCTGGGTCACTGCTGTGTCACCACTGCCCAGGCAGAGGGGTGGCCCAGGGCAGCCCCAGGGCTCACGCAGGCATGGGGGGCATGGCCACCCAGCCCCACACTGCCACAGCCAGCTGCAGCCCCATGGCCCCGGTCAGAGCCCCACTGTGTCTCCGTGGTGCTGCTCAGTCCTGTCTGTGGTGTGAAACCGGGGGAAATAAAGAGCATTGCCTGGACATGTGTCCCTCTCCTTCCTCCTCTGCTGAGGCCGGACAATGCTTTTCCCAGCAGCGATGTATCCCCAGCCCCCCCATACCCCACAGAGCCCCCACCGGGGCCTGGGCAGGGCTGGACCCAGCCCTCGGCTCTGGTGCCACCCTGCCCAGCAGCAAGGGGCAGTGCCAGGAGCTTGTTTTCCTGGCACCGCTGATGATGTAGGGGACGCTGCGGGGCCGGCATGGCCAAGGACTTCAGCCCCGACCCTGTCAATGAGTGACAGCCAGAGCTGCCAGGGCCTCACTGGGTTAATGATTGTGGGGGCAGCTGGCCAAGAGACCCCAGGCACGGGGCAAATGCGGACACCAGCCTCCTGCCTGCCGCAGCCTGGCACAGAGCTCTGGGTGCCACTGGCTGCACCGCCCTGCCAAAAGGGTCCCCAGGCCCTGCAGAGCTGGGACATGTCCCCTGCTGTGGCACCTCCCGGGCATTCAGCTCCATTGGTTTGTGACTCAGTGGAGGCTCGGTGCTGCTCCAGCAGTGACAGGGATGTCCCCAGGCTCTACCCGAGCACCCTGGGGTACCCGAGAGACCTCCCCTTACTCCCCCCATACAACTACAGCTGACTTGTCCATGGTGATGGTCCTGGGAGTGCCCGATCCTGGAGGAACGGGGATGTGACAGCCATGTGGCCCCTCCGTGTCCGCCCCCCACAGGCACGGGGGCTGGAGGGGCCTTTGGCCCCTGACTCTGCCCTGGGCAGATGTGGACACGAGCTGGCTGGGCACCTTGGGGGTGGATGGAAACTTGGCCAGAGATGCATAAACAGCGGGTAATGATAAATGGCATCGAGGAGGTGGTGACGGCAACGCTGTTGTCATGCTGCTCCTGCCCACCCCAACATCGCACGTGCCGGGAAGATGCAGGCTCTGCCCCACGCAGCCCTCGCGGTGCTGCTGGCTGCTCCATGTTGAGCTGCTGGCACGGGCTGAGCCGGGCCGCGTGCCACCGTCACCGCCAGCGATAGGACACAGGGACCGCGCTGGTGCTGACGTAACCCGTTGCCAACGCCCTGGTGGCGAGGACGGCGAGTGCCATGGGCAGAGCCAGGTCCCCCACAGCTGACGCTCAGATGGCTCCGAGGATGGTGGATGTGTGCGTGGCCTCACCTCTGGTTTGGGACACCCCGGCAGCACCAGCACCAAGCCCTCTCCACCTCCTCCCCCTCCTCCTCCTCCTCCTCCTCCTCCTCCTCCTCCTCCTCCTCCTCCTCCTCCTCCTCCTCCTCTCTTGCAGGGGATTAAACACCAGGCACCAAGTGATGGAGAGCTGAGGCTGCTCCCGCATCACCCCTCAGGCACTGGGCTCCAGCACTGCCCTGGCTTCGCTCCCCACCACACCGGCTACCGCAGGCCCAGGGGCGATGCCGAGCCTCGGGCAGGCGAGGCAGGGTGTGCTGACGGTGCGGTACCCCGGGGGCGCGTGCCCCATCCCGCCCCGGGGCCGCAGCTGACGTGGGATGCCGCGGGGTTACCCATTAACTGCAGGAATTTCTGGGGAGGAGGTGAGCAGCAAGCAGAGGCGAGGGGCAACGTGGGGCTCCTTAGACTTTGCTCTTGGCGTGTGTATAAAGGGCCGTGGTGCCCCGCAGGCCACTTTGCTGGAGGGACGCGTGGATGTGGCATGTGGACATGGCGCTGCCCTGAGTGCCCGGTCAGCCCCAGGTGAGCAGGGCCCTGGGCAGGGGGGGTCCCCTCCCTGTGTCCCCTGCCTGACCTTGCAGGAGCTCGCTGGGGTGGTACGGCGGTGGCTGGTAGCCCAGGGGACCACCGGGTGATGGAATGGTGCTCCTCGGTGGTGCCAGCACCGCAGTGATTTGGGGGGCCAGTGGCCGTCGGCGCGGCACAACCGTGGCTTCACCGTGGTGACGCGCGGCCGCCTCCGCTCAGCCTCAGCAGGAGCAATGCTGCCCTACCAGAGGGAGAGCCCGGCCCTGCCCCGCTGCCCAGTGCGGGGAGGAAGGGTGGTGCACGGGCCCCAATTCACCTACTGCCCCAGCCCCCAAGGTAGGTGCCCCCAGCCTCCTCTTCCTCGCCCCGCCGGGCTCAGCTCTGCTTCTGGCCAGACCCTGCCCCAGGCAGTGCCTGGCTCTCCTCTGCCGCAGCAGGGGTCCCTGTGAGGACCGGGCTGTAACACACGTGTCCCCTCTCCCCAGCTCTGCACCGGCTGCCGGGTGCCCACACCTGCCCCTTCACCGTCGGTGCGGTGCCTTGCCCTGACCATGGCTTCCCCTGCCCTGGCTCCCCGGGGCGCCTGGCCGAGGGCAGGGAGCGGTATGAGCTGGATGTGCTGCCCTGGCAGGGACCCCGGCTGGGCTTGGATGAGCTGCAGAAGCCAGGTGAGTCCCCCGGGAGGTGGTCATACAGCACCCTGGTTGGGGAGTACCCCCAGAGACCTGCCACAGGCACTCAGGAGGGCCTCAGGGCGCCAGGAGAGCCCCAACTTTGTCCCTGGGATTGGTGGCAATTCCTCCCTGCTGCTCCATGGTGCCAGTCCTCGTGCTGGCACCTCAGCCAGATCTCCAGCATAGCAGGCTGCCTGCCAGCGGGGGAGACCCCCAGCAACCCGGGGTGCCGGGGGCAGAGCCGAGGGGCGAGGGGGGTGGTTGGCACAAGGTGATCCAGGGTGGGAGGAGATGGAGGGGACCCGGGGAGTGGTGACATGGCTGGGGACAAGAGCCCCACCCCGCACTGGAGGATGGCACAGGGCTGCGGGAGTCCGGCAAGCCGGGGCCGTGCCACAGCCGGCGTTTAACGCTCTCTCTTGTCTTGCACAGAGCTGGGGTGCTGGGCCAGGGTCCAGTCCATCTGTGTCTCCCTTCTCAAGGTGCCCCTGATGTTCGGGTTCCTGTATCTCTTCGTGTGCTCCCTGGACGTGCTCAGCTCTGCCTTCCAGCTGGCCGGAGGTAGGGTGGCAGGGGCACCTGGGCAGCTGGTGGCACCCACCGTGCCAGCACCCTGCCGCTCACACTCTCTTGCAGGCAAGGTGGCTGGAGACATCTTCAAGGACAACGCCATCCTCTCCAACCCGGTGGCTGGGCTGGTGGTGGGCATCCTGGTGACTGTGCTGGTGCAGAGCTCCTCCACCTCCACCTCCATCATCGTCAGCATGGTCTCCTCGGGGCGTGAGTGTGCCTGCGGGGCTCCTGGGGACCTGAGGCTGGGGGTAAAGTGGCTGGATGGGGTCACCCTGAGCTGGGCCATGCAGGGCTAGCAGGTCTCTCTGTCCCCAGTGCTGGAGGTGCGCTCTGCCATCCCCATCATCATGGGCTCCAACATCGGCACCTCCGTCACCAACACCATCGTGGCCCTCATGCAGGCTGGCGACCGCAGTGAGTTCAAACGGTGAGAGCTGGTCAGGGCAGCAGGGACTCAGGGGGCTGGGGGCTGCTCCCCAGGGTCTACCCCATGCCGATGGGCTCTTCCACACAGGGCCTTTGCTGGTGCCACAGTGCACGACTGCTTCAACTGGCTGTCGGTGCTGGTCCTGCTGCCTCTGGAGGTGGTGAGTGGGTACCTGCACCATGTCACCCGCCTGGTCGTGGCCACCTTCAACATCCGCAGCGGCAAGGATGCCCCCGACCTGCTGAAGATCATCACAGAGCCCTTCACCAAGCTCATCATCCAGGTCTCCTCAGCCGTGCTGTCCCCAGGCTGGTGGTGGTCCCCCAGCATTGGTGTCCCCCATGCTAGTAGTGATGTCCCCAGCACTGGTGTCCCTTTGATGATGGTCATGCCCAAGTGTCTCTAGGCTGGCAGTGGTGTCCCCAGGCTGGTGGTGGTTGCTCAGCATTGCTGTCCCAATGCTGATGGTGATGTCCCCAGCACTGGTGTCCTTTTGATGGTGGTTGTATCCAAGCATCCCCAGGCTGGCAGTGGTGTCCCCATCCCAGTGAAGATGTCCCCAAGCTGTGGGTGCTGTCAGCCCCCAAGCGCCCTCTCTAATGTGTGTGCTGTTGCAGCTGGACAAGTCAGTGATCACGGGCATTGCAACGGGGGATGAGAGCCTGCGCAACCGAAGCCTCATCCGCGTCTGGTGTGGCCCCGCACCCCCACAGGTGAGAGGCCCATGGCCCTGCTGGGGCCACCAAACAATCCCACAGAGGGTGGGTGGTGGGCAGGGGCTGGCTTAGGATGCTGTGGAGTTGGCTGCAGCCCACCCTCTCCCTACAGACAGCCACTGTGGGGCTTGGGCCCCCCCTGAACTGCACAGTTCCCAGCCACTGCAGCACTAAGGGCATTGAGAGCCTCCACAATGTCACCAGGCAGAAGTGTGAGTGGGTGTGAGGGGCTTGGGCAGGGCTGGGGGACATGGGGCATGGGGCTGGTGAGGTGCAGGTGGGGCTGGGGGGCTGTATGTGGAATGGAGAGGTGCTGGGCATGGGGCTGGAGTCATGATGTGGGGCAGGGCTGGGAGATGTTGGGCTGGGGTCCAGATGTGGGGCTGTTGGGGAGTGGGGCAGGTTTGTGAGTGGGGCTGGGCCGGCCCCAGCCCCTTGCCCAGCCATGCTGTGGGGCAGGCGAGCACCTCTTCACCAACACACCACTGCCTGACCTGGCCGTGGGGCTGGTGCTGCTGGCCGGGTCCCTCGTCGTGCTCTGCACCTGCCTCATCCTCCTGGTCAAACTCCTCAACTCCCTGCTTAAGGGCCAGGTGGCCAAAGCCATCCAGAAGGTCATCAACACTGGTGAGTGGGACAGGGATTGCTGTGGGGTGGGTGGGATGGGACCCTGCCTGCCCCATGGCCACCCAACCCCATCCCCATCCTCACCTGCCATCCTCAGACACATCCCTGGCTGCCCCTAACCCCCATCCCTGCCTGACCCCCATACCCCCTGCCTGCCCCTGATTCCCACTCTGTTTATTGCTGTCATGGCCTCCTGGTGTCCACATCCCCTTTCCCCAGCCATCATGGCCACCAGCCACCAGGCTGGCCCCATACCCCCAGCCTGACCCCATACCCACAGCCTGGCCCCACAGCCCCCTCCCCAGCACCACGTAGGAGCGCCAGGCTGCTCCCAGCTGATGTGTCCATGCCCGTGTCCATGCCCATGTCCGTGCTTGTGTCCATGCCATGGCAGACCTCCCGCACCCGCTCAGCTGGCTCACCGGGTACTTTGCCATGGTGGTGGGTGCTGGGATGACCTTCGTGGTGCAGAGCAGTTCTGTGTTCACCTCGGCCATCACACCCCTGATCGGTGAGTCCCAGCCATGCCTGGTCCCCTGCCGTGTGCTGGTCCCCCCATGATGGCCTGTGGGTGCTAGGGTGCTTGGAGGGGTGGGAGGAGCCATCCCTCCTTGGAAGAGTGTGGGGATGGTGCTGGTGAGGAGGGACAGGATGGGGTGCCTCTCCCGCAGGCCTGGGGGTGATCAGCATCGAGCGTGCCTACCCACTGACCCTGGGCTCCAACATCGGCACCACCACCACCGCCATCCTGGCCGCCCTGGCCAGCCCGGGGGACAAGCTGGCCAGCTCCTTCCAGGTACGGGCAACCCGGGGCCAGCGCTGGGCTGATGGGGGGGCACCAGGCAAGGCAGGGGTGGGGGAAGCCCCATGTGCCTGGCCCGACGGGGATGCCATCCCTGCAGATTGCCCTCTGCCACTTCTTCTTCAACATCTCCGGCATCCTGCTGTGGTACCCGCTGCCCTTCACCCGCCTGCCCATCCGCATGGCCAAGGCGCTGGGCGAGCGCACGGCCAAGTACCGCTGGTTTGCTGTGCTGTACCTCATCGTCTGCTTCCTCCTGCTGCCCTCCCTCATCTTTGGCATCTCCATGGCGGGCTGGCGGGCACTGGTGGGGGTGGGCACACCCTTCCTTGGCCTCCTCTTCTTCGTGGGGCTGGTGAATGCGCTGCAGGCGCGCAGCCCTGGCCACCTGCCCAAATGGCTGCAGACGTGGGACTTCCTCCCCGCCTGGATGCACTCACTGCAGCCCCTTGACCAGCTCATCACCCGGGCCACCCTCTGCTGCACCGACCGCTGCCGCAGTCCCGAGGGCTGGGAGGAACGCGAGGGCCCTCCCCGTGACAAGGCCAGGCTGGGGCTGGACAACCCCGCGCTCTCCTACCCCGAGGAGGTGCCCGGCCCCGCCATCCGGGTGGGCTCCCCTCGCCCACCCCTGCACAGTGCCACCCGGCTCTAGCTGGCATCGTACACCTAGGCCACTGCTCCCTTGGCCACCCGGTTTCCACTGTCCCCGCTCAGCTGGTGTCTAATAAATGCCAAGCGCCCGCTCCCCCGGTGTGTGTCTCTTCTCCTCCTGTCTCTTCAAACCCTGTCGGAGCTGCAGCCGGAGCCACAGGTGCCAGACACCCACCATCTGCCCCCGTGTCCATACACCACCACTGCACAGCCCGGTCCTGTACGGGTGCCCAGTGCTGGGGATGCACCAAATGTGCTGCTGGTGCTGTGGGGGCACTTGCTGACAATGCTGCAGCTAAACCCCGCACCTGCGGTTTGCAGCCAGCCTGTACCCACGTGCCGCAGGCAGCATCTTCTTCCACCTGCCTCATCCCTGGAGGGCTGAGCCTGCAGGTCCCGTGCTGCACCTCTCTGTGCCACGGCAGTGTGTCGCTGAGCTGGGCACAGCACAGGGCGGCTGGTGAAGTGCTGCAGTGCTGTCGGGCTGGGGCTCAGCAGGTTGTTGACTGGGCATGGTCAAGCAGTGTGTGCAGCCTGCCGGGTACCCCAACACCCATGGCAGGAGCCCACCTGCCACGGTGACCCTGGCAGGAGCCCTTTAAGTGTTGGTAATAACCGCTTCTCCCACTGCCCACAGATGCTTGGGCTCCTGCCAGCGATATCGGCCCGTCCCTCCCTCCCTCCTTCCCGCCCGCCCTCCTCCCGGGCTGGGACCAGCGGAGCCAGCGGGGCTGCCGTGGGAGCCGCTCTGGGGCTCCCGGCACAGCCGCTGCCCCGCGTGCCTGGCTGGGTGGCCACCGGGCCAGGACGACCTCCGCCTTGTCGCCGGACCACGTCAGTACAGGAGCAGTGGTGGCCGGGACGCCCCTCCCGGGACTCAGCGATGCCGGCACTGCACCATGAGATGCGGCGGGGCCGGTGAGCGGGGCGCACGGCGGGGGGCAGCCCCATGGGGCTTCATCTGCCTGAGGGGCCGGGCCAGCATGGAGCCAGCCAGTGCCCTCCCCAACACCTCCGGTAATGACAGCGGTGCCGGCAGCGCCCCACACTCGCCTGCAGCCACGGGGCTCATCTTGCTGGCCGCGCTGGCTGTCCTGTTGGCCACACTGGTGGGCAACACGCTGGTGGTGGTGGCCATCTCCACCAGCCGGGCTCTGCGGGCTCCGCAGAACCTCTTCCTGGTGTCCCTGGCCTCAGCGGACATCCTGGTGGCCGTCCTCGTCCTGCCCTTCTCACTGGCCAACGAGGTGATGGGCTACTGGTATTTTGGTGGCCTGTGGTGCAGCCTGTACCTGGCGCTGGATGTGCTGCTCTGCACAGCCTCCATCGGGCACCTCTGCGCCATCAGCCTCGACCGCTACTGGGCTGTCACCCGAGCGGCCCGGCTCAACCTGCGCCGCAGCCCCGGGCGGGTGAAGGGGATGATCGGGGCCGTCTGGGCAGCGGCGGCCCTGGTGGCACTGCCACCACTCCTGTGGGCCCAGCCAGGGGACCGGGAGTGCCAGCTGAGCCAGGAGACCTGGTACGTGCTGGCCTCCTGTGCCGCCTCCTTTTTCGCCCCTTGCCTCGTCATGGCTGCTGTCTACTGCCGCATCTACCACCTGACTGCCCGGCGGACGGCGACCCTCCTCGCCGCCCGCACCCCACGCCCTGCTGGCACCAGCAAGAAGGGGCCGGGGGTCGGGATGTCGGGCTGGCGGCGCCGGAGCCAGCACCAGAGCGTGTCACTGTGCCGGCAGCGGCTGGTGCGGGCACGGGAGCGGCGTTTCACCGTTGTGCTGGCTGTGGTGATGGGGGCCTTCGTGCTGTGCTGGTTCCCCTTCTTCTTCACCTACAGCCTGGGGGCGGTCTGTGGGGAGGGCTGCCGTGTCTCCAAGCCCCTCTTCAGCTTCTTCTTCTGGATCGGCTACTGCAACAGCAGCCTCAACCCCCTCATCTACACCCTCTTCAACCGGGACTTCCGCGCCGCCTTCCGCCGGCTCCTCACCATCCCCCACCGGCACCGCACCTAGGGCGCAGCCGGGACGCTGGGGATGTGGCCCCTGGCCCCACTCCCTCCTGGCAGCACCCAGCCCCACCACAGACCCCGGACTGCAGTGCTGGTGTGCATCTTGAGGTACTTTTGGAAATGCGGGGTTGAATAAAATGAGGCCAAAGCCTGTGCTCAGGGCTGGCGTCTGCCTCCTGGGAGCCCAGCAAGCAATACCTATCGCCGGCACTCGTTGTCACCCAGGTCACCCCACCTGTTCCCCTTGCAGCATGGGTGACCCGTTGGTGGTGACAACTCACCATGGCACCTCCTCTGCCTGCCCGTGACCCCCAGCATCCTCTTGCACAGGGAATGGACCCCACGGCTGCTCCATGGGGGGACAAAACCCCCCATGTGACAGTGTCACCAGCACCAGGCTGAGCTGGCCATGCCACTGCAGCATCCCAGTCTGAGCCCTGTGTCTCTCTGCTGGGGCTGTCACCTCTGGCTGCCCATCAACATGTAGCTGTGCCACGCCATGGGGGCTCTGTGGGGGCACATACATACCCCACAGTGGGGTACAAGGGGTGTGGGGCTGGGGTCGGACACCCCACATTCTGCTCAGAAGCTTCACCAGGATTTTGCTACAAAAAGGAAAGGAGGAATGACATGCCGGTGCCAGAAAGGCAGTCCTCCCTTGGGAGAGTGTGGGAGATGGGGCTGCGTGGGAACAAGCTGTGGCACAGCCTGAGGTGCGAGGGGCCACGGGGGCAACTGTAGGGTGAAGACCCAGGGGCAACCACATTCCCCCAGGGGCAGCAGCCACCCTGTGCCTGCCCTGCCCGGCTCCCCGCACTGCTCTGCACAGACACTCAGGGGTCAGGGGCTGCTCCACTTCTCCAGCTTTGCTGCTCAAAATAGAAAATCTCAAAACATCGGACTTTCACTTGGCTAAAAACAGCCGCGGCGCCTGGGAGCTGGAGCCCAAAGAACGCTGGCCTCCGCCAGCCCCTGCCGGGGTGGGTGCAGCTCGGCCGTGGGGTCCAAGGAGCTGGAAGGGATTGGGGTACTCACAGCAGTGAGGATGCCTGAGCCACCCCCTGTGTCCACTGGCCCCGTGCATGAAGGGTCATGGCATGAACTTTGGGACCAGCGGAGGCTCCTGGTGGAATCGTGCCGGGACGGGGGTGCAGCGCTGTCCCCCCCAGAGGCAGCCGGCCCCAGCGGTTGAAGCTGTGCTGGCACTGTCTGCGGAAGGAGCTGCCCTATCGCTGCTGCCTGGCTTCCCCTCCTGCGGCCGACTTTTGCCTTTTTGCAATTATACAGCATTTTGCTTCTAAAAATACCCAGGGAGATGAGGGCGCCTGATGCGGACTTGGCCAGGCCAGCCTGGTTGGGGAGAGAAGCTCTCCTCAAGGACCAGCCCCGTGGGCAGCATCCCAGGGCCCTGCAGTGCCCTGGCTAGTGTGCCCTGCCCTCATCCTTGCCCAGCGCTGCCCTCACCCTTGCCTGGCACCATGTGGGTCAACCAGGGGACCAGGCACCGTTCCTCCTCCTGGGCATGAGTGCACGGCTCCGGGATGCTGCAGGGCAGGAGGGGACAGGGACCAGCTGGACTGGGGGCACGTGGGGACCCCCCTGCTTGGGAAAGGAGTAACCAGCACCTCCAGCCTGTGCTGGCATCGGGGCAACATCCGAGCCCCTGAAGGGAGCTTCAGGCTGATGTCTGAAACTTCATATCCCAAGACATTACCAGGGTGCTGGGGTGCTCTGGGGAGAGCTCCCCCACCGAGCATCTCCTGCTGCATCGCCATCCACCATATCATCCTGCCTGCAGCAGACGGGTCAACCAGGTCGCTCTGTCTCTCCACAGCAGCCCTCTCCATTCCACGTTTGTACAAAGTCCATCTAATCAGCCACAGCGTGACCCTTATTCCTGCCCCGCTTCAAACTGCCATGACCCCAGTACTGCCGGGAAAGCATCTCCCCTCAAAGTGCTGATTATTCCTGCCCAACTGCGGCACCTGCACTCATCCGCCTGGAATTGCATCCTGCATTTTCAGGCTTTTTCTCCAATTTCTCAAGATTATTTTTAATTACGCCCCTGATAGGCTTGGGTTTGGAGCCCTCTCCCTCTCCAGCTACATCTCCTCCACAGAGCTAAAAAGCACAGTCCTGGTTACACCACCTGGGCTGCTCCAGCTCTGTCGGAGACACCAAGACCCCTCTGGACACTCGTGCTGCTCTGGCAGCACCCTGTGACCAATGACTCTTGCTGGTGGTGGGAATGGTGCTGCAAAGGCCAGATGGGAGGAGACAGAAAGTAGCAACCTAAGGGTTAGGCATGCAAATGCATGGAAACAAAGTCATTGCATTTGAAGCTCAAAATAAGCATGTGCCACCTTTAAAAGGAAAGAAGCTCTAAAAGAAGAAAGCTCACAGTCTGAGCTCATCCTTCGTGGCAGAGTGACACAGGAGATCACCTCCGAGGCAAAGCATCCTCCTCCTTGTTATCACTGTGGGTTTGTAACCAGAAGATGAGATGCCTGATCTCCAGTAGATGCTGAAGGGCACAGCAGACCACAGTCAGTACCGACTGCATGGGCAGTGAGTGCTTGGAATAATTTGTGTTATTATCAGTCTCGCTACAGTCTGAGGACATGAACCTCTTCCCTCCTGCTCACTAGCATGGCCCAGCTGAGCAGCACTTAGGGGTCCAGGCTGGTCCTCACCAGCAGGCTGCCATTGGCAGGGGCCAGTGGAGGGACCTGCCCATCACCACGTGCTCCTCCATGTCCTGGCCACCACCAACCTCACACCAGGGGCAGCCCCACTGCCACCAGCTGCCACACGCAAGGCAAGAAGGAGGCATCACCCGTGGGCTAGAGCCAAAGATAGGAGCCGTTGGAAGACAGAGGTGACACCCACACCCAAACACCAGAAGGAGCAGAAAGTGGGGCAGGCACAACTTGCTGATGGACATGAGGGTTAACGAGCAGTTTTACACAGAATCAGCAGGGAGCTGGGGTCAGCCCCAGCAGGAGGAGGCTGACCATGCTGCACCCCCCACTGCCAAGAGCGCTGGGGGATGAGGAAACCACAAACCTCCACGGCAGCAGTGACCAGGCACAGCAGCAGAGCTTGCGTCACCCGCCCCGTGACACTGGGATTGACCAACACCGGACATGGAGGTGCCTGGGAGTCTTTATTGAGGCCACTGCAAACACAGGCCCAAGCTGTGAAAAGAGGCCTGAAAAGAGGGGGGAAGGGCTGCCCTAAACACATAGCTGCTTCTAACAGGATACCTCAGCGAGGCCGCCTCCGCACACAACACACAAAGTCGACCCAAGCTCACTATGGAGCCCCCCCCTCCCAAGCACCCCCTTATAAACTGCAGCTCGGCCCCACCCCTACGGAACGCCCCTATCACGACCCGCTCTGCAGCAGAGTGGCAGCTCCCCACCCAATCAGATGCCGCAAAAGGCGGGTCTCTTCCTGTGGTGGGCGCCGTTGACGTTCGCCCAATCTGTTCCCGGAGCGGCGGCTGCGTCCCCTGAGTGACACCTCGTTCTCCAATCAGCATCCGCCCCCTCTTCCCGGCAGGGCTTCGCCAATGGCCTCCGAATGACGCGCGCTTCTCTCTCTCCGCCCCACCCGCCCACACCTCCGCCCGCCGCGGGGCCAACAGTAGGGCAGCGGCGCGGCGGAGGGGGCGAGGCTTCCTGGGAGCTCTGGACCAATAGAAACTCGGCGCGGGAGGAGCGTGGGCAGGCATTGGCGGGCTGTGCGCGGGTGGGCGGGGCGCGGCGGCGGTGGCGGCGGGGGGAGGTGGCGGCGGCGGTGGGTCGCGGGGCCGAACGGAGGGGAGCGGCGCAGCGCGGAGCCGGGCGGGAGGCGGCGGTGCCGCCCGGGCCCATGGAGCTGGAGAACATCGTCGCCAACACCGTCCTCCTCAAGGCCCGCGAAGGTGAGCGGCAGCGGCAGGCGGACGCCGGTGCCCGGAGCTGGGGCGGCGGGGTAGGCAGCCCGGCCGCGCAGCGAGCCCAGCGCCCGGGAGGTGCCGGCCGGCGGGTGGCCCGAGCTGTGAGCCCGCCGGGCCGCCTCCTAGAGCGGTGTCCGCTCCCGCGGGCTGCGGCCGGGCGAGCTGCAGGCTCCGGCGGGGTCTGTCCCTGGACCTCGGCCCCGGGCTGTCCCCCCGCGGGGGCTGGGGCCTTGGCTGCCCGCAGCGCTGCTGGCAGCGGGGAGGGAACGGCGCAGGCTGGGCACAGGCCGCCTCAAAGCGATCGGCTCTAACGAGCCCCGGCGTGGGGGGCTGCGCCTGGGAGCCGCTCAGCGCCCCGTGCTGTGCATCCCCCGGGGGGGGTGCCGAGCCCTCCCGCAGTGGGCTTGCTGCCTCTCCGTGTGGAAACCGCCCTGCAGCCCGCCTGCCTCCCGCCGGTGCTGGCAGCCTCCAGCCTTACCCCTTCCAGAGCTACTCTTGCTCCTCCTGGCAGAGGGGAAAAGCAGCTTTGGGAGAAAAAGTTGATTTCAGGCTGGTAAACTGTGACTTCCCATACAAGGGCCGATCCTGAAACTGTGATGGTGAGCCCCACCCATCCACCACCTTCACACCAACCCTGGCCTCTGGTCTGCTCAGCGCCAGGAGCTTTGCTGCGGGGCCACAAACCTCCTGCTCCTTCAGGGGTCACGGCTGAAGTGCAGGGCCTGGGTGTGGGATGCAGCCTGCCAGCAGCAGGGCTGTCCTGAAGGTCCAGGGGAGCTGTGCAGAGAAGCCTCAGGATGGCTTAGGGAGAGAGCTGGGAAGTCTGTCACACAGGAGCCTGGTCCTTTGCAGAGATGATTTGATTCAGCCAGCTGTCGGGGAGTTCATTAGATCACGTAAAGTGGTGGGGAAGTACAGTCCCTCCTGGCCCACAGTGTGCAGCTGGCCAGACCAAGTCATCCTGGAGCCTGCAGAGCCCACTGAAATCCAGTTAGAGGTCTTTGGAGATTAGGTTTGTGGGAGCAAAGAGCAACGAAATTAAATTTACATTGGCAGAAACATTTCTGAGCTGCTTGAAAATCAGGCTTAGTGTAGGTACTTCAGGCACAGTGACTGTGGTAGACCATGACATTATGTTCATAATGGCAAGGTTTGGTGCAAAACCAAATCCAGACAAAACTGAACAGTGGCATTTGGGACTTGAAAACACAAGGCCCTGCTTCACACAGAGTGAGTGACCAGGAGACTGGCTCCTGTTGTGCCTTCGATAGAGCAGAGTTTGGGTGCCGGTGCAGAGCGAGGTGTCAGACAGCTGCTGCGGTGCCTTTCAGCAGACAACGGGCAGAGTGGCTGCCAGCAGATACGATCCACCAGCACACTCGTGCTGGACGGTTCCTGGCCAGTGAGAGCCGTGGGCGGCCGTGTTGCCTGTCCACAGCTCTCCCACCCGTGGCTGATTGGCCACGGTGGCCACTGGGGTGAGCTCTGGCAGCCTGTGTGACAGGACAGAGCTGCTTTGCTAGCCAAGTCTGGCAGCACCGGCTGCTTTGCTCCAGCCCGGCCTTTTTGGGAACCTCCTGGTCTGGTGTGGGAGTGCAGGGCTGAGATCACCCTGGATGTGCTGCGGGGGCTGCTGGCAGCCATCTTCATCTGCTGCCATAGGATGACCATGCTCTGTGTTTCCTTCAAACTCTTCTCAGAGGGTTTGGCCCAGGTAAAGCGAAGGATCCTTCCCCTGTTGTCCTTGACTGCTGGCCTCTGGCAGAGGGACAACAGACCAGCTTTGAGCTATCACCAAGCCCTGAAGCTCTCTGGGCAGAGGTGACCCACCTCTTTCCCCATCCCCAAAATGGGGGTGCTGGGTGGTTGGTGTGCAGGAGGTAAGTTCCCTGCTGGGCTGTTTGCTGCGGTTCCAGGAGGGCGGGGGAGAACCCAGCATGAAGGGTGTTGGAGCCTCCTTTCAAAGCAAACAACTTGAGGAAATGCAAACTGCCAGTCCTCGTCCTCTGGGTACTGTGGGGCACTGCTGTGCCTTTCCTTGAGCACTCTTGGGGTGAGGATGACTTGTCCTCCTGTGCCCTCACTTAGTTGCCCCTGTCTTTTTCATTGCCACAAGCAGTGGCTGACAAGAAGGTGTCTGTGCTGCTGGTTTCTTCCACCCCTGTTTATCCTTGAGTCACTTCCTTCCTGAGTTTGTACAATCGTGCAGCCCAGCCGCTGGTGCAGGGCAGATGTAGCGCAGCGACCCACAGCGTGCCAGGGGCTCGGACCTGGGGCTGGCCTGCAGAAGGCCGGCTGTGATGGCCCCATCCCACCTGCCTGTCCAACCAAGGCCTCCTGCGGTGTGGGGAGCTGGGTGCCTGGGGACTGTGTCTAGGATTGGGGGATGAATTGCATCCACAGTGGAGGAAAGTGTTATGAAAGTGTTTCTCAAGAGCTGATAAATGATGTTCAACCACCCCTGATTTCAGAAAGCTGTGCCTTTGGCCCAACTCCGCAGGGTGGTTTAATGTATTTCCAAAGGGAGGTGGGAGATTGTGTGTTTGTTGGCACCAAGCTGGGGGAAGGCAATCCCTGGAGGCTGGCTGATCCCAGCAGTCAGGCATACTACAAGTATTTCAGTACTTGGTGCTTGCTATGATGTAAATTTTTCGGTCTATCTAGAAGCTTTCCCACCCTGTCCTACAGCACTGGGCACTTACTCCAGCAAATGAAGTTGAAATAATATCTGATTCTTGGATCTTGCTTTTCTGAGGCTGGTTTATCTCTGGAGAAAGGTGGGAGTGTCCCCACTTCACAGGTGGGAAACTGAAGTGATGAGCCCCAGGCAATGCAGTGAGTTGTCTGTGGAGCCAGGATTAGAGCAGGAATTCCTGTCTCCCAGCTTCACGTCCTCCCTGTGAGAGCCCCTCCCTGGAGTAAGCAATCAGTCTGGAATGAGTAGGTGGCATGAACATCGTGGTTACTACAGCAGGAAGAGCTCCATGCCGGGCAAGGCTTGGCCTTGAGAGGTGATGAGTTATGCAGAGGTCCTGAGGACAGGCCTGGGTGCCAAGAACTCTTGTGCAGGCATAGAGTGACCTGTGGCTGTAGGTGCTCCTGCCCTGATTCTCCCATCTTAAATGTGAGTTAACTGAGATGTCCAAGTGAAAGGTCTTCATGTTCTTGACGGTGACTTTGTTCATCCCATTATGTGTGTCCTGCAGGTGGTGGCGGAAACCGGAAAGGCAAGAGTAAGAAATGGCGCCAGATGCTGCAGTTCCCCCACATCAGCCTCTGTGAGGATCTTCGACAAACCCTCGGTGAGACGCGGTGGCTGGCGGGAGCTGAGCAGCACCCGGGTTCCGCTGTGGAGTGGGGCCGGTGGGAGCATGTGGGGGTGTTGTGCACCCAAAATTGAGTTGTGCGAGGGTCAGGGATGTATAATGGGACACGTGTCGGCCAAAGCCTGTCCAGGATCACTCAGAGCTCGGGCTGCAGGGTAGAAAAACAATGGGTAGATAAGTCACAGCTGCGTGATGCTCACCAGATGATGCCTGTTGATGTACCCACACACCTTCTAGACTGTGATGAGCTTCACTAGAGATATGCCACCTTCTCTGTGCAAACAGACTTGCTCGGTGTTGCAGAGTTTCAGAGCATCACTCTAGGGTGCCTTTACATAAATAACAAAGGTCCCACTAACGTCCTCTAGACTCCCTGTCTGGGATTCAGTCCTACTCTGCAGACCTCGGCTTCTAACACTAATGCAGCAGCTTTTCTCAAGCAAAACTGGGTTCTTGCTGTGTGGTACGGATAAGAATTGTACAGTTGGGCAGGGCTTGGCCTGTCATTTTAATACTGCACTTTGTACTCTTCGTGGTTTTAATGTTGTTTGTGCAGCAGGCTTGGTCCTGAGATCATGTGAAATTGTTTTGGGGCATGAAGGGTGGGAATGCTCTGCTTCCTGGGAAGGGGAGAGCTTGTTTAAGCTGTCACTCCGGATTCAGCTGCCAGCTGGAGAACGGCACAGCACTGGCCTTGTTTCAGAGCAGGTGTCACTGCACTGAGTGGATTTGGGAGGTTTCTGCAGCTCCAGTCCCCAGTTCTACCCTGCCCAGGTTTTCTAGGTCCTGACAGCCCCAAGGAGAGGAGTGACTCCCTTTGAGGGCACATGGGACTGTAGCACTTGGATTAACTGTACCTCCATCATCCACACCTTAACCTCCAAGCTCACAACAGCCTGGTTCTGCTGCCGTACACGCCATGCACCACCTCCTGGAGCTAGCTTCACTGCCAAGTGTAGTCAGATGGGGAGTCTATCCTTGGTTTTGCTGCAGGCTGCCTCTCTGGAGCAAGTTCTGGGTACCAAACACAGCTCTGTCACAGGCTGTCCTTGCAGCTTCCATCTTGGCCATCCCAACCACTGTCTGCTTCTCTGACTTGTGTGTCCTCAGCAGAGGTTTCCCTCAGCTGATGCCCATCCTCTGCTTGCAGCTGCCCTTCCTGTGGGTGTCATGACATGTTTTCCAGCACTGAACTTCACCTTTGTTGTGCTGCCTGTTTGCTGGTGCTGAGTGCTGGTGGTCTGCCTGTCTCTGCCATTCACAGGCTGGGACAGTGACCTTGTGACGCTTTGGGAGGCAAGTCCCTTCCAGCTGCTGGCTGTCACCACCCATGTCCCCACTTGCCCTTGGGGAGGCATGTGAGAAGTGCTTCTGGCCCAGGTGGCAGCCGCCTTGCTTGGTTTCCCCATGGGAAAGATGACCCCATTCCTTGTGTTTGGGTCACTCTTTGGCTGGAATGGTTTTGTTTTCTCCTTGCAGCCTGCTTAGAAAGGCATTTCTTTCCTATTCCAGAGGCTTAGCAGGACCGTGGGCATGGTGGGCTGGTTGCCCACTGCAGAATTAAGCTTTGTGTGCCTTGACCACAGGGAGCAACCTTGCGTGAGCCTGGGCAGCAGCCAGGACAGCCAAAAGCTTCTGATTTCGCTGGCAGCAAACTCTCGCCCTCCCCAGCTGAAGGGAACTCCTTCCCCTGCAGACACAAGGAAACCGGCCGGTGCAGCGGAGCTGGCGAGGCAGCCTCCTCCCCCACCGCAGCCTGGCCATCTCTGAGCTCTCATGCACCCTCGGGAAGCCACAGCTTCCTCGGGAGAAACTGCTGCGCAGGGAGGGGAAGGCCGGCAGTACCCAGCGCCAGGGAGTGTGGGGAGATCCCCTGCGAGCCTGTGGATGGCTGCACATCTGCACCCCGGGCAGCCCACAGCCTCAGTGGCAATGGCTGTGACAGAAATCTGTTCTGGCCCACAGTCAGACAGCGTCTTACGAATGGAAGGGGAGGGAAAAAAGCAGAGAACTGGTAGTCAAAAGGGTTTGTGCTTGGGCTGCCAGACTTCAGAGAGGGTAAAGAGGAATCAGCAGGGAAGCTGAGCTCTGGAGGGCAGTAAGAGTTGACATACAAGCAAGCGGCTGTCCCATGGATTAGGGGGGTCTAATTGCAGTGTGCAGCATTAACGGAACATCTGTGGAAATGGTGCCTCCCATTTTGAGTCTGCTGCTTCCAGCAGGGCCTTTGGGAATACGAGTGGTTTGTAAGAGTCATCAGAGCAACTCTTGGCCTGGAAGATCTGCCTTGAAATAAACTCAGTGTGTCCCTCATGTTCCAGGGAAAGTTGTATGTCTGGAGTAGTCAGTCAGTCTCTGGGGAGAGGATCGAGAAGAGAGCCTCCAGGCAAGCAGGAGTCACAAAGGTCCCTTGCTAAAAACAAGAGGGGCGGGCTGTACAGAACAGCAAGTCACACCTCTTTCAGGGAAGATCTTCCATAGGGAACGTAAAAGCTCAGTCATGCCTCTTGTCCCCGCTGGGTGCATTTCACTCTCCTGGGAGTCTCAGGCTGGTGGGACCTGTGAGCAGCCAGCTGACGAGTCGCAAGCCCCTCCACCGCTGCCTGTGGCCAGGGCAGTGGGCTGTGCCTGCTCCTTTGGGGGCTGGCAGTGAGTGATCTTCTCCACATTTGCAGAGCGGGACTACAACAGCCTGTGTGAGAAGCAGCCCATCGGGCACATGCTCTTTCGGCAGTTCTGCGAGACACGACCTGAGCTGTCACGCTGTGTCAAGTTCCTGGATGCCGTGGTAAGCGCAAAGCCCATTGGGCTTTGTTGGGGGAGGCAGGGATGTTCTTGGTGCCCTGGGCATGGATCAGTTGGCCCTGAGTGCTCCGGCAGTTGCCAGGTACTTCTGGGCACGTAGGGTTTTCCTGAAGGAAAAACCTGTGAGTTGCAGTTTCTCCAAGATATGGCCTTTGCTTAGGGACCTGTTTGCTGGAGATCTGGTTTTCCAGGAAAACATGGGAAACCTTGGGCAGAGGGTGTTGCTGCTCTGCAGCAGTTCGTAGTAGCAAGGCTCAGTTCCTGGCTGGACCTGCTCCTCACACTGTTTGCTCTGTGCAGGCAGGGTACGAAGTGGCTCCAGATGAGAAGCGGAAGGAATGCGGGCAGCACCTGATTGAAAAGTACTTGAAGCCAAATGTGAGTAAGAGGGTTGTGTTTGCTGCCTGCAACGGTAGAGCAGTTGGAAAGCTGACAGCTGTCGTCACCTGTGTCCTACCACAGCGAACGTGCTGGGCAGGACGGTGCGGGCAGAGTACAGAGACACCCCACCACCTCACAAGTGACTATTACTGCTTTTCCCACTGGCCCTAAAGCAGATGGGCACCTGTGTGTGTTCCTGTGGGCTTCTTCCTGGGAGTCTGCTCCCTATGTCTGACTCCATCCCTTTGTCCCCAGAGTGAGGACCATGTGCCTGAAGTCCCCTCACAGCTGGTGGATGCCTGTTGTGAGAGGCTGGAGCAGGAACCTTCCAAGGAGCTCTTCAAGGAATCCACTAAGTAAGTTGGAGGGCTGGGACCTGCCTTCAGATCACACCACAGCACGGGGTGGATGCTGCAGCTAACTCACCTTGTCCCTCATGATCCCTTCCTCTGGGAGAGCGAGGGCTGGTGCTAAGACTGGGGCCTGGGGAGTTTTGGGCTAGTGGTTTGCAGCACAGCTACAGGAAAGAAAATGCAAAGAGCTCCTATGGGATCTGGAAGCCACAAGTTGCTGCAGAAACCTCCGTCACTCCTCTCAGTCTGCCATGGGTCTGAGTTGCTGTTTGGGAAGAGCCCGTTTCCACAAGCATCTGGCCACGCTGTTCCTAGTCTTGTGCCTGGATCTCGTAGGCAGCCATAGCATGGAGCTGGCAGCTGCAGTCCCGGTGCCAGCTGTCCTCTCCCGCTGGCTGCAGATGTGGCCATTGTGGTTAGGTTACGCTGGCTGTTGCCGCAGGGATCTAAGGTCACTTCTGTTCCCATCGCAGAAGCAGTGGCTGAGGTCCTGGCTCTGGGTGCAAAGCGGAAGCTCTTAGGCAAACCAGGCCTACGGCCTCCACCCCTCCCTGAACAGTAGCTGGAGCACGTTGCCTAATTGAGTGCAGGGCTGTGGCAATGGGCTTGCTGCAGTCTTCTGGGGAGCATTAGCTCTGTGTGTGGTAACTAGTGTCGCTGTCTGAATGCAGAGCCTCCGGGCTGGGCCCTGCCTGCTCTTGGCAAGCTCTGAAAGGGGAAGAGCGCGTCCGCTTCTTGATGCATGTCTCCAGTCTAGACACTATGTCTAAGGCTCTTTACTCCGCTGGGCAGCCCTGGCACCGGTCTCCAAGGCAGTTAGCTCTCTCGAGCAGGATCCCCTGTGGCCTTTTGTGCTGGATATTCATCTGAAACTGAACAACTCAGCGCCTGGTGTTGAACATTCCTAGCAGCTTTCGGCAGCTGATTACAGCCTTATGCACGCATTTGCCCTGTGAGCAGAGGGGCAATTGCAAAGAGTCCCGTCATCCCCCTTTGTCCCACAGCCCGGGTTGGTGCTGAGAGGCCACAATTAGCAGTGCCAGCCCTGTCCCAGGGTGCTGTGTTTGTCACAGTGGTACCTCCAACGCACCTTCCTTTTGCATCAGGCTTAGCATGGAGGGGGTCTTTCTGGGCCAGGGCTACGTGGGTGATTCAGCACCAGGCTGGGTGAAGGGATGGCAAAGTAAACAGGCTCTTGGGGCTGCTCACCTCCTTTTTCCTTGGACCCTGGCTTTTTTCTATGGCTGTGATCAGCTCTCAGGAACCTTGCTGGCTCTGCTCTCTCCTAGGCTTATCCACGACTACCTGAGTGTGGCTCCCTTTGCTGACTACCTCGACAGCTTGTACTTCAACCGCTTCTTGCAGTGGAAATGGCTGGAACGGTAACGCTCCCCGGCATCACTGGGAGACCTGCACCCTCCTCGCACAGGCTGCCTGAGGGGTCCCTTGGGCTCCTTCCCATGCTGGGCCCTGGCAGGAGCCAAGGGCCTGGCCTTTGTCTGCTCTTGCTCTTCAGGGCCCCTTATTGGCACCATCAGCAGCCCCAGCCTTGCTTGCCTCGCAGGGAAGCAAGGTCTGCTTGAGCAGGGGTTTTGGGGTGAGCCACAGTCTCACAGGCCGGGCCATGGGGGTGGTTTGGGCTTCAGCCCCTGCTCTCTCCCTGCTCCCATCTCACTCCAGTTTTCTTTCCTTCACAGGCAGCCAGTGACCAAAAACACTTTCCGCCAGTACCGTGTACTGGGCAAGGGCGGTTTTGGGGAGGTGAGTGACCACCATGTCCTCTGCATTCGGGGTACTCAGCAGCCACCGTTGCCTGCTGCCAGATGCAAACCTGGGTTGGCCATCAGGGTGCCACAAGCTGCTCCAGCACCTGGAGGCAGGTGCTGCTGGCTGGGTGGGCTGTGGGGGCTCTGCGCTGGACAGTGCTGTGATCTGGCAGTTCCCCTCTGAGGGGCAGGAGATCCCCTCTGGCCAGGCACTGAGGTGTGGGAGGTGTTATGCAGGGTAGGTAGCGTGTGCCCTGCGCTGCATACTGCCGCCTGGGCAGAGTCAGGTCAGTTCCCTGTGTCTTGGCAGGGGAAACTGCACTCCTGAAAACTGCCCTGTCAGGCTTCCTTCTGTTTCTGCAGTGGCCTTCTGCCTTCCCAGGCACCAGCCATGGTGTTGCTACAGGTGGCAGGGGCATTGCTGCAGTTCTCTGCTGCTAATCCGTGACATCTGGAGATGTCACTGCTCCCTGTGTCTTTGACAATGGGCTTCTCACTAACCTCAGAGTGAGGTGGGGACAGGGACATCTTTGCCTTCCCATGACTCTTCCTGAGAGCAGAACCTAGACACACATACACCCACCCCGACCCTGGAAATGACAGTGCTGAGGGTGCTGAGACTTGTCTCCTCTCCAGGTTTGTGCCTGCCAAGTGCGTGCCACAGGGAAGATGTATGCCTGCAAGAAGCTGGAGAAGAAACGGATCAAAAAGCGGAAGGGAGAGGCCATGGCCCTGAATGAGAAACAGATCCTGGAAAAAGTGAACAGTAGGTTTGTAGTAAGTACATAGGAATTGCTCTCACTTTGCAGTGTTTGATTCTTCCTCCAGCCAGCTGGCCCAGCACCTCTGTGCTCCTCACCTGGCATGGAGAGGCAGGAGCAGGCCCTGCCCATGGGGTAGGGTCCTGGTGGCTGCAGATCTGTCACAAAGCTGGGGTCTGAAGGACCTCCTACTGCCTCCACAAGATGCTGTGAATGCCCCCAGAGTCAGGCCCAAACACTTGCCTGGTCTCATAGGCACCTTCTTAACCTCTGAAGCACAAGAAAGCAGCGAGAACTGTCTCTCCAGACAGCCAAGTGGGCAGATACCTAGCCTTGAGCTGTGTGGTGAGGAGCTCTCTCCATGGGTGCACTAAGGTGTGGACAGCCTGAAACCTCCCCTTATGGAGGATTCATCAGATGCTGCCCCAAAGTTGCTGTTGGGTGTTCCTTGTCCTGGAGGGGAGCAGTTCTGGCTCAGGGAAATAGTGTCCTCCCTGTCTGAAGAAGGCTGGGGGGTGTGCAGGGGCTGCTGGGCACTTCCATGTCCTCCCTGGGTTTGTACAGTTCCCCCTCTGCCTCCTCTGCTGGCAGACACCCAGCCCTGCTGCCCATGAGCTGCTGCTTGGGTGACAAAGTGCCCATCAGAGTGTGCACACTTCCCTCTTCCAGCTGTGTCTCCTAACAGCCTTTCTGCCCTGAATTGCAGGTGAGCTTAGCCTATGCATATGAAACTAAAGATGCTCTCTGCCTAGTGCTGACCCTCATGAATGGAGGGGACCTCAAGTTCCATATCTACCACATGGGAGAGGCTGGCTTCGAGGAGCCCCGGGCAGCTTTCTATGCTGCTGAGATCTGCTGTGGCCTCGAGGACTTGCACCAGGAGAGGATAGTGTACAGGTGCGCGCTGCCTGGCCCTTGCTGGGAGACCGTATGGGCTGCAGAAGCAAGAGGGTTCCCGCTGCTCTTACTAGCCCAGCTGGGTCTGCCCGCTCAAGAAAATAAGCTCAGGCTTGAAAGCAGCATGGAGTTGGGTGAGGGGATCAGGAACAGAAAATTGATCTCATGGGAGAGATGGGAGAGCTTGTCTTCCTCGAGCTGGTAAATGATGGCCAAGAACAGGATGTGATCGTGCTGTGAATGCCTCGGGGCAGGCACTTGGGTGCTTAACTCCCCGGGCAGTATTGACACTAGAACAAAGGAGGGTACACTTCCCCTATAGAGAGCTGGGCAGAAGGGAGAACAAGCTGATTGTATAACTGTACTTGCGTGATGCAGCGTTGGGGATAGCATGCCTAAACATGGGGGCCAGAAGGTCCCTTCTAGTCCTACCCCATGCGTTGCCCTGGGGCAGGGTAAGCAGAAAAAGCCTCTGCTCCTTCTCTTGCATGGCCTGCCCCATAGTGAGTTCTGCACCTGCAAAGAGGGAATCAGCCACAGGCTCACCGCTTCCTTGCAGAGGGTGGAAGGTTGTCATGTCCTGCCTCTCTGCCTGGGAGGGGAGAGCTTGCAGGGCTAACCGCAGGACAGAGGGTGAGGGGAAGGTTATCTGTGTGCTGGAGACAGGGACATTGCATCCCTCTGCTGCTTCTCTGTGACTTCTTGAGATGTTGCTGTTGCTTGTGTCCTTTGGTTTGACAATAGACTTCTTGCTAATCCAGTCTCTTCCTTCCCAGGGACCTGAAGCCAGAGAACATATTGCTGGATGACCACGGTGAGTCCAGGGTCAAGAGGAGCCCTGGGCCTGAGTCCTTCTCTCTTCCTCTGCTTGAACCAGGGTTGCTCTGTGTTCTTGGCAGCTTCCAACGTTGTCCCTTGACCTTATCCTGCTAACTTACCCTCTCCTCTGTGCAGGTCACATCCGTATCTCAGACCTGGGGCTAGCTGTGCACGTGCCAGAGGGCCAAACAATCAAGGGCCGGGTGGGGACAGTTGGCTACATGGGTAAGTGGCCCTGGTTTAATCAAAAAGTGGTCTCTGACTGCACACATGCTCTCCCTGCCCTCACACATCCCTCACCCCTGCTCCTGTGTAGCTCCCGAGGTGGTGAAGAATGAGCGTTACACATTTAGCCCAGACTGGTGGGCTCTGGGCTGCCTGGTGTACGAGATGATCGAGGGACAGTCCCCCTTCCAACAGCGCAAGAAGAAGATCAAGCGGGAGGAGGTGGAGCGGTTGGTGAAGGAAGTGCAGGAGGAGTACTCGGAGAAGTTCTCACCCTGTGCCCGCTCCCTCTGCACCATGGTACGAGTGTGCATCCCTGTCCCTTTGCTCCCACTGCCTCTTTGCAGGCAGCAGGAGAACATCGAGGCTGTTCCCTGTACGGGTGCTGGTGGCAGCCAGGTTCCCTTGTCTCTGATAAGGCAGTGCAGGAGGGTCCAGAATGCCTCAATTCCTCTCTCTCCCAGCTGCCTCACAGGCCCCTGCAGTCCCTAGTGACATACTGCAGGAGCCCAGCCGGCCTCGGGGCTGCTCCTGCCCGAAGCACCTTCCACCCAGGGCACTGATTTCCTTTGTGTCGCAGCTCCTGTGCAAAGACCCTCTCGAGCGCCTGGGGTGCCGAGGAGCTGGGGCAAAGGAAGTGAAGGAGCACCCTCTCTTCAAGCACCTCAACTTCAGGAGGCTGGAAGCAGGCATGCTGGACCCTCCCTTCAAGCCAGATGTAAGTGCCTGTCTGTATCCTGACCGCTTCAGTCAGTGGTGCTTTCAAGGGAAGCAAGACTGGTTCACCTGAGGAGATGGGGCCAGTCCCCTTCCCTCTTATTTCTGCAGCCTGTCAGAACTGGGGTCAAGCAAGCTCTGGGCTGCAGGGAGAGGGGGCCTGAGCTTGGCCATGAGCCACGATTGTTTAAGGTGGTGGCATCATCGTGGAGCCTGGCATTAGAGCAATCTTCGTGCTGTTTAGCCCCAGGCCATCTACTGCAAGGATGTTCTGGACATCGAGCAGTTCTCCACCGTGAAAGGGGTGGAGCTGGAGCCCACGGACAATGACTTCTACCAGAAGTTTGCTACGGGAAGCGTGCCCATTCCTTGGCAGAATGAGGTAGGTTTGCAGGACAGGTCTCTGCTCCCGCTTGTGCCCACCATGGCCATGTGCAGTGTCCTGCAGGGTTTGTGCTGTCCCTGCTGCTCTTGTGCTCTGCTGAGCCCTCGGTGATGGGCTTTGTGTGGCAGTTGCTGCAGCCATCTTTGTCCTCTTCCAGATGATCGAGACTGAGTGTTTTAAGGAGCTGAATGTCTTTAGCACAGACGGCACGGTGCCCCCAGACCTAGACTGGAAAGGGCAGCCTTCTCCACAGCCCAAAAAAGGGTTACTCCAGCGCTTATTCAGCAGACAGGTAAGAGTGTTTGCCCAGCGTTTCCTCCCCAGCAAGTTCTCTAGCAGCACTGAGCCTGCTCCTGTCTGTGCCAGGCAGACCTGGCAGGGAGGTGGGCATGAGGGGGAAGCAAGCAGATTCTTCCCCTGTGCTGGGTGGCCAGAGCCCAGGGGTCTCAGGGGGAGCCACGCAAGGCTGCAGGGAGCCAGCCCTCGCCTGGCTGGCACTCCCTGTGCTGGAGGAGTCAAGGGGGCTGGGATGGAATGTCCTGGCTAAACGTGCTGCAGTCACACAGGGAGAGGGATGTCACTGAAGGCACTAAAATAGCAAGTCTGCACCTTTCCTACATGAATAATACCATCCCTGAAGGAGACCTTGCTCTTGGAATAGGCTCCTGTGCTCCCCAGAGCATTTCTGCCAGACCTTGAGCAGACAGAGAGCAGTGCTTTCGAGGGATGAGGAGAACGGAAACGTCTTGCAGCTGCTGTGGGCTTGCTTGCCTGCCTGTCTCCTCTGCCCAGAACAGTCTTTGCCTTCTTTCCAGGACTGGCAAAGTCTGGGCTGTTGTCTCTCAACAGCTGCTTGCAGCTGTGGGACTCAAGCGTGGTTGGCTCGGGACCCACTCTCAGCCACCCAGTGCTGACTCCTGCTTCCCCGAAGAGCTCCCGGTTGTGCTTCACTGTTCAGTGGGCTGCCCTAGCCAGAGCCAGCTCTGGGCTGGGATACCCAGCCTTTCCCAAGGCAGGCAGGACCTGCCGGAGGATGGGCGGCTGCCTGTAGCAGGGGTTGAGCTGTGATTTGCCACATGTTTTCTCTTTCCAGAGGTGAGCAGTCTCTCCTGGCTGCTCTGCTCAGGGAAATACCCGGTGGCCCACGGACATGGCAAGATCTGGGAAAGAGGAGTGTTGTCCTTCAGTGCCTAACCCTTTCCCCCAGCAGAGCACAAGCTGCTTGTTGTTCTAACTGCCCCCGAGCCACTAATCCCGCTTCCCTGCTCTCACTGCCTTTGTGGGGGAGGCCTCGCCCTCAGCTTGAGCCAAAGCTGCCCCTGCACCGCCACTGCTGGGAGCTCTGCTCCCAGGCGGCTGTGGGAAGTTTCCTTCACTCCTCTCTCCGGATGTCCGGGACACACGGAAGGATTGAGAAACCATGAAGGGTTTGGCATTGCCCCATGCTCAGACTCCCATTCCAGCAAAAAGGGCTTCAGCTGCTTCTGTGGCTGGCTGAGCCCTGAGCGGGGCAGATTGTGTGTGCTGGCACTGAGCTGTCTCCCTGGGTGGCTGTAGTCCACGGAGCCCATCTTCCTCCCAGCTTCTGAGCTAGTCAGCTGTGTGCTCACCAGTCTGTCTGCCAGGAGCTGAACCCCCAGATGCAGCTTGACTGTTTCTCTGCAGACTGGGGGTCCCCTCCAGTCTGTTGCCTCCATGTAGCTCTCCCACACGCAGGCTGGGGGGGAAGCCTGGCCTTTCCCTGCCAGAGGGCATCTGTAGGCTGGGTTGTGTGACCGTGCTCACCCTCTGCTTGCTGTGCTCCTCTCTCTCCCTCCTCCCTCTCCTTGCCCTTCTGACTTCAGGACTGTTGTGGAAACTGCAGCGACAGTGAGGAAGAGCCCACCCGGCTGTAGAGCACTGCTTGTTCTCCAGCCCCTGGGACCCCCTTGCCTCTCCGGGTGCCCAGCAGAACAACAGCTCAGCCTGAAGGACAAGGTAGCAGCGGCCCCGCAAGGTGGATTGGTTTACAGCTTTACACATCTTTATTTGAAGACGGTGAGGATGGCTCCAGGGCTGGCAGCAGCACACAGCTTGGGCTGAGGTGCATGGGCAAGCCCTTGTCCTCAAGACAGACCTGGATGCTTCTGAATCTGCCGCTTGGGATTGTGCTGCTGCTGCCTGCTGGCTGCCGCTGCCCTCCTGGGCCCAGGGTGGGAGGGAGGGATTGCACCGGTGTGGGCCAAGGCCAGGCTGGAGCAGCTCTGCTGACACATTCCACGGTGCCGAAGCAGCACTGCAGGTTTGATGTATATTTATATGTTGGTCTGTACATATCACATGTTGGTTTTTAATCTCTAGGTGGGGGCCTGCACTGCCCCCACCCTGTCACAGGCACAAATGTCCTCCTATGGGGGGAGCGACGGTCCCAGCTTTGTACCAGGGAGTCCTGGGCAGAGGCCTTCTGTGCCTTGAGGTGTCTAAAGCCTCTTTCCTGGACCTTTCTGGCCGCGCTGAGGCGTCCCTGGCTCCAGCGGAGTCCATTGCTCAGCCCTGAGGCACAGGAAACTGCTGTGCCAAAGCGTCTACCATTGCATCCTGGCAGCAGAGTGTCACTGCCTCATCCTTGCTTCCCTGTCTGCCGGAGCCTGCTTCCTCCTGCCTCGTCTCGCACATGCTGCCAGCTCCGGGGAGCTGATCCCAGCCCCTTCTCCAGACCGCCGGCAGGCTGCCTGCGGCACAGCGGGACACGGCTGCTCCCATGGCGCCTGCTCAGAAGGTACCTGCTGCTGTCCAAAGGGTCGGTCTGATCCCTGGTGTGATGCAGGATGGCCCCAGCGTGGTTCCACCAGCTCTGGACCAGCCATCTGTGCATGCTGGGGGTGCTGCAGTCCCCAGGCCCAGCTCGGTGTCGAAGGAGCAGACATGCAAGGGACCCTGCTTTCGGGGAGCAAGGCCATGGTGAAGGGGATGTCCCTTCCTAGGGTCATGCTGTGAGCTGTGACCCAAGAGGGAACGGGGCTGGGACCAGCCTGCCTGCCGCACCAGCGTGGTGTGTGTCCCCAGGGGTCCTGGGGAGCCAGTGCGGCTCCGGTGCCCAAGGGAAGGAGTGGAGGGCCTGGAGCCCTGTGTGTCCCTGGGGAGCAGCGTGGGGCTCAGCACCCCCCCCCCCCAGGTCTGCCTGTCCTGTCCCCTCTCGTGCACACTCATATCCCAGCTGTGTCCCAAGCAATAATTCGTCTGTGTGTGTATGTATGCACGCGCACGTGTGTGTGCTGCTGCCTCATGCTCGTTCTGAGCCAGGCCCCCCGGGGGGGCTGAGCACCTACTTGGACCTGTGGTATCATTTGCTTGCCTTGCACTAAAGTTGAAGAGTATTTAAATTTTTAACCTTTTGTTAAACGTGAGATTTGCCGTGCCTTGTATTGCTGTCGTGTGAAGGGGGCCTGCTCTGGGCTGTACAGTGGTGGCTGTAAGGAGGAGAGGAGCAGGGACCCCCATTCCTAGGCTGCCCCAGGCTCTGCTGGTGCTCCTGTCCTGCAGGGAGGGGCTGGGGCTGCCCTCCAAGGCTGATGCTGAGCCCCAGGGACTGAGGCTGGCCCTCAGTGGCTTCTGCTGGGTGGTTTGGGTTGGTGTAGGGGCATGACCGGTACAAGGCCTTGTGCTGTTGGGGTGCTCATGTCTGCTATGGTCCCTTCAGGGGCATGTCCCTCTGTTCCACTCTGCCCTCAGCACAGCCCCTCCTGGGCTGTCACGGGTGTGCTCTGGGGCTGGGGGCAGAGTCCTGCTCCCCTCCTGGGAGCTGTGCATCGGGGTGGGGGGGGGTGGAATCGTGCAGAGATGCCAGGGCGAAGCGCTGCCTCTGTAGCCCAGGGGACAGTCCCTAAAGTGGGGACACAGTGTGAGCAGGGTTAGGGTCACAACCGTCGCCACGGGGGGCAGCCTGGTCAGGGTGGATGCAGGGTGGGTTTGGGGTCCAGGGCCGGCGGCAGCCTCGTGCGCAGCGCGGGGGGGCCACACACAGCTGCACAGGGATGAGAATAGCAAGTGCGGCTGAGTAGCTAGGGAACAGTTGCTATGGGAGCGGGCCGAGGAGGAGTTCTCACACTCAGAGGGGGCATCTTGGGGTAAAATCCAGGAATTTTCTGCAGCCGTGTAAGGAAGGAAGGCAGAGTGGGGGGATGGGGACTGCCTGGGGATTGCTGCTTCCACCGCACTGGCCAGGGATGCTGGTGCCGCCCTGCCGGCACTTCCTGGGCTGTGGCACCCTGGCACCGAGGTCCTGGGGTCACCAACGTGTTAGGGATGTCTGTCACAGGGTCAGCGTGGCTCTACGGGCAGGGCTGGGTTGTGGGCAGCCCGTGGCTGAGCCGTGAGCAGGGCATGGAAGGGGCTCTGCCTGTCCCCAGCTCCCCCCTGCCCAGCTGCCTCGCAGCCCCAGCCTTTGGGGGGGGCCTCATCCCCCTCCCTGCCCTTACTGGGGGGAGCAGCATGTGGGTGTAGGGGTGCTGGTGTACAGCTGGAGCTGGAACGGGCAGGTCTGGGCCCCACAGCCAGGGCAGGTCCTGGGTGAGCTCTTGGTGGGTCCAGGGGTGCTGGGGGGTCCTGGGCGCTGCCCCGAGCCGTGGGGCTGTGGCGGCAGCACCAGCACACGATTTTCAGGGGTGAAGGATGCTCTCAGCTGTTGCCTGGGCAACGGCTCCTCCTCCAGCCCACCATGTGGCTCGGGGAGCGCTCCCCCGCCTGCCTCCCCCCGCCGCCGTGGGGAAGGGGAAGGCAGCTCCCGGCCCCCGGCGCTGGCGGGGCCGGAGGCCTGGGCTCCCCCCGCCCGCCCTCGCCCTGGCCTGACGATGCCCACGGGCCCTGCCGTGGCCCCCACCTCTGCGTTACCCACATCCCGAGGGAGCACCCAAACCCCCCTGCATGGCCGCAGCCCCCTGCCCACCCTGGGTGCTGCTCAGGCACCCCCACAACCGCCAAGCCGGCACTGCCGGGCTGCTACGGCCGCGCTGTGAGGTCCGATCGCGGGAGACGAGTTCCAGCAAGGTGAGTCGGGGCCGGGGGAGCCGTGGCCACCACGGCCCTGCTCCCAGCGAGGTGGCGGGGCTGACCGGCAGCCGGGTCCGCTCTGCCCGGCCCTTGGCGGGAGCGGGCTGCCGGTGGCCGGTTTCCCTGGGATGGAGGGAGGAAGTCCTTCCGGCCGGGCCCCGGCAGAACAATGCGCCGTGTGTGCGGCCGCAGCGGGCGCCCTCCGCCCTGCCCACGGAGAGGAAGCGGCGACGAGGTCACGGCCCGCGTGGGGCTCCCCCGCTGGACGCCCACACCCCGTCGTCACCCCACTCGGCCTCGGGGCCCTGGCAGCGAGCGGGCACGGCTCTGCCCTGTAACCCCGCTCCCCTGCTCCTGGCACAGCCCCAGGGTGCAGCGGGGGGAGAGCGGGTGCTCTCGTCCCCGGTGTGGGTGCAAGCCCAAGGGGTCGGGGGGGGGGGGGGGGGGCATGGTGGTGTCCCATGGGGACCACAACCACTGGCCTAGGGCACAGCAGACAAACAGCTGGTGACGTCCCCCCCTGACAGCAAAGGGCTGGGGGAGCCCTGACGCAGGGGGCCAAGTGCTCAGGCCAGGCTGACAAGGGATCTGCTCAGGGGCAAGAGCAGCCCCCCAAGGTGTAGGGTGCCCCCAGGGCAGTCCTCTGTGTCCCCCCCGCCACCTCTGACCCTTGCTGTCCTCGGGGCCAGGCTGGCACCCCGGCCCAGCACAGCCATGGGTCCCACTGCCGCACCCCAGGGGCTGTTAAGGTCCCGTTAGCGGCTGAGCTGCCGTGGCCCCCGGAGGAGGCTGCGACTGGCACCGGGGGCATGGGGGCTGGCACCCTCTCGCCACCCCCTGGGCAAGTGCATGACCACCGGATGGGGGGAGCCCGCGGCACCGCCCCACGGGGCATCGCGGGGCCGCCACCCCAACCGGACCGTGGGGCCGTGACCCGGGGATCCCCAGCCCCCACCCCCGGGGATGCCACGGCCCTCACGCCACCGGCAGCCCGCGGCCGTTCCCCGGGGCGGGGCGGGAGGAGGGGGGGGATTCCCGTGGCGACGCCCCGTTCTCCGGTAGCCCCAGTTCGGCGGCGGGTCCCGGGGCGGGGGTGCGGGGGGGCCCCGCCGGCTCCCGGGTCCCTCCCCGAGCCGAGGGCGGGGCGGAGCGGCGGGGCGGGAGCCCGGGCGGGGCGGCGCGCGGCGGCGGCGCGGGAGCGCTCACCGGAGACAAAGGCAGCGCCGGGAGGCGGCGGCGGTGCCGCGCACCGGGCGCGCACCGGGCTCCCCCCCCTCCCCGCCCCGCCGCTGCCGCCGCCACCCTATGGAGCCGCCGCCGCCCGCCGCCTGAGCCACGTGCGCCGCCGGTAACGGGAGCCGCGGAGGGAGCGGGCGCGGCGCCTCCGCCTGTTGCGTGGCGCGGAGGCGGCGGGACCGGGGCGGGGGCGCGCGGGGCCGCCGGCAACCGGGGGCCGGGGTGGAGGCGCGCGGCGCGGACCGGGGCGCGCGCGCGCCGCCGGGGGAGGAGAAGGAGGAGGAGGAGGCGGAGGAGGAGGAGGAGGGGGCTGCCGCGCCCGGCACCGGGAGCGGGGAGGTCCCCGCCGGGGTGTCCCCCTCCCGCCGGAGGCACCGGGCGGGGATGCGATGCGGGCAGCGGGGCCCAGGCCGCGGCCGGGGGCAGCGGGACGGCCCGGGGGTACCGGCGGGGCCCGGCTCGGCGGCTGCTCCCAGCCGGGCGGCGGGTCCGTTCCCCGCCCAGCGTGGGTGTCTCCCAGCCCGGCCCCGCGCCTCCCCCCGCCCGCACGTCCCCGGCTGCAAACGCCCCCGGGCGCCGCCAGCCAGCCCTGCCCCGGTTCCCGGTTTCCCCCCGGCCGTTACCCCGGTGCTCGTCCCATGGCCCTCCCCGCACGGTGCCCCCCCCCTCCCCGGGGATGCCCAGGCTGCCGGCGGGGATCCTGTTGCAGGCGGGGCCGGCGAGCTCAGCCTGCACCGAGCTGCCCTTTGCCGGGCGGCGGTGACGGCTTGGGGCGCCCCAGGAAGGGGCACCCCCTCCCCAGAGACCCCCATCCCGACGCTGCCCCTGCCCCCGCTTTTGTCTGCGCGACGGAGCGGCCCCGGCTGCCCGCCGGAGCGTGGCCCGGGCTCCCGGCCCCTTCCTCCCCCCATCCCTCCTTCCTTCCGGCTGGGCTCGGCCCTCCGGCCCCGCTGCCCCGCCAGTCCCCTCGGCACCCGGTGGCCCTGCCGTGGTCCCCTCGCCGGCAGCGCGGCCCTGCCCGGGACCCCGCGCCCCTTCGCCGAGTGGAGGCACATGGGAGCGATGGTGCCTCCGTGGTCACCCTGCCCTCGGCCGCTGCCGCTCCGGCACTCGCCCTCCTTCCCTCTGGCGAGCCCTCTTCTCCCACACCACCACAATAATCCTCCTGACGGGTGCTTACATGCCTGCCTGCAAGCACCCATGGGTGCTGCTCCCCCCTCACTGATGTGCACGGCCCCCCCCTGGCACGCACTATCCCTGTGTTCAGCTGGATGTGACCCCGCTGTCACCCAGCCTAAAGGCAGGGACCTGGCAGGGGTGACAGTTCCCATCGCCACCACCTGCATTGCCGTGCCGAGGTGCCACCATTCCCTGCGTCTCCCCGGTGGCTGCGAGGCCAGCGATGGCCGCGCTGCACGTGCTCCTGCGAGCGCCACGTGCCGCAGGCAGCCGCCGGCTCCGCGCGTCCCTCCTCTCCCCCCCCACGGGGCACCCTGCGGTGGGATGGTGCGGGGGGGCCGAGCTGCCTGGGCTCTACAGCTGATTTGGGGTGCGCTGGGTGGGCAGCAGTGGGGGGGGTGCCAGCGGATGCTCCGCGATGTTGAAGGTGTCGATGCCACAGGGCCGCAGCATCCATCTCCCACCCTGGGGTGCCCGGCAGCGCCGTGACAGGGTGCTGGGGGTGGGGGGGTGCGGGTTTGCAGCCGTGGGTGCGACGGCGGGGGCGCGCGTGGGGCCATGCACGGCTCCCCGCCAGCTGCGGGCGCCGCTGCGCATGTGGAGCGAGTCGCCATAGGAACGGGGCGGCCGCGTCCCCGCCACGCTCACGCTCGCGTCTGTCTCGTTGCAGGGCCCCCACCCCAGCGGCCCCCTCCCAGCGATGGGCAGCGGGACCCCGCCGGCCCCGTCCCCCCGCCGCCCGCCCTGCCGACCCCCTGCCCCGCCGCCCGCCCAGCGCACCCAGGCCTGACCCACCCGCTCCAGCCCCCCCCCCCGGCTCCATGGCGAGGACGGACCCCTGACAGCGGGCGCCCCGTGGGCCTGAGGAAACGCCGCCGGGCACGACCCGGGGAGATGCCCTCGGCGGCCCTGACAGCATCGGGTCCTGCCCTGGCCCTGCCGCCGCCCTGAGCATCCCGTCCCCCACCCCGAGGGCAGGGAGAGGCAGGGGCCTCCCCCCGGGGCCGGCAGCCAAGATGGTGATGTCCCAGGGCACCTACACCTTCCTCACCTGCTTCGCGGGCTTCTGGCTCATCTGGGGGCTCATCGTGCTGCTGTGCTGCTTCTGCAGCTACCTGCGGCGGCGGGTGAAGCGGCAGCAGGAGGAGCGGCTGCGGGAGCAGAGCCTGCGCGCGCTGGAGCTGGAGCCGCTGCACTACGAGGGTTACGGGGGCAGCCCCCCCGGCATCGCCATTCCCCACCGCCTCCGCCTCGAGCCCCACCATCATCACCCCCACCACATCCCGCCCCCCCGGCCCTGGAGCTGCCGGCACGGTAAGGAGCAGGGAGGGGCTCTCTGCATCCCCGGAGCGTGTGTGCCACCCCCTTTCTTGGGAGGGGGGGATACGGCCCAAGAGCCGGGGTGCAGCGCTGATGGCAACGGGGGTCCGGGGGGGGGTTTTGCCTTGCAGAGTCGGACCTGTCAAAGCCGCCGTGCTACGAAGAGGCGCTGCTGATGGCGGAGCCCCCCCCGCCGTACAGCGAGGTGCTGATGGACACGCGGGGGCTCTACCGCAAAATCAACGCCCCTTTCCTGAGCCACGAGCGGCTGGAGAAGCAGGAGCAGCCCCCCAGCTACAAACCCCTTTTCCTGGACGCCGGCTACGGTTCGGCGCTGCACCTGCCCCGCTCGGCCAGCCCCGGCCCTGCCTGCCCGGACCTCTACCTGCAGGCAGAGTGCTCCCCCCGCATGTTTCCCAGCTGGACGGACTCGGAGCTCAGCAGCAGGGACACCTACGAGCCGGGACCCTGGCACCTCCCGGTCTCCATGCCCCTCTTCGGCAGGACTACCGCTGTCTAACGGCGGCCCCGGGGGACCCCCGGACCTCACCGCCGGTACCTCTCCGGCACCGGGGTGAGGGGGGTGGTTTCGGTTGCCCGCGTCACCCCGGGGACGCCCGCCCCGGCGCGGGCCATCGCCGCCGGTGCGGAAGGGGCTGGTTCCCCGTCTGGCCCCTGCCGGCCCCCCCATGGCCGGGGGCGCTGGGGACCCGGACTCTGCTCTGTTTCTTAAATTTTTTGTTTGTTACAGTTTGAGAATAAAAGTTTGTGGCTCAGGTTCGCCTCCCAGCGGGCTGGCGTCATGGGAACTCCCCCCGAGGTGGCGGCAGGACCCCCCTCCCCAGCCCCTGGCCTCCCTGGCCCCCCCTCAGCAGGCTGCAGCCCCTGTGGGAGTCGCTTTATTTATTAACAGACATGAGCACACCGCCGGTACAGAACTTGTGCTTTCCAAAAACAGTTACCGTAGGGGGGGGAAGAAGGGCCAAGCAGGGGCCAAGCGGGGGGGGGAGGGAGGGGGGGGGTCCCGGCAAGGAAGGAGTGGGGGGAGGGTAAAAGCCCCACACCAGCTCCCTGCCGGGGTTTGGGGGGGGCGCCGCTGGCCGCAGCCTCGCCTCGGTCAGGTCACTTTATTGCCATATTCATTTATTATTATTTTTTTTTTTTTTTTTGAACTCGTGCAAAGTACTGGGGGGCTCCCGGGGGGGCACGAAGAGAACGAGGACCCTGTCCCACAGCCGGGCAGGGGATGCGAGCGTGTATGTGTCCCCCCCCCCCGAAAGGGCTCTGGGGCAGCGAGGGGGGGACTGCTAAGGGGGGGCTGGGGGGCTGACACGGCTCCTACCGACAACTTAAAAAAGAGAGGAGGCAGAGAGGGGGCTCTAAAAGATGCCCCAGAGCGGGGGCGCAGTGGGGTGGCCCCCACCCAGAGGCCTCATCCTGCAGGGCCCCGGCAGGGTGAGGGGGGGACCCGGCCCCCGGCTGTGGCCCCCTCACGCCCTGCGCTGGCCGGGGTGGGCTGCCTGCGCCGGCAGCGGGGCCCGGACTTACAGGCCCCCCCCGAAGCTCTCCTCTTCCTCGGGCAGGGGGTCTGCATCCCAGCATGTGATGTCGATCTCTGGGGCACAGGGAAGGGGGGGTCAGGGCAGTGGGGGGTGTCCCACAGAGGGACAGACACACACACACACACACCCCCTCCCCCTCACCATCCCCACTCACCTGGGGGCTTGTTGTAGAAGATGGGCTGGGGGGCTTTGGCCGACGGCTCCTCGGTGGGGGGCACCTCCTCCTCCTGGGACTGGCTGAAGTAGCCCTCGCTGGCCTGAGATGGGGGGGGGGGGCAGGTGGTAAGGACCCGCCCCCCCCAGCCACCTCATCACCCCCCCCCCCGAAGATGCTCACCTGCTCCCCACGACCTGGCGTCCCATCTTTGGGGGCCATCTCCCCGTTGGTGATAGGGGGGGTCTCTCGGCCCGGGGTGTCCTCCTGGGGGGCACGCTGGCAGCCGAGCCCCCGGGGGTGGGGGTCCCCCCCACTGGCTGCCTCCTCCTCCTGCTCCGCATCACAGAAGGTGGCAGGGGGCTCAGGCAGCTCGTCCAGGCTCAGCAGGGCCCCCTCGTCGGGCAGTGTGGCCGGGGTGCCCTCAGGAACAGGGGTGGCAGGCAGGGGCCAGGCAGCAGGGGGGGTCGCCCCGTCGCTCTGCCACAGGTCGATGAGGCTCTCGGGGTTGGGGGCCCCCCCGGGCTGGGGCTCAGCAGCTGCGGGTGGTGGGGAGGGCTCGGCGGGCTCCAAGGTCACCAGGTCCCCCAGGGTGTCACCCCCCGTTGTCCACACTGGCCTGGGGCTGGGCTCGTCCCCGGGGGGCTCGGTGGCCTTGTCCTCGGGCCCTGGGAACGGCCAGTGCTGCTCGGAGGTGGCCAGCCCGGCCTCCTGGGCGCTGGGGCTGGGGGAGTCTGCAAGGGGGGGGATGGCAGTCAGTGGGGACAGAACCCCCTTGTCCTGAGCTGGGGGACACCCAGGGACAGGGCTGCAGCTGGTGGGGGATGGGGGGGGGGGGGCATCCTTTGGGCTGGGCACAGCGAGGAGATGCTGCGGGGAGGGGATGGGTGGGAGTGGCTGGGCAGGGAGCAGACTGATGGCACACACCAGGGGACCGGGGGGACATGGAGGTGGGGGATAAGGTGAGATCACCTTGGGGGGGGACACCAGGTCCTGCTGGGGTGGGGGGAGTAGCTGGGAGGCACAGGGGGATGTGGAGGGCCCGGGGAGGGGGCCTGCACTGGGAAGATGCAGAAGGGAAGCTGGGATGCACCAGAGGATGGAAAGGGGCCAGTGGGGACACAGCAGGGACACATGGGGACTGCAGCAGAGCTGGCAGGGATGCACTGGGGCTGCAGCGGGACGGTGGGGGTGCACGGAGGGAGGGAAGCAACAACACTGGCAGGGACATACTGGGGGATGGCGCAGATAGGGCAGAGTCACACTGGGGGATGCAGCGGAGACAGGGGCTGCACTGGGGGGATGCTGCAGAGATGGGGGGCATGTACAGAGCAGGGGGGGTGCACTGGTGCTGGTGGAGATGCACTGGCTGGGGCAATGCACTGGAGATGGGGGGGATGCAGGGGGGGGTGCAGCAGAGACAGCAGGGGTGCACTGGTGTTAGAAAATGCACTGGAGACAGCGAGGATGCAATAATGACGGCGGGGCTGCGCTGGGGGGGATGCAGCAGAGGCGGCGGGGATGCACCGACGCAGAGCAGCGGATACGGCGGGGATGTGCTGGGGGACACAGCGGAGACGGCAGGGGCTGCACCGAGGGATGCAGACGGGACAGCACAGATGCAACTGAGCGATGCAAGGGAGGTTGGCAGGGCTGCGGCACCAGGGCTGCAGCGGGAGATGCAGAGGAGTTGAGGGGGCTGCGGGGGAGGGGGAATGCGTTGCAGGGAACCACGGGGATGTGCCCGGGCAGCCCCAGGCAGGGGCCAGCAGTGCCAGCCCTGCGCCCACCTTTGGGCGTTGCCGGCGTCTCGTCACCCGACGCACGGGTGCCCGGCTCGCCCAGCGGCGTGGCGGCCGGGCTGGACTCGCAGGGGCTGCAGCCCGCTGCTGAGGCCTTGCGGTAGGCGTCCGACTGGCTGCCTGCGGACAAGGGAGAGGGGGTGGCGTGGGGGGGGCTGCCCACATGGAGGGGGGACCAGCACCCCAGCACCGCCCCTGCTCCTGCCCCACGCCAACCCGGCCATGAGCTGTCAAATGCACGTCACCATGTACCTGCCACCACGTCATCCCCCCCCTGCGGTGGCGGGGCAGAGGCACCCATGGGTGCAGCAACCACCATGCCCCCCTCCGGACATCCCACCAGTCCCACACAGCCGCAGCCCCCACATCTGCCAGGTACGGGGACTGGCAGCCCCATAGCCGCCGTGGTGCACGTGGCCCTGCCCACACATCGCCCAGCTGGGCCCTGGCACAGCCTCGCCTCTGCAGGCACAGCTCCGTGCCCTGCTACCCCTGGCTGGGGGCAGGGGGCAAAGCCCCACATGGCCCCACGCACCATCTGGCCCCTTCTGCCCCACAGGCACAGCCCCACGCAATCCTGGGCAGAGTCTTTTCCATCCCGCGCTGCCCCACGGGCACAGTCCTGTGTGGTCCAGGGCACAGCCTGCCCTGTCCCCCTCTGGCCCATGGGCACAGCCTGCTCCATCCACCTCTACCCTGTGAGCAGAGCTGCCCTGTGGCCCCTCTGTCCCACGGGCACAGCCTGCTCCACCCCATGGCAGAGCATCATCTCCCCAGGCACAGCTCTGCCCTGTGCCCGTCTGTCCCATGGGCACAGCCTGCCCAGTGCCCCCTCCCCATACCACGGGCACAACCTGCTGCATCCCCCACCCCATGGGGCCAGCCCCAGCCAGGGTGTGCGGGGTGCCCGTGGGAGCGGGTACAGTCCCCGCCTGGGTGTCCGGCCCCCTCGGGGTGCCTGCGTGAGGGGCGCTGCCTCTGCTGTCGGTCCAGTGTGCCGTGGGGCTGGGGTGGGCTGTGGGGCGGCCGCCCACGGCTTGGCCCCCCCAGAGCTGTGCACTTGGGGGCTCCCAGCTACCTACATGGGAAGAAAGAGGAGAGATTTGGGGTGCGGTGGCAGGTGATATAGGGGAAGGGGGTCCGTGGGGGGGAGGAGGAGGAGGAGGAGGAAGAAGGCGGCCCACTGTCAGCTGTCTTTATGAAAGGACAGTGCAGACGACCTGCTGAGAGAAAGACAGACAGACGGACGGACGGAGAGAGAGAGAGCAAAGAGATGGGTCAGTCCCTGCTCAGCGCAGCCATGGCGGGGCCAGGGCACCGGGGCACTGGGATGGGAGGATGGAGGGATGGGAGGCACCACCAACAGTGGGGCAGGAGGATGGTGAGACAAGAAGATGGAAAGACAGCAGGACAGAAGGATGGGAGGCAGTGCTGCATGGCCAGGTGGGGAGAGAGGCCAGGACACGGCCATGGGACCAACTATCTGCTCAGGCACAGCACAGCCCCACAGCACGAACCCACAGCACAAACCCACGGCACAACCCACGGCACAACTCACGGCACAACCCACGGCACGGCCCCACGGCACGGCCACAACACACAGCCCACGGCACGACCCACGGCACAGCCCCACAGCATCGCCCCGAGGCACAACTCCACAGCACAGCCCCACGGCACAGCCCATGGCATGACCCATGGCATGACCCCACAGCAACAACACACACTGCAGGCCCCCCCCCACCCCAGCACAGCCCCTCCAGCACAGCACCCCAGCACAACCCCCCCGCACAGCCTCGTGACATGGCCCCACAGCCGGAGGCGGCAACAGGACAGCCAGCCCCTGCCCTCGAGCCACAAAAAGAGTCCCAGGGCTGGACCCCGGACTGTGGGGCAGCCCAGCCTCCCCACGGGGCACCCCCTGCCAGCTGGGAGCACGTCGGGTGCCCCACTCCCTCCTGCCCCTTTTATCTTCCCCCGTGGGATGAGTTTCCTCCCCAAGCCACACCTGGACCTCCAGTTGCACCCCCCCCTGCCGCACCGACCACACTGCCACACCAGCTGCCGGCGCGGTGCCGTGACAGGTGAGCGGATGGCACCCAGCAGGGAGCAGGATGAGCCCCCCCGCCTTGCTGAAGACACCCCGGCATCCAGCCCCTGCCAAGCTGCCCCAGCTGCAGGGGCCACATGAGGTGCAGTGGCAGTGGCAGTGATGGTAGCACAGCAGAGCAGGACGATCCTCTGCTGTCCTCGTGCCCCCGGCACCCACAACCGCGGCACCGGGGATGACGGAGGGGACATTACAGCCCTGGTCTCCCCAGCTCCTGCTGCAACCTGCAGAGAGCCCCAGCAGCACCGCACTCACCTGCTCCGCAACCCCCCCCCCGACCTCTCTGTGCCCTCCCCGGTGCCCTCAGCCCGCCCATCCCCTCACCTGTCCTGTGGCTGCCCGGTGAGACGGCGTCACCACTGCCTGATGCCACCCGCTCCTGCTGCTTGAAGAAGTCCCGGGGGTTGTCGGGCCGTTGAGCAATGATGGCAGCAGCCTCCTGCAGGGATGGGGGAGGCTGAGACCCACCACCCCAGTGGCATGGGGCTGCAGGACCACCCCCCCATGCAACCCCCCACTGGGTCCCCATCCAGCTGCGGGCACCGCTGGCTGGGCAGCAAGGACAGGCACCGGGCACGGCCGCCGTCGCATTCACCTCCACTTCTGACTCCGATTTCCTGAGCTGCTGCCTGTCGTCCTCCTCTTGCTGCTCCCCCTGGGAAGAGATGTGGTGTCATCCCCCAGCCCCAGGACGTCCTGGGGACCTGGCTAGGAAAAGCCCTTCCCCGGGGGTGATGCCGGGTGGCAGCTCCGGCTCCAACCCCAGCCCCACGCCCACCGCAGCACTTACGAAGATGGACTGCTCCTTCAGGCGCTGCCGGGCCTCCTCCGCCTCCATGCTCTGCTGCTTCCTCCTGTGACGGGGGCACGGGAGAGGGGCTGGGCACCGGCTCCTGCCAGTCCCTACCCCAACCCCATCCCATGAACGAACACCCATGCGCCCACCCAGACGCTCACAGCACGTGCACAGCCATCCCGGACAGGCACATCCTCGCACACGAGCCCCACCCCGGCCCCCGCCGTGCCTGTGCTCCTCGATCTGCTCCTCGCGCTCCCGGTAGCGCCGCTCCCGCTCCTCCTGCTCCAGCCGCTCCTGCTCCATCCGCTCCTGCTCGAACCGCAGCCGGGCGTCCAGGGCCTTTTTCCGCTCCTCCTCCTTACGCAATTCCTCCTCTTTCTGGGGTGGGAGGATATGAAGGACGGGGCTGCCCATCAGCCCGCCAGCGGCTCACCCTGCTCCCCATGAGCTACCGGTTGCCCTCACCCCATACCCCACCTTGGCCTGTTCCCAGAACTGCTCCCGGTTGAGCCGCTTCATCTCCACGGTGGCGTCGGTTTTCTGGTAAGTGGTGCCCTGGGACGGAGGAGAGGCAGGGGGGGCGGAGGGGCTGGGATCAGTGAGGGGGAATAACAGTAAGCGGCACACGGGGTGACGGGCTGCGGCAGACAGGAGCCCCGGGCGGGAGGGATGCCCCGCGCCCGCCGCCATCATCGCCATCACCACCACGGGGACATTACCACGGGCTCAGTGTTCTCGTCCTCCCGCAGCCGCAGGCGGTGCAGCACCGGGCTGGAGACGCGGGCCAGCCCGTTGGAGAGCCGCTGTCCGATGGCCCCTGGGTCGATGTCCTCCACGCTGCTGGCGTTGACGATGACGTCCACGCCCTGGGTAGGGAGCAATCAGCCATCAGGGACCAGGGTCGGTGTCCCGATGGCATTGTCCCCCTCCCCGGCATTACCCACCTGGAAGAATTCAGCGATCTTGGCCACGTGGCTGGCGCAGGCACATTTGCGGGCATCCGGCACGTCCTCGCCCACCTGTGGCAGCCAGGGAGGGGCTGAGCCGGGGAGGGGTGGCAGGGTGACCCCCACCCCGCTGACCACCCCCGGGCAGAGGGACCATGGGGCACCCTCACCCCCCGCCCCCGCCCCCGGCGGGCTTCTCCCTTGCACGCAGGGGCACGGCAGCCCTCCCCCAGCATGGCCCCCCCCACTCACCCAGTTGACCAGGACATATTTGGGGAGCACAGCCTGGGGGTCTTTGACGCTGCAGAAGCCGTACATCACCTTCTGGATCTCAAAGTGGCCGGAGAGCTCCAGCAAACCTCCGCCTGGCACAGCACCGTCAGCCCACGTCCACCCAGCACTGGGATGGGTGCCGGGGAAAACGCTGGCAGAGCCGAGCCAGCTGCGGGGACAGAGGATCTTACCTCCCGATGCTGCCAGCTTCAGGTCATCGGAGCCATCCTCGTACGTGTAGAGGGCCCTGGGGAGACAGCATGGGTGAGCCACCGCCAGGGGGGAGTGCAGGGTGGACCCCCCTTCCCCATCCTGCTAACACTGAGGTCAGGGCAGGTCCTGGGGGACCAGTCAGGTGTCCCCAAGCTGCCACACAGCCGCCACAACTCCTTGTCCATCACCACTGCGAAGGGCCAGGCTGCCAGGCAGAGCAGGCAGGACTTCAGGCAGTCCCACCCTGCTGGCTGGCAGCCATGGGGCAGGATCCCAAGGTCAGGGACAGACGGGTCACTTGGGCACAGGAACCAGCTGGCTGCTGTGCTGCAGGCCATCACAGCCTCGTAGTTCCTTGCACACCCATCCCTGTCCCTCCTCGACCCTGTCGGTTACCGACCAACTTTGGGGACAGCCCTGCGTCCCAGCAGGGAACTCGGGGCTGCTCACGTGCCCGGCTGCGTGAGCCGCCAGCCCGGCAGGCACCAGGCCGGGGGAGGACGCCGGAGCACCAGCAGCAGCAAATCAATGTGCCGCCGGGGTGTGATGGGGCCGTCATGGAGACTGTTCCTTGGAAACCATTCCCAGCCGATGGGAAACCCCCTCTCGCTCCCACCGCGCCCCAGCCAGCCCCCCCGGGGCTCCGCGGGGACCCCCGCCAGCCTGCACCTCCCCAGAGGCGTGCAGCCAGCTATGGGGTGGGGGGGGTGGGGGGGGAGGACGCATGCCAAATCGGTCCAGGGCGGGTGGGCGAGGGGATGGATGTTGCTAGGCAACCAGCATCCTCCATCGCCATGGCAACCCCCCCCCATCCCAGCTGGGATGCAGCTCGCCCCGATGACGAGGTGATTAGTGGAGGGGAGCGGGGGAGGCAGGCAGGCAGCGGGGACCTGCTGGGGCCTGGCAGGCACCCAAACCTGCCTGCCACCCATCACACGCTGCACCCGGAAAGCCGGGGCCGCCCGTGCTGGACGCCCCCCCCCCCCCATCCCTGCACCAGGGTGGGCAGGCGGCTCTGCCGATCGGCATTCGGCTGGCGGCGCCCGTGCAGTGCTTGCCAGAGAGCCAAAATCCCCGCGGTGCTGGGCAGAGCTGTCCTCACCCGAGCTTGCAGCTTCCAGCCAGAGCCTGGGAGATGGGAATCAGGGGGGTCCCTACAGGCAGAGCCAACCCCAAACCGGGGCCATGGCTGGACCCCGGCAGCTGAAAAACAAGGGGAAGGCAGGCAGGCACCTAACATGGAGGGGGCCTCCCTCCGTCCCCTGGTACCCACTGCGTCGAGCCCCCGGCAGCGAGCCGCAGATAATTGCACCAACAAGATTGACTTTAATCCGCACATCCCGATCCCGCTAATCGGCCGCCCCAGCCGGCGCCAGCTCCCGGCCTGGAGCTGGCAAAGCGACTGCAAAGCGTCGTCTGTGATGGGGAAGGGCGGCAAATGCAGCCCCTGCCTGCAACCGCAGCCCCGGCTCGGGGGACCTGCTGTGATCCCCCAGGACTGGCGGGAGGATGGCAGCAGTTTGGGGGAGCCCAGGGCTGCGGGCAGGGGTTGGGGGCTCACAGGGTGGGATGCAGCTGGCTGCAGAGGGAGGGAAACAAATAGGACAGAGCCACGGCATGGCTGCCTGGGGAGCCCTGAAGGTGTTGGGGACACCCACTGCCTGCTCACCCCGCCAGGACCCTGCCATGCAGGGTGGTACCTGAGTGCAGTGCTGCTGCCTGCACCCAGGGGTGCTCCCAGGGCAGCCAGGGCTTGACACAGAAACAGAGCCCTGCCCCAAGCGCAGCCCAGCGGCGCGGTCTGACCCCATACTGGGATGGAGGATCTGGAGGTTTCCAGTTCTGGGGCCAGCAGGGCCATGCTGGGGCTAGCAGCATCCCCAGGGGTGTCCCCAGGGACCCACAGCCCATCAGCATCACCACAGGCCCTGGCAGCGGGGACCAGCTGCGCCACAGCGGGTGCAGGCAGCATCGTGTATCGCTGATCCCCTTCCATGGGCTTTAACCCCCTCCACCCAGCCCATACAGCCCCTTCCCACCTGCTGGGCTCCAGGCATGTAGGTCACCCGTGGGTGGCAGTGCCTCATGCAGCCCAGGGAGGAGGGGTCTCCACGGCCAGGGGACTCTGGCAAGGATCCCCCATCACCCCGCCAAGGGGACAGCGGCCCCACTGCCCTCGCATGGCCCCATGGCTCACCGGAGCAGGCGGAGCAGTGTCCGTGGGTGCCAGCACCTGGGGCACCCACAGCTGCCAGCCCCCCACGCCACAGCCGGGGAGGGGGAGCATCGCCCCAGCCGGCCCGCCCCAGCCCGGGCACATGTGTTTCCAATGTGGCTGGGAGCTCCAGGGAGTCGGCGTGCTCAGAAAGCAGCACCAAATTCCTTTCTGATCGAGTAATGGGCCCCAGCAGCCTCCGCGGGGCCGGGCAGGGGGAGGGGACGCTCGGACCCTCCAGGACCGAGCTGGACTGGGGGAAATCCCAGACTAAACACAGGGATCCCGGCTGGGCAAGAGCGCAGCATCCCCCGGCACCAGCCCAGGGCCAGGCTCCGGCGCAGTGTCCTCACAGCCCCTGGCTCAGCCAGGCTGGGCCACCGCCGAGGGATGGTCCCCATCACCCTGCCTGATGCAGCCCCCCCAGCATTACCCCTCATCCCATACCCAGGCGCTGGGTCCAGCAGCGGGGATGCTGCTCCCACTGGCACCGAGTGCTGGGCATCCCCGGTGACCCCAGGATGGAGGGGCTGGGGATGACGGGGAGAGCTCAGCCCTCAGGTGGGGGCTCGCTGCCTGGCCGAGGCTCAGTGCTGGACGTGCGGGGTGCCCAGCCCCGGTGCTCACCTTCCCAGGAACCGTTTCTGCTGCTCTCAGCAGCTTTGGCAGGGAGGGCTCCTTTGCAGCGGATGCCGGGAAGCGAGATGTACCCAGGGCTGACAGCTGCCTCCTGGCCGGCAGCACGCACCGCGCTCGCCCACGGCGCCCTTGGGCTGGCGGCAGGACCGCGGGGCTCCCCGGAGACCCGGGGCTGGCAGGGAGCGGGACCTGCCCAGGCCCACACAGCCCGGGGGGCTCCCAGCCCTGTCCCGAGAGCAGGGACCCGGCTAGAGAGCGGCGTGCACCCCGGCTGGGTGCTGGGTGCCCCCCAGCTGGGCGGTGGGTGCCCCCCAGCTGGGTGCACGGTAGGCACCCCCACCAGAGAGCAGCATGCACAGCATGGACCCAGCACCCCACGCTGCCCAGCACCCCGGCTCTGCCCAGCGAGCTGCACCCCAAGGTGCCGGCAGCAGCCCTCCCCACGCACAGCACAGGCGCCTCGGGGGGACAAGGAGGGGGTCCCGGGGCAGACACCCCGGCCAGCCCCACGGCACCCGGGTGGGGCTGGGAGATGTGGGTGGGTGCTGGGACAATCAGGGTGGCGGTGGGGAGATGCTCCCTGCGGGTGCTGCGCCGGCTGCGGCGGGGCCTGGATCCGGCCGGGCCCCGTTGCCCGCAGCTCGGGGTGCCCCGCACTGGAGGTACAGGCGGAGCACGACACCCCCGGAGGTCCCGCCGGGGAAGGCCACCCCCCGCCCCGAGCCCGCAGCAGCCCCAGCCCGGCGGGGTGGTCCCGGGCCGACGCACCGCGGCCCCCCCCGCGGGGATGGGGCACCCCGGGATTGTGGCGGAGCCGAGGACAGCGGAGCCGGGGTGGGGGGTGATGCCCGGTGCCGCCGCGGCCTCAGGCCTCGCTCCGTCGGGCAGTGGGGCCGCCCGCTGCCGGGGCACCGGCGGGGCCGGCCGGGCGCGAGGCCGGGCTGGGGGCGCCCCGTTCCCTCCCCCCCCCCCGACCCCGCCGGGCGCCCCTGCCCGCGGCTCCGGCTCCAGACAATGGCGAGGGACCCGGGGCCGGGCCCAACACCGGGGGGGACCCCCGGGCCCTCCCCGCCGTGCGCGGACCCCCCCCGCTCCCTACGCTCGCTGCCCGCCGGGGGGTCGCGCCATGCCGGGGGCTCCCGGGGCGTAGGGGGGGGGAAGGGGGGGGGGGGGGCGGGGAGCGGCGGGTCCCGGCGCTCGCACGTGCCGGCCCGGCGCAGACAAAGCGGGGACCGCGCCCCGGCCCGGTGCGGCGGCGGCGGGCAGGTGCGGGCACCGGTGGCGACGGGCCGGGCACACACCCCCCCCCCCCCAACACACCGCCCCACCCGCCTTTGTGTGCCGGGGCTCCCGGCACCGCGGGCCCGGGGCGGCGGGGGGCGCAGCGCGGGGCGCGGCCGGTGTTACCGGGCGGCTCCGTGCACAAAGGGCGGCGGCGGCGGCGGGGACAAAGGGGCGGCGGCGGCGGCGGGCGCGCTCACCAGTCGGTGGGGCTGTCCTCGCCGATCACGTCCTGGTAGGAGGCGAGCAGCTCCAGGCGGTGCGCCGCGAAGCCGACGCCAGCCATGGCGGGGCCGGGATGCTGCCGGGGGGACCGGAGGGACCGGCCGCCTGCCCGCCTCCGAGACACTGCCGCAGCGGCCGGGCGGAGGGGCGAGCGGCGGGGAGGCTCCGCCCGCCGCCGCGCCCGGTCCTAGCGCCGCGAACGGCGGCCCCCCCCCCCCACCCCCCCCCCCAACCTCCGCCCCCCCCCCCCCCCCCCCCCCCAGCCCGGCCCCTGCCCCCGCCCCGGCCCCCGGGGCACCCCCCGGGACACGCCGCCGGGACCCCTGGGGTGCGGGCAGCATCGCCCCCCACCCCCTCCCCGTTCCGGGCTGCCCCCCGCACCCGGTTCGCCCCCGGGATCCTTCACCCCGGGGACCCGCAGCCCGGGCTCGGCTCTGCCCCCGCACCCCGGGTCATCCCCCGCCCCACGGAGACTGAACCCCAGAAACCTGCCCCCCGGCTCAGGTCCCTCCTGGGATCCTGCACCCCGGGTGGTTCTGCACGCTGAGCTCCTGCCCTGGGGACCGGCGTTTGGTGCCACCCGCTCCTGGGGACCCTGCACCCTGGGCACCTGGCATGCTGGGTGCTCCTCTGCACCCCAGACCCTCCCCTGCCCCCTGTCCCCTCCACCCTGGGCACACCGGGAACCCTGTGCCCTCAGCTCCCCTCCACCCCCAGACCCTGTGCCCCGAGGGTTCCTCTCCAAGGACACGACACCGTGGGCTCTGCCCCTCCCAGGGGGTCGGTGGGTGCAGCCTTTGTACCCCTTGGGTGCCCGCCTGCCCCTTCACCCCCCGCTGCTCCCCAACCCCTCCAGTCCCCTCGGGACCCTGCCAGGCTGTGCACGATGGTGCCTTTTCCAGGAGGTTTGTGCCGGTTCCAGGAGGTTTTGCCTTTGTGTGAACTCACGAAATTGCTTTTGCACTGACCCACACAGGGCTCTGCGGGGGCTCCCTGGGTCCGCATGCTCCTGCCAGGACAGGCAGCATCACCCTGCCCAACCCTGCCTGCCCGACCCCCCATGCTGCCCCCGGCACTGCCCGCATCCCAGACCAGCCCCGCGCTGAGGTCTCTGTGCCAGAGCGGCAGCGTCCAGGGCCTTGATCCCCCCAGGCTGGGCTGATGCTGGTGTGGCCCTTCCCGAACCAAACCCTTCAGAGCAGCCTGTGGATGAGCCCCCCAGTTGTGGGACACAGGACAGGGTGCTGGGGGCCCTGCCTGTGCTGCCTGCTCCCCCCACGCCTGCACGCCCTCCTTGCACCAGCATTTCTGCGCCAGGCCGGAGCCGCCCTAAGAGGCTGCAAGAGTTTGCGAGCAGCTGTGGAGCAGCTGCCGGGGCCAGCACGGGGGCTGGGGCTGCAGCAGGCGCCCCGCGAGCAGCTCAGCTGGCTTTGGGGGTGGATGCGGTGGGACCCCGCTCGGGGACATGGTGGGAGCCCTGAGCCCGCTGCCGCCAGGCTTTGTTCTCGGAGCAGTGCGGCCGCAGCCCCTCCCCAGGCTCCACCTCCGCAGCCCACCCGAGACCCTCCTTCCGCTGCCTGTGCACAAGCTCCTCACATGGTGTGCAGAGCTGGTGGGCAAGAGCTGCTCTTGGCAAAGCATGGAGGCACCTTGGGTGGTAAGAGGCGTCATCAGTAGGGACCAGAGGCAACAGGGCACTGACCAGAGGGGCTGAGCCTCCAGTGGGTGCAGGCCTTGCAGCAGCACAAGGGAGATGCGTGGCTCTCCCTCAGGGAGAGGCAGGCTGGCTGTGGCACCGTGGCTCTCCTCTGGCCCTGCTCCAAGGCCGGGTAACCTGGGGCTGAGCTGGCACAACCTGTTCCCAGGCCGTGCTACCCCAGCAGGATCCGTCCCGCACGGCTGCCTGCCCCTGCCCTCCCCCCTCGCGGGTTCCTGTCCTGGCTGAGCCAGGGCTGGCTCGGTGACTGCTCACGTGGGGCCACGGTCACTTCACCTTCCCCTGCGCTTTCCCCTGACCTTGGCTGTGCAGCTGGGACTCGCACTCCGGCACTTACCACATCCCAGACAGGCACCGGCTGTTTCTGTCCCTTTTCGCAGCTGTGTCCTGCTGCTCCTCCGTGTGACCGTCCCATCGCCCGCATGTGCCCCAGCCTGAGCGCCCAGCCCAGCCCCAGCCTTCCTCCATCATTCCCACTTTCCCCTCCCTGTTTTTGATGGGGTTTTGCACCAGGGAGCTGTGGCACTGGGGAGATGTGGCACCGCAGCTGCAGGCCAGCTCTAGGTGATGCTGGGAGGCATTTGGCTTCCCACAGCCAGCTCCTGCCCCCAGCAGAACCTTCCAGCAGATTAGCAAGACAATTTTCCTTATGATTGCTCACCATGGTAAGAGCTGCAATTATTAATGACCGTTCCAGCTGCCAAAGCAGAGCGGGAGGAGCGGCTCTCCCCACACCCGCTGCCCCTGAGCCTGTTCCAGCCGGAGGTGCCGGCGCGGCCTCACACCCGTCCTTCGGGACGGCAGCTGCATCGCATGAGCGAACGCTTGGCTGCTCTACGCTGGAGCGCGCCCAGAGCTGGTGCACGTGGCCCACGCGTGCCCTGTGACTTCTTGTCCCCTGCACTGGATTTGGGGCCAAGGCACAGCAGGGACCCCCTGCAGGGTCCGACACCCATTTCCCCTTGCTGCAGCTTCTTTGCCCCCCAGATTAATTACCACCTCCGTTAGCAGTCCTGCCTGCTACAAAGAGAGGGACGAGCCAGGTGACATGAGGGGTCCAGCCCAGGCTGACACAGGCAGAGGAGGAGAAATTCGAGGTGAAGATTTTCCCCAGGAAGCTGGAAGGAGCTGAGTCAGGCCCCAGAGGGGAGCAGGGTGAGGGCTGACCGTGACCTTCCCAGCCAGCCACACCTCGCTCGGAGAAACCGCAGGCCTTGAGACAGCCAGCACTTGCAGAGAAGTGTTTATTAAAGGCACTAAAAGCACCGTGGCTACATCAGCGGCAGCCCAGCCGGAGAGTGTGGGTTTGGGAGAGGCATTTACAGGCCCAGGACAGCGGTGGCAGAGCGCTCTTTGGTAGGAAGCTGTGCCCGAGCCTCGCGGGAGCCCACCGGCCGGCTGGCCATCAGCCCACGCTGCCAGCCCATGGCTGGGGCGGGCTTGGCACACTGCCCTGCTCCCCGGCACGGCTGGGCTCCAGCTGGGTGGGGGGGACACGAGGCACAGACCACCCCCGCCGGCACGCAGCCAGGGTAGGAAGCCACCGCAGCAGTTTGCAGGGCAGCCGGGAGGGGGTTACCACAGGCAGGGCCCCCGCAGGGGACCGGGGCCGGGTCTCCAGCCCCGCGCACTAAGCACACAGCAGGGAAGGTGGGGGAGAGCGTGGCGGGGGGCTGGGGGGCTGGTCCTCACCCCCTCAGGGATGTGCTAGGAGCATCCCTGCCCTGGCGCTGAGCTGCCAGGCAGCCGGGCCCCAGCCGAGCAAGGGACCCTCCCCACCTCCAGCCTCGGCACGGCCACAGCCACTACGCTGCGTGGCTCGGAGACAGGAGACCCATGCAGCGTCCCCTTCCTGGGGCTCCTAGGGCCAGCTGGGGGGCACAGAAGAAGCCACCCAGCTCTACGGGACTCTGGATCCAGCACTGCCTCTGGCTGGAGCCAGGCCAGGAGCTGCCAGGAAAGAGGCAGGAGCAAGGGGAAGGGGTGAGGGCCCAGCCTGGCTCCCTGGGGGCAGCGGGGGCGGGGAGGCGGGAGAGGAACATGCAGGGCCAGGGGCACGCGTGGGCGCAGCTGAACTCCCGCCCCTCACACGTGGGAGAAAGCGTGGCTCTTGCAGAGCGGCTTGTCCTTCTTGGAGTAGAATGTCTTCCCTTCCAGGTTGGTCTGGCAGATCTGGGGAGGAGAGCGCAGGAGGTCAGGTCAGGGGGGCTGAGCCAGCCCCTGGGTCCCCCCCGCCACAGCCCAGGGCTCAGCACTGGTGTCACACAGATGCCAGGGAGCAGGGGGCTCAGAGCAGGGTCCCGAGCCACCAGCACAGAGCCAAGTGGGGAAAACCTCGCAGCAGGAAGGACCCCACGCTGCTGGTGTACCCCACGCAGGGCACGACTGCCAGGGAGAGCCCCGGTCCCACCAGCAGCCGGGGAAGAGAGACGCATGGCTCACCGCACAGACGAAGCAAGTGTCATGCCAGCTGAACCCCAGCGCCTCCAGGAACCGGTCCCCAGCGTCGATCTTGAAGTCGCAGCCGCGGCACTTGGTGCCAAACATCTTCTCGTAGTCTACGAGGAGAGGCAGAGCCCAGGTCAGCGTTCCCCTGCACCGCAGCCCCTCGTCCCAGGGCAGCAGGGCTGCGACACGGGAGGGATCCCACAGGCACAGCCTGGGGACAACTCACTGCCAGCCCCGGGGGGACGATACCCGAGACACCTGGGCGAGATGCCGGTGCCATGCAGGGTGGCCCTGGCCACCACCGGCTGCAGGGAGGAGGTGGCAAACCTCATCTCCCAGGATGCAGCACTCGCCTTTGATGTACATCCTCTGTCATCGCCATGGCAACACGGGAGCGATGGCACTACCCGGCAGCCAGGAGGACCGGGATGGAGGGCTCAGGGCTGTGGGAGGGGTGTCCCCGCGTTCCCCATGGTGCAGAGGGAGCCCCGCAGCGCAGAGCAGCTCATCCCCCATCCCCGTGGGCAGCTGCTGAGCCCCGATGGTGGTGCCCGGTACCCCAGGACCATGTGGGGTGACACATGGGGTCCCTAGGTCCTACCTCTCTCGCAGTAGGGCTGTCCCTCCTCCATGTAGAAGGCACGGTTGCGGATGGGAGTTTTACAGGCAGCGCACGTGAAGCACTGCACGTGCCAGGTCATCTTCAGTGCGTGCATGACCTCCTGGAGGGGAACCGCTGTCAGCCAGGGGCAGGACCACCCTGCGCCACGAGGGAGCCCCACCCAAGGCAGAAAGGGACAGGGGGTCCCATGGGATGGGATCAGGATGGGAAGGGACAGAGCCAGGCACCCGTAGGTGAGCAGGGAGCAAGGACAGGAGGTGTGGGGCAGGCTGAGGGACACTCACCCCAGTGATCTTCTTCTTGCACTTGGCACAGCTGGGAGCGTAGCGCGTGTCGTAGCACTTGGGGCAGAAGATGGAGCCTTTCTCCTCAAAGAAGCCACCCTCATCCAGCACCTTCCTGCACTGGCAGCAGGTGAACTCCTCGGGGTGGTAATAATGTCCCAGCGCCACCAGGTAACGTCCCCTGTGGCAGGACAGAGTCATGTCAGCCATGCCAAGGCCCAGGACGCTGGCGTGGCAGTGGTGGTGGCCAGGGCTCACCTGATGACCTTGTTGCACTTGTAGCAGAGGGGTGTGCGGCCAGGCCCTTCGGGGGCTTGCTGGGCCGCCTGCACGATGGAGCTGCGGTTCTGCATGGGGGTCGGCGTGGCCGGCTGGCTGTGCTTGCTCACCACCGTGCTCGTCTTGTCCGGGGCGTAGCGCTCGGCAAACGAGGGGTCCACAGCCCACGGTGGGCGGCTGGCAGGGCCAGGGGTGGTGGTGGGGGTCCTGGGGGCTGCACACACACGCAAGTCTCCAGGACAGTGCTCCCGATCCCTCAGTAGCCCCCTCCCAGCACCCGTGGCTGGGCAAGCAGCACCCCCCAGCACCCCCCGAGCACAAAGGAAATGTTTTGCTCACCCATGCCTGGCTCAGTCTTCATCGTTGCTCCTGGGGACGGGTCCAGCACAGAGACCTGGCTACAGAACAAGTAGTTAATCCTGCCTGCTCGCCCACGCTGCCCAATGGGCCTGTGTGTGCAGGCAAGGGCACCCCCACCCCAACAAGCAGGCAGGAGCCAGCCAAGCCCCTGTGCCCAGCCGGTAGCTGGTTTGGTGATGGGGTACTGAGCCAAGCACCTTTAGCCCTGCGAAGACACAGCACCCCCGGATCTCTGGCACCCATCATGGTGGTCTGGGGATCAGCGGGAGGGAGTGCAGGCCTGCTGGGTTCCCACAGGGGGGATCACACAGACCCCAGCTGCCTGCTCACACACGATGGTTGTCCCCAGACTCATCAGGGTGCAGAGGGGCTTGGACCTGACCCACCACAGGGAGCCCCGGGGTCCAGCTCTGGCAGAGTTGGGGACAGGCAGGGTTCTGTCATCCCTGCCGGCTAGGCAGGGACAGGCTGCTCCTGTGAGGGGCAAGGCCTGTGCCCCCCCCCAGCAGGCTGCCAGCACTGAGCTTGGGAGCAAGCAGGGAACACTGGGGCCAGGGAGGCACAGCCCACTCGAGAGACAGACAGAGGGAGAGCCAATGGCTCTGTGCCTCTGCAGGGCAAAGACAAGAAGGAGATGGCTACAAAACCAGGAGGATTTATTTGTGGCAGAGCAAACTGGGCAGAGCTGGGACCTGGCAGTCACAGCACCAGAGCAAAAGGCGTTGTGGAGAGGTGAAGGCAGAAACAGGGGGGGCTGTGTAGCACCCCCAGCCCTCGCTCCCTTCCCCCATGCCCACATGCAGGGAGAAGCCAGCGACACTCACCCAGCTCTGCCTGACTCCTGCAGCCCCACGGGACGTTGTGTCCCAGGGTCCAGGCGCTGCCCAAACATCACAACACCCCCAGCAAGGTTTTGCCCGTGCCACCAGCCACCCCCGACCCACTGAGTCTGGGACAGCACGGCGCAGCTCGACATCCCCAGCTCGGTGCCAGCAATGCCCAGCGGGTCCTGCCCGGGATATGCAGCCCCATGGCTCCTGCTGCTGCCCTGGTGCACACTCCCCTTACCTGGGCTTTTTAACAAACACATCATCAAGATCCTCCACTGAGTGCAGCAGGAGAGAAAGGAGGAGACAGAGTCAGTCTGTGGCAACTAAGGTCCAGGGACAGCAGGAAGGAAAGGGAAAGGCAGGAAAACCGACCTCTCCTCCCACCACCCTCCTGCCCCAACACATAGCCCTGCCCCACCACGGGGCAGAGCACAGCCCCAGCCCAGCAGCACCACCACGAGATCACACACAGCCCCAGGCAGCTCCCACTGCCTCAGCCCCCGTGAAGGGTCAACTTGGGGCCAAAATCAAGCTCCCGGTGCCACGATGCCCCACAGCCTCTGCCAGGCACTGGCTACTCCAGCAAAGTCCGGCACTCCCAGGCAGCCAAGCAGCGCCAGGCCCTGCAGGAACTTACTGCCGTCTGTGCCCGTCAGACGGGCCAGTTTGCGGAAGGAGCGGGACTGGGAGGTCCCAGTGCGGGGCTGCCAGTCCTCAGCATCCTCTATCATACGCAACTTCCCGGGGTCGCACATGGGGGTGCTGGGGGGCTCCAGCGGCTGTGAGGGCTGCCTGCGAGGGACAGAGGGCAGGCACTCAGCTGACACCACGCATGGACCCAGCTTCAGCACTGGGCAGCGCTCCCAAAGGCGCCCTCGCACATGCCGAGCCCCTCACCAGACCCTGGCACTCACCGCTGAACCCCTGTGCCCCAGCCAGACTCACGGGCATCCCCGTGGCATCGGAAAAAACGATGGCACAACAGTCAGTGGTTGAGCCATGGCTCAGTGCATCCCTCCCATACGCACCCGCAGCCCCACAGAGGCTTGAGCCCCACAGAGATGCTGGCAGCCTTCACTCCAGACCAGCCTCGCAGCCACCTCACAGAACATTGTGCCCCAGGTCCAGGCACTGGCCAGCACCTCCCAACACCCCCAGCAAGGTGTTGGCAGCGCCATCAACTGTCCCTACCCACTGTGTACAGGACACCTCAGTGCATCCTCAGACCCACAGAAAAGCCAGGAACACTCACCCAGCTCTGCCCAGCCACCCTGCAGCCCCCACCAGGCTCACGGGCCCTTACACCCGAGGACCAGGCACTGCCCAGAACCCCCCAAACCCACAATCAGGTTTTGCCAGTGCCCCCAGCCTCCTCCAGGACCCATTTGTCCAAGAGGCCATGGTGCAGCTCAGTGCCAGCTGTGCCCAGAGTCCTGCCCAGGACATGCAACCCTGTGTACAGCTCCTGCTGCCGCCCTGGCACACGCTGCCCTTACCTGGGCTTTTTAATATGCTCATCCTCACGATCCTCCACTGAGAGCAGCAGGAGAGAAAGGAGGAGACTGAGTCAGTCTGCGGTGACCAGGGCCCAGGGACAGCAGAGGGAACGAAAGGAAAAGGAAAGGCAGGAAAACCAACCTCTCCTCCCACCACCCTCCTGCCCCAACACATAGCCCTGCCCCACCACGGGGCAGAGCACGGCCCCAGCCCAGCGGTACCACCACGAGCTCACGCACAGCCCCGGGCAGCTCCCACTGCCTCAGCCCCCGTGAAGGGTCGACTTGGGGCCAAAATCAAGCTCCCGGTGCCACGATGCCCCACAGCCTCTGCCAGGCACTGGCTACTCCAGCAAAGTCCGGCACTCCCAGGCAGCCAAGCAGCGCCAGGCCCTGCAGGAACTTACTGCCGTCTGTGCCCGTCAGACGGGCCAGTTTGCGGAAGGAGCGGGACTGGGAGGTCCCAGTGCGGGGCTGCCAGTCCTCAGCATCCTCTATCATACGCAACTTCCCGGGGTCGCACACGGGGGTGCTGGGGGGCTCCAGCGGCTGTGAGAGCTGCCTGCGAGGGACAGAGGGCAGGCACTCAGCTGGCACCAAGCACAGCCCCTGCCCAGCACTGCAGCACTGGGCAGCGCTCCCAAAGGAGCCCTCGCACACACTGAGCCCCTCACCAGACCCTGGCACTCACCGCTGAACCCCTGTGCCCCAGCCAGACTCACAGACATCCCTGCGGCATCGGAAGAAACAGCAGCACAAGTCAGTGACTGAGCCATGACTCAGTGCATCCCTCCCGTACACACCCCCAGCCCCAGAGCCCCACAGAGATGCCGGCAGCCTTCACTCCAGACCAGCTCAGCAGCCCCACAGGACATCACACCCCAGGTACAGGCACTGCCCACCACCTCCCGACACTCCCAGCAAGGTGTTGGCAGTGCCACCAGCTGCCCCTACCCACTGTGTCCAGGACACCACGCTGCAGTTTGGCCTCCTCAGCTCAGCAGTGCCCAGCAGGTCCTGCCGCACAGCCAGCACAGGGACAGCTCAGTGTGGGGTCACCCTGGCTGGGAACAGCCTGCCTGGCAGGACCCTCCCGAGGTGACGGTCAGAGCAGTGGCTGAGCACTGGCGGTGCCGGTCACACGGCAAGCGCAGGGTGGGCTCTGCAGCTCTGCCAACAGCTCGGCTCTGGGGAGAGGGAGAGGACAGAGGAGGAGGGGAGAAGAAACAGCAACAGCAACAGGACAAAGCTTCCCTGGTCTCACTGCAAGCAGCCAGCGTGAGGGTGAACCAGCCGGGCGGGCTGAGCCCCAAGTGAGCACCCTCGTGGCTCCTGCTGCTGCCCTGGTACACGCTCCCCTTACCTGGGCTTTTTAACAAGCTCATCCTCCTGATCCTCCACTGAGCGCAGCAGGAGAGAACGGAGGAGACAGTCAGTCTGTGGCAACCAGGGCCCAGGGATAGTAGGAAGGGAAGGGAAAAGAGGAAAACCGACCTCTCTTCCCACTGAATTCCCACCCAACACCTCAGACACAGACTCCCGTGCAGGCGCGGGGCAGAGCACAGCCCCAGCCCAGCAGCACCGCCATGTGCCCCCACATGTCCCCAGCCCACGCACAGCCCTGGGCAGCTCCCGACAGCTCAGCCTGCCCGGAGGGGCCACACGGGGCCAAAATCAAGCCTCCAGTGCCCCCTAGGCCTCTGTTGGGTTCTGGCTACCCTGGCAAAGCTGGGCACCCCCGGGCAGGCAGCCAGTGCTGATCCTGCAGGAACTTACTGCCGTCTGTGCCCATCAGACGGGCCAGTTTGAGGAAGGAGCGGGACTGGGAGGTCCCGGTGCAGGGCTGCCAGTCCTCAGCATCCTCTATCATACGCAACTTCCCGGGGTCACACACGGGGGTGCTGGGGGGCTCCAGCGGCTGTGAGGGCTGCCTGCGAGGGACAGAGGGCAGGCACTCAGCTGGCACCAAGCACAGCCCCTGCCCAGCACTGCAGCACTGGGCAGCGCTCCCAAAGGAGCCCTCGCACACGCCAACCCCCTCACCAGACCCTGGCACTCACCGCTGAACCCCTGTGCCCCAGCCAGACCCATGGGCATCCCTGTGGCGTCAGAAAAAACGGCGGCACAACAGTCAGTGGTTGAGCCATGGCTCAGTGCATCCCTCCTGTACGCACCCCCAGCCCCACAGAGGCTCGAGCCTCACAGAGATGCTGGCAGCCTTCACTCCAGACCAGCCTTGCAGCCACCCTGCATCCCCATGGGACATCGTGCCCCAGGTCCAGGTGCTGGTCAGCACCTCCCAACACCCTCAGCAAGGTGTTGGCAGTGCCACCCACTATGTCTGGGACACCTCAGTGTATCCCCAGCCCCACAGAGAAGCCAGCAGCATTCACTCCAGACCAGCCTCCTGGCCACCCTCCAGTCCCACAGAAAAGCCAGCAACACCCACCCAGCTCTGTCCAGCTGCCCCACGCCAGGCTCACAGGACATCGTGCCCCAGGTCCAGGTGCTGCCCAGCACCTCCCGATACCCCCAGCAAGGCGTTGTCAGTGCCACCAGCCTCCTCCAGAGCCCATTTGCTCAAGAAGCAATGGTGCAGCTCAGCCTCCCGAGCTCCATGCCAGCAGTGCCCAGCGGGTCCTGCCCGGCACACCCAGCACAGGGACAGCTTGTCTGGCAGGTGGGTGCCGGGGCAGGACCCTCCCGAGGTGACGGTCAGAGCAGTGGCTGAGCGCTGGCGGTGCCCATCACGGGGTGAGCACAGGGTGGGCTCTGCCAACAGCTGGGCTCTGGGGAGAAGGAGAGGACAGAGGGCGAACAGGAGGATGGAGGAGGAGGAGAGGAGAGAAGAAACAACAGGCAAAGAGCTTCACCAGTGTCACTGCAAGCAGTGAGTGCAAACCAGCCAGGTGGGCTGAGCCCCAGGTGGGCACCCTTGTGGCTCCTGCGGCCGCCCTGGTACACGCTCCCCTTACCTGGGCTTTTTAACAAGCTCATCCTCCTGATCCTCCACTGAGCGCAGCAGGAGAGAAAGGAGGAGACACGGTCAGTCTGTGGCAACCAAGGCCCAGGGACAGCAGGAAGAGAAAGGCAGGAAAACCAACCTCTCCTCCTGCTGCCCTCCTGCCCCAACACATGTCCCTGCTCGGTCGCGGGGCAGAGCACGGCCCCACACCAGCATCATCACCACGAGCTCACGCACAGCCCCGGGCAGGTCCCACTGCCTCAGCCACCCCCGAGGGGCCACACGGGGCCAACACCAACGCTCCGGTGCCACGATGCACCACAGCCTTTATCTGGCTCCAGTTGTGCCAGCGAAGTTGGGCACCCCTGGGCAGGCAGCCAGCGCCGGGTCCTGTGGGAACTTACTGCCGTCTGTGCCCATCAGCTGGGCCAGTTTGCGGAAGGAACGGGACTGAGAGGTCCCGGTGCGGGGCTGCCAGTCCTCAGCATCCTCTATCAGCCGCAACTTCACAGGGTCACACGTGGGGGTGCTGGGGGACTCCAGTGGCTGCAGGGGCTGCCTGCGAGTGACAGTCATCTGTCAAATCTGACAGATCCCCACAACATCACCTCCCTGGGGCTACCCTAAACCTCCCCCAGCACAGAACCACAGCACACCAGTACCTGAGACGCCACACACTGCCTTACTCCCCAGATCCCCTAATCCTCCTCAGTGGAGGAACGGCCCATTAGGGACTGACCACCATTCCTGGCAGTCTGAGACTGGCCCTGAGGGCCTGGAGGGGAAAGGACAGGGCAAGAATAAGCCAAGGTCAAAAAATCACTTGCAGGGGAGCTGGATGAGAGCCCAGTGAACACCTACGGTGCCCATGGCTGTGTCGCCCGCCTACCTGGCCCTGGGTAGGGTGCCCAGCACAGCATGGCAGCCCTCGCCCAGCCAAGTCACTCTTGGGGAGCAGGGAAGGGACCACGTGTGAGGACACTGCAGGGCCCCAGCAGCTGGCAGAGACAGGCAGTGCTTGCCCTTCAGGCTAGGGACAGTTTGCTGCCAGGAGCAACCCACCCACATGGGCAGAGCAGTACATGCTGCCTGTCCCCGGGCTGGCCCTGCCCTGAAGAATGGGGCACTAGCAGGGAAGAGGCATGCAGGGAGGATAGAAAGAGCAGGCAAAAGGCTTACTGACTTGTCAAGGCTCAGCACCTGTAAGGGAGAGGGAAAGAGAAAGGGAGGAGAGAAAGAAAGAAAAAGGAAGGTGAAATTAGACCTGCAGCACCCAAGAAGTTTCCAGAGCTCACCTATGGCCTGCACCAGTCACCCTACCCCTGAGACTCATGCCCAGCTCACCCAGGGCTGGGAGCACACTGGGATGTGGGGGCAGACACCGATGCAGCAGATCATGCCTCCCTCAGCCCCCCAAAACAGGCCTGGGTGCCCAGGGCAGCCAGGGACACACCCTGCCATTGCCCAGTTTCAGGGCACCACGGCAGCTCTCGGCAGGAGGGGCAGGGACTGGCAGCTGCCGGACACGAGGCAGCTAGGTGGGCAGCCTGCAGAGGTGGGAGCTTCTTCCCGGGGTGAGGATGGCACTGCCCAGGGCTCAAGGGCTTCGCTTTGCTCAGCCCGTCCTGGCAGCCAAGGGATCAGCAGGACATCCCCGGGCAAGTGTTGGCTGGTGGCCACCACGCAGCCACCACTTCCCTGCTGCCACAGATGCCAGCGAGCATCCTGCTGCGATTGTTGTGCCGTGCCCCGCAGGACTCCCCACAGGCCGACACATCCCCAAGTGAGGGACCGGCATGTGCGTGGCTCTGTGTCCCCACACGCAACAGTCCTGTTGTGCCACCTCAGCACCAGCCATCGGAGCACCCCGGCATGGGCACTGTTGCCCGCTCCCACCCATGGGTGCCTGGCATGCAAGGCGCAGCAGGGCCAGGCAGCGGGCTCCCCCCGATCCTCAGGGAGCAGGACAGACAGCAACGTACCCATTGTGCTGGGGGGTGCAGGTGGGCGCCAGGGGCGTGTACGTCACGGGTTTCGTCACCAGCCCGGGCCGTGGGTTCGGAGGCGAGCCGGCCCCGAAGGGCCGAGCTGTTTTGTTGAGGGCGGTGCTGGGAGCGAAGTTATATTTCAGGGGTTCAGAGCAGGGGAGTGAGTCCTGAGCGAGACAAAACACACAGACACGGGCTCACACGTCAAGCAGCATGCAAGGGGCAGCCCCGGGCCAGGCAACGCAGCAGGCAGCCGGGTAGGAAAGCCAGACAGCACGTGCACCTCAGGTACCAGGCTCTGCCAGGCTGGCTCCTCTCTCCGCAGGGCACCCAGCCCAGCGACAGCAGGTCACAAGCCTGGCCCGAGGGTCATTGGAGGATTAGTAAGTGCCCCAGACGCTCACTGCTGCCTGCAGCAGGGCAGTGCATGCACACACGCCAATCGCAGTCGCCCCACAGCATGACATCGAACGCATGCAGGTGGCTTCCATCCAGGAGCCGCCGGTCACCAGCCCCAGCCCTGCCTCCCTGTGCCAGGGCACTCCCCAGCACTAGCAAACAAGGGGCCCCGAGGCCGTGCTGCGGCTGCCCAGCCTCCTCCCCTGTGTTGGCCCCTCTGCACCCCTGCCCGCACCCAGCACCGGCAGGGGCACAGACAGGCAGCAGCCAGGGCCTGGGTGCCTGCTGGGCAGATCCCGCTCCCTCCAATCCCCTGCGGTGCCAGGGGTCAGAGCTGCTCCCCCAGTGGGGAGTCTTCCAGGCCTCCAAACACACCCCAGTCCCCCAGAAGCAAAGTCCATTTGTCCATCTACACTCAGAGATTCCCCTCCCCTGAGACGACGCTGAGCTGCCGCTGCAGCGCCAGGAGCGACACGTACCTTCTGCGTCTTCCCCAGGTGGTTCTGGGCTCTGCAAGAGAGGAGACAGCTGGGCAGGTGCTGGAACCGGCCCAGTCACTGCCAGGATGCTGGCACCCCAGGGATGCAGCACCTGCCTGAGGGGAGCCACAGCCGGCTGGCACTGCCCCATGGCTCACAGGTGAGGGCCAGCAGCCAGGCTTAAGCCTCATCCAGCTAAGCAGAGCCCCTGAACCCAGCCAGAGGCTGCAAGGCTCTGAGCAAGGAGCAGTGATGCTGGGAAATGGTGATGCCGGGAGACGGTGATGCTGGGAAAGGGCACTGGGCAGAGGGCCTGGCTCTGCTCCGACCACACCAGGACCCCAAGTTTGCAGGACCCACAAATCCTACCTGCTCAGGCTGAGGCAGAGCCTGTCCCCGCAGGCACGGATCCTGTTCTGGGCCTCGATGTGCGTCATGGAGCTGGTGCTCTCCCCGTCGATGTACAGCACCCAGTCGCCCACTCCCACGCCAGCCTGGGCTGCCTTCCCGCCCGGCGTCAGCTGCAGGACAGACACAGTCAGGGAGAGCCAGGCCAGCCGAGCAGTAACGCAGGAGCAAAGGGACGGACTCATCCTCATGAGAACAGGGGTCTGCTGGGGCCCAAGCTCCCTCAGGCAAGGCCCAGCCCAGCCCAGGACACCATACAGACCTGACCCAGGGGGAGATAGGGACCCCCAGATCACCCATTTCCCAGTGCATTAGCCCAGAGCAGCCTCTTCCCCTCCTCAGCAGCAGAGTGCTCAGCACTGCCCCAGGTCGCTGCCCAGCCCCTGCCCTCTGGCACGGCTGAGGGCTACACCAGCACCCCGGGGCCCCGTCCCCATGACGCCGAACGGCGGAGGCGGCGCTGGCTCAGCCTTGGCAGGAGGCCTGGACGCCCCTCGGAGCCGTCCCCGCAGTCCTGGGGCAGGAAGGGAGAGCAGTGAGTCAGGGCCCATCAGGCAGCCCACGTCTCGCTGCAAACCACAGGCATGTCCAGCCCTTCGCCTGAGGTGAGGAGCAGGGCAGGGGAGGCACCCCCCGGGCACTCCCCCCAGCCGCCCGCCTCCCCCTCCCGTCCCGGTGCCGGCAGGCGCAGACGTTACCTCATCCCGGCAGAGGAGCGGGAGCCCCCCCAAGGGCAGGGAGACACCCACCCCCACCCATGCCACTCCCCCAGACCTCACCCCGCCGGGGCAGCCGGGAGCACGGCCACAGGTTCCCCTGCCCGGCCACGGTGCTGGGGATGCACCTTGCCCCCAGCACGGCTCTACAGCATGGATCCACATCAGCCCCATGCCGGGAAGCAGAGGTTGCCCTCCCCTCCCGCCGGGGATGCACAGCCAAATGAGAGCAGGGCCCTGAGCGCCACACGCAGCTCCCAGGCACTGACAGACAGACACACAGACAGACAGACGTGGGCAGGCTGCAGCCATTCCTGCTCCTCCAGCAAGGAAGAACTTGAGGCGCTTGGACCCGGACCAAGTATTTCCTCAAGTCCTGTTCGACATGAACATAAAAGGAGCGAGCCAGATTCCCAGCGCCGTCAGAGGGTTGAAAAATCCCTGCCGCTGAGTCCCAGCCCCTCCTTGCCCGTGCGCAGGGCCCGGCTCGCCCCAAAGCCTCACTCCCCTTCCCTGCACCAACACTGGCCCTCCGCGAGGCCAGACCCCACACCCGGGCTGGCTGCGGCCCAGCTCCACATGCATCCCACTGCCATCCCCGTCGGGACATGGGTACCCACTCCGGTGCCCCCATGCCACCCAGTGCCCGCTCCTCCTGCCTGGCACAGGAGAGTGCCCTGGGCGGCAAGTGGAGCCGACCAGCTCCTGGCCACAACTGCTGCAAGCCCTGGCTTGCTGCCCTGGAGGGCTGGGGAAGGCACGGGGCGGCTGCGTGGGTTTGGAGGCAGGAGCGGGAGCTGGGAGAAGTTCTCACACGGCCGCCCGGGAAGGGGAGAGCACAGCAGGCTGCGTCACGCAGCCGCACCCAACCTGGCCAGCACCGCCACGCTCCCCTTCCCCCTCTGTGCCGGCACGCCAGGAAACCCCTTCGGCAGGTGCCAGCTCAGCTGGGAGCCGTGGCAGTGCCAGCCCCAGCCCTCTCACTTCCCACCCGGCCCCGCTAACCAGGGCTTCCTTCCTCCCCTCTCCGCCCAGCCAGGCCTTTGTTCCCTGAGTCTCCGTCACTGCACCCTGTGAGGTGCCCACCGACCACCCCTGTCCAGGGCACCCCGGACAGAGCCTCACCCAGCATGGACAGGAGTTGGGTGCCTGCACAAGGGCCCAAGCAGCATCCCCCAGTGCCTTCCTGCCTGCAGCAGGGTGTCTCCTCTTCCCCAGCTGGCAGATACCAGGATGTGCCACACAGCACCCAGCTCCCCAGACACCAGCCCTTACTCTGGCTTCACCACAAGCAGCTCAGGACCACGGTCTCGCAGCCTCCCTAACCAAGGTGTCAGGACCCCAGCAGAGTCCCTTGCCACAAGAGGCGTATGTGTAGAGGACCAGGGCGGCATCTCTTTTGTGTGACCACAGAGCTGAAGCAGCCTCACAGCTCACCCAGTAGCATCACAGTGATGGACTCAGCTGAGACCTAAAGCACGCACCACTGCTGCTCTCCCGTGTGCTCCCCAGCTCCACAGAGTAGGACCCCACTGCAGCCCCCAAAGTCGGGGCAGGATGCCTCATTCCAGCCCGCTCCGGCAGCCCTAGGCCTGGCAGGACAGCCTGCCCTGCCTGCAGTGCCCCTACTCAAGGCAAGCTGTGGCCAAGGACAGCAACGTGCTCCAGGCAGGACCTTTAGGGCTGGGGATGCCTCTGGGGTGCAGAGCAGCGCAGGGTTACCCCTTCCCATCAGACAGAGCCCACTGCCCTGCCACACAGCCCAGCCTCACCAGGGAGCCCCCCAAAGCTGGCTACATCCCCTGGGAATGTCCTTGCTGCTGCTCCTGCCTGCCTTGGCCAGGACAGCAGCATTGCCCAAGCCCTGAGGGCAGCACTGGCCTGCTTGCACAGCAGGGCCGTTGCTTCACGAGGCCCCTGCCCCAGGCTTTGGGAGGCTCCTCCATCCGACCAGACCCTTTGTTAAGCGCTGGCTCGCAGCCAAGAGAAACATTTTTTAGAGAATAAACTCGCTGAAGCCATCTCTGCGTGTTCAGCAGAGATCGGCAGGCCGCGGCACTGGTGACTCCAGCCTCGCACGGGGCCCTCAGGGTCCATGCTCCGCGCTGGGGTGCTGCCGAGACCCGTGCTCCCCGGGACAGGCGCGTGGTGCCAGTCTCGTGCCGGGGGCAGGCCCCCACGCAGCGCTCGGTGCCATGAGCAAAGTTGTCCTTTGAGAAGCAGCCTCTACGCCAGCTGCCCAAGCGTCAGCATCACAGGCGATGCGGTTGCATTCCAAGGCTTATAAGGCAATTGCGTGGCCGGAGCCACAGTCAGCACGCACCCAGGGGACCGGGCCACCCAGGGACAGGGACCCGCACACACCCAAGGGCCAGACCCGGCCTGGGCAAGCATTGCACCAGGCATGGCTTGCACCAGGTGCCTCAGCCCCAACCAGCTGGCAGCACAACAGCTCTCACTCATGTCAGAGAAACAGGCTGGTTTTGCGGAGGAAGCCATGTCCCAGTGCAGGCAGCAGTGCAGGCAGAAGTGCAGTCTTCCTCCCCTCCTTGCCCGTGTCAGCAGGGGCCAGCTCAGGTGTGGAGCTGGAAGCCGTGCGGCTGGAGGGAGGGCAGAAGGGCACAAGCCAGGTCCTGGGATGCTGAGCCCAGCGTCAGGGTGTGGACCAGGAGGCCGGCCCCACAGCTCAGAGACGGTGAGAGCAGCTCCCCTCCCCCTGTGGTGGGCACGCTCCGGAAGGGGCCTCCCCTGCCCCCCCAGCAGCGAGAATGACTCTGCAGAGGCTGTGCAGTATTTCACATCTCTGCTGCAGTCCTCTGCCCGGAACACCCCCGTGCCAGACTGCAGCTGATAAGGCACCAAAGAGGCTATGCAGAGCCCGGCAGGGCAGGACGCAGCACTCCCAGGGCCCCAGCTCATCTGCATCCCCTGTACAGCTTTGCTTCAGCCACCTGGATGCAGCTGCCACGGCCTCCCACCCCCAGAGGCAGGAGGAAGGATGGGTGTCACCGGTCCTGGCTTCTCTTACCCTGGAGATGGACAGTGGCATGCTGAAATCCTTCCCTCCCTGCAGCCTGAAGCCCCAGGGCGCCGGCCCATTCAGCATCACCTTGTAGGATTCCATGTCGCCCATCTCTGCAAGGGAAGAGGGTGTGATCCTGACGTTAGGGTACGTGGGAACAAGGCAGGAAGAGCAAGCGAGGAGGGGGCCCAGCGCCTGGCAGGATGGGGCAGGTCACATTTCCAGCAGTAACTCCACCCTGACCATCCTACACTGTGGTTAGAGACGCACCCCAAATCTATCAGCATCTCCTCCATCAGCGTCAGAGCTAAGGGGCCCAGGATAACACTGATGAGTGCCAGAGCGCCAGGCACAGCCCCTCTGCCACACACAGTGGAGCGCCTGCGGGCTCTGCTCTCCCTTTCCCAAACCCGGGACATGCTCTCCCTTGCAGCACCCCAGAAACTCATTCTGCTGAACGCCAAGAGCATTTCAGACTGCGGAGAAGTGACAGCAGGTACGGAAGGATGGGAACCAGAAACGTTTTTACACGGTAAATTAGCAGCAGCAGCGCAGGAGCTGCGTGATGCCACCCGAGGCGCCTGGCAGAGCGGCCAGGCTGGCGCTCCGGCAGCCGGCCGAGCAGATGCTACCTGGGAGCGAGCCCATCTCCGTGCACAGAGCCGGGGCTTCGGCGGGGAGGGAATCCCGGCGCTCCCCTGCCTTCCAGGGCAGCGCTGACAGCTGTCAGCCGGCCAAGGCTCCGGGCAGGCGGGCCAGTCCCAGCCTCCCGGCCACCCCTCACCTGGAAGGGCCCCCACAAACCCCCCAGGACCTTCCTCCCGCCGCTGGCAGCAGGGGCCAGGGCCAGCTCCGCGGTGCCGGGGCCCTCCCCACCCCTCGCAAGGGACGGCGGCTCCCAGCGAGGAGGCGGCAGGGCTGGGGGCCAGCGTGCCCCCGCTCTCCCCGGCCCGGTGCGGGCTATATAAGGCGTGTAAGACGACACCAGCCCGCTCCCCGCTCGGGAGGGCCGGGGGAAGGCTGCGTGTCAGGCATTCCCGGCGCCCGGCAGCCGCACAAGCCCCAGCGAGGCGCCGGGACCGGAGCGGCAGGCAGGCAGGGCGGGCAGGCAGCCCCCCGCGGGGCCGGGGATGGACTGGGCGTCCCCCCTTGCTCCTGAGGAGCCGCCAGCCCTGCCCCACGGGCCCCCCTCCGCTCCCCACCCCGCCGGGACCCCCAGGCCCCCTCCCCATCCCGTCGCACACAGCCTCCCTTCCCCAGGACCCCGGCCCTAGGCCCGGCCCAACCCTGCCCCACACGGGCCCGACCCCGACCAACCGCCTTTCCCCAGACCCCGGCCTCTCAGCCCTGCACCCCTCATGCCCCCCTCGTCCCCTCCCCAGCAGATGACGGACCCCCAGCCCTGCCGCGGCCCGCCCCGGCCCTCCCGCGCTCACTCACCCGCGGCCGGGCGGGCCCCCGGCGGAGCGGGGCCGAGCGGGCGGCGGAGCACAGCGGGCTGACGCGGGACTCGAACCCGGGCACCGCCCCCGCCCGGCCCGGCCCCGCCTTATATAGGAATGAGACGGGGCGGAGCCAGCAGGCGGCTCGGCCAATCCCCGCGCGCGCCGGCCCGGGGCGGGCACAGCGGCGCCCCCTGGCGGGCAGGCGCGGGCTGCCCCCGCCCGGTCCCGGCCCCCGCCCGCCCCTCGCCGCAGCACCGGCCCCGGGACCGCCCCCCCCCCCCCCCCCCCGCAGCACCGGCAGAGCCGAGTCCGGCCCAGGCTGTTTATTGACTGCGCCGCACCGCCGAACCGCCCCCAGCCCAGGCTCAGGCCCAGTCCCGCGGGCCAGGGCTCTCCCGGCTGAGCAGCCGCACCAGCTTGGCCCGGAGGTTGCTCGGGGGCTTCTGCCCGGGGCGCCCCGGCAGTGGCTCCTGCCCGCCCCGGCCCCAGGGCTGCTCGGGGGGCTGGGGGCTGCCCCGCGGGAGCTGGGCTAAGGCAGTCTGGTTGTCATAGATGGGGCCTGCCTCGTTGCTGTGGCCCTCGGGGGCCTGCCGGCACCCCAACTCCCACTGCCCTTCCTCCTCCTCCTCCTCCGCCCCAGCTGGACCGAGCTCAGTGGTGAAGATGTTCTCGTAGAGATGCTCAGGGGGCAGCATCCCAGCAGCCCAGGGCTTGCTGGAGCCTGGCTGCCCCGACGCGAAGAGGGGCTGCTGGCCCCGAGCGATGGAGGCATAGACGATGGGGCCTGTTCCCTCCGGCTCGGGCAGGGGGAAGGGGAGGAGGCTGGCGGGGGGGTGGGAGGCAGGCTGTGCCCCCACCACGGGTGGGCTGGGTTGGTGGTCCTCAGCCCCAGGGCCCCATTGCTGGGGCTCAGGGCCCTGTCCAGAGAGATGGGGGTCCAGGGGACAGAAGAGGTGGGGGTCCGGGGCATCTTTGCCCTGCTGCTGGCAGGCAATGGCGGCAGCCACGGCCCGGGACAGCTCCGGAGCCCGCGGGGTGCTGAAGGTGAAGGTGCCCTCACCGGAGTCACTGCGGCGGCCGGCCTCGAAGGAGAAGACAGTCTGTGGGGCCAGAGGGCAGGGTGAGGGGCTGGCATTGGCCCTGCGCAGCCAGCAGCCCCAAGGAGGGAAGGCGGCACCTACCTGATCCTGGCCAAACTTGCGGAGGAAAGGGTAGGGCCAGGTGAGCAGGGGCTGGCGGGACTGCGCATCCTTCAGTGTCAGGCTCTGGGGAAGGGCCGAGAGCAGGTAGTGCCCGTGGAGGCCGCAGCGGGTGGCCGCATCCGTCCGGACCACCAGCACTGGGAATTCAGTCACTACAGGAGCAGAGCAAGGTGGGGGTCAGCACTGCAGCACTGAGCCGGAGCCCACCCCAGCCCTATCCATTGCCCCTACACGTACAGTCCTGCCAGGAGGAGTAGAGGGAATTCTCCTCCATGGGGACAGCAGGGCTGGGCTGGGGCCTGGCACTGCTCTCTGCCGTCTCCTTTGCACCCTGAAACAGAGGGATGTGAGCATGGCCCCGGGACTGGGGCAGCACGAGCCCCCCTGCCTGCCCACACACCCCGAAGCCCCTGGCTCACCCGAGCCAGGAGCAGCACGAGGGGGCCCAGCTATGCCAGACCCCAGAGTACCTGGAAGGCCAGCTGGCAGAGCTGAGCGATCCACTCATCCCGCTGCTCAGCCGCCAGCACGTAGCTCTTCTCCGTGGTGTTGAGGTAGAAGGCGGCGGTGGCTTTCGGGCAGCTCTCGGTGCCTGCCGGGCCCACGGAGACACAGTCCGAGAGGCGGATCACCCTGCGGGCGCAGCGCCGCAGAGAGGTCTTCTCCAGGACCGTGCCGTCATCCCGCACATCGAACTTCTCCATGCGGGCCACGCCGGAGGGGCTGGCAGCAAAGAGCTGGGCTCGCATCTTCCTCCAGGACCTCTGGGGCATGGGAAGGGCACAGGCAGGGAAAAAAAGGGTCAGCAAAGAGATGCCTGCTGTGTCCTCACAGCACTGCCCTCCATGCGGGGCCAGCAGTGCTCAGGAAGAGCCGTGGAGGCCAGGAGGGGGCATGGGGGATCCCTGCCTACAGCCGCTGTGTGCTGCAGGAGGGCTCAGAGCTGGGGCCAGCGCAGACCCCTGGGGCTGTGGGGCAGGGCAGTCCCAAAGCTGGGTCGAGGGGGGGCCTTGCCCACAGCAAGCTCGGCCTGGCTTGCGGGATGAGTCACGCTCGCTCCCGGCTCGCCGAGCACCAGGTCCTGCTCTTTGTTCCCCGCTGCAAGTGCCGGCCTGCCACTGCTGCAGCTGAGCTCTTGAGCTGTTCTCGGGACAGACTCCGATGCAAATTAAAGCCATTTTGAGCTGCTGAGGCTCCTGCTGGCAGCCTCACATCTGCCGAGCAGGGCCAGGCCCTGCAGCTCGCAGCCCACTTCCTCCCAGGGGAGGCTCTGTGGCACCAGCACCTTCCCAGCCCATCATGGGATAGAGGGGGCGCGTGCCCCCACGCACCTCAAAAGCGCAGCAGAGCCTCCGCCCTGATGCAGCCAAGCACCTAAAATACCAACCACTGCCAGCCCGTCCGCCTCCTACGCACAGGGCACCGGCCCCACGCACCCAGAGTCTGCCCGCTTGGGCTCCAGGACTTGGCTCTCGCTCAGCGGGGAGCTTGGAGCGTGATCGTAGCCCAGCATATCCACTGAGCCCCCCGCGGGAGCACGGTCACCTCACTGTGGCAGGGGGGATGTCGCTGAGGCAAGGCCAGCGTGCCAGCAGGACCTACTTCACCAACACCCATCTCACCGCTCACTGGAGCTGGCTTGACCCTGCGGGGACTCCCACTGTGTCACCTGTACTGTGCCCAGAGGGCTGTGGCACCCTGAGGGCCCAGGGCAGCAGGTCCAGCCGTAAGGGGTGCCCCACAGATGGCAGTGGCCCCCCAGGGCCAGGCTGACAGAGGGCTGGGCACAGAGCCGCATCCCACGTGCTGCCCCACTCCCCCACACACACACTGGAGCTGCGCCTCGTTAACACCCATTTATTGTTCCATGGCGAATCGCGCGGTGACCAAGCGAGAAGAGGGACCCGGCACACAGGGGTGAGCCTGAGCAGGTGCCTGCACGGATGAGTCCCCTCGGCTGCAGGGAGAGCCCCGCTCTGGGGGCTGCGGAGCCCAGGGCCCCCCGGGACGGCTCCGAGGGCTCTGGCCCCAGTCGCCCCTTGCCAGGCTGCCGAGGGCCCAACCCCAGGCCTGGCATCAAGACAGATCAAGGCAAACCCTGTACCCAGCCTCAAACCACCCTTTACCTTTCCAAATTTGCAGTGCTGCACATAGAGGATCCCATCCTTCACCGGTCTCTCCATGGGCCCAGAGTCGCCCTGGCAGCCAGCGGAAGGACCGAGGGACTTGAACTACGAGCAGCGGAGAAAATGTGACTGCTACAGCCAAAGCAACTGCACGGGGCAGACTTCCTTCTCTTGGTGACTTCCCCTTTTTGGTGTGTGGGATGAGGGGCAGAGGCTGGGTCACAGGAGGTGTCCGTCCGTCCGCCCTCCCCCTTGCAGAAGGGCAGTGGGGCAGAACGGGTACAGGCAGAGCACAGGAAGCACTGCGGGGACTGCCCAACATGAGCACAGCACACTCCACCTCACCCCGCCTGCAGCGGAGTGTGTTTGGGGGACACGGGAACAGCCACCAACTGAGGATGCACAAAACCAGGTAAGGGGGACGTGGCCCTGGAGGAATCGAGGGGCTTTGGAGAGGAGCAACATAAGACCCTGGCCATGCCACTGCAGGGGGCTGGCAGGGCCAGCAGGCAGCTGGCCACAGACCAGTCGCCCCACCTGGGGCCTTCTCCTCCCCTCGGGCACCGCTACCTGCTTGCCCAACACACTGCTGATGTAATGGGCTGTTGCAGCACAGCTCCACAGTTTCCTCTGGGGCAGGAGCTTCGTCAGGCTGAGCTGGCAACACCCCTGGTGGCCAAATGCCTGGAAAAGGGGCCACAGCAACGCAGGACAGGGCCCTGGGCTTGGGAAAGGCAAGGGCAGCTGCAGCGCTGCCCCGCTGAAAGGGAACCAAGGCCTGTGGGGGCGAGCGCTGGGCAACGTGCTCCCCAGGCTAGAAGTCCATAGAGCTGTGGGCCAGGTAGTCCTTGCGGCCGATGTTGCTGACTTGCTTGGTCTGCATTGCCTCCAGCTTGGGGCAGTCGGTGATGCGATGGCCCAGGCCGCCACAGAAGGCGCAGCCCCGCTCGTCTGCAACAGGAGGGACGAGGTCAGGGGGAGCAGTGCCACACCGGGGGAGCGGCCCCCCCGTCCCAAAAGCAGAGGGGCTACACCAGCGTTGCCGCATGGCCAGGCAACAACAGCACCGAGGGGGGCAGGAACTGCCCTGGGAGCTGTGGGGCAGGGGAGGGGAATATCCTGTCCGCAGCCCAGGGCGGGAGGTCCCTGTGGAGCCCGGGGTCTCTCACCTCCGATGTCCAGCATGGTCTCGTCCCCGCAGTGCAGCACCTGGAGCACAGGCGGCACCTTCTGCTTCGCCTCCAGGAGCAGAGCCTTCAGGTCCATCAGCACCGACTCATCTGGGGCAGAGACATGGGGCAGACACAGCCCGAGCAGGGTCAGGGGGGCAGAGCCCCACGCCACCATCTCCCCTCCACAAGCCATCACGACTCGTCCCTGCTTGCTCAGGATCCCCCTGCCCTTCCCGAGGCAGCTCCATCTCCCAGCTGCCTCCCACAGCCGCAGCCCCCCCGCAGGCAGCCCCCAGCCCCCAGCCATTTCTCACCGCAGGCCTTGTTGATGAAGGTGGTGGCAATGCCGGTGTTGCCCGAACGGCCTGTACGCCCGATACGGTGAACTGCAGAGAAAAAGAACAGGGTCAGGCCTGAGCAAGTGACACGTGACAGACCACCCCTGCCCCCAGCCACTGCAGAGACAAGCGCAGAGCCTTGCTGGCCTGCACCCGCTCTCGTTGGCGCCCTCCAGGGCCCAGTCCCCACCGTAGTTCTCAATCTCCTCCGGCATGTCGTAGTTGATGACGTGCTGGATGGCTGGGAAGTCCAGGCCCTTGGAAGCGACGTCAGTGGCAACCAGGACATCCTTCTTCCCATCCCGGAAAGCCTCGATGGCTTTTGTCCGTTCCTCCTGATCTGCAGAGGCCCAGCAGAAAAGATCACCAAGGGCAGAGCTCCCAGTCCTGCGTCTTGCAGCAACCAGTATGGCCTCAGAGCCAAGGATCGTTCAGCAAAGGCTTCCTCAGTGAGAGGTCCTACGCAGCCCAAACCGCCACAGCCCTTCCTCACACCATCACAAACTGCTGCCACGCTGGGACCTCCCGTGGCCATGTACCACCCTGGCAGGGCCACACCACAGCCCAGGCCTCCCCGAGACCCTCACTGACCTTTCCCTCCATGGATGGCCACAGCTTCCACACCCTTGAGCAGCAGGTACTCATGGATCGCATCGACATCCGCCTTTTTCTCTGCAAAGATCAGCACCTGCGGCAGCACAGGCACCATGTAAGAGCCGCCTTTCTGCGGACAGGCACTGCTGGCACCAGCACAACCCCTGGGAAACCCGTTCCCTCTTGCTGAGTGGAGCACACAACAGCCCTGGGCCCAGGACCTGCTCATATGTGGAGCACGGCTCAGTCACACACCTGCCCCACATGCAGCAGAGCCCTGCAGCATCACAGCCACGTCCCCGCGCCACCCCCAGCCACGCTGCCAGAGCGCGCTACTCACGGGCGGCGGGGTCTTCTGCAGGCACTCCAGGAGGTACACCATCTTGGCCTCCTCTTTCACATACTCCACTTCCTAGGAACAAGCACAGAGATGAGTCAGGCAGGCAACAGAGAAACTGCCATTGCTTGCTAACCCTTAACCTCTTGGGAAGGAGGGCCACAAACCCCAGCTCCCTGATAAGGGATGCATCAAGCACCCTCATGAACAGTGCTGGCCTCCCGCACAGGCACAGGGGAGCTCCCAGCTACTTCACCTGCACAACATCCAGGCTGGCAGCACCCGCTCGCCCAACATTAATGGTGATGGGCTTCACCAGGGCACTCTTGGCAAAGTTCTGGATCTTCTTGGGCATCGTGGCACTGAAGAGGAGGGTTTGCCGCTGGCCCTGCACAGGGAACACAGTGCGGGTAAGGATTTAGCATTCACCCAACCAGGCGGGTACAGGGAATGAGCTTCAGAGTGCTCGTACCATGCCAGCTCAGTACCTTGAAGTAGGAGAAAATGGTACGAATGTCCCCCTCAAAGCCCATATCGATCATCCTGTCAGCCTCATCCAAGGCCAAGTAGCGGCAGATGTCCAGGCTCACCATCTTCTTCTGCAGCAGGTCCATCAGGCGGCCAGGGGTTGCCACCATCATGTGTACCCCACTGTGGGATGAGAGGCGGCCACGGTCAGGCACTCAAATTCCCACCCCACGCAGCGACACATCAGGAAGGTAGCACCCACTTGGCACATCACCATTGCCCCCACACCCTTCTGAAGCCAACGGGTCAGGGTGTCACTCCTTAGTCCCCTGCCAGAACACAGCTCCAGCCCCACAAACCCACCCCAGAAGGTCTTACTGTTTGATTGTCTCCATCTGCTCCTTGACAGACATGCCCCCGATGCAGAGGGCACAGCGCAGCGGGGGCAGGCCATCCTCCTGCAGCAGGCGACAGTAGTACTCGATGATGCCGTGGGTTTGTCGGGCCAGCTCCCGCTGCAGAGACAAAACTTACTTATTCTTACACCCCTGTGCAGGGAGGATCTGGGATTGCCACTGAGTATAAAAGCTTCCTCCTGCACGTCACTGTGCCCCTGACACTCACTGAGGGACAGATGATGAGTCCGTAGGGTCCCTCTCGCTTGAAAAATGGCAGCCTCTTCTCCTGCTCCAGGCAGAACATGATCACCGGGAGGGTGAACACCAAGGTCTTCCCAGAGCCAGTGAACGCAATGCCAATCATGTCCCTTCCCGAGAGGCTGGCAGAGAAACGGGGCTGATGGTGAGGAGGAGCATCACAGAACAGCTCAGACCTCCGAGGCTGAGCAAGGGGACGGGGCACAGCCGTCACCAGGGAAGAGCACCCGGTTCACACCGCTGGGTGGGCTGTAGGGAGCAACCGCCCCCACTCTGGGACAGGGACAGAGCACTCACATGGTGGGGATGCCTTGGATCTGTATGGGTGTTGGCTGCTGGATTCCTTTTTTCTTCAGGCCCCTCAGGATAGCTGTCAGAGAACAATGGGGACACACATTCACGACCTGAAATCTTCTCCCTCTTTTCCTCCCACTCATGTCCCAGCAGCAGCTCTTCCACCAGTGACAAACACCCCTTGGGCCAGCAGCTAGGTGACACAGCCACCGTTGGGAATTTAGGCTGCGACTTCACTAATACTAAGCGTTAAAAGATTCAACAGCTTCACTTGCTCACGCGTATTTCCCAGAAAAACACTGCCCTCTGCCCTGCCAGGCTCTTCTCCTGGCCCACCTGCTGGAAACTTCATCTCCTTGAAGCTCTTGATGGGGGGTGGGATGCCTTCCCCCTCCACCAGGATGTGGTACTTCTTGCGCACGCGATCGTGCCGTGCCTCCGACATGCCCAGGATGTAACGAGGTGCTCTCCAGCTGCAAAGGCAACAGAGAAACGTGGTGCAGAATGAGGCTGAGGCTCCAGAGCCAGGAGCCCCCATGAAGGCCCAGGGGAAGTCCCTGTCAGGGTCCGATATCCCCCCAGGGAAAACAGGTAACCCCAAGGGGCTTTGTGGTGTGAGCACGGGAGCAGATTCAAGCCAGTTCCATGCATTAAACATTTCCTTAAAGTCTGAGGAAGAAATCCCAAGCTAACAGCTGAGAACAACCTATGGATGGTAGATAGAACACAACAAAATCTTTTGGACACATCTCGATCATCTCTCTGACACTGCCTCAAGCAGCGTTGGCTCTGTGGCCTCCCCCAGTCTCCTTCTCCAGCTTAATCACCTCGAAGATCTGAAGATCCACCTCAAGTCTCCAAGTTTAATGTAAACATACTCTAGTAAATCTTAACTACATATAAAATGACATCCAGGGTGACTCAACAGCCTTCAGTCTTACATGCAGCTGGAAGAAGCCAAGCAGTGGAACAAGAGAGAAGTCAGTGGCTGCAGAGCAGAGCTCCTCCTGCAAGGCTGCAGGGCTTGTAGTTCTCTTCAGCCATGAGGAAGCAATGTTTTTAGGAAGATAACCTCTGTACTGTGAAACGCACCTGGTTTTAATTGGATCATCGTAGGTGATGCCCTTTGCCATCTCCTTCACCGACATCAAAGCTGCAAGAACAAAGCTGATGAGGTCAGTGCAAACTCTCCACGTCCAAATAAAAATTTGGGAGACCATGCATGGAGACAGAAGGGGGAAAGCAGCACCCCTGACAGCCCCTCTGGATACAGGGACACCAAATGCTGCAGCCTGCCGTGCCTAGGGGCCTGCCACAGCAACGTGTCTCAGCTAATGCTGACTGAAGGATCCCATCGTGATCTGTCCACCTCGGGTGTGAACATCCCTCAGTGTTTACAAGGCTGCTCTAGAAGCAGGTCTGAAACACGGAGCTCCCACCACTCACCTCGGCCTTCTGCCACGCTCTCCAGGATCTTCTCTTCCTCCTTCAGCTGCTTCTCCTTGGCTGACTCCTTCCGAGCTGGGGGGAGAGTGAGGGAAACAGTGAGGAGGTTTCATTGCCCCCTGAAAGCCACCCGGCCCTACCGCCAGCCGCTCCCCTACCTTCCGCCTTCTCTTTGAGGTGCTGGTGCTGGTCCAGGAGGCTGATGTTGGACTGCGGCCCCAGGGGGATGTCATCCTCGTCACCCCGCTGCTCGCTCCCGCTGTCCCGCTGCTCCTCCTCTGACACCACCTTCCGCCGCATCTGCAGCAGCTTCTGCAGCTGGAAGGAAGCAGGAGTGAGAGGCCCCGCGTCGGGAGGGAGGCTCAGAGCCCTCCCCCGGCAGCGCCGGGCCCCGTTACCATCTGCTGCTTGCGCTGCTTGACGGGCACGTAGGGCACATAGTCGTCATCTTCCTCCCCGGACAGGTCGGACGTATCCGCCGCCTCCTCCCGCTGCCTCTGCGGGGAGACGCGAGGTGAGGCCGGCCCGGGACGGTACCAGCCCCGCCGGGTCCCCCAGGACCGTCAGTACCGCCCAGGCCGGGCCCGGCCCTACCTTCCTGTCCGCCCCGGCCTCCATAGCACTGTCTCCGCGCCACCGCCGCGCCACCCCGGATGTAAATCCCGCGCGCCGGAAGTGACGCTCCGGGGCGGGCGCCGTCGCCCAGCAACGCGCTGCCACACCCCTCCCCGCGCGGGAGCGCGGACAGGGCCCGACGGGTCGCCTTAACGGCCCAACTTCTGCAGAAGGCGCATGGCGGCGCCTAACACGCGCTCCCCACCCCCCCCCCCCCGCCTACACCTCTCTCTCGGATCCCCCAGGCGCGGCAGAAAGCAGCAGACAGCGGGGTTTAAATAAAATAAAAAATTAAAAAGTTCTTTATTGGGTCCAGCACGGTCCTTCCCCGCAGCGCAGGGAGCCAGGCGCCCACGGAGAGGGGGACGGGACGGCCGGGGTGACCCCGCGGGGGGGGGCAGGAGGAGGATGGGGAGGCGCCCCGGGGGTCCCCGCGGGGCAGGAGAGCACCAGGGCCCCCCGCGGAGGAGGGGACCCCACCGAGGCGAGGCGGGGGCCCGCGGGGCGGGGGGCACAGTGAGGAGAGGCAAGCGGCCGTGGGTGGGGGGCGGCCCCCCCCCGCACCTCACTGGGCTGCGCTGGAAGTGGTTTTCTTCAGGGTGAAGTTGGTCCAGTTCACCGCCACCTTCTGCCGTGTCTGCTTGGCCGAGTCCAGGCAGAACCTGGCAGGGAGAGGACAGCCCCTGCTCAGCCACCAGCCCCTCTGGGCAGACCCCCCCAGCCCCACCAGCAGGGCTCGGTCCCCCAGGGCTGCCCCCTCACCTCTTGAAATACTCCACTTCTCTGTCAGTCTCGTCCATCTCCGCCCCATCCAGGTCCTTGGGCAGGAACACGTCATCTGGCAAAGCAGAAGAGCGGAGAGAGGCTCAGAGCTGCCGGATCGGCGGGGGGCTGGCAGCTAGGGGGGGGTCACAGGGAGGATGGCGGCGCAGAGCGGCGCTCCCAGCACTCACCGATCGAGGTATTGGATTTCTCCACCTTGTTCCGGCTCTTCCTGTTCTTGCCCTTGGGCTGGGGGGAGCCCCCCAGGGCAGTGGGGGCAGGCAGCTGCCGGTCTGCAGCCGGGGCAGGCGGCGGCTGCTGCGCCGGCTCTGGCAGCTCGGCTTTGCCCTCTCCCCTCCGGCCCTTCCCCTCGCCGCTTCTCTCCTTCTCCAACCTGCCGCCGCCGCAGCCCCAGGGCTGCCCTTTGACGCTCTCCCCCAGCTCGGCACAGCCGCCCGCCCGCTGCGGCTCTGCGGCGCCGGCCTTGGAAGGGTGCTTGGCTCCCAGCACCTGCCCCTTCGCACCAGGGCTCTCCAGCCGGGCCTGGCCGCCGGCCACCGCAGCAACGCCCTCCCCTTTCTTCGCCTGCCCGCTCTGCCGCTTGTTCTTCCGCTGCCGGCTCCCGGCAGGCACCAGCTCCGGCGGCTCCGGCCCCTTGGGCTGCAGTCCCTCCTTGGGCTCCGGGCTCAGCCCGCTGCCATCCACGGTGGAGTCTGCAGCCTTGGACTGCACCCAGATCATGCGGGAGAGGCTGGGCACGGCGCTGAGGCGTTTCACCACTCCGTTCTCGGCCGCCAGGGCAGGCGGTGGCTCCCCGGGCCCCTCGCCCCATCGGGGACCCAGCTCACCCCGCAGCAGTGCGTGGCTCTTGGCGGGGCCCAGGCTGAGTGGGGCCAGGGCCAGGTCTATGTCCTGCAGGTCAGAGGAACCATTGAGGTGGGAGAGCAGGTTCTTCTGCTCCAGGACAGCTGCCTTCTTGGGGAAGTCATTGACATCCAGGTTGAGGTCGTAGACGCTGAAGCTGGCCCGGATGGAGTCCTTGATGGTGTTCTTGATCTCCTGCAGCCGGCTGCTGAGGAAGCTGTTCACCCGCTCCAGCTCCAGCTCCGGCCACTCCAGCAGCTTCTCCTCGGCCGGCTCCCTGGCCTGGTTGGCTGCGGGGGCACGCTCGGCCCGCTTCTGGGCCTCCGCCTCCAGCTGGGCTTTCTCCTTCTCCTGCAACACAGGTGCCATGAGGATCGGGTGGCCTGGCCTGCAGTGCCACACGCGCAGGCCATGGGGGTAGCCCTGCAACAGCTTTGTCAGGCAGCAAACCCAAGGGCCGGCACTCAGCACAGCCACCCCATGTCTTCTGCAGCCCCCGAACTGTCATACGTCCTCCGTGGGGACCACGACAGCCACCGTGCTGCATGCTGGACACTGCTCTGAGCACAAAGCGCCAGCACGGCACTGCCAGCACGAGTCATCATGGCACTGCCCCTCCCATGCTGTTTGTCAGCCGCAGCATGGAGCGGGTAGGACAGCATAGCCCAGAGCGCCTGGGAGGGCTGGGCCACCCTCTGCAGGAACAGAGGCAGGGGAAGCCCCGCGTGCAGCCAGACCCCACTGTCACCTCAGGGAAGAGGGCAGCAAAGGACACAGAGTTCAAGAAACCAGATGGATACAAGGGAAGAGAAGGCAAAGCCCTGCAAGGAGCACAGTCTTGCCCTGATCTCCCTCCCGCAGCCTGCCCTAGGCAGCGCCTCCCTCTGCCCAGCCTCACCTTCTTCTTCTGCTTGTGCCGTGCCCGCTTGGCCGCCTTGGCACTGTTCAAGGGCTTGGGCTCTGTGCTGTTGATGTAGTCCAGCAGCTCGTCCACATTGCGGTGGTCCACAGCGGGCTCTCCCGAGCTGCTGTTGTGCCCTAGTTTCTGCGGCAGCTCCTCTTTCCTCTTGGTGAGGCGCGAACGCAGCTTTTCCCGGATCTCGGCGTAGTTGCGGCTCGTGGGAGCGGCCGGGGGCTGCAGAAGGCGAGCGCTGTCAGCCGGGCAGGCACGCGAAGCCAGCGTGACGTGCAGGCAGCCCCAGCTCCCACACCGGTCCCCCACCAACCTCCCCAACCGCTCCCTTCCCCGAGGTCTCAGCGAGACAAGTCAGCACAGCCCCCGCTGAACTCTTTTTCCACCACAAAGCCACAGGGTTTGGCTGGCTGCACCAAGCCCCAGGGCTGGGCAGGTGGCTGCGAGTTGGGAGCAAGGGGACCAGCAGGCTGATGAGACAGGATGGAAACGGAGGGCGGGAGGAATGCACACACTGGCAGGGAACAGCCGCGGCCAGACCTGCCCGCCTCCGCACTCTCGGCTCACGGACCATGTAACGTCCCGCCGCAGAGTGGAGCGCGAGGACCGGGGGTGGCTGCAGACCAGCCCCTCACTCACCGCGTTGTGGCCGAAGAACTCACAGTAGCAGCAGTCGCAGAACTTCCCGTCTTTCTGGTTGGTGGAGGAGGAGGTGCAGGAACTGCGCTCCGAGCTGCTGTCCTCATCCTCCCCGAGCCCCTCGTCTGCCTCGCACGGCTGTGGCGGGTGGCAGCTGGTACCGTTTGGGAATTTGTGCCCTTTGCAAGATGGGTCCCTGAGGAGAAGGGGAGAAGGGCAAGAGGTCAGTGTGAGCCTGGGGGTTCTCAAAAAAAGTCATCCCACACTATGTGTGTAGGAACACCCCTCCCAGGGCAGCCTGTGCCCGAGCAGATGGATTTGCAGAGCAGACAAACCCCCTCCCCTGAATCCTCCTCCTCCGGGGGAGATGCCAGAGGAGCCCACGGCAGAAGACATCTGTAGCTCCTCGCCCCCCAGGGCCTCTGGCAGGCAGGAGGCTGGCGCACCAGAGCTCCAGAAAGCAGAGTCCCTCTGCCAGGCCACAAGCTGATTCCAGGGCAGGGAGCGGTACTCACTGGGGGCACAGGTGAGAAACGCTGGAACTGCATGCAGCTGCCAGACATCCCCACGTGCAGGCAGGCCCGGCTCCCACAGGCACAGACTACCCAGCTCAGAGACAGGGAGGCCAGGGCACGGCCCACAGCACCATTCCTCGAGCTCCAGCTCGGGACCCGGCTGGCCCTCCGCAGGGAGCGCTAATCAGCGGAGAGGAACCAGCGCCCGCGACTCAGCGTGCTCTCTTCCAGGGCACAGGCAGCCCAGAGAGGGCCAGGGGAGCAGGTGAGCAGAACAACTCCACAGGCTTCATCTTCTCGAGGACCTTTGCTCAGTGCCACAGCTGCCCGACGGGTCTCACTGACAAAGGTCCTGTTGGCCAACAGCAGGTTGACCGGGTGGTTCCTTTGGGTCTTTTAGCTGGAGGAGGAGCAAGCACAGTCTCTTCTGCACCACAGTACTAAAGGACAACCGCAGGGAGAAGACACATGGGGAGAAAAAGAGCTCAACCCTCAGAAACCAGGGGTCTGCAGCAGCGGAACTGGCCCGCAAAGACAGCGGCTCTCCACACAACCAAGCCAGGGCAGCCGGTCCCTCCACAGGGAAAAGTGCATCCGCAGGCAGGGGTGGGAGAAAGGGTGCGTTGCCCAGCGAGGACAGAGGCTGGAAGCAGGCAGGGCTCCTCTACTCACCTGTTTGTGCTGGGCAGCTGGTGGGAGGCGGGAGGAGGGATGAGTGACGTACTGCAGTGCCCGTTGCAGGGATGAGTGCAGCCCGGCAGCGGAGGCGGCATCTTCAGCAGCGGCACATTGGCAGGGGGCAGGTGAGGGCTCTTACACGACCCTGGGCTGTGCGAGACCGTGCCAGCGGGAGGGGACTCTGACGCCGGTTTCGGGGCTGCCACCTGCGCGCTAGGAGCAGGGAAGAGCGCAGACTGCGGAGAGGTGCCCAGCGGGACGTGGGGTGGGGACCCGAAGGGCCCCGGATGGGCAGGTGTCTGCTTGGAGGGGATCAGCGCTGGCGGCTGGGAGGGGAGGCCGGTGGGACTGTTGGGAGGAGCAGTGAGGTCCGAGTGCTGATGATGCTCTGAGGAGTGGAAGGCCTCACCTGCAGAGGGGCAGGTGCAGAGACAGTCAGACACTAGCTATCCCGCGGGGGCCAGGGCCCAGCTCAGAGCCACCCACCACCTCTGCACAGGTCGCTTCTCCGCGGGACAAACCCTGCCCTCCCCCTAGGCAGCAGGGTGCTCGGGCTAGAAGCCATCCCTGCTTGCAAGGGCCTTGGCAGCACCCTGTCTCCCCCACAGGATTCAGCCCTGCCCCAGGGAAAGCAGAGCAAGGGGAAGGCGCTGGGGCAGCGAGGGCTGCGTGGAGCAGCAGGCCAGGAGGATAAGGCCGGCCCTGCCCCTGGGCACACACCTGGCGGGGTGGCCCTCCGGCACATGCTTTTGAACTGTTTCGGCAGCGTCTTGCAAAAGTCGAGTGAGGTAGGCAGAGGCGAGCCTGGGGCGGCGCTGCTGGAGGTGGGGGAGGCTGCGTGGCTGTAGGGACAGGCCTTGAGCCCCGGCGCCGCGGCAGGCGCCTGGCTGGCGCACTCTGGAGAGAGAGCAAGGCCAGGGTGCTTGTCACCTGCAAGGAAAGCAGAGCTAGGGCCAGCTCCCAGCAACCTCTGCCTTTGCAAAGGGACCCAGGCATCCTGCTGGCACTGGCATTCAGAGGCCCAGGCTGCCTACCCCTGCCCACCAACTGGGTGCCCCACAAGGAAAACACCTAAGCCAAGGACCAGGCAGAAAGCTCTGCTCAACCCTGTGGCTGGCTTCAACTCACCTAGTGCAGCAGGGGTGGCCCCGAGGGGGCTGCCCTGCACGGCCCCGTTGGTGTGCTGCGAGTTCCAGAGGCCCGAGAGCTTGTGAGCAGACAAGAAAGAGCTGGGGTCCCAGTCCCCTGAGTTCCCGTGGCACGACGAGGAAGAAGAGGAGGAAGAGGAGGAAGAGGAGTGGGAGCCACCCCCACAAGACTGCGACTTGCAGGATGTGTGGGATAACGAGACCTGGCAAGGAAAACACAGAGTGAAGCAGCAGCGGGCTGGGAGGGGAGGCCCTTGGCCCCAGGGAAACAGCACCAAGACCCCCACCACTGCCCTGAGGCAGGGGCTCAGCAGACAGGAACCACTCCTGTCACTGTTGCAGGGGTGGCAAACTGCCCGTCTGTCCAACAGCAACACGGCCTGGCTCCCAGGGCCCCTGCCAGCACAGCCGCATCGTGCCAAAGGCCACACGCCTGCTCTGGTCCTGCTCAAACCAGGGCAGGGTTAAATAAAGCCAAGCAGGAGAGAGCTGCTCTTCCCCTGAGCTCCATGCACAGGCAGGCACCTGCCCTCGCACACACTGCCGCTGCTGGGAGACCCAGCGTAACAGCAGGGAGCAGCCTCGGGGCTGGGGGCCTCGGCACAACACACAACGGAGCGAAGATGGCAGAAAAGCAGCGGCACTACCGGCCTCGCCAGGCAGGCAGCTCCAACCCAGCCTCCGTGGTGCCACGCTCTGCCCCACCGCGGTGTCCCCGAGGAGGCGGCCACAGCCCTACGGAGGGCAGCATGGCTGCAGGGAGCAGCGAGGCTGGGATGTCTGAGGCACTCAGCTCTGAGCTGGAAGGGGACCCACACACCCAGTCAAGGGCGGTCAGCGCCGTGGTCCTGGGAGCTACAGCCCTGGCCTTTCCAACCCCAGCTCCGTAACCGCTTACCGCCAGGGCCTGCTCCTGCACTGCCCGCCGCTCTTCCTCCTCCACGCTCTTCCGGCAGCTCTGGCAGATCCACAGTGGCATTTCTCCCAGGAGGTTCTGCACAAGCGTTGGCACAAAGTCTGGTGGCAGCCTCTCGCCCGGGGAAACCAGCCCATTGTGGGATGGCCCTCCCCAGTCCTTGCGCTCCCGGTGACAGAGCAGGCAGCACGTCTGCACTGACTGGTTGGTGGTGGGCAGCACCTGCAGAAGGACACACGGACCGTGAGTCACCCCAGGTGTGATCCACTGCACAGCAGGGCGCCAGGTCGACGCAGGTACGGGGCAGATGAGGCAGCAAACGAGACCTCGGGACACTGACACCAACCAGAGAATTTCTTGTAGGCTACATGTGGGACTGCACCTTCTCCCACTGGAGGAGAGCAGCCTTGGGCTTCCCATCTGCTGCCATATGCCAGCTGGGAGCATTCTGGACCCTTGGGAAGATCACACCATGCTAAAGAGCCAGCCCCACCACCAAACAAGGATGGGAGGCCACCAGCAACTCCCGCTATCACCTCTGGTACAGCAGGACGAAAGGGACTCGCAGGGCAAAGCAAACCTCACAGAAATCACCATGCAGGGATATGAAGGGGGGTCTGGCAGCTACAACCCTCCCTCCTTGCCCATCGCAGACCCCCCACCGCGTTACCCGAGAGCCCCAGGCCCTCCCGCCCGCCTCTTTGTTCTGCGCAGCCGGCGGCGCAGATGCGCTGGGGTGGGGTGCAGCCCCCGGCGCTGCTTCGCACTCTCCCGGCACAGGGCAGCCAGGTTGGGGCTTCCCACCCGGCGCTGAGGCAGGAGCCGGCCTGCAGCCCGCAGGCTCGCCCGAGGCGTGACAGCCGTGACGAGCCCAGCATGGCGCGGGCGAGGGGGCCCCCATTGTCTGCTGCCGTGGCTGGGCCCCGCAACAATGAGCCGCACATTGAACTGCTGCTGCGAAACAGATGGCGTCTTCCAGGCTCAAGGTGAAGCAAAGGTCAGAGGCCAAGGAGAGCAGGGGGAGATGGGGGCACAACTCCGCTGCCCGCCCGCCCAGCTGGCCACAGAGAGGAGGGGGCTCCCAGGCCACCCCATGTCTCAGCAGGGGCAGACGCAGCCACCGCTGCGCTCAGCAGGCAAGAGGACGGCTCTCCACAACCCACCCAGTGCATCCAGACCCGGGACCCACCCCCAGGCTCCCTGCCCGCGACCCGGAGCAGGCAGCAGCAGCCAGGCGTGTCAAGGGATGTCAAGCAGCGGGAGGCGCGGGAGCCGGCCCACAGCCTGTTTGGCAGATGCGCGAGCCACCTGCCATCGCCCCATGCCATCGCCCCATGCCAGGGCTGGACCCTCCTGCACGAAGGGGCTGTGGGAACACCCCCTGAAGCACACCACGCCACCCGGGTGAGCACGCCCGTTCCCGAGCCCGGGGCTCAGCCCAACAGAGTGCACACAGGTCTCCTGAGCAGACCTGCAAGATCTCCCTTTGCTCAGGGACGGAGTAAGGGGCACACAGACCCTGGGGCTGGAAGGGCCCTTTGCTCTCATGCTGCTGAAGACTGCTGGTCGTGCCAGGGGGAGTAGCATGCAATGCTGGGGGACAGGCTCGCTGGCTGATCCACCCTCCCCAGGAAAGGCTGAGATTAGCTTTCCCTAACTGCTGGGAGAGATGAGCCCCCCAAGGACGCTATGCACCAGTGGGAGCCCCAACACCCCGGCCATCTAACAGAAGCATCCCAAAGTGCCGCTGCAGCTCAACACATCCGCAGCCCAAGGCCACGAGCCGGCTCCAACATCCATCCCAGCAAAGCCAAGGTCAGGCCCTGCCCACGTACCCATCCCAGCCCCACGCACGCCCCAGGACGCTGTAAAAAGTGGCCCCCACATCCCAAGGCAGCCAAGCCCCCCAGAGAAGGGCTTGGGCTTCACCTCCCACCTCCCCCCCTCACCTCAGCGTGGGCCCCCACAACCACCAAGGTGCACCCCAGCAACACGGCTCCATCGGGGCTCCCCCACCACCACCCCTGAAGGCGCAGAGGACCCTCCAAAAACGGGAAGAGAGAGATGGGGGGCACCAGGGCCTCAAGGGGCGGGGTGCCTCAGGGATGCTCCGAGGCCAGGATCGGTGCAGGGATAGGGCAGGGCCTCCGCCCCCCCCCTCCAAGCCCTGCCCTATCCCCGCACTGACTGAAATCCCCTCAGACAGCCCCCTCCCCGCCGCAGGGCCTAACCCGGTACCTGAGCGGCGGCTCTGCCCGGCTCCCCGCTGCTGCCCGCCGCCACCACCACCTCAGGCGGGGCTGGCGGTTCCGGTGGCGGCGGCGGTGGAGGAGGACCAGCGTCGGAACCCCCCACCCTTTCACGGCGAGGCCCGGAGCCACCCGCCACTGCTGCTGCTGCCGCCGCTGCTGCTGCTGCTACTGCTGCTGCCTTATTCCGCCTGCGAGTCATGGCGAGCACAGCCCGCCGCCCGCCGCAGCCAGGACAACAGCCAATATGGCGGCGCGGCCCGTCCGGCCCCTGCCCGGGGGGAAGGAGGGAGGGGGGAAAGGCCCGGAGAGGTGAAGCCGCTGCCGCCATCTTGTGAGAGGGCAGCGACGCGCGACAGCGCGCCCCCTGGCGGGGGGAGGTGGCGGCACCGCCGCGCCCCGCGGCTCTGCTTCCCCCCCCCCCCCCCCCCCGCAACTCCCCGGGTCCTAAAGACCGCCGGTGCCTTCGGGGCGTCCCAGACCCAGACACCGCTCCCCCGCACCCCATTTCTAGCACACCGGTACCCCCATGGAGCATAAGCAGCACACTGCCCGCTGCCCCGGCCTTCCTGGTGGTGCAAGACCCCACGATGCACGCGTGGGTGCCAGTGCCTCTGCTCCCCGCCCCCGTGCAGCAGAGCTCTCGGGGTACCCCGGGTGCATCCCAGCGCTGCGGTGTCCTCAGCCCCAGACACACAGCCACACGTGCCTTTGCAGCTCCTCCGCACCCCAGTCCTGGCACACTGGCACCCCCAGTTCATTGCAGCTGTGCAGCATGCTGCCCAGGCTTTACTGGCATGACCCCGGGGTGCAAACGTGGGTTCCCAGCACCTCTGCACCCCATCCCCATGTAACGACACTCCTCCGGTACCCTGGGTGCATCCTGGCTGTGCAGCACCATGCTCAGCACCATGGCATCTTCAACACAGCATCAGCCCAGACACAGAGCCTTGGACCCACGTGTTGGTTGCAGCTCCCCTGCACCCCAATCCTGGCACAGGGTACCCCAGTGCAGTGGGGGTGGGCAGCATACTGCCCACTGCCTTGGCCTTCCCACTGGTGGAAGAGCCCATGGCACATGTGTGGGTTTCCAGCCTGTCTGCACCCCATCCCCGTGTAGCGGTGCTCTCCTGTACCCTGGGTGCCTCCTGGCCGTGCAGCACCGTGCTCAGCACCACAGAACCCTTGGAGCTGTGTGACCCCATCCAGGCAGGGCTCCCCTGCTCCCCCCGTGCAGCGCCATGCCCACTGCCCCACCTTTCCCTCTGCTACCTGACCCCAGGCTGCCTGCGGGGTTCTGCTGCCCCTCTGTGCAGTCCTAGTGCACCAGGTCCCTCAGCCCTGGGGTGCCCCCCAGGGTGTCCCCCCAAAAGAGCTCAGTCCCTCGCCCCCCTGCCAGCCTCAGTGCCACACACCACCCCAAAGCCCCCCATCGTGGCACTGGTGTGTGTGAGGCCAGGCATCGCTCCGTACCACATCTCATATCACCAGAGCTGCCCTCCTGTGGTGGGGCAGAGCATGGTGCTGGTGACACGGGGACGCATGGACTTGGCAGCCAACAAAAGCCCACTGTGCCCCCCCCCCCCCCGAATGGCGTGGCAGCACTGCCCGCAGCTGCAGGACAGGCAGGGCTCCAGGCTCACTGTGCAATGCAGGGACCCCCAGCCGCAGGAGGCAGGACACGCTGCCCGGCCAAAACCAGAGCCGGAGGCTGTGGGGTCACACGGAGCCCCAGCGTCAGCTGCACCCGCACCGGGCCGGCTCAGCCTGGGCGCTGCGGGGCCGCTGTGACTCAGGGACTTCCTCAAGCCAAGGTGGTGCTACCGTGTTTATTTAATCGTCCTCGGTGAATTTTTTACCCATGAATCCACCCCATTAGGCTTTCAGCCACCTGAATTATCGGCACCCACATCCTGTGGCCAGCAGTGCCAGGTCTGGCGTGGCACAGGAGCAGCTGGGGCGGTTTGCTGTGCCCAGCACCCCAAGCACTCCCCGGGCCCCCTCCCTAGCTGCCCGGCCCCTTCTGCTCCCACCGAGGGGCTGCTTTGTCCCCCTCCCACTGCAGCACCCCACGCCATGCAGCAGAGAGCAGGCAGGTGCCTGCGGGTGCCTCCCCCGGTGCCCCCCCACCAGCCTGGGGATACTCGGGGCTAGGTGGGCTGCAAGGCCAGGTGTCTGGGGTGTCCCTGTCCCTGGAAGATTGGGCCCTGGGCGTCTGTGGGGAGAGGAGAACCGGGAGGGAAGATCCAGGGAACTGGAAGGGCCCGGGCACCGGGAGGGGAGAACTGGGAGCCTGGGGGTTGCAGTCAGGAATTGGATCCAGGAACCGAGACCGGAGAGCGACACTGGGAGGGGGGAAGCGGGGCGGCCGTTTGGGCACCCTGACCGCCGCACAGGGGGTCCCGCTCTTGCCCGCCCCGTCACAGAGAACCGGTCACGTCGAGCGGCGGCCGCCTCCCGCCACCCGGCAGCGGGAAAGCCCCGGGTCCCGCCGCGGGCCGGGCGGGGGCCGCTCCGCCGAGTCGTCCCGGTGCCGGGGCTGGGAGGACACCGCCCCGGTCCGCCCCCGGGCGGTGCCCGGTGCCGGCCCGCCCCGTCGGCGAGCGGCGGGCGCGGGGAGCCGGGCGGCGGCAGAGCTGCGGGGCGCGCCATGCTGCCCGCCGCCCTCCGCCGCTGGCTGCGCCGGCCCAAGGTGAGAGCGGGGGGGGGGGGGGTCGCGCCGGAGCCGCCGCCCGCCCCGTCGGGGCTGCCCGAGGGCTCCGCCGGCACCGGGTAGCGCGGGGGGGCGGCGGGGGCCCTGTGAGGTGGAGCGGGAGGAGGAAGCGGTGCCCGGCCCCGGGGCTGGAGGTGCGGCGGGGGGTGCGGGCAGCATCGGGCAGGACCGGGCAGCTCAACGCTCGTCCCGGCACCGCCCGCTCCCGGGGCGAGGAGATCCCCGCCTCCCCGCCCCCCCGGGCCTCCTCCATCCCCCCCGTCCCCGCGGGGGGGTCTGGGGGAGAGATGGGGCGAGGAGCGGCCCTCCGGGCTGCCCGCTCCCCGCCGGGGGCTCCCCGCAGACCTTTCACCTGGGCCGGTGTTTACAGCCGCGCTCGGATCCGTGCCCACGCTACCGGGATGCGGCCGAGCTTGTTCATCCTGCTCTGCCCCCGGGGAAACTGAGGCACGGGTGGGTGGGGACGGCGGCGCTCCCCGGGAGGGCTCGGCCGCGGGCCGCTGCCTCCCCGCCTGCCCTTGGCACAGCTCGGCTGAGCCGGAGCCGCCGTGGGGGTCCCACGTACCTGCCCGAGTGGGTGTTTGTGGACCCGGGACTGCCCCATGGGGACCGACAAAAGGGGAGCCAAACCCCAGCAGCCCCCCCGCCCCAAGTTGCGGGCATGGGAGGTTTGGGGTCCCTCTGGCCCAGCACCCGGAGCCATGGGGTGCTCCCGCCATCGCCCCTCTGCTCCCCCCGCAGCGCTCCGACCCCCGCCTGCTCTCCCAGTTCTTCTTTGCCGACGAGAGGGTGACGCGGGTGGTGGCTGAGATCAACGGGCTGGATGCCGAGCTGGACCCGCAGCAGTACCTGGTGCTCCTCAACCAGCTCCACCTCAGCCAGGTACGGGGGCAGCCCGGAGCCCGGTGTGACCCCGGTCCCCCCGGGTGGCCGTGGGTGACGTCCCTGCCCTCCCCAGGCTCACTTGCTGGCCGTCCTGGAGCGGATCATGGAGGAGTGTATCCCCACACAGCGGCACAGCCGCGACTACCTGGTCAAGTTCCCCGAGGAGCTCTTGGTGGACAACCTGGGGAACCACATGCTGTTTGCCGCCGAGGTGAGCCCGGGGATGCTGTCCTGGGGCGGGCAGTGGGGTCCGGCTCCCCAAACTGGGGGGCGACGGGTGCCAGCCAGGGTGGCACACCCCACCATGGGCTGACCCTGGGGGTAGGGGCTGCACGGCCCCAGGCGCTGGCTCCTGACGGCCCCGGGTCCTGGCAGTGTCTCCTGGCCGGGACCTTCCTGGAGGTGGAGGAGGCGGATGGGGCGCAGCTGCGGCCCCAGGCCAGGAACCTGCTGTGCAGCCTGGAGCTGGTGCGGACGGTGCTGCGGGAGCAGAGCCTGAGCCAGCCCAGCTCCTACCCGGAGCCCGTCCGGGCTGTGCTCGTCCAGTTCGACCGGCTCTTCGCGGAGTTTGAGCTGAGGTGGGGGCCAGGGTTAGGGTGCTGGGGTGAGGGGGGGGGCTGTGCCAGGGACAAAGGAGCCTCACGGTCCCCCCATCTCTCCAGCTATGTGTCCTCGCTGGTGGCAGTGAAGTCTCCCGAGGAGATCTACAGGCAGCAGGAGATCATTGTGCTCTTCTGTGAGACGGTGGAGAGGTGAGGGGTATTGTGTGCCAGGGAGGGGTGGCAGGGACCCCAGCCCCGGGAATGGGGCAGTGTCCTGGGGCTTGGCCCCACTGTAAGGGTGTGTCCCCCCAGAGCCCTGCGCCTGGGCTACGTGACCCAGGAGATGATCGATGGCTACGAACCGCTGCTGATGTTCACCATCCCTCGCCTGGCCATTATCAGGTGGGTGCGGCCCCCTGGAGAAGGGGGTGGCCAGGGCCGTTGGGTGCTCCCTGCCCTGTACCAGCCTCTTCTCCCCCTGGGGAATTGGGGTCCCGGGCAACCCCCTGACCTGTGTTGGGCTCTGTCCCCTTGCAGCGGCCTCCTCATCTACCCCGAGGGTCCCCTCAGCCTGGAGCGGAGCCCTGAGCAGATGTCCCGCGTCTTCAGCCCCTTCTACAACCTCCTGAAGAAGATCAGGTATGTGGTGGGGGGCGATGAGCACCAGCACCTGCAGTGGGGCACCACTGGGGCCATGACGTGGGGCTGACGCTGTCCGGTCGCTGCAGGGACCTGCTGCGGGTGCTGTCGGTGGAGGAGCTCAGCCTGCTGGAGAGGAGCCTGTGCACAGCCGAACCGGAGGATCCCTGTGGTCCAGCCACCCCCCCAGCTTGGGGGGCAGCTGTGCCCAGAGGGGAGCCCCCTGCTCCCTGGGGTTTCCTGGAGGGCCCCTGTGCCACCCCACCAGCCTCCACATGCACGATGTGCCTGCGACCTCCCGGCACAGTGGATGATCCGGGCACTGACCGGCGGTGGGGGTGCGTGGCAGGGAGAGAGTGGGGCCAAGATGGCAGTTCCCCGCCCACTGGGATAGGGATTTTTCACCTCACCCCTGGGGTAACCATCACCTTCCCCCTGTGCAGCCCCCAGCCCCCCGGGAGCAGCCCAGGGACGGGGCTCGATGACACCCCAGGTGCTCACTGCTCAGAGCTGCGCTCTCGCTATGGCAGTGCCAAGGACATGCTGCACACCCTCTTCGTCTGCATCTCGGGTGAGTGACCCCCTCGCCACCCCTCCCAGCACCCTGACCCCCCCCCCCCCAGCACCCTGACCCCCCACCCTCCCGGCACAGGGGTGGCTGATCAGCTCCAGACCAACTTTGCCAGTGACCTGCGGAGCATCTTGAAAACAGTCTTCAAGATCGTCGCCTCGCAGGCGGAGCCCTCAGAGGAGCCCAGTGCCAGCCGTGAGTAACCCCCAGGGAGACGGGGGACCTCTCCTCTCTGCCCTGCCCCATCGCCCAGCCCTGGTGAGACAAGGCCGCAGCCCCAGGTGTGGGAACGACACAGCCACGGTGCCCAGCCCCCTGAGGCTGAGCCCAGCCCTGGTTTGGCCGGAACACCACAGCCCTTGTCCCCACAGGGGAAGAGGACGGTGACCCGTGTGTGGCAGATGCTCCTCGTGTGGCCGACTGTCCCCTGTGCTCCAGCCCCGAGGAGGCGACCGGGCTCCGGAGGGCAGGTAAGGGGCTGCCCGGGGTGCCACGGCTCTGGGGCAGGGTGCGAGGCTGGCGCTGATCCTGCCTGGGGGGGTGTCTGCCTGTCCTGGGCAGCCCCAGGCGCATGGGGACAGTTGCCATGTCCTGTCGAGGGCTGGCTCAGCAGAGCAGCCACAGGACACCCAGGAGGATGGGTCCAGCCAAGGGACCGGGAACATTCCTGGGGCCGGGGCGATGATGGGGGAGGGGGTGGGGGGCTTTTACTGATGTGTTTTGCCCAGCAGGCACCCGCCGCCTGCCCGAGTGGGTGCCGGACAGCACGTGCAGCCAGTGCTCTGCCTGCCGCTCGCCCTTCACCCTGCTGCGCCGCAGGCACCACTGCCGCAGCTGCGGGAAGGTAGGAGGGGGCCCGGCAGGGACGCGCGGGGTCCCCCCTGGGGACCCGGCTCGGCTCAGCCCCGTTCCGGCCCTCTCCCCACAGATCTTCTGCGCCCGCTGCTCACCGCACACCGCGGTGCTGCCGCACTACGGCCAGCCGAAACCCGTGCGTGTCTGCACACACTGCTATGCCGCGCACCGCTCGCCCGCGCCCCGGCGCGCCCCGTGCCAGTGAGAGCCCCCCGCGCCGGGTCTGCATCCGCAGGAGGCCGAAGGCCGGGGAGGGGGGAATCCGGGCTGCTCTGGGGCTGCTGGGCAGCTCTGCGGCCCCACAACTCCCCTCGGGGCCAGGTGGGCATGGGGGCAAGGACCCCCCCACGTGGTGGCAGGGCCCCCCACGCACGGCGGCAGCCCGTGCCCCACGCTGGCGGGGCCGGGGCCGCGGTGGGCTCGGGGCCACCTTCACCGCACGCGCTGCGGCCGTACCCCGCTCTCGGTGAGCCGCACGCTGCCGCAGCGCACCTGCCCCCCCGGGGCTGGAAATGTGCTTCGTGGTGGTTTTTTTTCAGGTGAACTTTGGCTGCTGTTGGGCCCGGGGCAGAGTCTCCCCCCGCCCCCGGGGCCCGGCCTGAGAAGGTGCAAACAGCCCTCACATGACGGCGGGTGCCCGGGGCCGCCCGGGCCGGGCCGTGCCGTGCCCCGAGGCTGGCCCTCACCCGTGGGGCCCGGCGCTCCCCTCCCCTCCCCTCCCTCCCCACCGCCTCCAGCCGATGGATTTTAATAAAGAGCTAAACCCGCCTGGCCGGGCTCCGTGGCGCTGGACGCGGCAGTTCTCGGGGCGGGGGGGGCGGGTTGCAGCGGCCCGGGGACACGCGTGGGTGCGGGGGAGGTGGGGTGGGGGGGTGGGGAACGGCGGGCAGCGGGTTTCCCGAGCGGGCTGGTGGCAGTGGGGGTGTGCACGGCGGCGCGCTGCCCGCTCGGCTTAACGCGGACACGGCCCACGGCGGGCGTGGGACGGACACGGGCGGACGGGGAGCGCGCGCCCTCGGGGGGCGTGGCCTGGCGGGGGGGCGTGGCCCTCCCGCCGATTCAAATTTGAAGCACGCGCTTTCCCGCCCGAAGTTGTTTCCCCGCCGCGGTGACGTCAGCGCCGCGGGGCGCCCGGCAGCCAATCAGCGCGCGGCTCCCCCTGCCACGCCCCGCCCCCCCCCCCCCCAGCCATGGAGCCGGCGGCCACCAGCATCCAGGTGCTGCTGCAGGCGGCCGAGGCCCTGGAGCGGCGGGAGCGCGGGGCCGGGCCCCGGGGCCTGGCCGAGGCCGAGCACGGCTACGCCTCGCTCTGCCCCGCGCGGTCCCGCCGGGCCGCGGGCAGCGGCAGGTGAGCGGGGCGGGGCGGGGGGGGCGGAGGGATGGCAGCGGTAGCGCCGGTTCTGCTCACCGGGGGCTCTCCCGCAGGTCGGTGCACAACGCGCTGGAGAAGCACAGGTACCGCGGAGCGGCGGGCGCGGCGGGGCGGCCGCGCACGCCTCGGGGCTGACCGCCGTGTCCCCCCCACCCCGTCCCCCCGCAGGAGAGCCCAGCTCCGGTGCTGCCTGGAGCGGCTGAAGCAGCAGGTGCCCGTGGGCGCGGGGCCGGCCCGTCCCACCACGCTGAGCCTCCTGCACCGTGCCCGGCTTCACATCCAGGTGAGGGGGGCGACCATGTGGCTGCTCGGGGCCCTCCTGCCGCGGTCAGTTCGGGTCCCCGCTCAGGGCTCCCCCGATCCCCGCAGAGGCTGGAGGAGCAGGAGCTGAGTGCACGGAGGGCCAAGGACCGGCTACGTAACCGGCAGCAGAGCCTGCGGCGGCAGCTGGAGCGGCTGCTCTCACCCGTCGGCGAAGAACGGGCCCGCGCTGACAGCTTGGACTCGTCCCAGCTCTCGGAGCCCTCTGAGGGAGGTGAGTGAGGAGAGGGAGGGTGGGCAGGGAAGGGGAGCCGCTGCGGGCCTGACCCGGCCTCCCCCCCGGTGCCCAGAGGATGCTGAGATAGAGGTGGACAGTGCCATGTTTGCCTTCGGCACCGGGAGGGACCACAGCTACTCCAGCCCCCACAGCCCTGCATCCTGATGGCACTCGCTGCCCTCCCTGCGCTGCCTGCCTGCCTCCTCCCTGCCTGCTGCTGCCGCAACGCAGCCTCCGCTGGCCTCGTCATGGCTGCCCGGGTAAGGGGCAAGCACCTGGCTTGGCCCCCCGCGGCCGGGCCACTGAGCAGCATCAGCCACGGGGTTGGCACGGCGCTGTGGCACCCGCTGCGCACCACAACGCGCTGGAAGAGGGTCTGCGTCGCGGGGACACCCTCCTGCCTCTGCCCGTGCAACCCCGGGCAGGCTGGGGGCTGCCTGGCACGCCCCCGACAGACTCGGCTACAGGAGGGCTCTGCTGCAGCCCCTGGAGAGCCAGGAAGGGGAAACAAATGCATTAAGCAACCTGCCTTCACGCTCCCGCAGCCGCCCACCTCTCTTGTACATAACCCGACACTTTTATAGTAAAGGCACTTGGTGAAACCCCTGCCTGCGTCTTGCCTGCGAGCCCAGACCCCCAGCAGTGGGCTGGACCCCCAGAGCAGAGGGCAGCACCAGGCTCTGCTCTAGCCAGGCCAGCCCCAGGCCAAGTCAGAGGTGGGAGTAAGTTCTTTAATGATAATTACATCTCAGGGTCTAACAGCAGCTGATTGTCAGACTTGTACAGTTTAAAAATATAAAAACTAAGGAGGCTCCTATCTGTTTTGGTGTGGCCGGTGCCCGCCTGTGCCCGGCCCCTCACACGTACTGCTTCTTCTTGGTGGCTGCCTTGCTTGCCAAATCCTTGGCTTTCTCTGTAGCAGCCAGAGCTGTCTCCTTGGCTTTCTCGGTCGCTTCCTTGGCTGTTTCCACCAGTGTTTTGGATGGAGCTTCTCCTGTAACACAGAAATTGTTAGCCCAGCCCCAGCGGGCCCCCGCCCTGCCCTGGCACAGGAGTGCCGGCTGACGCAAGCTAGACCGGTCCCGTCACCCTGGCACGGAGGTGACTTCCCCACACAAGGGGAAGATGAGCCCAGCGCTCCCGACCTGCATGCGTCAGGGCGCGTCGTGAAGGGGAACTGCAGGCACGTGACTGCTGCTGTGTTACATCCCCCTCCTGCCTGTGCTCCACCCCTGCCTGGCTGCTCCGCTCAGGAAGAGCAGGCTGTGCCAAGACATGGGGGCAAAGGCAAGGGACAAGGATTTCGCAGTCGGATTAGTTCAAGCCATGACCTGCCTGTAGACTGGAGTGTTCCCAGTGTGACCTGTAACTCCAAGAGACCCGTCCCGGTCAGCCCCAGCCTGCCCTCAGGTGCTCACCTTGCATTCTTGCTAGCACGTATTCAAATCCCTTAGTGCTCTTGGTCACGTTGCTTTTGAACCTGGCCAGACCAAACTCCTGCAAGGGAAAAGTCACCGAAGGTGCAAGCCCAGCTCCCATGTCACACACAGCCCCTGGGGCTTTGTCCCAGTTTGTCCAGTCCCAAACATCTTATGGGCTCGTGCCCACCAGCTGTGATGGTTCTGGGTGCCCCAAGAGCTCGTAAGGATGGGGGGAACGAGAGAAAAAGGGCAGGAAAAAACACGGGGAAAGGGTAGAGCAGGGGGGAGCGGCTGGCCTCTCCAAAGAGGGGGTCCGCAGTGCTGCTCGAGCAGTTGGCAGTGCTCACCTGGACAGCCCGCGAGACGCCAAACAGGCTGGAAGAGACCCAGGCCTCCCGCTTGACCTCGGTCCAGTTGCTGTTCTCCGGGTTCACCTGGTACACGCAACGTTCCTCCACCACCTGCGCGAGGCACAGCCCGGCTGTGGGCACCGACCGGCCGCTGCCACCCGGCCGCGTGCCCGCCCGCAGGCACCTACCATGAGACGCGCGTGGTTGATGTTCCAGGTGAACGTGGTCATGGTTCGGTTCTTGGGGTCCACGATAGAGTCCTCCAGGATGTAGACGGAGTGGGCGACGTTGGCCGGGAAGAAGCGCTCTGCCCAGCGGGGCATCCGGTTGGTCTTGGTCAGGAGCCGCCGGGAGAGCAGCTTGTGGTCCGCCGTCACCTCCCGGTGCACGATGTCTTCGGTCAGGACATGTTTGCTAAAACGAGGAGGGGGGAAAAAAAACATTAAGCCCTGCTCCTGGCCAACACCACCCCCGCCGCGGGGGCTGGGAACCACCAGGCACCGCGGGGAAAGGTCTGGGGTATGAAGGGAAGGGAAAACCCGCATCCCGGTGCGGGACACCCGTCCCTGAAGACTCTAGTGGGGGGCGAGCAGAGGGTCCTGCCCCCGTGGGACCCCGGGAAAGGGCTGGGGGGTAACACGACGCCATCCCGCGGAGGACACGAAGCCCGGCGGGCCCGTTGGAGGGGGCAGAGGGCCGCGGCTGATCCCGGGGAGGGACCGTTTTTCGGGGGAGAAGGGAGAGCCGCGGGGGGAGCCCGGAGCGGGGGTGGGGGGGCGGCCCCGGCGCACCTGTAGGGGTTGGGGTAGCGCTGCCAGAAGGCGGCGAAGACCTGGTCCCAGGGCCCCTTGAGGACGCCCAGGCTGGCGCAGTACTTCCCCATGGGGGGGGCCGCCGCCGCCGCTCCGCCTCAGGCTCCGGCCCGCGCCTGCTGGGCGGCCGCCATGCGGCCTCGGCCCGCCCCGCCGCGCACTTCCGCCCCGGCCCCGCGCACTTCCGTCCTCCGGCCCCGCCCCGCCGCGCGCTTCCGCCGCGCCGGCCCCGCCTCCCCCCCCTCGGCCCCCCGCCCCGGCCCCGGTGTCGGCCCCGCCCCGCGGCGGCGGCGGCGGCGGGAGGATGAGCGGGCGGCGGGTGGACGCCAAGGTGGTGCTGCTGGGGCAGGAGGGGGTGGGCAAGAGCAGCCTGGTGGAGCGCTGCGCCCACCGCCGCTTCCGGCCCGGGCCCTACCAGAACGTGAGTGGCCGCGCCGCGCCCCCCCCCCCCGCGGTCCCTGGCACGGTCCGCTCGTGTCCGGGTGTCCCCCCCATCCCCGGGATGCTGCCCGCCTCCCTCCCGCGTCCTCGGGTCCTTTCCCCACCGTGTCCCCGGGATGGTGCCTCCCACGTCCCCGAGTGGGTTCCCGCGTGTCCCTGCGGCAGGTTCCCCCCAAGGTGTCCCCCCGCCCCCGCCCGCTCCGCATCCCCGGGCAGGCCCCCACCACGGCCCCGGCCGGTCCCCACCGCTCCTCCTGCTTTTCTTCCAGACGATCGGGGCCGCCTTCGTGGCCAAGGTGATGTCCGTGGGGGACCAGACGGTGACCCTGGGCATCTGGGTAAGCACGGGGGCGAGGGCAGTGCCAGCACCCCGGCACCATTCCCGGCCACCCCCCTGACACGGAGGGACCCCCGAAACCCCCCCCCCCACACCTGAGCGCTCCCCTGTCACCCCCCAGGACACGGCCGGCTCAGAGCGCTACGAGGCCATGAGCCGCATCTACTACCGTGGGGCACGGGCCGCCGTCGTCTGCTACGGTAAGGGCATGGTGCCGCGGGACGAGGAGGGAGCTGGCGGCCGCGAAGGCCACAGGCTGGGGTGGTGGCGGGTGGGCGCGTGAGGGAGGGGGCAAACCCTGACCTTCTCCCCCAGATCTGACCGACAGCAGCAGTTTCCAACGCGCCAAGTTCTGGGTGAATGAGCTGCAGAACTGCGAGGAGGTACGGCCGGGCTGGGGGGGCCAGGGGGGCCGCGGAGCCTCGCCGGAGGGCGAGGGGAGCCGGTGGCAGTGCCGGGCCTGTGGGCACATCCCTCCCACCCCTCTGCCTGCCACAGGGCTGCCGGATCTACCTGTGCGGCACCAAGAGCGACCTGCTGGAAGAGGACAGGAGGAAGAGGGGGGTCGACTTCCACGATGTGCAGGACTATGCTGACGGTACAGCCGGGCACCGCACGGGGCCGGGATGCTGGCGGCTGGGCAGTGACAGCCCTTCCTGGGCTCCCGGGTGTGGAGCGAGGGGGGAACAAAGCTGCTGCATCCGTGTGCGCCTGGGATGCGCGAGGGGCTCTGCCCTCATCCTGGTGGCTCCAGGCACCAGGGCTCCTGGCGCGGTGAGGCCTCGGCTCTTCCAGGGACCTCCCTGGGCACGGCCTGTCCTGACACAGGCAGGGCAGCGGGGCTGAGAGTGCGGGGCCCTGCCCTGGCCCCTGCCAGCCCCTGCTGTTGGCAGCTGTGCTCAAGGGGTGACTCCAGAGAGGGGAGCTGACCCCACGGGGCCATATCCTGCACCCGCAGCAGGCGCTAACCCAGGCCCTTATTTCAGAGATCAAGGCAGAGCTCTTCGAGACCTCCAGCAAGACAGGCCAGAGCGTGGGTGAGTAGCCCCCTCGCTGCCAGCTGTGCCCAAGCAGGACCCGGGGAGGGGGGCGCAGGGGGGGGGCTGTGCCTGTTGGTGGGGCTGCCCACAGCCACCCTGCCCGCTCTCCCCCCAGATGAGCTGTTCCAGAAGGTGGCCGAAGACTACGTCCACTTCACCGCCTTCCAGGTGATGACAGGTGAGCAGGCAGGACCCATCCCTCCCCAGACACCTTCTCCTGTGCTGGGGGGTGCACGTGCCCGGGGGGAGGGTGTGGAGGATGAGTGCTGTGGGGTCTGACCCTTCACCCCCCGCTCCCTGGAGCTGCTGCGGTCAGGGGTTGTCCTGCAGAGCTTGGGTCCTGTCACGGTGTCCTCGTCCCGACTCAGGCCAGGCTCAGCATGTCTGCCCAACTGGGCCACAGGTGGCCTTTGGCAAACGGGCAGCCAGGAGCTGGGACTGGCTCTCAGCTTTGCACCAGGCCTGTCCAGGCGTGCTCAGCCTGGCTACGCCTGCAGCCCTGGGCCGTGCCGAGCCATGAGCCTCGCTGCTTCTCTGCGGGGGCACCAAACCCCTCCCTGAGGGACCCGTCAGGGCCCAGGCCTGGGACCGGCAGCTTTGGGGCTCCCACATGGCTTCCACTTCCCGGGGTGGACGTGCCGGCAGCCTGCCGCCCCTGCTCTCTTCCAGAGGAGAAGGGCGTTGACCTGGGCCAGAGGAGCAGTGCCTACTTCTACAGCTGCTGCCACCACTGAGACCTCCTGCCAAAAGGGAACCGCTGCTGCCGGCCGGGCAGCCAGCGCGCGCCGGACTCCTCTGGTTTTTTACCTGCTGTGTTTTAGCTGTACGGGCCCGTCCGCGACACGGCAGCGCTGCAGACTGCTCTCCTCCCGGCGCGCGGAGCGGCCGAGGGCTGCCGTGCGGTGCCGGGAGCCTCCTGCGGTGCCGGGAGCCGCGGGCGGTCACCCTGGGGACCCCTCTCCCTGCCAGCCGGCGTTTGGGGGAGCTGCCTCCCCCGCATCACTGCTGTGGCCCAGCGGTGGCTGTTAACTTATTCTCTCGGAGATGCTGCCCGATTCTTTGCAGATTTATTTAAGCGTCTTCTCTCGTGTACAATGTAAATAAAACGCATTGTGGTCTGAGCCGTCCCCTGCCTGCGAGGCTGTCGGGGCTCTCCCATCCCTGCCTTGGGGTGTCCGGGCACAGCCAGACTCCCCCTGCGCCCCCCGCTCGGCGAGACAAACCACAAGAGGACATCGAGAGTAAAGTTAAACTTTACTTTACAGTAATTTTTTTCTTCTATATACAAAGAATTACAGTACATGTTCTGGGAGCACCTGGGCAGGGCAACCCTCATTTCATTATAAGTTTCACATACACAGCCAACAGTCTAAGGGGAGCAAAATGAAAGTAATCAATGGTCCAAGACTCTCCCCTCTCCCTCTTCTAAAAATAATATACATGCTGGAAATATGTAGGTTTCTCTCACCTGCTCTGGCATCCCTGCTTAGAACTGACAGGTGAGTCCCAGCCAGGGCCAAGCACCCACACGCCCCCCACAGTGCTCGCCCCGGCCACCACCCCAGCGCCCACCCGCAGCTCCGGCCAGCCCCCGCCTCAGCCAGGCACCTCAACTCCCGCCGTGTCGGGGGGACGGGACCCTGCGGGGGACTCCCCTCCACTGCAAACACCTCCGTGGGGGCAGAGCGCGGCGTGGGGCTGCTCACAGCAAGGCTTCCCCATCTCTGAGCAAACTTCCCGCTCGCAGCTTCAGTACAACTTATGCCGCTGCTATGGGTGGCCCCCCATGTCCTTCCTCCCCGGCCCCGAGGAGGGGGGAGCAGGCAGCCAGGGCCCCAGCCAAGAGCATGTGGCACCGGAGGGTGGCAGGGGACAGTCAAAGCCAGGCGCGGTATCGCACACATTTGGTGTCTCGAAGGCGAGCAGGCTGGCGGGGCGGTGAACTCGGCACCGTGGTTGAGCAGGGCCGGGAGCACGGCCGCTGGAAGGCTTCTGCCTGTCGCAGGGAGAGCTGCTCCCTGCCTGCTCCCTGCCTGCGCCAGCCGCTGCTGACACATCCGACCTCCTCCCACCCACGTTGGCCTGGGCCGCCCTCAGCTCCAGCCACGCTCCACCTTGAGCCTCCCGGTGCTGCTGCTTTTCCTTTTAACAAGTTCCCAGTGTCTAAAAAAATACACAAAACCCAGTTCCTTGAAGTCAACAACTCGGAAACATCAGAAAAAAAACAAAAACTGAAACCAGCTCAGTACCAAACGGACACAAAGAACATGCAGTTAGCGGACGCCTGCCTTGCTTCACGTGGCTCCACTCGCTCCCTACGCCCACGGGGCCCACTGGCACACTGGTTTGAGTCTCAAAGCCATCATAAATCGAAGGAACCGAGTCACACCTTGTCCTGTTTCCATCACACGTGCCGAAGCCCAGCCCCAACTACGGGGGGACAGGATTCAGCCGGCGAAGAAACCTCCAGCCCGCGGGCCAGGAGCCGTGAGTTCAGCCCTACTGTGCTAAGCTGCCGAACGGTTTACAATAGCACCACAATAGCCCAAGTGCTTCGCCAAGGGCAAACTGATTAAAACTTTACCTTGAAATAGGACATAGCAACACCCATTTCTCAGATTTCCCTAGGAGGTAGATTCAGTGCTGTAGGGACTGTCCATCACCGCCACTTCTCCAGCCCAAGCTGACGCATGCTGTCCCCCCGCGCCCGACTTCGCCTAGATGGCTTTCGGAGGACTCGGAGCAGAAATCTTGCCTTTTCCCACCTCCTGCTAAGCGAGGGCACTGCCACCCCGCAGGCAAGACTCCCGCTGAAGCCAGGCAAGTGGCAGAGAGGTCCCCAGGCTCCAGCATCCCATCTCCCAGGCCCTGGGAGTCCCGAGCACCCCATCAGCCCGGCCGTGCTGCTGCAAGAGGCACAGCCTCAGCTGCAAATGCTGCCTATTGCATTATCACTATCACAGGGGAGTAATTAGCATGGACAAAGCCCGGGCTGTCAAACACAGCGTGAGCCCTCACCGGCCCCCTTTTTACTTTCAGAGTAGCTGCACGGTTTGCCACTTCGCTTTAACACTCACTGGCTGGCAGAGGCTGAAAGCCTCATCAGTAATTTAGGGCAAAGCACATTACAAGCAGGTTACAATTACGGTTATTCCAAACACCAAGCAAAATCAGAAGTTAAGGCTGAAATTAAAAATAACCAGAAGGTGTTGAAGGTCTGAGGTTTCTCAAACAAACTCCCCCTGCCCTGTCACAACACTGGCTGTGGCATCCAGGTAGGAGCAGCACACATCCACAGCGTGCTCAGGTTAAACCGCTGCTGAGATGCATCAAGGTTAGGGCTGCTTTTTCTTTCTTTTTCTTCCTTTTTTTTTTTTCTGTAAAACTGAGCTGAAGCTCTTCTAGCACCCTCAATCCACATCGTCTCACCTTAGTTTACTGTCCTTTAGATTCAACCATCTCATCTCCTCAATTTTAATAACAACCACACCTTCAAAGCGAAGCCTGTGCCTGTGCAGGGTTTAACCCTGAATTATAACGCATGCTCCCACAGTACCACCTGGATACTTTGTGCATTGGAGTGAATTGTGTTCTTGTGGTGTTTTTTTGTTAAATAGGAAAAGTTTTAACTTGAGAATAGCAATAAAGCAAGCTACCATGAGCTAGTTAGTATCTGAAGACGTGCAGTAGGGGACTGATTATCCCTTACAGTGGCCACTTTGCTAGATTCACCAGAGCCCTGGCTGATAGCGGGCGCCAGCCCTGTGAGCTGGTGCAGATGGGACAAGCCACGCAGGACGGTGGCCTGTGCCCGCTCCCCTCCTGCCCACGCATCCCACAGGCCCTGCAGTGGCTCCTCCTCTGCAATCCTCCTCCCCTGCCTGGGCAGGCAGGTCATGCCCATGAAAGTCCCCGACGATGCCATCACCCCTCACCAGAGCTCCTCCATCACCAAAGATCAACTGGGACTCTCCTGCCCACCACAGAACTCCACCAATGAAGCAGGTCCTGCTGCAGGACGGAGGCCACAGCCAGTGACCCCAGCCCACCGCTCTGAGCAGGGGCAGCCAGGCTGCCCTGACAGCAAGAGTGTTGGCCAGCGAAGCATTTGTATGGGAGCAAATCCTTCATGCCCTCCAGAACTGGGAAGGAGAGCCATTCCTACAAATGGGAATGGGCTCATGAGCCTGGGAAGTTCCTGTGAGCCTCCCTGAGACAGCAGGGAAAGGGACACAGCTCTGAGCAGAAATGACACCCACGATTCTGCTTCTACAACTCTCCACACAACAGTGAATCAACACAAGAGTCACCTCTCGCCCACCTTGGGTGCAATTAGGGCTGACCTGAGACTGTTAGCAGCCAGGTGATCAGACCCCTCCAACGCAGCAAAAAAGCACCTTGACCTTGGCCAGAGAGCTGCAGCAAAGCTGGACAAGCCCAGCACAAGGGCTCGGAGAGGTCGGAGCAGGGCTGCAGCAGTCTCTCTTCCACAGGAGCGGTGGGCCAGGGGTATGTGTTATCTGCTGCTTTCCTCTACCTTAACAAACCTCAGTGATTCAAACTGGCTAAACTCCGAAGACAGTAATGAACTGCAGAAAATGAACCCAACTACTTCGGTACAGACATCTCCCTCTCCTCCATGGCAGTGCTACCAGCTCCCACCAACAGCGAGAGTCACCTCAAGTGCTGAAGAAGCCCACATTTCCTTCATGAGGGGTTTGTTGCCTGGAGCTGTTTCTCAGCCCATGCTCACGCTCCCTGCGGATGAAGGCAGGTGGGGCAGGGCAGGGCTGCTGGGACCTATCTCCACACCTGGTCAGGCCTTGCCCATCTTGTTGATGTGACCCAGCAGTCAGTCATTCCTAACAGCACCCCTACTCCCTCCGCAAGTGTCTGAAAAAGCCATCCTGATCTGACAGAGCATCGCCCAGGGAGGGCAAGGAGGGAAAAGCAGCTTGCTGGCTTCCTCCTGCAATGAAGTTTCCAAACGCCAATTTTACCAAGCAGCCTCCCAGCTACACTGAAGTCAACTTTCTGACAGTAGCTAGAAGGTAGCAAGCGAGAAACCTGGATCCTCATGGAAAAGGCATGAAGGGAGACAAGAAGAGACGTGGGGTATGGAGGAATAAGGCTGTGGGTTTGAAATGCCATGCAACGGTTCAATCCACGTTCACTGTTCAAAACAAGCTTTTGGGTAAGAGCCTGCTGCGTGAAAGGCTGCTGCTGCTGTGAACCTCACCCTACTATGTGAGCACACAATTTAATGAAGTTATTTTTTTCAAACCTGCACTTTTGAGAATTCATTGAGAACTTCTCCATTTTACAGATTTAAAAAAGCCTGCACCAAAAATATTCACAGTTTATTTTTCATGAAACAAGTAACTAGTTAACACGTGACAATGCGAAGCGGAGGTGGACAGAGCAGTGCAGATACCTTTCTGGTTACAGCTGTAGCTGGCTGGGTGGCTGGCACGGAGGTAACCCTACTTACACAATCTACATGACTAAGTCCAGCTCATGGGAAGGCCTATAAATGTAAATTCAAGATTTATTTTCCTTCTCACACATGATAAATACTTAATATACTGAACGTCATTACCGTTTTTTTAAAATTTTGTTTAAAAAAGTTAATGAATGCCCTTAGATTATCTTCTCTCTCAATGGCTCTGAGGAGTTGTCCTGATTCCCTTTGTGCAGGAGTCACGCAGAAACACAAGCTGCTTGCATTTCCCCAGTTTCAGCAGCAAGCAGGAACTGACCTGCCAGTCTTCCCGGAAAAAAACATTAAACAGTAAGTTTCCATAAGCCATAAAGCTTTTCGAAGTCGCTAGCTATTCTACAAAGGATCTGAAATGATTCGGACTAGAGAAGAGATGCACCACAGCACTGGTAATGTCCCCTTGTGCCCAGCACACCCAGCCTCTACAGCAGGATGTTGTCTTGGGCTGCGTACGTCAGGAAAGGAGATGGATTGGGATTTGTCTCGGTACAAGTGTCTGACTCCCTTCATAGAAAACTGCAAAGCTCACGACTGTCTGCTCTGGGAGCAGCAGGCACTTGCAAGCCAGGTGGGAACAAGGACCTGCTCCCATGCCCGAGGGAGAGGGTCAGCCTGGAGCGGAACGCTCCCTTTCCGGGGAGGGACCCACGGGTCTGCCTGGAAGGAGAAGGATACACTGGAGCTGCGCGTGGTCTGGGGGTGGGCACGGAGATCCGCGGCTGGGGCACCCGGATCGGCCGAGCTCAGG